>NC_135178.1:27955334-29155334 GCF_041146795.1 Maylandia zebra
AAGATAAACAGTTTTTAAAGGTGAAATATAGAGGCCAAATCAAAAGTAGTCAAAAACGGCCAATTATACCCTGGATCCCAGCTTCTTTGAGTATTTGAAATAATGGTAATATGAGTGATCCATATGGTCACAAAGAATAGCCACTTGTTTCTGTGCTACCAAAGTTCCCCGGCTTTCATTCAAAATGTGTTTATCGTCAGCACCTGCACATTAAACTACTTAAACATTATAAATGTCTTCAAGCTCACACTGAAGCCTGTGGGGCACCATCAGCCACTGAGAAAGTACACACATTTATATGTGTATTTGTATATGAATATTTCATGCTTTAAGGCTGCCTGTTTATTTAAGGGAGATGAACAAAATACATTGGACTTGTACATAATATCACAGATGATAAATTAAATAGATTTGAAGTAGATGCTTGTGCATTCTTAAAGCATTAAAGCATGTGCTGGAAAAGCTTGAATTTGACCCTGAAAAAGGCGCATGAACCCTGTCTAAAGCTGGAGTTGTGGGAAGTTGTTGATCTGGAGTATTCAGGTGTGTGTTAACACACTGCAGTAGAAAGTAGAGTAGACATCTCAGCAAGTTCACC
This sequence comes from Maylandia zebra, assembly GCF_041146795.1. NCBI lineage: Eukaryota > Metazoa > Chordata > Actinopteri > Cichliformes > Cichlidae > Maylandia > Maylandia zebra. The sequence goes on from NC_135178.1 coordinate 27,955,933, forward strand.
CCAAGGTCAGATACTGCTGAGATACTCAGAGAAACTGCAAAAAAAATCTAAGAGGTACGTCTTAAACTCTACAGGCCTCAGTTGGAAGTGTTGGAAAGGTTACCTCTTCCCTCTAAAAAATAACATGGCAGCACAGTTTTGGTTTGCAAAGTTGCATCTGAATAAACCACAAGACTTGTGAAACAAGGTTTTCTGGATAGGTGAAATCAAAGTGGAGTTGTTTGGCCATAATGCACAGCATCACATTTAGTAAAAATCAAACAGCATAATGGCACAATCACCTCGTACAAACTTTCAAGCACAAGGTTGTCAAGCTTGATCCAAACTGGGTCATGCAACAGGACAGTGATCCCAAAGTCAGCAGCAAAGCTACAACAAAATAGCTGTGGGAAAAAACACAAGTGCCAGCAAACTCCACTGAGCTGAAGCAACATTGTAAAGAAGAGTGGGCCAAAATTCCTGATAGAGTTACTAAAGGTGAATAGACAAGCCACTGAATCATGGGGTGTTCTTAATTTTACAGGACTGCATCTAATTTGATTGTATAAAATATGCTTTCATTTTTGATGAAGAGGCTAATTCACTAAATTAATTTCAATTATTTTTTACCACATGCAAGACAACACCAGGATCTAAGTAATATGGATGTATTGCCTGGGATTCTCCTGCATAGAGATAACTTTTGCTAAATTAAGAGTAAGGAAATTTGGAGCCTCTTAGATGTGTTTAATGTTTATATCAGTGTCATTTTTCATCTCTCTGTTCATGTTAGGTATTCATGCTTCTGGATTCCTACAAATGTGCTATGCCTTTAATAGCAGCTGTGACTCATAAATTAAACCACTGTAGAGCATAATATATTTTGCTGAACTTTTGAGTCGCCTAAATTTACAGCCATGTATCCAGCTTCATTGCTGCCAAACAAGAAGCAACAAAATCTAATGTTGCCTTTTAAACAACCACTTCCCATAAATTTAATTTATGCGTAGTAGAGCACATTACCGCTGTCTTCAGGCAGTAGATTGCTTGTGCAGATGCTTATAAAAGACCATCTAAATAGTTGATAATTTTCAAATATGTCACAGCATGATATTAAAACAATTTCTGGAACTGTATTTGAGTTTGACACCACTGTTGTACATGATCTGTAAAAAGTAAGTCAGTATAGCTTGGGAGGCACACTAACTTGGTTCCCTGTGATAACTTTGTATGTCATCATTTTATATAAATTGTGAGCCCGGTCAGTCTCTATTAGAGCACCGAATGAATTGAATACATGTGAGGTACACACTACCAACTACTCCATTGGTAATCGGATCTATAGGAGCATTAGGAGACAGAAAGGTGCTAAAGCTGTGGGGCTGGATGTTAGGTTTGTGTGAGTTTGCCAGCATGGCTGAATATTGAACAGTGGATGAAAGCAAGTGCTGAAGAATTAGCAGCATTAGAGTCTGAACATTACCCTAATGAGCTGGAATTGCATCTGTACTTTAGGGGAAATGTGACTCATAACTAGGACCGGGTAATAAGCCGGAGCTCTTTTTATATGCTTGGGTAGAATATTGTAGTAACCATTTTAGCTTTTATATAAACTGCATCAAAATGGCATTGGTTCAGAGCAATTTACTGGATGATGATGATGATGCAGAGGCAGCCCACCATCTCAGTCTAATCATGTACTCCTCACCTCAGTGAAGAAGAGAAATCTTTGGTATGGGAATAAAACGCATATTCAACACATAATGGTACCTAAATAAATCAATTATCTGCAGAGTCAAGCAGGTTCTGTAGTCGTGAAACATTTTAACAAGCGAATGGGTGTGTATTGTTAGCACAGTTATTTGATCTTACTGGTGAAACTCACAAACAGGACTTCAGTCTTCATCCTTCATCATTTTCTATCTATCATTTTTTATTTTGTTTATTCTCATTTACAATTCTTGGTTTCCAGGCTTTTCCTAATGAATCTTGGGGGGTTTCCTGATAAATGGCTGTACATATAGCTTCTCATAGAAACAGTGAGGATAAATTCTGCACACTGCACCTCTAAGAATGTAAAAATGGGTGACAAATTGAAGGAAATTACTGAACATTTGTCCACTAATTGAGAGGATCTGATGGTTCTGTTTTGTTTTGGGCATGATTTAGCACACCTTTTTTCCTGAGATCAGCAATAGTCCAGATCCAGACCCAGATGCTGTTTTTTTTTTTTTTTTTTTTTTTTTTTTATGCGCCCAGACCTATTACTAGACTTTGACTGACCTTTTTAACCTTCCTTGAATTTACCATGGGGCTTTAATCTGTATAGTGTTTTCTTTTGTCTGTGATGGGATGCTACTCAGCAAATCAAATCATTTATTCAGAGCGCATATGAAACAAAAAACTCTGCCAGGAGATGAGATGCAGAACTCATCTCTAGGGTTAGATGTAAGGTCATCTGTCCAGTCATCCCTTTCCTCACTTTATGAGGAAAAAGGGGGAGTTAATGCCTAGATGGTTAGAGAAATACAAGATAAAGGGAAACTTACACTACACCTTTTACCCCTCACACGTAAAAGCCTAATGGGGTTTTGTCAAAAACCCGCCAGGTTGGCAGGCAACATGAACACCCACGTTTGGGAATGGGATAAATCGAGAACTAAGCGACCTCAAGGTCATAGGTCAAGTTTTCAGAAAATCTTGTGAATTGAATAACTTGAGAACGAAGTGACGTAGGATTTTCAAATTGATACCATAGGTGAATCTACTGGGAGGCCAAGGGGTGCCACTGGCTACAGTCACCATTTTTTTTCTAAAGTCAGCTTTTTCAAAAGCTTTTTTTTAAAGTTCAGAATGCAAACTTATTTTACTTGAAATGAGAAAAGAACATTTTACTTTTAGAGTACCCTCTAGGTCATTGTGACAATTTATTTGTCTTACACACCCAACCAAACAGCAAATAAAAAATTAAACAAAAAGTAAGTTAAAAATCAAAATGTCTAGTCCAGCAAACATAGAATAAAATCTCTGACGTAATGTTAAGTCTTTTGTGCGATTTGGTGCATCTCAAATAAATAAATGAATAATCCAAAAAGTAGTTATATTAATACTGAAATATTTCCTCCAAACAAAACGTATAAATTCTCAATGTGCCAATCAGTCCGTGCATGATTCATTGCTCCGCCCATCAAAAAGTCACCTGCGCGAATATATCGCCTATCGTCATTTAGTGGACTGACGACTGTCAGCTAGAAAATTTTACATATCGGCCAACCTTAGTGTACAGAGGAGTTTATGGTTGACTCAATGACTTCAAGATGCCAATATGCTGTGGCTGCAAAACGAGCCCAAATCATCACCCCCTCTATCACTGTGCTTGACATTAGAAATGGGGTGCTTGTGCTGATATGCTGTGTGGTTTTCACCAAACGTATCACTATGCATTATGGCCAGACATTTCTGTTTTGTGCAGTGTGCCCAAAGGACATTGTTCCACAAATCTTGTGATTTATTCAGATGTAACTTGTAACTTGCCAAACATGTTGATGATCAAGCACATTTTAATATCAGCACCTGGCTGTTATTTATCCTCTTAATTCCCGGACGTAGTAAGAGTGTACTGGAAAAAACTGATTTTCACATGACTTTTATATGGTGCGGAGAACCAATTATTTGATCCTCTGCTGAATTCTAAGTTTGTTTTCTTACAAAGGGATGAACAGTTTCTAATTTTATGAAACTAATTTTATGAGACAGAATATCAAAAAAAGAAAATCCTGAAAAAACAAATTGCATAAAAGTTACAAATTGGTTTGTATGTCACTGAAATAATCATTTGATTCCCTACAAGCTAGCCGGAATTGTGCATAGCAGAGATTGTAATCTGTCTCCCACATGGGCATGCAGATTTCAGTCAGTCAGTCTGTTACAGATACTCCTGATCTCAGTGATTTGAGGAGTATCTGAAGAAATTGATTCAGTCCACAGAATCAATTTCTTCTATTCCTCACCTTCGCCATAGGCAAGAGAATAGAACTGTCAAAGCTCACTTCAGAGACAACATTGTACACTTGCACAAGGCTTGAATGGGCTACAAGACCATCAGTAAGAAGCTTGGTGAGAAGATGACAAGTAGTGAAATTACTTGGAAATGGAAGAAATATAAAATGGTCTTCAGTCACCCTAAATTGTGAGCTCCATGCAAGATTTTGCCACATAGAGTGAGGATGATCATGGGGAAAAGTGGTGGGTCAGCCCAAAACTACATGGGAAGCACTTGCTAATGATCCAAAGGTAGTTGGGACCACAGTCACCAAGAACACCATTGGTAGCACATGCCATAATGGATTGAAATCTTGCTCTGCCCACAAGGTCCCCTTTATTTCACTCAGTGACATGAAAATCACTTTGTAACTTTTATGTAATGTCTTTTTTTCTGGATTTTTGGTTGATGTTATGTCTTTCTCCATTAAAATGAAATTACCATAAAGAGTTACTAAATATAGGATAACTTCTAATTTCAAATGAACCTGATAAAAACAAACATACAAACTAAGAAATACACAAAGAAACAGCATTTGTCAGAAACTTTTGAGACTACTTTAGAGTATGTCATAAAGCAAATAATGGTAGAGGTAAGAAATAATTTGTCTTTAGAGTTTCAGAGCTTTCTAACTCAGAAGTGTTAAGAAAAATGCTTTATGATTATCACTGGGGTGTTGGATTAAGTGCTCATCCCCATGTGCCTAAACAAAAGATGATGTGTCTGTTAACAAGAGCAAGTATCACTTTCCATTAACACTTAGGTGGCTCATGAAAGCTACACTAATACACTTGACATTGATAACAATTTTTCAGGCTGAGCCCATGAGTTCTGTCTCCTGCAGCGTGTAAGGCTGCTGCTTGAAAGGCATCGTCTCTTAGCAGGATGTTACTTGGTGGGGGGGCTGTGTTTGTCCATGCAGCCTGTGGCTCCTCTCACACCCACTCTGTTAATCCAAAGTTAGCAGACAAAGTATTTGTTAGTTTAAATTAGATTCTTTTATCAAAGAAATGGTCTCAAGTCATTATTGATACAGTTTTGTATTTGTACATATTTACCATCTTTCTGATTTTTGAGTTTTTTGCATATTTTTCAAACTTGAATGTTTCAAGTTGTTTCAAAAATGCATTCTGTGTGTGTGTGTGTGTGTGTGTGTGTGAGTGTGTGTGTTTGTGTGTGTGTGTGTGTGAGTGTGTGCGCGTGCGCGCATAAAATTGGAAAATGAAAAATTGATCCTTAGAAATACAAAATAACTCATGTGAGGATACACTTAACATATGATCATACGCTAATTACTAAGATGTCCAGAAATGTGCAGGCTGGAACTTTCTTTTTTTCACAGTTAGAGAAATGTTGAAGTCTTTTTTTCTTCTTCTTTTTTTTTTTTACTAATCCATTATTTACTGATCCATTATTCATTTAACAGGTAGGACTTTATTAAATGAATAATGGATCAGTCTCCACAGCGTAATGATGGTATTTAAAAGAAGCTAAAGAAAGCAGAGAAATTCTTTCTGTGACAGCCCTTTAGAAAGTTTGAACTGTGTGAAAAAGAACTCGACATGATTAAGTTGGTGAATTTAAGGTTGTCCCTAGTTATAAAAAAGCCATTGTCCTAGGACATTACGACGATGTCATGTCTATTAGATCCAAGGTGAGTCTGTCAAAGGACCTTTGCAATCCTTTATCCCTCGGTCTTTCATCAGCTGTTGTTTCCTTCCTTTGTGTCCTCTTACTGTCTTTGACTTTAAAGCCAAGCTGGTGCATAATCCCTGGAGGCTTCTTATAAAAGAGTGATGTATGCCTTTCAGTACAAAGGCCATTTTAGCATTTTCAAGAGAACAAGATTCTGATATAGATGGGTTTTGTTAGAATTTTGTCAGTACCAGTATTGATACCTTTACTCCTACTCTGTTATTTTATTTTATCTCCTGAGGGGGAAGATGAGGTGGAGTTGCTTTATCTGTGCTGTTTTTTGGTTGTTTACCGTGTGATCGCATTATGCTGAAATTACCAGGCCAAAATCCTTAAAACTTGGGAAAGTGGAGCTGGGCAAAAAAAAGGAACCCATTTAAATTATAGTGTACTTTAAACTTGTAAAATGGGTCATTGTCCTCCCCAGTGGATACACTGTCGGTGAGCCCTTTTAGGCTTTTTCAGTTTAAAGGGTTACAATTTCAAGACCTAGTGCAACAGTGCTTAATATGCCCTTTATTATTGTAATTTGTCTGGGCCCTTCAGTTGTGTGTCAACTAGGGGTGGGTTTAAAAAATCGATTTCCTGATTCATATCGATTTTAGCTTGAATAATGCAATCAATATTGATTCATTAAATCCTAAATTTATTTTCAAATATAAATTGATTTTGCCAGAAACGCCAGAATCTCAGATTAAAGGTCACAAAACTATTTCAAAGAGTTAAAACACTTTGAGTTAGAACACTTAAAACACGATTAATAAGCAGGTAGACGGATTTCACTGCACGTACACGGACACGTTGTCTGGTGCTGGAAGCCGACATCTCACAGATTCTGAACCTGCAGGATTTGTCACTCTCTGTCCAAAATATACTGAACCAACAGCAAAAGAAGATCAAAACTACGCTTCATGTTTGAAAAACATTGTCACGAATTCCCGCTTGCTTTGGCTGTTTTGCTTCCACCAAGATAAAATCACACTTCCTGCACAGCCCTCTCTTTCTGTCTTATTATGCACCAGTCTACCATTGTGTACAGTGCTGTCGGTCACTATTTTGTTTTTTGTTTTTAAACAACCTCCGCTGAGAAAACCTAATTTAAACTTTTTAAATTGAAAAAAGCTTAGCTGTGTCTCTAATAAAACTTCAGTAACTTTGTTCTGTTTCACTTTTAGCAGCATCAGATAATGTTCATATGCTGATTCATGATTTTCTTCAGTTTTTTTTAATCTACTGCAGAATATTTTTAAGGCGGTTATCTGCTATGAAAAGCCAGGCCAGGAAAATCTCCATGTTTTTCTGTGTTTTATCCTCAGTTACTTTGACACAAAGGCAGCTGCTGTGATGCTTACACCTCTGATGAAGTCTCACAAGTGTCAGCTTTGGCTTTATAAAAATATGGATATGTACCGATAAATGATCTGAATTATAATATTTCAGATTGTCTCATTCAGAATCAAATCCAATCGGGACCTTGCGAATCGGAATCGAATCGATTATAGAAATCAAAATCGATACCCAGCCGTAGAGTCAACACAATGTCAGTTTTCCTCAGAGGAGATGTCCGAGCTTGCATTGCTATGGCAAAAAGCAGTAGAAAGTCCGACTGAAGAAACTTAATAGTGTCTATGAAGGAAGCCAGAAATGGTGCATCTTTCCAAAGTGTTTCCATTGCAGTGACAACATTTACAACACACAATTAATTCTTTCCAAAATAAAATAAAAGTGATTCTTGTTCTAAAATAATGTCAGATCATGACTATTGTTTCCTCTGAGTTAATTACTGTAGCTCAAGTAACTAAAGAGTTTGGAGTTTATAGGAACAAAAAAGAAAAGAAAAGACTGGGGTGTGTGTGCAAACACTAGTATATATGGTCAGAGGCAAGCAAACCGTGGAAAATGTCATACAGATATTTAATTAATGGTGATATAAAGAATTAGCTTTAGCTGGTGCTGCAGCTTTTTGAAATGAATGTGTTTTGATTTGCTGGAAGCGTAACTTTGTAAAGATAATTACTGTAGAGTTGTTTAATTTAAACGTATTCAGTGGATTGGAATTAGTGTGTTGATATGTGAACTGGAGTTTCTTGGGAATGACGTATTGTAGTTTATTGTACTTTTACAGCTGACCTACAATTACATGCAGTTGTTCACATAAGTTTGGCTGTGGCATTTCAGGTGTTTCAGGCGAGCACTTTAGCATTTCAGTCTGTCCAGAGTGAGTGTATGTAAGTAAACATAAGTCAAAACAGCAAATAGTTCCCTAATTTAAGACTGGTCATTAATAAAAATCTGTATATACTGAGAAGTCTTAAGAAATATGAAAGTGTCAGTTAATCATCCCAAAGAAAATTTTAACTGAATATCACCAAAAATGGAATTAATTTAAGCAAACATTATTGTGAGTAATATACAAATCTTGGCCTTTGAAAAGCTAAAATATTAGATGACAGGATTACTTCTGTATATCTACAAAAACGCTTTAAGGGATCCATTTATGGAAAATGTATTTGAGTCCTGCATGTACAGCCTGTTACTAATATGTCTATGATTTCCTTATACCACTGCATTATTAAAAGTTTCTAGGCACTTAAATACAAGCCTCTATGCTGAATTAAATATAAAAGGCATTAAAAAAAAGGTTTTCAGATGAGATTGCATTTCACTGCACAAAGTGGCAACCCATGGGTAAAATGTAAGCAAAGCCATATGCTGTAAACGAGCTAATTCAATACACCAGCAGAGCAGAAAAACAGCTGATTGTTGCTCCTGATACAAGCTATAGCTCGTACAATTGTAAAGCCCACAAGGCAATTTCTCAGATTTCTTCACAAAGAAATTTGCTTTTAATTAGACAAAGTCTCTCAACAATTAACCTTTGCATTCCCTCGCTACAACTAAAAAACAATAAAACGTTTTATCTTCCTTTATTGCCAGTTTTAAGAACATAATACCCACACGAATGACAATTTAGCGTTGCAGATTTGAGATGTTTAACCCGTTTAAAGTCAAGGATCATTATAAAACAGTGAGGTTTTATGATTAAGCATTACCTAAATTTTGCTGTGAGTGTGGAAGCAATGAAAATTGTGCTTCCCGCTCTCTCTCTCTCATACAAACTCTCTTATGCAGTTTCTGAAGTGGTGGATGTGTGCAGGCTTCTCTATTACTCCCATGCCTTAAACATTTTTGAGCAGCACTCAGCTCATGGGGCTCCTGCTTGTATCGAGTCCAACTTGGTAAACTCTGACACATAAATCTGCATCACTGACAAATAGCAAACCCATATAGACAGTGTTGACCTTTGAGGGAACACAGAGCTAGAGAATACAACATCAGGCAAGCTTATTTTCTATATTGTACAATCGAATTTTATATCAGGCTGCAGTGCTATGGTGTAGGTCATTAAAAAAATTAATGGCTTGCCAACAGTTGATTTGTTTGTTAAATAAACTTTGTGAAATCATTGCTGTTACTCTCTGATTGAAGATAGCAGGCAGGTCCTGAATGAATTAGAACATTCAGTATATTCCTGCTTAATCAAACGCTGTTGCCATGTTAAACTGACATTTGGGCAGGGTCACACATAGAAGACAGAGGCCAGACTTTAAACAAAACTTGTTCCAGTGCAGGCAAAAATGACTTTTTATAGTTAGAGGCACGTTCTCGAGTGGTTTAACCCTTAACACCTCATGTTCTCAGCCCTTCTCAGCTGCACCTAGCCTTGATGAGGGGCAGGACCTTTGCTAAAGTGCCCCTCATCAAGGCTAGGACCCAGTCAATCAGATCTGGCAATGCCCTGGCAAGTATGTGAAGTATGCTCTCTCTACCAACGGGATTTACCACAATGCAGGAAATGGTATCCAAACGATGTTCCTGTCTACGTTTCATAGCTAGTAGGTATTTGTTATCAGCTGCAGCTTGTAGACATTTTCTTAACTTTTATGTGGTAACATAAATTTGGGGGCTCAGTGGAACAGTGGTTAAGACTGTTGCTACAAGGCAGGAAGTGTTTTAGGTTTGAATCCATCATCTACCATCCATCTTCGACAGTACTTTTTATTATCTAATAGAATAACTTGCTATGAAGTGGATTAGTCATTAGAAAAAACCTTTTCCAGTCATGTAAACAAAGATGAAATTTGTTGATTAAAGAAGGATTTAAAAAAAAAAATGAATGTTGCATACTTACTGTGGGAAATGGGATGACCAAAAAGAACAAAAAAAGCCCATTATGAGAAACATTCATCACCCTTCAACTTTACAAACACTGGTCTAAACATCAGCAATAGATCAAGTCCTAGATTCTGGGATTCAATAAATGTTATCCAATAAAAGATAATGATTATTATCTTTGATGATTCTTTGATGAGACAAATGAGTGAGACAAATGAGCAAAACAAGGCTTTCCTTTGGTCTCTGATCCCGTCTAATACCTCTATGACTGACGTAGGGCTGGGCGATACGACCCAAAATTCATATCTCGATATTTTTTTAGCTGGATGGCGATATAAGATATATATCTCGATTTTTTTTTTTAAAAGCCATAAAGTAAGAACAAAAAGAGAGTTCTTAGTCAAAGCTGTGTCCCAGATGTCACACAGGCACTTTTATTAACATAGAGCAGATGTACATAAAATTTACTCAAAAATAAATTATGAGCATTCATTAAATAATAATGCTCCATAAATAAAAGAAAACAATGTTGTTTTTGTGCATAACAAAAAGCTCACAATTGTGCAGTCAAAATGTAAACTAAAAGACGCTGAGCACAATAACAAAGACAGATTTCACAGCTGCTCTGTTCCCAACTTGTACTGCGTGACTGACAGCCTGGAGTTTGAAATCCACTTCGCAACCACGTCTCTTAACAGGTGCCATTTATGGTCCTTATACACAGTAGGGTAATATTACGTTGAAGCACAGTACGTATAACTCCGCGAGGCTCAGCCGTAATGCTCCGACAATCCATCAAGCGGTGCAGCTCCGTAGCTTACCAAAGTCGTACTAAAAATTTTTTTGACAGATTGCTGAGCGCCGTGTTCCACATAAAATCGGTTCGCAGCCATCAAGCACAACCAGAATTCATACATAAGGCGCGCTGTCAACTTTTGAGAAAATGAAAGGATTTTAGTCCGTGCAGCCCCTGTGGGCTGCATGGCGTTAGCGTGGTTAGCTCGTTTGCGTGGTTAGCTAGCTAACACGTTGACGCCGTCCAGCCCCGCGCACGAGGCGATGCGCAGTAACTCGTTAACGGAGATTCGCCGTGTCCATCTTGTCGCTTCCTGCAGGTGAAGCGATGGGGGAGGAGGGGGAGTTGTGTTCAGTGAACGAGAGGCGAGGCCGAGTAACGTTGCGTAAAGACGAAAGTGGACGAAAGAGAGACAAACTTGCGGCTCCACAAGTATAATTATAACGTAACATAGACTATATCGATATAAAGGATATTGTCACATCTTATATCTCGTATAAAAATATATCGATATTTTTTAAAAACGCGATATATCGCCCAGCTCTAGACTGACGCCACAGTTCACTCCCAGAAATTGTATTTAATTTGAGGGGAAAGTTTTTAACCCAGTCAAAAGGAGGTTAAGTATTGTGGGATCTTGTTCACGAGTGAAAAATTATACAGATAAGCAAATCAGTGTAGCCATAGCAGTACGGTTTCCAGTTACCAGGGGATCTACTGTGTACTATGTAAAAGTCTTGTGGCATGCAGGAGGACGCCAAATTCAGGGCTCGAGAAACGAGAAATAAACTTAAAAGCAGATCAGCATCCAGGAAATCTAAACTAATTCTCATGTTGAAAAAAACAAACAGCAAGGAGAGAGACAGCCATGGAGATGATGATGGAGCAACAGGTGACACTAATTACAGGTGGCGAGACAGGGGAAGTAGAACTAAAGAGACAGAGGCCACAAAAATTAAACGGGGAGAAACAAAACGCAGGAACAGAAACGCAGACTTCACACAAAGACGGAAAGTCGAACAAACATGGAGACAAGACAACATGGAGACAAGACTTGAGGCATGATGACAGAAACGAGAAACAGAATACAAACAAACTAAAACCTAGACCTAAGAATGCAAATACTGAACAGAGGAAATGGAACCGATATCCAAAATCAAGGACTAAGCACAAAGGAATAACAACTATAATAGGAACCAAAGCCTGAAACTACAATCTTAAACTCAGAATAGTAAATGAACAAGCAGAATTCCTCCTTGGCTCCTTCCTTTGGAGGCTTTCCAGGCTTGCCCAGCTGGGAGGAAACTACACAGAAGACCCAGAACTTGCCAGTAGGAATATATATCTTCTCTGGACCAGGAGCATCTTGGGCTTTCCCTGGAGGACCTGGAACATTTTGTTTGGGAGAAAGACTACAGAATATGCTGCTTAGCCGTTGTGACCTGACTTAGGATAAGCGAAAGAAGACAGATTAAGGGATGTCCTATCTAGATTTCTTTATTTAAAGACGTTAATAAAAAAAATCACAGAACATAAAACTTTTTTTGGGTGACTCCAAACTTTGCAGCAGTAATGTATCTGTTCGTGTCGACACCACTGAACTTTGGCCTTTACAGGAAACTCATAATTAATAAATCACAGAGCGTTGCAGACGTGCTGGTGTTTGATGTTATGCCTACTGTTTCACTGAGCAGTCTTCTTGTTCCTGTAGCCCAAAACCACAAGTGGCTAAGTTAGCAATATTTAATCAAAAGTAGTAGTTTGAGAAAAAATTGGAGGAAAAGAATAAGAACCTTTGCAACATGACAGTGTTTTGGAATATGTGTTGAAGCTCACAAAGCCAGTTACTCACTGATATCATTATTCCCCGTTAAGGGAACTCTTGCAGAGAGCACTTCACGAACCACCTAGACTATGAACTCCAAATTGAGCTACATTTTCTTTTTGCGAAGCCCCAAATGAGACGCATGAATGCGAAATCAAATTTCTGAACTAAGTGGTAACACAAAAGCTTAAAATTATTTTTTTAATTCAAATATTAAGTGACACTGGGTGTTAAATAACACAATCTCATCCTTTTTGAGTTGGTGATATAGCAGATGGAATGCTGGTACTTGAATTATTCCTCTTCAATTAAAACAACACTCTGTCCCACATTTAGCCTTCTGATGACATTCATTAAAAATGCATTAGCGTCTGCATTCATATTGCATGTGTTTGCATAAAGTATCCATGGGAATAACAACAACCTCAAATTCTGGGTAGTATTGTCATCTTCCACCACATTTCTAGTACACCCACTTCTTCTCTCATCAAAGCCATCATTATCAATTTGCCGTGATTTATTCTAGACTTTTTGTGTATTGATTTATACAGTTTTAAAAATTTGGATAGCTTTCCAGGGTTGCAAACAAATAAGGTTTTGTTGGAATCTGAAATAGCAAGACTGAATGTGAGGGAGTGGGCGACAGATGGGAAGCACAGAATCTGGTTTCATGTGAATGAGCTTTTGCCGGAATTATTGGTCAAATCAATCTGAAGGCTAGGGCTGTCAACCTGCAGGGCAGGAGTAGGAGTTTTATTATATCCTTTTCCTAGAAACAGACAGACGTACACACATACACAGACTGAAACTGTACTGGTTTTTACCTTGTAAGGTCTCTTGCCAATTGCTGTAGTAGGGTTGTACTTAAAAATGTTCTTTAGTGTATTGTTGATTTGTCAACAACAAAATGTGCTTTATTGTTATTGTACAGCAAATGAAAAGTTATAAAAAGTATTCAATACATTCATAATTTGAAACTTTTGAAAAAAACTTTTTTGAAGACGCAATTTGCTTTCGTAGTGTTGCACTGGATTACCTTAACTTGTAAATATGCAATTAGTATATTACTGTATATGAGACCTCTAAGTTACATGGGACAGCCTACCTCCATTCAGTATAAGGCAGTCTTTCTCGACAGTATTAGAAAGTGCAGCATCACAAATTATCATAGACCTGAGTCAGCACAGTTCTGCTACCAGTCTTAATAAAAGCTGAACATCTTAAGGTGATGCAAGGTCCAGGGCTGTTGTGTTTCATTAGATTGTGCAGCTCTCATGTCTTATCTGATTATTTTCTGTAAGTGTATTTTTTTTTTCTCTAGCTGAAGCATGCCTACTTGTCTGGTGATTGTGCTATGTTCTATTTACAGGAACACATGAAGTAGAAAATTCAGTTATGGTTTCTGCATTTTCAGCAAAAAAAGTAATGCATTTCTTCTTTATGGATAAATTAAAACATGTTTGAAAAAATATTCTGTAAGTCTCTCTATCATTACAGTCACATTAGAAAAGTTTCTAAATATGTAAATATAACTGTGATTATTCAATCTAGAATTATAATAAAGACTAAAAATAAAAACTTCCAAAATATGACAAATGCAGTAAACATTCAGAGTTGATAAGCTTGCACCAGAGTCCAGCTGAATTTGATTGCAAACTTTGTGGCACACGTTGTTCTGTCATCACAAAGAAGACGTGTTAACGGCTCAGTGTTATCTTTGACCTGATTGTCGTTGCTGTGTGTGAAGGAGGGTTCAGCACACAAACACGGGCGCCAGAATGAAGGAAAGCAAATCTTAATTTTTAAAAGTGAAAAAGTAGGAGAACCAGCTTTTTGTCTTGGTCCAACGTTATTGTGGTGCATCTTTAAAGAAAAAATACCCCTTCCCTATTGGTGGAAAAATGTACCATGTTGACCAATCAAAAAATTATATGGCAACATCTGGTATTTTGTTGTTTAGTTAGAGGGAGAAATTTTAGGAGTGACGGTGCCGAGAGAAAGCGAGCAAGCGAAAGAAAGAGGGACAGCGAGTTTTGAGACGTGAGAGATTTGTGACGTTTAGCGTGTTTGGAGTCTATAGGTAGAGGAGCTTGTAAAGAAAAGAGTCTGGACTTCTTTAAGTTGCTTGAAGACGTTTCACCTCTCATCTGAGAAGCTTCTTCAGTTCTGAAGTAGCTTCTCTGACACTTTTCTTTGCAAGCTCCTTTGACTACGATGACCTGGATGACTGAGAACCTTCACAGACAGTCTATAGTTAGTGTGTTGTCTTGTGTAGTTAGTGTGTATTGTAGTCGTTATTTTGATTTGTGTCAGTTATACAAGTGAATTTCACAGCTGCTGCAAAAACTCCACCGAAGTCAGATTGCAATGTAAATGTTGTCTCCAGGTGGAAGACAGGAGTGATACACCACCTGCTGTCAGACCTGCAGGGTTTAGGCCTGTGGTGTTCTCCTTTATCTCACAGTGAACAGAAACTATTTTTTGGAGTGGCACAAATAATTTGTGTGACTTCTTATTTGATGCAGAACACCTGATTGTTCTGTAAATAGTTTTAAATGGTTATATAAAAAACGCAGGCATTGGCTGAATTTTTAGGTAAATACAGTGGGGCAAAAAAGTTCCCCCACTTAAAATGATGACAGAGGTCAGTAATTTGCACCAGAGGTACACTTCAACTGTGAGAGACAGAATGTGAAAAAAAAATCCATGAATTCACATGGTAGGATTTGTAAAGAATTTATTGATTGATTGATTGGTAATTTATTTCAACATGTGAACAATATACAAGTACATTTAGAAAATAAATAAGAGAGAAAAAAAATACTATACAAATTACATACAAAAAAACATTCTGATTAATTTACATGTTGAAAGGGAGTGGGAAGAAGTATACACTTATTTAATCCCACCCCTTTGCCATAAATTATCAGTGAATATTTAGTCAGCTTCCTTACTGATATAATTTGTAATAAAAATAGTGAACAGATTTCTGATATACTATATACTATAATATCACATCATGAATTTTTTGTTTGTTTGTTTGTTTTTAAATAGAGACATTCACTTAATTTAAATATTTTCCTTTTCTTTATAGATCGAGAAGATCATATTTTTATAACTCTTTTTGAACAGTTTTATGTTTGGACATTGCTTTAATTCCATATTCAGTTTGTTCCATAGTTTCACTCCATGAACAGAAACACAAAAGCCTTTTCTTGTAGTACGTACCTTCATTGTTTTGAAGTTACAAAAACCCCTTAAATTATAACTTCCTTCTTTCAACAAAAACATACTCTGAATATTACCTGGCAGTTCTTTATTTTTTGCTTTGAATAGAATTTGTGCTGTTTGGAATTTCACTATTTCGTCAATTTTCAATATTTCAGACTGCAAAAATAGTGAGTTTGTATGTTCCCTATAACCTGCATTGTGGATGATTCGAATTGCTTTTTTTTGAAGAGTAAAAAGTGAATGTAATGTGGTTTTATAGTTATTGCCCCAGACCTCTGCACAATAGCTTAAGTATGGTGAAACCAGTGAACAGTAGAGAATATGAAGTGATGTTCTGTCGAATACCTGTTTTGCCTTGTTTAGTACTGCAATGCTTCGTGATACTTTGGAATGAATATATCTTACGTGAGCTCTCCAGTTAAGTTTTTCATCTATTATTACCCCCAGAAATTTATTTTCACTGACTCTTTCAATATCAACACCATTTATTTGAATCTTTGCATTTGTATTTAAACTACTATTTCCAAATAACATCAGTTTAGATTTATTCAAATTTAATGATAATTTGTTTTTATCAAGCCAGAACTTCACTTTACTTATTTCATTAGTCATATCCTCCAATAAATTCTGCAGATCATCACCAGAGCAAAAAATGTTTGTATCGTCAGCAAAGAGAACCATTTTTAATACTTTGGACACTTTACAGATGTCGTTAATGTACAAGTTGAAGAATTTTGGACCCAAAACTGACCCTTGGGGTACACCACAAGCAATGTCCATACATAAGGAGCAACCACCATTTATTTTCACAAACTGCTTTCTGTCACTTAAATAACTCCGGACCCAATCTAAAACTACCCCTCTGACACCATAACGTTCCAGTTTTCTTATTAATATATCATGATCTATAGTGTCAAATGCCTTTGTCAAGTCTATGAATAACCCAGCCACATATTGCTTTTTGTCTATGGAATTTGTGATGTATTCTATTGAATCTAATAGTGCCGATGATGTTGATCTGCTTGATCTGAATCCGTACTGACTCTCAGTGAGTAGTTTATGTTTATCTATAAATTTTTCCAGTCTGTTTTTAAACAGTTTTTCAAGAACTTTTGAGAATTGAGGTAGTAAAGAGGGTGGAAAATAAGTATTTGGTCCCCTCAAACAAGGAAAATCTCTGGCTCTCACAGACCTGTAACGTCTTCTGTAAGAAGCTTTTCTGTCCCCCACTCGTTACCTGTATGAATGGCACCTGTTTGAACTCATCATCTGTATAAAAGACACCTGTCCACAGCCTCAAACAGTCAGACTCCAAACTCTGCCATGGCCAAGACCAAAGAGCTTTCGAAGGACACCAGGAAAAGTATTGTAGACCTGCACCAGACTGGGAAGAGTGAATCTACAATAGGCAAGCAGCTTGGTGTGAAAAAATCAACTGTGGGAGCAATCATCGGAAAATGGAAGACATACAAGACCACTGATAATCTCCCTCGATCTGGGGCTCCACGCAAGATCTCATCCCGTGGGGTCAAAATGATCATGAGAACGGTGAGCAAAGATCCCAGAACCACACGGGGGGACCTGGTGAATGACCTGCAGAGAGCTGGGACCAAAGTAACAAAGGTCACCATCAGTAACACACTACAACGGCAGGGAATCAAATCCCGCAGTGCCAGACGTGTTCCGCTGCTGAAGCCAGTGCATGTCCAGGCCCGTCTGAAGTTTGCCAGAGAGCACATGGATGATACAGCAGAGGATTGGGAGAATGTCATGTGGTCAGATGAAACCAAAGTAGAACTTTTTGGTATAAACTCAACTCATCGTGTTTGGAGGAAGAAGAATACTGAGTTGCATCCCAAGAACACCATACCTACTGTGAAGCATGGGGGTGGAAACATCATGCTATGGGGCTGTTTTTCTGCCAAGGGGACAGGACGACTGATCCGTGTTAAGGACAGAATGAATGGGGCCATGTATCGTGAGATTTTGAGCCAAAACCTCCTTCCATCAGTGAGAACTTTGAAGATGAAACGAGGCTGGGTCTTCCAACATGACAATGATCCAAAACACACCGCCCGGGCAACAAAGGAGTGGCTCCGTAAGAAGCATTTGAAAGTCCTGGAGTGGCCTAGCCAGTCTCCAGACCTCAACCCCATAGAAAATCTGTGGCGGGAGTTGAAAGTCCGTGTTGCTCGGCGACAGCCCCAAAACATCACTGCTCTCGAGAAGATCTGCATGGAGGAATGGGCCAAAATACCAGCTACTGTGTGTGCAAACCTGGTAAAGACCTATAGTAAACGTTTGACCTCTGTTATTGCCAACAAAGGTTATGTTACAAAGTATTGAGTTGTATTTTTGTTATTGACCAAATACTTATTTTCCACCCTGATTTACGAATAAATTCTTTACAAATCCTACCATGGATTTTTTTTTCACATTCTGTCTCTCACAGTTGAAGTGTACCTCTGGTGCAAATTACTGACCTCTGTCATCATTTTAGGTGGGGGAACTTGCACAATCGGTGGCTGACTAAATACTTTTTTGCCCCACTGTAGGTGTTTGCAAAACGTGTGCATAATTTTTTTAAATTGCATTTCAAGTTATGAAAATGATTCGTTAAGCATGTTTGTGGTTGTTATAGTAAAAATTATCATTTTTTTCTACTCAGATTTTGTTTTTTTTTTGTCTGAATTTAGAACAATTGTGTTAATACAATATGTCAAGATAAAAAAATGTAAATTTAGACATGTTAGGTTGTGTTGAAAAGAATGATATGAAACAAGGCAAGATAAATGGTTTTTAAAGGTGAAATATAGAGGTAAAATCAAAAGTAGTCAAAAAGGGCCAATTATGCCCTGGACCCCAGAGGGTTAATATATTGCTATTTCTGTTATTTTCTTCTTGGTTTTTTCCAACCATATTACCAAATTTCAATAATTTGTTGTGATATCTAAACTAGTCAGAACTACTGTCTTTAAACCAGTTGATCCACCTGTTTTTTGTTTTTTGTTTTAATCTGAAAGTAGTTTTTGTACTTTTATACTTACTGCATTTTGCAATTTAATTCATTTTTATTGTATTCCTGGGACAATTTTTTACAATATCACTTGAGACTTTCTGGGTTTGGCTTACATATTGTTTGTCTTGGCTCTTATATGAAAGCATTACCATACATGTCTGTGAAGGTTCTCAGTCATCCAGGTCATCGTAGTCAAAGGAGCTTGGAAAGAAAAGCGTCTGGACTTCTTTAAGTTGCTTGAAGACGTTTCACCTCTCATCCGAGAAGCTTTTTCAGTTTCTTCTTCATTACCATAAATCTACAGTTTGCAGTAACTTGTTCTAAGACCTTTGTTGTTACTGTCAATAGTTGTTGGATTCATTTGTCAGTCAGACAAATTGATGATGACCTAACCCTGACTGCCACTTGGACTTTATTGATTAAGGCAGGATGAGTTAAATGTGCTGAAACAAGAGAATTAGACCACATTTCAATAGCAGTTCTTGTATCCAATTCTTTTTGTGAGCTCTTGGTAAGGAACAGAGCAATCCTTGGAATCTTGCTAATTTTGGAGAGCCACAATGATTGAAGATGATTTGATTGGTAGTCTCCAGAAGGGAACTTTATAAATTAGAAAGTTATGGCCTGATTATCACATAAATTGCCCGTTAAATAGATTTTACTTTCTTGGCAGTGTGCATGCTTGAATTATATATGTGTGTGGAGTGGGAGAGTCAGAAAGTGAGATCCATTCATGATAACTTGCTCACCATTACTTGTATCAACGGCGCAGATAATGCTGGTGTGGTTCTTTTATTACCGTCATCAGTTTTATTGCTGTTGTTAATACTATGGTTTGTTCCCCTGGCAGTCTAATGCAGAAGAGATGAGTGGATCCATCACAGCTAGATTGGGTCCTGGAGGAGAAATAACCAGCGTCAGGCACAATGAGAGTTGGGTAACGTGAGCGGCAGAAAGAGATAAAACGCAATAACGAGAGAATCAGGTGATATGAAAAAATGAACAAAATAATTGAACAAACAAATGGAAAGAGATGAATGATTTGTCAGGAGAGAGGAGCTGAAAGGGAAAGACCAGAGGAAATGGGCTTTCTCCCTTCTATAGGCTTAAAAGTGATTTTAACTTCAGAAAAACAACAAAAAATATCCACACAAAGGCTGTCTTTTTTTTTCTTGAGGGTGAAAGAGTGAGCTTTTGCAGGGAATGAGGAGTGCCAAGATGAGAATTATAGAAAGACTGCCAAAGCAAATAAAGTGAATGCTTTACTTTTGTCTGTGTTGCTGAATAAAGCACTATCAGCACTACCAAGACCAGAGTCTCTCTAATACTGATACAAACTGCTGTGTCTCCTGCTGTAACTCATTCGTTTCACTGATGGAAACCTTGGCAGAAGACAAGATGTGTTGGATTAGGTTTTGTTTTTTGTTTTTTTTGTTTTTGTCTTTTACTGCAGCCGCTCATCATTGTGCACTTTATTAAGTACTCAACATTACAGAGAATAGGTTGGTTCAACAGCTTTATGCAAAGACGTAACACACATAGCCACCAGTCCCAATTTATTAAACTATATCACTAATTTATGGCAAGTTGAAGACAAACAAGAGGCTGTTCAGTTTCAGTCACTGAGTCCGCTACTGGAGCTCAGAGTTAGGAATGCAAATTTTAAACTTACTACTAGCACTGTTGCCTCACGGCAAGAAGGTACTGGGTTAAAGACATGCCATTAGTGGGGTTAGGTTAATTAGTTCTAAATTGCCCATACATATGAATGTGAATGGTTATCTGTCTCTCTGTGTTAGCCGTGTGAAAGACTGGCAATCTTCTTCTCACCCTATGGCAACTAGTATAGGCTCCAGCACCCCCATGATCCTGACTTGGATAAGCGGAAGAAATGGATGGATTTTACTATTTCTTCTTCCTTTGGCTGTTTGTTTAGGGATTGTCATAGCAGATTTTCTTCCTCTATCTCACCCTGTCCCTTGCATCTTCTGTCACTTCAACCGACTGCATGTCCTTTCTCACTACATTCATAAACCTCCTGTGTTCTCTTGCTCATTTCATTTTGTCTGGCAGCTCCTTATCCACTATCCTATGTTCTAAAATAAAACAGTTTTTCACCCCTGACATGTACTGTTGGGAATTTGAAGAACAGAACGCCACTAAAATTAAAAATTTAATGGCAAAAATTCCAGTAATGGCTTTAACTCTCCCAGGAATTTCTAAAGTATTAAATACAGTAACTAACCTGCCGTCTTCCATAGTATATAACCTGTAACTTTAGAACTATTTAGTTATTGTAGGTTTGTATTAAATAATCATCATACCTGATCTACATGTTGTATTGATTCTTTAGTTTATGAGCTGCTGGCAACAGCAGATGTTCATCTGTAACAGATGTCCACAAATATAGTCAGAGAAACTTTAATATAGTCAGGGGAAATCTGTCATGATTTACTATCATCTCTAAAATGTTTTAATATATCAGTTTAGTTGTAATGTTCTTGGAAGCATGTGTAATCAGAGTCCTGCTGCTCTTTCTAAACGTCAGCAGCGTTAGCAGCTAAAGCTAATCGCTGCCAGTGGCGTGTCTAGAAAATTTTTGTTGGGGGGGCCAGGTAGGGGCACAGATTTGGAGAAGGGTGGCAGATTTAATTGGCAGATAATGTTTAAAAAAAAAAATTCTACCAACCCTTAACCATGATTCAATAATCCTATAAACCTAATAACCAAATGCACTTTTAACTCTTATTAGAATGAGATTTTAACCACTACGGTGCAAAGTTTTTAGATACTGCGTTGATAAAGTACAAGAGATACAATCAGTGCTTTGTCAGTGTTTACTCAGCATTCAAGGACAGCAATATTTGCATAGTATTTTTACTGACATATAGTGCACATATGTTTTGGGCAAAAACATTTTTGAAAATTAAAATACGAACATTTGTAACAAACAATTGACAAATTAGCCAATGCCAATGCAAAACTTTATCTGCCTGTTAAAAAAAGAAGATAATCTTCTCACAAACTGGTGTTTGATTTTGAAACAGGAAAAAAGTGGGGAAACAAATGAAAAGACTAACATTTGAATAAAACCTGAAAGCAAGTAAATACTTTCTATGCTGCCTTATCGTAAACTTTGGTAATATTGATAAAGAACAACACTGGCTGATGATAAAATACAGTCAGCTGGCATGGTGACACTGCCAGTATTAACCTGCAGGGCTGGACTGGGACAAAAAAATTGGGCATTTTTACTAAAGACCGACCCACCAGGTAATAAAGCCATAAAGACTTTGACTGAAAACAAACCCTGTTGTGACAGTGATGTACAGTCTTGTTGGTATATGTATGATTTCTATACATTTTATGTCAGATAAAAACTTTGGTTGTAAGATTTAGATAATTATTTAATAAAAACTAGGTATTTTAAATGAGAATAAGAAAGAAAAGTATTTCTTTGTGCCCACCTTTCCCTGTTAATGCCCTACCTGGCCCCCTGGCAAAACTTTGCTAGACCTGCCCCTGCACAGTTACCAGCTGTCAGCTACATAAAAAAGGATCCTGGTGTTATTTGTCTCTCAGAAACAGTTCATAACTTCCCTTCAACTCATTCATGTCACCTAAAAGGTAAACCTGTTTCTCCATCACCTGTTCAGCTCTGATGGTTCAGTAAGGACATCTCCTGGTTTCATCTTCATGTTTCCCTCTCACCACATATCTAAACCGACATCATGACCAGCAGCTTTACAGCTGTGGCTCCAGCAAACATCAGCTGATACTAGAAATTAATATTAAATACATTCTAACAACAGCTGATCAAGCTTAAACGTGCTGCTGTTGTTTAGCGCAATATCTGCTGGTTTCCTCTTTCTGGCGCAAAGTGGGCGATAAACAAACAAGAGAGAAAAGCCGATCAGCTGATCATTGATCAGTTTCATGATTGAAGTAGCAACAGGAGAGGGAGGGGGAGAGAATGAGAGAAGAAGAGGCAGCTGTGCAGCGTAACGACAGAATAAATCCAGCTTTGTGTCTTTTTTCCATTCTAGCTAAAGTCCGGGACAAACTGCGTCTCTTCTCAGCTCAATACGAAACGCGTAATATTTTCTCTGAATGAGGGACCATTCCATTTTTTTAAGGAGCCGTTGGCAACTCTACTAACCTTATGAATAAAATAAAGTTCACTATCAGTAACATCATAGCACCCACCCAGCTGTATAAAAACTCCGTCAAACTGGCTAGAACGCAGTATGAGTTATTGCAACTGACAGTAAAAAGTCAGCAACATGAAAATAAACTCCACCTAAACTTGGTTTATATCTGACCCAGATAGACTGCAGGTCATAACTTCTTACCTGAAGTTCAGTTCACCTGACACTCGGACTGGTGGCTGCTTCGGGTCTCTCCTCCTGCCTCCCCTTCCCTCATCCACCTGTTGCCTCTGTGGAAGCCCCGTCATAGCCACCACCAAACAACGGAGTTATTTCTACACATCGACCTGCATCTGGCCAATCCACCACCTCTCATTGTTCATGCCATTACAAAAAAAATAAAAAATAAGTCACTGGGGATATGCCCGGTATGCCCGATGGCCAGTCCAGCTATGTTAACCTGCAACCAAATCTGCAGCTCCATACAGCAATGTTACGACTTAGATTATATCTTATAACTCATAACTCTTATGTTAGCTGCCCTCAGTAGCATACTGTCTGAAATATTCCACAGCTGCAATAATTATTTAAGTGTTATTTTTTTCCTTGGTATTCTAATTTCACCGAAGTTTACTAAACTCAACAAACTTGATATTACTTACCGGGACATTTATTCTGTCCTCATTTTCTTTCACCGAAAAATTGTTTCCTGCAGTGCCATCTTTCGCGCTTGGCTCTCCTACCTTTGCTAACGTGATGCACATAGCGCAGAAGCCGATGCTGCATTCACTTACACTCGGATATCTGAGCGTCACCGTGAAAACATAATCGGACATTTGATATTTGATTGAATTTTATTGTTTTGCCTTTGGGGTGGCACCTGGGGTGGCCAGTCTGGTTTGAGGGGTGGCCTGTGCCCCCCCAGGCCACCCCGCTGGACACGCCATTGATCGCTGCTGACAGAGACGAAGCTCCCGGCCTCTGTTAGCATTTTGAAATCCGAGTTTAGCGCGAGCCTTTGCTAACCGTTTAAACTGGACAGGGTCTCATTTGGAAATTGAGATTTAAATGGTCTCAGTCCTTCAAAATGATAACTAGCATTACTTTTTTTTATATATACTGGTGAGAGAATTTAACGTTTGGAAGCATTAGTCAACAGCAAAATGTACCAGCTGTGATTCACTATAAGTTGCTTGATTAGATTATTTTCAATAAACAATGACTAAATAAAGAAACAAAAAATGATTAAAAAAATGGAACAAGCACTGTTTTCATGTTTGTATTAGTCCATCATCACTACCAGGTCTCAACACCTCAGTTCCCCAGTCTAGGTCCACACAGACTACCTTTTGAGCAGAAGGGACCGATATTTTTAAGTTGAGGGAACCGATGCTAGAGGTGGAGGGGAAAAAAATCAATACAACATAGTATTGTGATATTCTCCCGAGAACCGAGGGAGGTTGGGAGGGGGCAGCAGGGAGGAGGAGGAGGTGGTATCTTTGATTTTGGTTTATCTTTAGGGTGGCTCAAATAAGTCAGACCAAAGATATAGACCAAAAACAAATGACCACTATAGAGGACATGAATAATTGGGCTGGGTCTCATGCGGATTTATTATTATCTCAGGATGTGATATTGTATCAATTCAGGGAATCCAAATATCAGTATTTCATTAAATAAACTTAAATACTTAATAGTTAACACAGATTGACAAAGTTGAACTTCGAGGGCATAATTACCTTTGAAAAAAGGTGATAAATTGCAATAGAAAAATGCAATAATATGTATCGTGAATGATATTATTGTATTGTTGTGTGTCTGGTGATCCCCACCTCTAACTGATGCTGAAAGTAATGATAATAATAATGATAAGTGTTACAGTTTTTTTGTACTTCACATCAGGAAAATGTTGTGGCCACAGTGGATTTTAGTATATATAGGATATGTGTAGGAACAGGTGTTGGTGTAAAGAGAGGCTGGAATGCTACCAGTATAACTGCTCATCACTGTTTTTAGAACCCAGATAAAGGCCACACAGAATTCCAGTAGCAGACACATCTCTGTGCAAATCAGGCCCTTGTGGTCAAATAGCTGCTAAGAAACCACCACTAACAAGCAGAAGACTTTTGCTTGGACCAAGAAACACAAGAAATGGGTATTAGACCTGTGCAAATCTGTGCTTTGGTCTGATGAGTCCTAATGAGATATTTGGTTTCACCCCTCATGTCTCCCGCAATTAGCTGGGCTGACCTTATGGAATATGTTAGGTTAACTGAAGACGAGCTGGAACCATGCAGCTCAGGCTGAAGCCGGCGAAACGGCTGTCTCACTGGATTATAGAAGTTATATAGCAATACAACTTAAAAACACAATACAAGTTATAAACAATAAGAATTTAAAAACTAGGCATAGAAGGCGTAGAATTAAGACATGTAGGATAGGGTGAACAAGTGGGTCTTCAACATAGTTTTAAAAACCTCCACAGAGCATGCCTGCCTAATATCGTGAGGGACGTTGTTCCACAAAAATGGAGCATGAAAAGAAAAAGCAGGCTCTCCAATAGTCTTTTTTCTGGCGCTAGGTAGTACTCAGCTTTAAGAACTGACAGAGGCGAGGCTGCCCAACACTGGCGCCACCAGGCCCTCTGACCACCACCAGTAGGAAACAGGTGAAGCGTCTTGCCCAAGGACACAACGACCGAGACTGTCCGAGCTGGGGCTCGAACCGGCAACCTTCCAATTACAAGACAAACTGCCAACTCTTTGAGCCACGATTGCCATATTGGTGATGGGTTTGGAGTAATATAACATGTGCTTTTGCCCATTTCTGTTACAGTGGTGGATGTTCCTATTAAACCTGGCCAAAGTTTCACACATCAGCATATGTACAAGTAATTCCTATAAGCCTAAAGCTTGAGCTTCAAACTGCTCTAAATGCAGGGTTGGAGACTGCAGAGGGGTTTTTTTCTACGCTGGTTTTAGGGAATAGGGAAGAGTACTGAAACAGCTCATTTTAGACAGTGGTTGAACTAATTATGCAAATACTTTAATAGAGTCTAAGGATAAAAATACGGAGCTGGAAAGACCCCATTTGTCGTTACAAGTTAAGTCGTTGGTGTTTTTCAAGTGGTTGCTTTTACATATTTCTGTTGTTAGCTTTCTGATAAAATGTACGGGAAAAAAAACAATCAGATATTGGATTAACTCATCCATGACATGGAAATGTTGATATGCATCGGCACTAAAAGCCTCAATCAAGTACACTATTTGAAATGATGCTAAATATTGTATCAACCTCCTTGCCTAGTTGTTGTGTGAAAATCTGAGGCGGTGGAAAAGAGGACGACTGTTATTACCAGGCAGAAGAAGATGGTGCAGATAAGCGAGTGATAGCAAACGGGAAAAAAATGTAATAAGAGGAAAGGCAGCAGATGACAAGAAAAAAAAAAAAAGAAAAGGCAGAATTTTAGAAAAGGAGAAGACAGATGGTGATGGGAGAAGAGACTCAATATAGACCGGTTTCAGTCTGTGTTTCACATTAGCAAATGCAAAGCAAATGAGGAAAAATGTTTCTTTAGTTCTTTGTCGTGCTGGTTAAAATTCAAGAGAAGCAAGAAGAGGAGACTTGAGTGCCAAAGAAGCAGAGTTAGGAGGAGCAGAACAGAGAGAAGGATGACGGTAAGACAGAAGATGCTTAGGCAGTGTTTTGTAGTGTAATTAGAAGAGCTCTTACCCTGAGCTGTCATTGGGGATGTTTCTTTTCTCCACTTGAGTGCTTGGTTGTTTATCTGCACAGCTGGTTGAGAGAGGAAAGGGGCAGGGGAGGAAAAAAGAATAAATGTGCAAGTTGGAAACAGAGGAGGAAAGCGCTGGGAGTGTGTTGTGTTTTTGAAGAAAAATATGTGCACACCTGTGGAGGAGCTCATCACTTGTGCATTCTAAGATCTATGTGCATTTAACAGTATGCGACCCTATTAGCTACACTGCTGGGCTTTGATAACTGCACAATAAGGTAAAGAAAATAACTCACTTTGGAAATGATAAATTAGAAATTATAGGTTACTGATGTTTTTCTTTGTACATTCCTTGTATATAATTGCTTTTTCATCCCATTTAATTGTTACAGATCTTTGACAATGGAGAGATACAATAGTATAACTAAAGAAGCCTTAGGACAATTGGGATAGTCTCTACAACTCTCGTTATTAAACGTCTTTAAACTTTTTCTTTACTTTTTTGATGTGCGTTTGATGTGTATAACAAAAATTGAGGCCTTTTAATTGGAGAACTGCCTTATGCTGCTCAGAAGTGAGTTGACTTTGAATTTGCTGGCTATAAGACAAAAAAAAGTCAGTGTTTTCAAAGACCTATCCATCAGAAGCTGCCAGAACCACATCGCACATTTTTCAGTGAGAGTGAACAAAGAAATGATCTTTATTTGTGATGAGCTAGAAAGACCAGCAGAAGGGTGTGATAAAGTGTCAAGTTGTTCAGATGAGGAGTAGTCTGCACTGAGAAACTGAAGTCACAAAAATCACAGCTTTATTTCTCGTCTCAGCGTCCCCTTTACCTTTTATTTTTTCTTTCTTTTGGTGCAGGAGAGAAATGGAAACTGTATACAGTATAGAAGCAAAGGTCACTTTGCCCTGACAAGAATGTTTTGTTAGAAAATGTGAACTGTTCATGAGTTGGGTGCTTAATACCTTAAGGTTATATAGTTCAGAGTACAAGGCTCACTGCACACTAGAAGACAAGCCCAAACTACAAATTAGGGCCCACTACACAAAAACAGAAATGATATAAAATAAATATCTGCCATTTAAAATTTTATAGCCAGTGTAGTGTCATGCCTGCACACAGTATTGCAGGCATTCATACAGAGTTTACATTTTCTCTAGTTTACTAGTTTTCGAGCAATTTAAGATTTGAAAATGTCCACACTGAAAAGAATTCTTGTGTGGTCGGTTTTGTTGGAAAAATATCTTTGAGGTGAAGAGTGATATTGTTGTCCTTGCCTGTGCTCTCTCTGCTGAACACCAAATGGTGGTGGACGGCTCACACCTACTATTACACGCCTCCACTACACCGAACAGATGAAGAAAATAAAGGCAGCTGACAAAAAGACCACATAGTCGATGTGGGCAGTGGAGGTAATTCATTCATTTAAATGCACACTTGGGTCTCTAAGATTTATAACTAATTATATTGCTGTCGGGCATTTCAAATCCAGCTTTAACACCAATGAAATCCTTTATTACAATGTGGGTTATTAATACTATAAATCCTTTAAATTATCTAATCTCCTGACTAACTTCCAAGCTCCATAGATTCTAATGATCCCCAAAACACTTTTAATATTATTTTATGTTAAGTAAAGTGGCTCTTTTATCTGTTATTGTTATTTCAAATGCAACACTAATTGAAAAAAATATCTTCTTGTAACTAACATATTTGAAATGAGGAATAGTCATTAAATACTGCTGTGAGTATGGTTCAAATCTGTTGAATTTAGGCAAAAACCTTCAGTAGAGGTGAGACACCGTTAACTACCTTTTGCTTTCTTTTTCAATTTCTTTGAAACTTGCGAGGAATGATTTCTAAGGATCTGTGCTGTGCTGTAGACTTCTTACTGATCAAATGGATATTTTAAAAAAATTGTGATATGTGACAAATAAGTAAAGAAACACAATAGTTACAGGTGATCCAAGCCACAGCGCTCTGCATGGAAAACTCAAGACATGTTCTGAGACATGTTTGAAAGTGATGAGCAGGCCCAAGTGATTAGATTTTTTCAAAATGCCAAAAAGAAGAGATCAAACTGACTTTGAAAGAGGGTTCATGTTCAGTGCAAGGGCGGCAGAAGCTTTGGTCACATAGTCTGCTCGGTTGGCTAGTGTCTGAATAGTAGTGATGTGCGATACCACTGATTTCATTTCCGATCCGATACCAAGTAATATTCAGTGTGGTATCGACGATACTGATCCGATACCGATACTTTGCACAAAAACTTATTTTATTTATTGTATCTCAAAGTATAGCATCATAATGATTACAGGACATCAGATTTCTTGTTCTTATCACTTAATAATGCAGAGCTCATCATATAGAAATAGAAAAACTGAAGTCGTGCACTATTTGAACACCTTGCCTGCCTGCATCACTAAAGGACTCCATGAGAGACGTCTGTCTCGCCCTAGCAGCACCTGTCCCTCTCCTCCTCTTCAGTTCACCTCAACATACGCTCGTCATATTCTGTGATATGATTTACTCTGAGGTGTTTGACAAGGTTAGTGATGTTGCCACAACCATACTTGCCAACCCTGCTGATTTTTCCGGGAGAATCCCGAATTTCAGTGCCCCTCCCAAAAATCTCCCAGAGCCACCATTCTCCCGAATTTCTCCCGATTTTCCACCCGGACAACAAAATTGAAAAACCATATCGCAGAATTCATAGCGCGGCCCAGCCAATTCCAGTCTCCACCAATGGCGGCACTGACTTAGTTTTAATATTACTCTTATTTCTCTTTCTGGGTTGCAATTTTTTTTTTTTTTTAACATATTTTCAGGTGAGAATGTAGCTGTGTAAACTTCAAATATCTGAGCCGACCGACACATTGTCTTCAAACCCCCGCAGTCTTTCACTACTCGGGTTAAACATGATAAATAAGTCACTTTGATAACCTAGAAATGTTATTGTTTGGCTTTTTCAGCGTTTTATTTGTTAGTGAGTAAATCGGTTTGGCTGAGATTAAAGTTATTAGATTAGATTAAATTAAATTAAATTTAACTTTATTAATCCCTCGGGAGGGTTCCTCAGGGGTTTTCACACAGCTGAATAAACGTCAAACAGAAAACTAATTAAACAAAGTGTGAGACGGTTTACGTCAGCGCCCGGTTATATATTAGATAGCAAGGAGCAGACGGCAGTTTCACTGCACCGAGGGAGCTCGTGGCGTATACCCGGCTTTCTTTAGACCGCGAAGGCCGGGTCCTCAGGTGGAAGCAGCCTCTGAATTTGGACACCCCCGCTGTTTCCGGGCCGGCCAATAATAACGGTGACATTTAACGTATTTCATTCGATAAATGAACACTGTAAAATGTATTTATCAGCCATTGTTGTGAGTGCGCACGCCAAGGGGCTGCAAGACATTTATACAGCCGTATTTCGCACATGACTATGAAAGGCGGAAGAGGAAGTAGTTCCTTTGAATGTAGACAATCCGAATGTTATAGTTTCTTTCCACTGTGTTCCTGTTAATGATAAACTACAAATTTACCCTAAATTACTAAAATATCGATATTTTAATGTGAGAATCGATTCTAGAACATAAATGATTGGTATCGGAGGAATCGATATTTCAGGATCGATCCGCACATCACTACTGAATAGTAACAATGACTAGAGTGACACTTCTGCACACATCTGATCTACTGGAAAGATATCAGTGAAAATTATGAGCAGTGCACATTTAACAGTGATGCTCATGTATTAGAAAAGACAGAAGTGCAATTATTCCTCAGGTGACTGAGATTCCCCCCAAATAGGGAGAACAATCCCGTGACAGTTACATAGAGAAGAACATTACATTTGGGTTACAGTGCACAAATCCTTCATTACATCTGAAAAGTCAGTGATGCAAAAATCATAGAGGTCTGCAAAGATGAGTCATCCTTCACTATATTCTTGACAAGTGGGCGAGTGTATGTGTGATGCAGACTAAATGAACAGTACAGACTTGACTGCTTTAGCGTTAGGGGATCCAATAACTCAGTTAATGTTGTTGGGGGTATATTGCTAACACTGTTTTGGTCCACATGTCAGCCTAAAGGGATGGGTCACTGCAAATCAAGACCAAGTTGTTATAAGTGATCGCGGGGATTGGGAAGCTCATCTTGTAACCGGAAGGTTGCCAGTTCGATCCCCTGCTCTGTCTGTCTTGGTCGTTGTGTCCTTGGGCAAGACACTTCACCTGTTTCCTACTGGTGATGGCCAGAGGGGCCGATGGCGCGATATGGCAGCCTCGCTTCTGTCAGTCTGCCCCAGGGCAGCTGTGGCTACAACTGTAGCTTGCCTCCACCAGTGTGTCAATGTGACAGTGAATGAATAGTGGAATTGTAAAGTGCTTTGAGGGTCTTGAAAAGCGCTAAATAAATGCAACCTATTATTATCACCTTTCAGGAAATATTTCTACCTGGATGAAAGTGGTTTTCTAAAATCGATAGGGCATAAAGCATCACTGAATGGGCTTTAAAGACTACTGAAGACAGCTGAATACATATAGAGCATGCTTGATATCGTCCAAGCTATAATTAAACTTTGACTGAGAAGATATTTCTGAAAATAATAAAATTTCACCCCACCAGTACACGTTCAATGCAAAGACCCAATTTATTATCTCTGCCATTATACAGTGCCCAAATACTTACTAAGATCATTTTTTGATGAGGTCTAATCTATATACCCCCTTGTGCCCTTGTGCTTGGATGTTGCAAAAATTCACTTTCAACACAAAGTTCTTTTTTTTTTTTTTTTTTTTTTTTAGCTCATCTGTCTGAAGCACCGGCAAGCTTACGTGATTGTCTGTCCACAGTTCACAAAGATCTCTGATCCTCCTCCAGTATTAGTCAGTATTTATTGAAACTTGTACAAAACGATCCACCCAAACTGTGCTCAAGATCACTGTCTGCAAGCCTCCATGACTTCACCGTGGATTTTTAATTGCCATTGTGTTTTAGTCATTGTGTTCACCCCCCACCCCTCCGCGTTTCTCTGTCTTTCTGCCAAAATCTGATAAATTCTTGGTGTGTAAGGCCATCACATGCACACGAGGCCATATAGCATTGTGTGCAACATTTCTATGTTGGTTATTTACTAGGCTGTTGTCACAACCAGCAACTAAGATTATGAACTCTACCAAGAAATCCCTTGTAAGGAAGGCTATTGATTGCCTATGTCTTCATAGAGCCCTTCTGAATGGGTTGTTTTTATCTTACATCAGCTGAGTTTATACCTGACAGGATAACAAATATGCCAAGTGCTGGAGGACCTTCAGGTTAGATTTGAGTAAGAAAAATCTCCTTTTAGGTTGAGCACCCTGGGATACATGTTAAGCTGTGCTACAGCGAGAGAAAACCATAGACACAAACAGGTTTAAACCATCAAACACAACTTTTACACTCAAGAGGTCGGCCAAACCATGTTTACAAGACATGAAAGATACTGAGGCAGATGGACTCACATCATCAGTGACGTAAAAGCTGGTGATGCACAGTTGAATGCCAAACAGAAGCCTTTGAGACAAGTTCAGTGCGGCTAAATTATTTATATATCAACTACAGGTCTATCTACTGACTTCCAAAGAAACATTATAGTTATAAATCATCTGATTCATTTGTCACCTAATGTGGCACTGCTTGACGTCAGCGTAGTTATATTTCTACCCAGTTTATGGTTTTTAATATGAATCTTTTCTTTTGGCCGTGTGTCTCAGCAGCCCAAGTTGAAACACTTTGCCAGTTTTAGTGTAAATTATTCACAGTTGCATTTTCGAATTTGTTTTCCAATTACATTTCCTGGTACAAATGAAGGTTAACACATCAAATGGACCCAAGCGTATTGTTCAGGTGAAAACCAATTTGTAGTCCTCCCCAGGTGACATCAATGGGGGCAGCAGCGTTGCAAACAGAACATGGTCTGACTAGGCTGCTGCCTGTTTAATTTGTTTCCTGTTTAAAAAAAAAAACCCAAACATTTGTCACTGAAATTGACGTGTGAGGACTTGAAATGTAAGTGCCTTCAGTACTTTAAATAAAAGTGCCCTCTTCATTGTCTTTCTTTTTAAATGAAATCACATGAATGAGATGGGATGTTGAAAATCACAACTATGATAGTCTTATTCATTCAGTGCTGGTAACCCAGAAGATAAGTTTACAGTCTGTTCGTGAATCCTGTGTGACATAATTTCATTTTCAGCTGCAAATATCCTGGAGCATTCGACAGCCAAATTTATCAGTGTATGCCCCTAACCCCCCCCCCCAAAAAAAACCCCCTAACATCCAAGTTACTGCGTGAATCTGCACTGCTGTCCATTTTAGAGTATCCTTAGGGCATTGAGCAAGCTTTGCACTCATTTCAAACTGCCCTGTCAGTGTTCGATTTCTGTGATTTCACATTCTCACCCACTTCACGCTATGTTTGGCCAGCTGTGAAGAGTGAATTAGCAGCCAGGCATTGTACTTTATCCTGCCGTTATCTGCCCCCCCCCCCCCAAAATTCTTCTCTGTTATTTGCAGCAAATATGAACAACAGAGTGCAAAACTTCAAAATTTCTTCCTGGAGAGACCTTCATTAAAAGTTAAAGCAATAGCCAGTAATATCCTCATTCTCTTGACCAACTTTTTACTCTGACTTTGAGTGTTGTTAACTCTTTGGGTTTCTTGAACTGTAATTTATACAAGAGCTATGTCTGCTTTTGTAGAACCAGGACTTCCATCAGTGCTTTACAAGCCCAGTGGCCCATCTGGTTTTAGTTAACCCCCCTCAGACTGAAGTATTGGAAATTTTAAAATGAATATAGAGGTTTTAAAGATGTTAACAAAAGCTGCGAACATTAAGCTCACGGATATATAGGCTCAGAAACCAGTTGGCAACCCCCCAGTCAATCTCCAGTTGCTAGGAAAAGATGTGCATTCCCCAAACAATCGTTGAGTTTTTGCTGGCTTTTCGAAGGAAAAATTGGTCTTCTTTGTGATTGCTTTGGCTGCTGTCATATTACCTCAGTTGCCCGTAGGCTGGGCACTAACTTGTCTACGAATAGTTGCCAACTACAGAGTAAAAGTTGTCCCTTAAGGCTGTTAAACGATCGTGGCTCAAGAGTTGGGAGTTCGCCTCGGACAGTCCTGGTCGTTGTGTCCTTGGGCAAGACACTTCACCCCCATTGCCTACTGGTGGCGCCAGTGTCCGGCAGCCTCGCCTCTGTCAGTGCGCCCCAGTGCAGCTGTGGCTACAACGTAGCTTGCCATCACCAGTGTGTGAATGGGTGGATGACTGAATGTGTAAAGCGCTTTTGGGGTAAGTAAGTGGACTAAGTAAAGCGCTCTACAAATACAGGCCATTTACCATTAAACGGCAAACACCTTGTGTAAAAACAACATGAAATTCAGAATTTCGAGATGCAAACCTTGCCGCCCACAAAAAACAAACTGAGCCGGTTCTGATTTTGCTAACGAAAAAAGGAGAAAACGAAGATTCTAGGTTTTTCTGATTCTAAAAAGAAAGCTGCAGGGAAAATTTAATGGTTTGATCAAGGAGGTGAAGCTGTATTACGGACACGTAATACAGCTTCACCTCCTTGACATCCTGAAATATACATATTTCAGGATGTCAATGTCATGTTTGAGCTTTGTGCTGGCAGAGTTGGGACCATATCTAAGGAGGCAGAGAAATAATTTTAGAGACTTAACCTACCCGGAGAAGCATCTAGCTGTGTGTCTGAGGTAAAATAGGATTATTTAAGTATTCGTGTTTTTTGCTGTGTGATTGCTGAGATATGTTTATACACATCCCAAATATCGGAAAAATCTAACTCAAAACCGCAAAATAACTCCTGCAAGTTCATCCATTGTAATTATTTGTAATGATTTGTAATGGCAACCACAGAAATCTGTCTGTAACCAAATATGTAACAAGTTTTTTTTTTTCTTTCTTTGCAGCATTGTATGCCTCCATTCCTATTATATTTTATAGCCAAAATATCCAGAAACTACTTGCCAATCTGTCTGGAATACACATTTTCCCCAATGACACGTGGTTGTCAGCTGCTCTTTTGGTTATTATTATTATTATTCGTTACTAGCGAACTGATGCCATGATCGTGGTTTTACAAATGTATAAACAGAAAAACTAAACTATTACGAACTCCGCAGTAGCACCAAAGCACAGATGTTTGGTTTGTGCCACATGATTAGGACTAGTGCTAAATTAAATGAATACAAGACTAAATGTCCCTGTTTCCGGTGGGAGCCTCGGGGGGTTTTAGGCATAAATGGTACTCTTCTGTCCGCCAGATAAAGTTGTTGCACTGCTCAGCATTTGCTTCACTGTTCTTCTCTTTATTTTCCATTGTAAATAAAAGTTGTATTCATTCAATATTTCCCAAAGGGCCGCCACAGCAGATCCGCATGTTTGATTTGGCACAGATTTTATACTGGATGTCCGTCCTGATGCAATCCTTCTATTTATCCTTCTATTTATCCGGGGTTTGGATCTGCACCAGGAGTACACTAGTTTGGGACCCTGGGGCTTGGTTTGTCTCTTATCTGTCTGAAACTGGGAATATCTGCCGTGAAAGAAATCTGTGAAAGAAATCTATACACTATGGAACTAGAGCTGGGCGATATAACGATATGTATTGCGAAATAACTTTTCCTCGATAGAAAAGTTAAACTATTGCGATAGGCCTCATCTCTCTTGTCCTCTTAAAAAAAAAAAAAAAAAAAAAGAAGAACAACCAATCCAAATTAACTAGCGTAGAGCCGAACCAATCGCAGCCGCAGCGTCACGTGACTTGTTACGTACAGCACAAGTGCCAAGCCGCACATGTGTATTTGTTTGGAAAGCAGCCAGCCGCCGTGCCACCCGGGTAATGGAGGAAATGAGTGTGCCGACTAGAGAAAAATCAACCGAGAGCGTGACCGAAGGTTACCGAAGAGAAAACAGATGATGGTTCCAATGCAGGTGTTCTTGGAATCCATCCTACCTGACAAACCATCCTACCCGTTGTTTCTACGCATGCGCACAACACGAAATTCAGTGGCAAACCGTCCTACCTTTGTGAATATAAGCTACAAACATACTCTGATAGGTAAAATTATGTGCCAAACCGTCCTACCTTTGTAAATGTGATGTACAAGCATACTTTAACAGCTAAAATTAAGTGGCGAACCATCCTACCTTTGTGAATATGAGCTAGAAGCATAATTTTACAGCTAGAATTAAACTGTTTGAAAAGCTAAGCTATACAACAAGGAGAGATTAAGAATTTCCTTTTAGTTCTCAGTTTATTTGATATTGACAAAAGTTAGTCAATTTTGTCTGTTCTTCTGTAAAACAAACTAAGATTTATTTTTAGAATTAATATTTTGTTTCTAAGTGGAATTGACAATTTAGTAGTCTGTTTTGTTTGTTCTATTTTGAAACTTAAACGCTTTAGCGCAGGGGTGTCAAACTCAAATACACAGTGGGCCAAAATTCAAAACTGGAACAAAGTCGCGGGCTAACATTAATATTTATTGAAAAAAAAAATCTTCCTCCAGATATAAGAATGAATCTTTTCTTATGGACTCAAATAAGTTTTGCTGGAAAACTGAATATGGAACAAGCAAAGCTTTATACTAAACAATATATATATTAGCTGTATAATACCAGCAGGCCAGCTCTAATAGTAATTTGGTATGGGTTCGCGGGCCAAATGAAATTAGGCTGCGGGCCAAATTTGGCCCGCGGGCCAGAGTTTGGCAACTATGCTTTAGCGGCTGCCTTTTGTGTAGTTTGCAATATTTGCCTTTATTTATCTGAAAAAGTCTCATGTTCCTTAAGTACATCTACCCTGTTGAACTTATTATGGGAAATAAATATTTAAATCAAAACAAGCTGCTGATTAGTTCACATTTTATTTGTGAGCAACGGCACATTTAAATCTTACAAATATAGTTATTTGGCTTATATCGTGATAGATATCATTATCGCCTGAAATGAAAAAAACATATCATGATATGAAAAAATCTTATATCGCCCAGCTGTATATGGAACCTTTATTTACATCACAGAAACATGTTTTGGTTAAGTGTTTGTCCAAGAGACCGTGTTTTTACTAAAAAAATATTGACACTGACATGCATCTTACTATGTAAAATTATTCAATTTTGTTGGATGGTGACTTAGATCAATCAATTGTTAACTCAAAGTGTTTTAGTTCACCTTTTTATTCATGTCAATATTATTAGCTTGTAAACCACAGTGTTCTTAACCCAGTAGTTAAAAACGCTGAAAACTCAGTCTCAGTAAATGAGGAGAATTAAGGCCAGTTAGCACTGAGTTACAGCTGCTGTTACTTTCTATGTGTTGACAGTTGTTGATGTTACCTTTTGAAAGAAATTTTGGCACATTTTGTGCCGATTCAGAAAATAATTAGACATTTTCTGAAGGCTGCAAACACACTTGAACAATTTTAGATGTTGCTTTAATTGATGGATTTAGATCGATGGCTTGAAGTAGAATTGTGTTTCTTTTCATCTTTTATCCACTAGTGACCACCCGAGGCTAGGTGAGGAGAGGGTATTGAGTTCTACACCACAGTGTCTATATTTATATCCAAGGAAAAGAAAATGTCTTGATTTTGATTGATATGTTTTCTTTAAGACACCAACTCTTTACAAAAAGTTATTTAACAGCGACATACACCCTACTCTGTAATATTGCTTTGTAACCAGCATTTTATCAAATTGTACCTTGGATCAGTTGTCAACTGGTGTCAGTACAGTTTCAGTTCACCTTTTTATTCATGGAATCAATATTGTGAGCTTGTTATCCTTATAAATCTGTATTTGGTATTAAAAAAACCTAAAAACTCAGTGTCTAAGAGCATACAATCAGCAAACCAAAATTGTGAAAATCAATTAGGCTAGCTAAATAATGTTTATGTCGGTTAATTTATTGTCTTCCACTCAGTACTGTACTTTCTGATCCTTTGAATAGCTGCAGTTGTTTATTGATAGAAAGTAAAATATTAGGGTTGTAATATTTTAGAACTTTGTGTGGTTTTAGATGAGAAGGGTAATAAATTTATACAGCAATGTATTTAAAATAAGGATTCAGTAAAATGTTAGGTTCATTAATTGTGGATAATTAAGGTCAGTTAGAAATGGCACAAGTCTGTTTCAGATTTCAGGTATTTCTTTGAGGGATTTATGTGGATGGCTTGAAGGAGAGTGATATACGTCTAAATGTTTTATCATTTTTTTTGATAAAACAAACTAGATGTACTACTTTGGCTAATTATTGGGTACAATGTCATCAATTGGTCAATTACCTGCTGAGTTTAATCAGACTCATCCTAACACATGTTGTTATCAGTGTAGTTACTAGATGACAATTTAAACAATGACTTCACTTATTAAATAAGTGGCCTGCTGTGTGGCGTAGCGCCAGTGCTTGTTTTCCCTGCAGCTTAATAAGCCTGATATTGCATTTCATGAAAATGTTACAGTTCCTCATGACATTTCGTTCATGCAGGAAACGTCTACTATAAATGCTCAATGAAACCTTGGGGGCAGATAGGCTATATTAACCTTTCTGCAGCAACAACAAAAACAGCTTGTTTTGTGTCCTTGCCTTAATCCGACATGGTTTTAAATAAGTTCTTTGCTTTTGTTTGTTCCACATATTATGCTAAAAGCAAAATTACCAATGTTTTACAGAGAAAACATTTTGATGTTGGACAGGAACCCAGACATGTTAAAACTCATAGTAGCAGGCAGTGTTATCAAGCTTCTCTAAAAACTAAAATCAATTTTTTAATCTTTGTTAACAAAAAAGAAGAGTATTAGCTTCCTCCTACCTCACATCTTCTCACTTTGCCTCTCTGTTCACTTGCCTCTGGAGTGAAAACATTTTTCTTGGGTGTTGTTTTGTAAGAGTCAAATAACTTGTACGTTGTTTTGAGATCAAGCCTTACAGGAAGGTTTGGTATTTTTCACTTTGCAAAGATGTGATAAAGGCTGGCAAGAAGGCAAACAGTAACATCAGTGTTTTGCTGAAACCAATCTTCCACAGTGAGGATGAAAAAGTGAAAGAGGGCAAGATTAACATAGAAAATTCACACTTTTGGGCTCCAGTTGAGCCCACCTAATGACCCTCACATGTCTCCTTCTCTCACTATGGCATATAACCACAAAGCCCTCAGCACTTATTGTATTAGTTTATCCACTGTTAGAGATGCAATCATGAGACCTTAATAAATCCTTTTTTCTCAGAAGTCTTCCAAGCCATGTGGCAGGATTGCATACACATTCACGTTACCCTTTTGGTGGTTAGTACATACACACAAAAGAGGCAACGTTTAATGTTGCAAACACCTAAAGAAAGAAGGGAAAGATGTCATATGCTGTACAGAATGTGTAACCTGGGGCAAAAGTGTTTCATGGTAACGGCTTATGTAAGTAATTATAATTTACTTCAATATGATTGGTATTAAGGACATAATGTGTTATGTGTGGAAAGGCCTTCAGTCCAAGAAAGCTTCTTTAAATCTCAAATAGATGACTGCAAACACAAAAATAAAAAGCTAGATCGTCAGTCAGGGCAGTTGCAAAGACTCTGTTGTCCTGTTTTGTCTTCAGTAAATCATCATTAGTTTTATGTCAGAATTCCCTAATCAGGGAATTTACTTAATGCTGAATATGGTTAAATATTTACTATATTTTTCTTCATAATGCAGTTTGCATTTAAAGAGACTGTTTGATAAGTAATAGATCACCCTGTAAAAACAGGTAAATTTTGTCTTCTTTCTCACTGAAAAGAGCTTTTCTAGAGCACACATGTGCACAACTTGTCCCCGGAATCATCTTGGTCCACATTGTCCTAGAAGGAAAATAGAACAAAACTCAAAAAGTCAAAAAGGGGCATCATTAGGCAAAAGAATCTCCAGGTGAATGACTACAATGAGTCATTCTCCTCGACTTTTAGACAGCTGGCACAGTGTGGGCTAATTTAGATTTTTTTTTTAATGTCAGTTACATTGTAACCTGTAACAATTTTTCACATCAGTTATTCAGTGGCTGGCTCTTCCCCTACCTTTTTTTTTTTTTTTAAGTCAGTGTGCCTCTTTGGGGCCAGACTTTGCTGTTAAAATGAAATTTATGTAACTGTGGGCCCAAGGGTTCTGATTTCTGGATGTACGTCCTACCAGGCCCGTGAATCCAAAAAAAGTTAGTGCATTAGTGAATCTCCCTGTATTTTTTTTGCTTGCTCCATAGACTTCTGTTAAAGCTGGCTTGAAAGGGCACAACACAAGGAAGGATGCAACACAGGTTTATATTCTAATTACCACCATTTATTAAGAAAATAAAGGTCCTGTGTGATGGATGAGGAGGGCGGGAGATCAACAGGCCAAGAAGGCGAGCTGTGAAGGAGGCCACTTAAATAGGCCCAGCCCACGTAATTCACAGTTGTCCTGAATCTGTTATCAACGGAGGGCACCTAGAACTTAAAGATACAAATCATGCACACATCAGCCATATGAAATCAATGTCAAACTGACGTGTAGCGTTTTACACTAGGATCATAAAAAAAACTAAAACCAAAAGTTAAAAATATCATTTAAAGATGGCTACTTTCCTAGACACAAAGTTGAGCCTAGTTGTGAGCTGCTGCGCACAGTATTGATTTTATTTATATAATGCCAAATTGCCGTGAATTGAGGGGATCTTGACTGGACAGGCATCTGAGATGGTGGATTGTTGTGAACTGGCCAGATGGTTAATGTTGTCGACTCACAACAAGAATACAAAGAGGGGTTCAACTCCATCAGTCAGCTGGGGCTGGATTTTTGGCACTCCAGCTTTCTCCAGCAGATGAAAAACATGCATGTTAGGTTAACTGCTGACATTTAGTTGGCCATACTTGTAAATGGTTGTCTTGTCTCTGCATGTTAGTCCTTCAATAAACTGGCGTCCTGTTCAGGCTGTTCTCCACCTCTAACCCAGTGACAGCCAGGATAGGCTCCAGCACCCACCATGATCCTGAAGTGTATAAGTTGAAGAGGATATATGGATGTTGACCTTTGACTAAAATGTCTGCTAGATCCTTATAAAAATATAGGGAATGGGGCAGTTTCCAAAGCATTGCACTAAACCAAACCTTATTTAGCCACAGTCTCCTAAGTATAAGAAGGTCTGAGCAGTGAATTTTACCTTTTTCTGCACAGGTCCCCAATTGCTATTAGAGTTAATGGTTTGCAAAACATTACACCGCTTAGCCTTAACCTGCTCTGTAGACCTAGTAAAGCCCACCCAAGCAGATATCCTAGCCTGTGGCCTCTGATAGTTCAGTGCTTCTCTCACTGGCAGACTCATAAAAATGCCACAGGACTCAGCCCAGTGTTTATTGCATTGTAAGCACTTTTTAAAAGCCAAAGTAACAACATACATTTTACAAAGTGGTCTTCAGATAACTACTTTCACAAAACCTATAGCTACACTTTTTTTTACTCATGTCAACTTTTATTATGGGTTTTGTTTTGCTCTTGCTGCTGTTTTACTATGTGCTTCTTTTATTGCACCCTGAGCTGCAACCACTGTATGAAAAGTGCGATACACATACATTAAGTTTAATGTGTATGTATATAGTTACTATGGCATTTATTCATTACAGCTGAAAAAACCCAACCAAAAAACATGGCTGTGGATGCTGGTTATATAACGGTTTTTCTTCAGTAGTTTAAGACATGAGGGTTAACCACAGAGTTTAACACAAGAAAATCAGACAAGTTGAAATGATTACAACCCATGTTTTCTTGGGTTGGCACGTGAACGCTTTACACTTCAGTTCACGTGCCATATCTGATGTGTTTCGGTGAAATTCAGTCACCCTGCTGTGATCTCTGCCTTCAGTACCTTATCATTTCACTTCAGTGTAACTCAATTATTCTCTCTTAAAACTAATTACTGTTTAGCCAAGTGAAATGGCTTGTATGCAATGTGTTTGAGCTTTGTGCAGGTCCATATTGTCCTGTTTCTTTTCTAATTTAACATTGCTGTCAACCTTTTTTGTACACCTTCAGTACAACTGCTGTGACCGTGAATACAAATATAGATAATTACACACCTCTCTTCTCTGACATTTTTCAGCTGTAGGTCAGACATCACTGAAGAACACAATGTGTGTGTCTCCACACATTCTCTCTCAAAGATGTCCCTGCACATCTGCTGAACTCTGATTCTTAAAGCATCCATTCATTTAATTGTACATCATAGTGTAACCACCCTGCTACATCTACCACATCTTATCACATCTACTTGGGCACTAAAACTCTGAACATGTGTGTACGTGTGATCGATGGTTTTAAGCCTACAGAG
The DNA here is from genome assembly GCF_041146795.1 of Maylandia zebra. Taxonomy (NCBI): domain Eukaryota; kingdom Metazoa; phylum Chordata; class Actinopteri; order Cichliformes; family Cichlidae; genus Maylandia; species Maylandia zebra. Next base: position 27,997,977 of record NC_135178.1, read on the forward strand.
GGATTATGGATGTTTTAGTTGTGCGCGACAATTGAACACACTCATAACACTCAGGTCAAGTGTTTACCCAGCTGCATGTTTGACTAATGACTCGGTTATTGAATTATACACGTCGTTAATAGACTAAGTGTCCACTAAACTGAAAAAAGATTGTACCAGGCAATGACTCCCCCGCATGTTTTTCAAAACTTGTATAACAAAATGAGCAACATTGAGTTTTGTGGAAACAGAAGAGATTTGCTTAGGCCTTTCCAGATGTGATGGACATTGTTTGCATTTGCTTTGCTCTGTGATGTTAATCATCAACATTTATGGAAACAGTGGTTGGAGACTGCTGTACTGCCAAATTAACTGCAACTGTGTGGAATTAACTTGTTATCTTGTTTCCTTTTAAAATATCTTTTTTAACTGCTACCTTCAAAAGGACTTTTGTGCGTGAAGACCAAAGACGCTGATAAAATGGCGAATAGAATCAGTCTGCTGGCAAATTCTAGTTGCAGAGTAACTGTGATTTATAAGAAAAAAATTGAAAATCTGTTGTCATCTGTTGAAAATTTGTTGTTCCCTACATACACAGAAATTCATGTTAAATGGAAATGTATATTAACTATTTACATGCAGAGTCCAGCCAAAGATAGTTTCATAGATTTGAAACTAATATTCCTCCACAACTAGTGATGAAATTGCTGCAGGACAGCAATTTAACTGCAAAATGATCATAAGGACATTGCAGTGTTGGTTTTACATAGGAAAATAACCAGAATACAACCAGTTCGATAAAGTTGGCAGTTTTACACAGAGGTCTGAAACACTGGTAGAAAAATAGAATTTTAAAGAATTAGGAAGAAAAAAAAAAGGAAAACATGTTTGTTTTTTTTAACTGTGCGTTCTCAGTCTAGTATTAAAGATAATTCTAATATTTGTTTGGGTTTTGTTTTACTGCTATATGCAAAAACAAGGTTTGTTTTCAATATTTAGGTGTCACTGAGTTACTGCTCCATGCTAAAATGTGGTGGAGCTCAGTGCTATCGTAGCTGCCCTTAAACTCAAATTATTCACAGCTGTGATGAGTTTTAAAAGAGCTCAAAGAAGTGCGCCGCTTGTCACTATTTTAATCCACCATGCTGTACGTCTCTCTGTAATGCAGAAGGTCAAGCAGCAAAATCGCTCAAGAAAATTACTTATGTTGGAGAAGTTAAAAATATGACTTCAGTGGGTCCCTCTCATTATGAATCTGTCCTTTGCTTTCTGTTTCTGTGTGGAAGTAGGGCTGCTCGATTATGGCAAAAATGATAATCACGATTATTTTCACTGAAATTGAGATCTCGATTATTTGACGATATTTATTTAACCCTTTAAGACCTACTATAGAACCAAGTCCGCCAGAGCTTATATTATTTTTTTACATGTTGTAGTGCCATTTGTGGGAGCATTTCAAGTTGCTATACAACTGTTATAGCCCATATTTTAATAATATGTATGCATTAAGTCCATAGTAACTACATTAATTGCAAAAAAAGTGCAATAAACTACAAAAAAATTGAAAATCGTTTTTTGTATTTTTGACATATATTTCTACTTGGAGAAATTTAAGAGGTTTATCCCTCAAAGCTTTAAATACAAAAAAGTTGCAAAAAATAGTTTACAACAACAGGAAATTTATTTTGAGTGTCTTCATAGTTTTATTTTGGAGATACACCAATTTTTATATACACTGCAGGAAAAACGAAAAAACAATCCTATGATGCAAATTTGCAAAGAAAACAGCAGGTGCATCAAAATAAACTATTTCCAGCAGTGCAATTCGAGTTCTAAGCATCCCAGAAACGACACAGAAAAGTCAAACATGACCAGTATAGGTTTAAGGCCTACAAGTAAAAAACTACAATTTCCGCGAAAATGACGTCACTTCCGGTTTCGGCCAGGAAATGGCGGACATGTGATAGTTCGTGCTGACGTCTGTTTCACTGTGGGAAGTGTTACGAACAGCTGATCGGATCGGCAAAGCGTGTTTCTGGAATATTATGTTTTTGTTCCTGCAAGCCTTTTTATGCAATTTTTGCAAAGCTATATGTGGAACGAAACCGTGACCGAGGACAAGCTGATGGCATAAGATGTAAGTACAACTCCTCTGGTTTCATATGCAAAACAAATTATTGCGCTAGCTTACACGGTTCAGGTTCTACAGGGATTTAAAAAATAGTTACACAAAACGGAGCATGCTGTTCTGACTGGCTTTAAAGGGTTAACAATGACTTTTTTTTTTTTTTAAACTCTCTTTTCAACCAACAGCAGTCACTCTCCAAATAACTTCTGCTTAGCTTTCCGAGCTTCCCTCGGGTCCTCTTAATCAGCGTCTCCAACCTTTTTTGCGCCAAGGACCGGTTTATGCCCGACAATATTTTCACGGACCGGCCTTTAAGGTGTCGTGGATAAATGAGGGAGGGGCTAATAATCGGCTCAGTCATTTTTAATGATCGTTGAAAGCCCAGATCGTAATCGTGATTAAAATTCGATTAATTGAGCAGCCCTATGTGGAAGTAACATGGTCACTCAGTGTTCCTGCCTCAGTGACTGCCTCTTGTGAGATATTTATAGCTGCTGAGGGATTTGTACTCACAGTACCATAGGGTTCATAGGCATACACACTGTTTGGCTTTCAATATGATCAGTGTGTTCTTCCTTTCTTATTTTCACCACACATTGTGTGGTCTGTTGTTGCCATAGAAGCAGGGCAACTCTGGGTGTTTGTTTGAAGTTAATGTAAACTTAATATGAAGTGGGTGTTATCAGGCAGTTGGTGTTGATCAAACAAGCTTACATTGTTCATTATCAGTGCAGCCACTAAAGACTTCTCATGTTTGACTTTGCATCAACACATTTTACACAGTTAATTCTCAATTATTGCATAAAAGCTGTCAAGTCTTCAGTTCACGAATCAATTACCAGGCAGGCCAGTTGCATAAGAAATCAGGTTGCAGTATGATGTTTAAAGAAGATGTCTCCTAAACTCTGTTTTTGAAGTTTTTCTTTTTTTATTTACACACATTTTGAACATTTTTGAGAGCAGAGGGGTTAATATGGCCCCAGACTTGAATCTGCATGTTTTAAGAATAGGATGAGGAATGCTTGCAGGTATCTGGCCTCTTAGTCTGCCTCAGTCTTTTCCCACCTTGCACGTCTGCCCAGGTGTCTCATACTCCACTGTAGTTAATTAAACTGCATGGCTGTCAGGGAGCAATGAAAAGCTGTTTAAAGGTATGATATAGGGGAAAATGTGAAGGTGTGAACAGAGAGAGATGACGGGTATCTGACGTGTAATTAGTACTCCTTTTTTGTGAATCCACTGCGAAGTGGAAACCTTTTTATCTGACAGTATCTGTTAGAAACAGCTCAGTGATCCGTATAATTATCATCAGATCCTATTAGTCAAAAACACGTTGATCAGTGTAATTATCATCAAATCCTTTTAGTCGAAAACAATCTGATCTCTGTTTTTCCATGCCTATCTTCCTCCCCCCTCCTGTTTTCCGTCAGTCATATTTTTTAAGTTTTGTGCATGCTTTAATGTTGTTTTTATGAAAGAACATCAAAAGTCACAGCAATTTGTTCTTATTTCGCCTCTCACACGTCTTTTTTATCATTCTGCCTGGGCCTGTCGAGTGGGGTCATTCAAAGGCAAGAAAAATATCATTTCACCATCGGAGATATTCCAGTGATTAAATTGTCTTTGAAACTGTACCCAAATTATCAGCTCACGTGTCAGTGGCAATGGGTCTTTTTCATAATAGACTTTTTCTCTTTCCATCTGTAGCAAGAACACAGGCACATGTGGCTTTGTTCAATTCAAGCTGTGACAGTGTGATGGCATGCTTTTATTTTGTTATTTACACTCGTACCAGTCCTATATGTGTTATTATTACATAAATACTTGTCAAACAGTAACACATCAGAATGTCTTCATTAAAAAGGGCTATCCAGCTTTAATTTTTGCTTAGCTATAATGAGGTAAATTTGATCACTTGTGGATCTAGAGAAAGCATATGGTCATATGCCAAGAGAGGAGAGAGGTAATCTGAGAGAGGATTATATCAGGGATCCGCTGGGCGCCTTCTTGTTTGCAGTGGTGATGGACAGGTTAACAGATGAAGTCAGGCATGTGTCTCTGTGGACTATGATGTTTACAGTCTGTAGTGAGAGTAGGGAGCAGGTGGAAGAGAGCCTGGAGAGGTGGAGGTATGCTCCGGAGAGCAAATGAATGAAGGTCCGTAGAAGCAAGATAGAATACAGAGGGAGATGGGTGGAAAGCGTGCAAGGAGCAGAGGTAGTGAAGGTGGATGAGTTAAATACCTAGAGTCAACCATCCTAAACAACAAACAGGGCAAAAGAGAGGTGAAGAAGAGAGTGTGGGCAGGGTGGAGTGGATCGAGATGAGTGACAGGAATGATTTTTCACAGGAGGAATAGCAGCAAGAGTGACAGGGGAAGGTATACGAGATAGCAGTGAGACCTGCTATTAGGTATCGTTTGGAAACACTGCCAAAAGAGAAGACAGAGCTGAAGATGTTAAGATTGTCATTAGGAGTGACCGGGGTGGACATGACTGGAAAATCATATTAGAGGACAGCTGAGTTGAGTAGTATGGAGACAGAGTTGGAGAGAGGCAAGGCTTAAGTGTTTTAGACACATGCAGAGGATGGTGAATATATTGTTTAAAGGATATTTAATATTGAGCTGCCAGGCAAGAGGGAAGACCTTAGAGAAGGTGAAGGAGCACATGCAAGACGGTTGGTGTGATAGAGAAGGATGCTGCGGTGAGATGTGGGTGGATGATCCGCTGTAGTGATGCCTAAATGGAGCATCCGAAAGAAGAATAGAATCTTTGAGGTAGTATTACTTTATATACTAGTCATTAGTCTTTTTAGTGGCCTTGGATCGTGTAGTTCATTTTATCTACGCCTCATGTGCCTAGCACAGCAGTTTAACTAATTTATCTTCCTTAATGTTAGTATGTGCAACTTCCCAGTTGGCAGGATGTTCCAAAGCAACAACACAAGTTGTGATTAATTATACCTCACGGTGATGTTGCAGAAAGTTGAATTGATAATCAAATGATACCAGACTTCATACGGAGGAGTGGCTTTGTTTCAAACCACGAATAGCATAATTCTCACTAAAAGCGTTTTCCAGACAAAATGCCACCTGCTGCTTATGAATTAGTAGCTTTGTGCTACAATAAAATAAAATAAATGTGAGTAATAAGCACCAGTAGATGCACCAAATTATCAGCAGCTTTACCTGCTCATATTTACCTTGTTGACTGGTATTAGCCAGTAACTACCAAAACTGTAGCTTTTGTTAATTACGGCAGAATTGAAGCCTTTGTCACACATTTAGGAGCCGTCTTTCTCTATGATAAGGCTGCCGAGGAGCTAGTCTTCCCATAAAAAGAGAATTATCTGATGCATCACATTAGTGTTGCGGTCAGTGTATCTGAGATCATGTTTCATATATTTTATAATGGAACGTTTCCCACATGTTACATTTTAAAGTATTTAAAATGAAAATGTTGATGTCTGCTGCTGCGTATCCTACTACATGTTGCACAATTTGATTATCAACTGAAAACTGGATTTTTTTTTTTTTATTTGAAATCATCTGTGAGGGTTGATTTGATTGATGTGTAGAAGTCACACTGCTAAACAAAAGTAATTGGCTAAACGGTAGCAAATTAAAAATTTCAAGTTATTTTTGCTGTGCAGAATTTCCAATCAAGCTGCACTGATTGTTGTAAAGTTTAGTTCTCTTATTTGTAAAATGCAGAAGTTGCTAATGTACTTTTTTAAAAATAAAAATTATTTTTTTTAAAAGACCTCATCTATAGCGCTCAGTGAATCACACAAGATGAAAAGATTTCCATGCTGGCAAAAGACGGGTAATTGATTGACAAGTACAAGATAACAAATAATTGTGTGAAATTTTTTGAAAAGCTGCTGTTTGATACAGCACATTTAAAGCCTTTGTCACACATTTAGGAGCTGTCTTTGTATATGATAAGGGTGTGGACAAGCTAATCTTCCCATAAAAAGTGGATTATGTGGTTTTCTAAATTAATTTTGGGAGTAATTCTTGCACTAATATATTGTAAATTATACCACATGTTCGAATTCTGACTTAGATGAACAAATGTGAAAAAAGGTCATAACTAATCCAGCTGTAGTGCTATTAGTTACAGATACACAACTCTGATTAAACAGTTTTATTTGATTGATAGCTGTCAGAATGTTTCTGTAAAGATTACCTACATGCACTATATCATTAAAGTGAAAACAGTGTGGCTGTAGGTGGAAAGAGAGCACAGTGTAAAGTTATAGAATTCCTCTTGTTCTGGGAAATCGATGATGCTCTCTGGCTCCGTGACGCAGAGCTACTGATTCACAGATTGATTTTCTGTGTGTGTGCGCGCAGTGAAGCAGTGAGACAGCTCACACCTTCGATTGAATAGTTGTGTATATTTACCATATTAGCATTCTTTTTTGGACAGCCTGGGTTTCTTGTAGACTGTAAATACAAGACTATCACAATGCTGTCCCAGCTGCGTAATCTATCTGCCTGCTCAGCAGAATCCCAGCTCCCTGGTGGTTTGTTGAAGAAGGCTTATACATGTCAAAGGCATGCGGGTAATGTTATCACTAAGTACATTATGCAGCACTGGATTTTTAAACTTGTGCTTTCCTTAATAAAACCTTGCTCAAATTGAATTTTCTTTATAACAGGAGGGCTCATTGTCTGTCTGCTGCAAACATTTGTCACAGTTATTATAGTCACATATTGTCTATAGATTATTTCACACCAAATACTGGAACAAAGTAATTGGTCATTGTTGCGGGGGGGTCCATCCCGTTCAAGACAGCATAACAAAGAAACTCTGCAGCAGTTTATGGGGTTTCTGTATGAAGGATTGTGAAATTTGATGAGACATTTCCAAGTCGGGATTGTTATCAGAATCAGAATCAGAAACTTTATTGTCATTGTCACGAGAACAACGAAATTAAGAATGGTCCCCGATCATTGCATTATAGATAAAAGAAAGTATGACAAATATATTTGTTTCCAGAAAATTCCACCGTATTGGGATATTCAATCCACACTGAAGCCATGCTTGTATTTGTTTAAATGAAAAAAAACAAAAAAAAAACGTTAAGATATGTGTGTATATATATATTGTACAGATATTTGCATGTATATTTTACATAGCTTATCCATATTTTTTCCATGTCTTATTTCTTTAATATGCAGAACCCCTCTAGCACTATTTTTGAGACATGCAATGCATTTTTCTTGTGATATGCACGGTTTGGTTTATTGTCCAAATAATAGTTTGTCTGTCTTGACCATCGCATGCTAAGCTGTGTCCACACCAGATCACCATAGAAAGTGAATGAAATTTGGTGATTTCAAGCAGCTGCGGGCAAAATAATTTTTGGTGACGCAAGATAAGCTTGTGATTGCTCTGGTTTTAATCGATAACTACACTCAACCACTCAGGGAATATGCATTTTTCCCTAGTTACTGGGGGATGCCATAGGGTCGTTGGCCGGTATCTAAGCTTGTTGACAGTTTCTGTACCAATCAGTTTCACAGCAATTGCTAGCAGTCACTCAGCAGTCACGAGCCCCCAATTCATGTTTACCCCCCACACCCCCACACCCAAGACCCAAGCAGCAACAGGAAACAAATCCTTTCTTTATAATGTGATTTATTTACAAAGTGGTAAGAAGTCGAGTCTAGGGACAACAAAACGGGAGTTTTGTTGTCCCTACGGGCCAAAGCCAAAATAATAAACAAAACAAATCTAAACAAATCCCGCGCCCCTGACCTTACCAAATTAAAGTCAAAAATAAAGACAGAGTCTGACCTCTGTAACTAATTTAAAACAGGAGAAAACTGGTGATCAAAAGAAACCGCAGCTCACCCCTACCCACTCCACTTCCACAACTTTCAAAACGGCACTGCAGCCAGCGGCTGCCACAGGTATACTGCTGGGTTGTGAGGAGAGACGCGAGAGCCTCCCTCGCCGTGGCACTCCAGCCTCCTTTAATGGGCGGGTCCTCCAGCTGGAACCAGTCCCGTCGGGCTGTATATCCACGCACCAATCGGAGCAGGGCCCTGGCATAGCCGAATTAACATAAACAAATACATTAACTGCACAAAACAAACACATGAAATGCAAGTTCGTAACAATAGGAATGGGTAGTTGCCAACTCCTGTGTGGCACAGGGGCCTTAGCTGACTTAACATAAGGCAAATCTTTTAAAGTTGCAAGCTGTATGAAATTAGATACTTATACTGTTACCTTTTAGAAAAAGGTGTTGCTTCTGGAGTATTAATGACAGTTTCATAATATCCTAGCATCCTCAATGACCAGGGACTGGGAAATAAGCTGTCAGGCATTTGTTTCTGGAAGTTCTCTGTGATAACCCCAATTTTCAGTTATTAATCTGCAGCTCCGCTACAGTGTACAGTGATGCTTACTGATGAAAATCCCTAATATTTTCTTCTGGCTTGATGTGTAGTAGTTTCCACACATTTGCCTAACAAGCAAAACATCCCTGGTTCAGTTCTAGGAGGAGACGCAAATCCCTTGCAGGTTGAAACAAGGAGGGCGTCTGGTGTTAAATTCCCAAATCAAACATGTGAGGCTACCTGCTGTGGTGACTGATGACTCTGCGGTGGTTGGATGCATCAGCAGGGATGATGAGACAGAGTACCGGGCTGTGGTCGACTCCTTTGTCACGTGGTGTGAGCAGAATCATCTGCAGCTCAACGTGGCAAAGACCAAGGAACTGATCATGGACTTCAGGAAGACCAGGAAACACTTGACCCCTGTTTCAATCCAGGGGGTCAGTGTTGACATTGTGGAGGACTATAAATACCTTGGAGTACACATTGACAATAAACTGGACTGGGCTAAAAACACCACAGCACTTTACAGGAAGGGCCAGAGTCGTCTCTATTTTTTGAGGCGACTGAGGTCCTTCAACATCTGCCAGAAAATGCTGAGGATTTTCTATGAGTCTGTGGTGGCCAGTGCGATCCTCTATGCTGTTGCATGCTGGGGGAGCAGGCTGAGGGTCGCAGATGCCAACAGACTTAATAAACTGATCCGTAAGGCCAGCAATGTTGTGGGGATGGAGCTGGACTCCCTCAAGGTGGTGTCGGAGAGGCGGATGCTGTCCAAGATAAAGACAATGTTGGATAACACCTCCCACCCACTCCATGACATGTTGGTCAGTCACAGGAGCTCGTTCAGTGAGAGACTGAGATTACCGAAAAGCACCACTGAACGACACAGGAAATCATTCCTGCCTGTGGCCATCTCCCTGTACAACGCATCCACTTAACACACTGTTTGCTGCTACAACTACACATGTTTCTTTTCCAAATATTTATTTATAAGTGACTTATGTATGTATGTATGTATATATATGTATATATTGTACTATTCTTAGTTAGCGTATTGTCTGTCTTGTCTTAATGTTGGTTTAAAATGGAGCACTGTAACAAAAAATAATTTCCCCCAGGGATCAATAAAGTATTCTGATTCTGATTCTGACCCCTTGTGAATAAGGGATCAGCTGAGAGTAGTTCTGCTCACTGACAAAAATCCCACTTTACATGCACTGGCAAAGCCTGCATCATAAATACTCTCGTGGCTCACTCTGCTCATGTCATTTATCAAACACACCCTCGCAATTTGGTAGTCAATTTAACCTGCAGACTTTCTCATCTCTGCCTCTGACACGTCAGTGCTGCTCTCCACCACCTGCATCCACCTGGAGGCTGAGAAGAGATATTTGTTTATTACTCTCCAGTTTTATACGTAACAAATTTGCATGGACTTCAGAGCCTGAAGCTGTATCCACACACATCGCACATCGCTTTGGTCACTAGTGGACATTTTAGGCTCTGGTTGCCTAGGTAACTCAAATGTATTTACTCATCTGTTGTATAACAATTACCTGTATCCTGTTCTTTAATTGGTAGCCACCTCAATCGCTCCCTCGAAATTGAGAAACCTTTATCCTGAGACCCACTTGCTTCATGTTGTCAGTGTTTTTTTTTTTATAATACTTAGTTGTTTGAAGCCCAGTCAGATTTCACAAATGGACATTTTGGTCTTTGTTTTGATCATTTCAGCCTGATTTATCGAACGGCTCTGGACAAATACACAACAAGCTTCTCAGTTTTTTGGTTTGTGAGGACTCTAGCCCATATGAGTGGTTTCATGAAGGAGTCACAATGGCAACATAATTTAATAACTACTCATGCCCACAAGCATTTTGGCTCATATTGATGCTGTTTTATTACATCGGCACTCTGTAACATCTCATTTTCACCAGTGAATCCCCAGTGTGATAGGGGCATAGATTCAACAAGGCATTCACAGCTTTTAGTCCATGTTGACATGACAGCATCACACAGTGCACATTTGTTTGCTGCACGTCCATAATGTGAATCTAACATTCTATCACATCCCTATGGTGCTTTATTGGACTGATATCTGATGACTGTGGAGGCAATTTGGGTAGAGTGAAGTCATTGTCATGTTCAAGAATCCAGTTTGGGAGGCTTTGAGCTTTGAGATATAGCTCGTTATCCTGCTTGAAGTGGCTATCAGAAAATGGGTACCATGTGGTCATAAAGGGATGGACATGATCAGCAACAATACTCAGATAAGCGGTGGGGTTTAAACTACGCTGAGTGGGTACCATGGGGCCCCCACATCACTACACTACCACTGACAGCCTGTTGATAGAAGGCAGGATTGATCCATGTTTTCATGTTTACACCAAACTCTGAGCCTACCATCCAAATGGTGCAGCCAAAATTGAGACTCATTAGTCAGACAACCAGGATGAAAAGCTGTGTCAATTTCCCGTTCCTAGCTGACTGGAGTGGTACCCAGTGTGGTCTTCTGCTGCTGTCGCTCATTTGGCTCAAAGTTCGACCTGTTGTACATTCAGAGATTCTCTTCTGCATAGCTTCGTTATAACAGGTTGTTGTTTAAGTTATTGTCTTCCTCCTTTCCATCCACTTCCACGCAGTCTGATTATTCTCTTCTGTAGGGATGGGTATCGAAACCCGGTTCTTGTTGAGAACCGGTTCCCACTGTTTCAATTCCTTGGAATTGTTTGCCATTTTTGCAAACGATTCCCTTATCGATTCCAGTCGCCCCGAATGACGTCACCACGTTGCGGAGCATCATTTACCTGGCCGCAAACGCTCAAAAGTTTGATTATACTTTACGAGAACAACAGGGCAACTTGCAAAGTAGATATTTCATTAAGGGAGGAAACACTACGAATATGCAAAAGCATTTACTCACAAAACACACGATAACTTTAAATGAATGTCGTGTTTTTAATTCCGCTCCAGACTCGTGAATCTCAACCGAGCAGCGGCGGTAACGTTTGCACGTCCTCTCCCGTTAATGCGCCAGGTAAATAATCAACTAACAGTGCATATTATGTTAGCGCGATCTGCCTTATTACAAAACCTGCTATTACTGTGCATTTAGGTGACCATGATGAGAGAGACAGACAGAGTCTGGCTCAGATGCTGGCAGTTCTCGCTGCAGTCTACAGGTAGCGTCTCCTTTCAGGCCAGGATAGACAAATGTCACCGAGCAGTGTCTAAGTTTGTGGTAAAAGGCTTGCACCCATTTGCCACAGCAGATGCCCCCGATTTTCGGTAAGTGAATGTGTTTAATTGTAGGCAGGGACATTACTGGATATTCTTGTGTAATTGCTACAGAATGATTTATGTTATACTTTGTTATTGCTACAGAAGAATATTGATTTTATTATTTTACATTTACAAATTTTTTTCCTGGGGACCCTGTGACACCCATTGAAGAGCCGTAGGCTGGATCTCTTAAGATCTCACTGCTGGGTTTGTAAGGCCATGTTACTCCTAAATTTTTATCTTGTTCAAAGAGAAGATATAAAACAAAGTTCTAAGCTAATCGAACTTAGTGTTCTCCTTTTTAAAAAATAAGAATCGATAAGAGAATCGATAAAGAATCGAATCGTTAAACAGAATCGAAAATGGAATCGGAATCGTGAAAATCTTATCAATACCCATCCCTACTCTTCTGACATCTTACATTGCCCAGAGAACTGCTGCTCACTGGATATTTTCTCTTTTTCAGACCATGCTCCATAAAGAGATGGTTGTGCAGGAAAATCCTAGTAGATCAGCTGCCTGTTCAGTGTAATTCAAATGACACCACTTCCAGGTATATGTTGCCGTTTTGACGCAAGCTTACAGTAATTCGTTGCTGTCTGAATTGTTCACATGGTGTGTTTACAACATAGTTATTTTTGTTTGCAGAAGGAAATCCTGGCTCTAAAGACTACCACTGACAGAAAAATATCCAAATGTGAAATGCTGCTATTTTCTGGGCGTTACCTTTGATATTTGATAGACAGGTTATTAGGCTAATTAGCTACCAGTGTCGGTTACAGCTGCAAAAGTGCGTCTTGATGACGTTAGTGTTCAGCATTACAAGGACTGTTGCAGGGTAGAGGGGCTTGTAAAGCTAATTTGTATGCTGTGGGGATTTCAGCTGTGACAGCATTCAAAACAAACACGGTAAACAAGTTTCTACTGCAAGAGGTGAGTTTTACAAATTCTGTGTTTGAGGTGATGCTGTAATTGTTACTTTTTAAGGTTATTGTTAGCTACTATAATCTTGTTGATTATTTAGCTATCAGTGAAATGCAATCCTTTTTTGCCATCAGTGCGGTGTTCAGCTAAATTCAGTATACGTAATGCGCTCTGACAGCATTCAGAGTAACCTTTCCATTTGTCAGATTAAGAGTGTTAATGTTGTCTTTGTGTATTTCAGTTTAAGTTCTTTAAGCTGTTCTGACAGAAACATGCAGTTCATTTCTGTGTGATTCCTCTGCTGCTTTGACATTGCCGTGGTTTAATAGAAAAATTTACAGTTTATCTTTTCAAGCTTTTGCAGAAAATCCAAATGATACCTGGATAGAGATTTAAGGAGAAACTCTTCCTGCGTCCCGCATGGACAGCAGTGTAGCTCATTGATTTCTGATACACAACAAGAGGGTCATGGGTTTTTACCCATCTAGGGCACACTTTCTTGTGTTTTTCCCTGGAGTTACAGTTTCTCTCATCATCTAAAATGATTTTTTGGTGCTGCCTACCTTAACCCTATCTGAAGAGTTTCATTTCAGAGTTGAATTGTTCTAGGAGGTGTGGAGGATGAATTTTAAACAAATGTATTCTGTTATCTTCTCTGTGTGCAGCTCCTTTACAGATAGATGAGCTGTTATTATTGTAATTATTGTAGCATATGTGTACGCTGCTTAAAAAATTAAAGGAACACTTTGAAATCATCAATCTCAATGTGAAAAAAGTCAGGCTCAATATCCATCTTGATATGGACTGAGTGAGGTGTTAGAAACTAGGATAACATATTCTTTGATGAAAGAACTAAATTGATAGACAACCAGAAAATCAAAGAGAGGAAAAAAAGACTTTTGCTAGAATTTCATTGCAGGAACTTAAAATGGTACTCAGTAGTTAGTGTGTTCCCTGTGTTTGAATGAATGCCTGACAATGTCGGGGCCTGCTCCTAATCAGACAACAGATGGGATATGGGATTTTCTACCTGATACTTAATGGCCTGGGTTCCAATTTCCAGCGTCGAGTTTGTGCGTCACTCCATGGATTTGCCTCCCCAAACCATCATTGATCCGCCATCAAACCGGTCATGCTGAGTGATGTTACACGCATTATAATGTTCTCCAGACATTTTCACGTCTGTCACATGTTGTGGTATTCTGGAATTCTACAGCAAATTCCAGTTGGGATTCACAATGCCAGACAGCAAGCACCGGATAGCTCCCTCAGGCCAACCTCAAGAAGTTTATTTTTGATTGTTTGGTCAAAGACATTCACACCAGTGGCCTGCTGAAGGTTCATTTTGTAGCTCTAGCAGTGCACAGCCGGTACCCACTCGGGGTGTGAGGAAGTTCTTTTTCAGTTTCTTAAATAGGACGTGCAAGAGAACATTTGAGGGGTTGCACCAAGGAGCAGTACATATAAAACAAATAAAGATTTTTATTTATTTATTTTTTAATACCGATGGGCCAACTGACCAGCTAATGTTTAATGTTCTCGGTCTGGTCAGCTTTGCGTATGTCTAATTATGCACCAGTCCATTTCATGCATCTGTGATGCATGCCCCACAGTGGCGCAGACAAAAATTCTGACAACCACACACTAACATGTTGTCAGCAAGGAAGCTCTTTGCTGTGAGTAAGTCCAAAGTAAACACTGAGAGGACCACCATGAAAATGTTTATAACAACAAATCTAATCAGAAAGTTAAATCACCCTCACTCAGCTGAACCTGAATTTTTTATAGAAACAAATAAAGGTTAAGTGGCTTAAGCTAGAGCCAGCAGCCTTGGTATGAGCAAAGGATCAAAAGCATTTATGAGGAAAATTAGGGAGATGAATGAAAAATGAGTAAAGGGTTGGTGTCCTATTGTCTCGTCACAAACATAAATAAAATAATCAAAATAACTGACATTTGTTTTGTTATCTAAATCTGTTGCACCTTCTTCTGTTTAGGTAGATAGAAAATGTCAAGTAAAGGTGGGCAACCTGTTTTCAGAGAATTATTTGTTCCTCCCTCCAGCAGCAAAATATACTATATTCAGTTGTTTATGTAAGAGGAGAAACCTGTAACTTACTAAGGTTTGGAGGAAATTGTAAAGTTTATTAATTTCATTTCATTAAAATATGAAAAAAATAATTAGCATTGAATAAAAGTTGATTTTGGTGTCATTTATAAATCTCGGAAAGAAAATTGGAAGCTGCAAAAATCAGTACTTTGCAATGTAGTTGACCGATGCCAATGGGTGCAACTCTAATTTGCAACTTTAAATCATGTAAAGCTACTCTAATAGTCCAAGAATAAAAAATATTTAGCAGGAAAAAAGCAATAACACCCCCTTTAAAGCCTCTGCTATTAACTCCTGGTTAACCCTACCCTAGACATGAATGCACCAGCTGACATCCCTTTGACTGCTGCTCTAAAATGATCCTCACTCTAATCTGTCCTGGCATCTTTTAATGGCTTTTGATTTTTAATCTTATTAATTCTTAATTATTTCTCATCATGGGCCCACTTAGGTCTGAGCTGTCACATTGGCAAACTACAGCATATTAATTAAATACTATAATTGATCAGTTAAGTTTTAACGAGTGGAAGAGTCAAGCAAGAATAAATATGAGTGCTCTAAGGAGGTACCTGCGGCCCAGATCTCAATGTTGAAGTGAATGTTTTTACACGACTGCATTAATTTCTGTACTGTATGTTGACTGGTAAGATGGCACATAGAAAATTAAAATCTTGTTTGCAGTGTTACGTTGACCTGGCCTTGGCATACTGCTGTCTCTAGCTGTTTCCATGTGGTCTTGTATTCCCTTGAGTGGATTATATAACCCCATTAGAGACTTTGCTGTTTCTCTGCCTGTGTAATTTACAGTTTTACACTCTTTACTCCCATTTTGCTGCCTTGTCTCTTTCATCACCTGCCGCACCTGTGAAACACTACAGAGCCCTGGGAAGCTCTTATCAATGTCTGCCATTTCCCACAGGAGTTGGTAATGAATGTGGGAACTTGAGCCAGTTGAAATGGAGCGTCTTCCCATGGGGAGGGCTTAAGTTATAATTAGCAAAGTTAATAGGGCAGAATGGGATCAACACAGTGAAAGACAGAGATGCAAAGGAAGAGTCTTTCATTGTGCCTAATGAGACTCCTGAATTGCGTTGATGTAGCCAAAGAAAAAGGTTTATTTGAAGGCAGCAGCACACGTCTTCACCCTTTTGTAGTAGAATCAAAAGCCTTATACAAACCAAAGGTAATCTCTCTCAGGATGGTGGCTTTTATGCTTGCGTAGCTCTCCCTTTGGAGAGTGTGAACTTGAATTAATCTGAATTAAATCTACCTTAATTTCAGATGATTACTCACTTGAGCTCCACCACAGCCAGTGCTATCAATTAGATAACCTGTTTAAGCTAGATTGTATTACACTGTGACCTATGTTGCCAACACTCATTACTACGGTTCAGAGTGGGCAAGGGACCAGCATCAGTTACATAAGAGCTGTTTTTCAGCTGATGGCTATGTTCCCTGCTTTTAATGATTTATAACCTACTAGTGAGCATTCGTGCAGCTTCACCTGTGTGTTGCTGAGCAAGGACAGCCTCGAGTTCTTCAACATCTCTAACCTCTTAATGGCAGTTCTGTCCTTGTTTGATTCCTACCTGCATATAGAAGTAAGCAGAAAACTTTTAAAGTGAAGTTTGCCACTAGAAGTCCAATAAGAGGAAGCAATAGGAGACCAATTCAGTGATACTAGCAGCAAGAGGCTGATATCCCTTAATTTGAAAAGAATGAAAGGCGTGTTGAAGAATTTGAGAGAATTTGTGATGGTGCAGGGCAAGAAAAGGGTTTGTTAGGTGGGTGAAATTGTAGCTAAGGGCATTGGGAGATACTATCAAGAAGGAAGCTGAGATTGTGTGTGGATGAGTGTTTGTTATCTTAAATCGCAAGGTGGAAGTCTTTCTCTGAGCCCTATGAAATGCCTTCAAATTATTCCAAAAAGCACTAAAAACATTTACATGTGATCGCAAGCATACATTACAGTATAATCCAACATAACGTCAGAATGCAGCATTTTTGACATGACTCCTCATACTCTTTTTTTCCTACCCAATCTCTCTCTGTTTTTTTAGGGTTGTGGTTGTAAATCAGCAGGGGCCTCACCATGGAGCAGGAGAAGAATGATGGGATAAACAAAGACACAGTCCTTCCACTTCCAATTCAGCAGAATAGACCCGCTGTAAGAACTGCCTGCATGTCTCTCTCCCACTGTCATCTCCCACTTACTCCACGGGCACTAATCTCAAAAGCTTTGTTCTTCACAATCACGAGAGAACATGCGTGGCCCCTTGTGTTTAATTCTGTTTGATGTGCCAAATCAGTGGATGTGATGCATCAGTGAGTCATACATGCCCGTCAACAAATGAATATAATTTTTAAAGGAATACTGACGTTATGGTAAATATGCCTATGTATTTCATTGCACCGAAATGAGGACGTCTATACTGTAGCATTTTCACATCTGACTTTGTGTGTTAGGTATTCAGCTCTAGGCGATTAGCGTAGATCGGCATAAAGACTGAGAGGAAGAGGAAATCATTAACAAGCATTCAAAAAAGATTTAAACTTCGTAGTATGTATTATCTGTACAGAGAAATTAAAAGCAGTGGTTTGAAAAGGATACATTTAGTCGCAGTATTTGCTACTAATTTGTTCCCTATAGATTTCCAGAAATGCAGATTTCTACAGGTGTCATTTTGAATGTTTTTAAGTCACAAAAAATATATATCTAATATAATCTATATTTGGTATGACCATATTTACTCTTCAACAAAGCCTGAACTTTCTTAGGCAAGCTCTCTTGTAATTTCTTCAAGTAGTCTTCAGGAATAATTCTCCGGGCTTCTCGAAGAACATCCAAAGCTCTTTTTTTGGATGCTGGCTGCCTTTTGTTCCTGTCTGTATAAAGATGATCGCACACTTCTTTAATAATGTCGAGATTTGGGCCTTGGAGAGGCCAATCCATGACTGATAGTTTGTGTTTTTCTATCTAGGTATGCTTTTACTGCATTGGCATTTTGTTTGGGATCATTGTCATATTAGAAAGAAAGAAAAGCTGTTGCCAATCAGAGTGGCAGGGTGAAATGTAAAATTATCTCAGAAAGTCAAGAGTTTTTCACAGTGCTCTGTCGTGCATCCTTTGACTTTGTGGATATGAATGTTGCTATTGAAATGAAAACAATACTTTTATAATATTTTTATAAGGTGTTTTTAGGATTCTGGGCGCATAAATGCTACAAATGGGTCATTTTAGCGCATTGGTTGGTGGTTGCCAGGCAACACAATGACGTCAAACTATCTGATCTTGATATAACCCTTCAGGGGCCTAAGATGTACCTGTGTGCCAGCTCCTAGCTGTGTAGGTGGACTTGGCGGGCCAACTCAGACAGATTTCATGTTGCATAGTAAGAGTTTGGGGTTTTCTGCTAAAGACGAAGTAAGCAAGCAGGACTGTTGCGTAGCTCAAACAAATCATGAGTTTAGCTCTCCTCAAGTCTTACAGATCTTTTAAAATTTAAATTTTACAATTTTGACAACAAGTAATGAGCTGCCAAGGTGAACAGCAAAGGCGAGTCGGGCTCTTGGCGCTGAAATATCTCTATGGCTCTAAATCAGTAGTGTCCAACATCAGCCCGCCAAAGACGACAATCTGGCCCACTGAACAGCTACTGAAAACGCGACATAGCTTTTAGACTTTTAGCTGTATTTTTAAAAGCTGATAAAGCAGAATCTATGCAGGATACAGATGACCAGGGTTAGAATCTGTTCTGGTCTTGGATGCATTTTGCTGGCATGATTTTATTCCCTAAGAGCCCCTGAGAAAGTAAAGAAAATATTTTGGGATGATCAAATCAGTACTCACCTTAATCTAAAAAAACTGTTGTGGAAGAGCAGAAGTTCTTTCAAGTTAGCATGCAGATCTAACCCAAAGTCACTGGAAAAATGCAGCTGCAGTTTTTGTTACACAGCGGAGTGACAGAAAATACTGAGCTGTTTCACACACTTTTTGCCTCATAAATATCTTTGTATAACTTCCTTAAATAGGTAAACAACAGTCTAATGTTTTCATTTTTGTGAGTTGATTTTTAAGTTTTCAGGATATAATAATGCACAACTAGAGAAAATTCCCTCTGATATGTAGAAGCCGAATAAACTTTTTTTTTTGCCCTCCTTATTGCATGACTCTAACTGATGGTACATTGAAAGATTTTGTTTTGAAAGCATCACTACTTTAATTATTTCTATTCCCTGTCGAGTTTCCAAACACCACAGCTTATGAATGCAAAGCTTTGTGGCAGCTGAATAGCTCTGTGATCAGACTTCACAGCAGCATCTCAATGCACCACCAGGAGGGATTCATAGATCACCCCATGATTTTAAAACTCCATTAAAACTCACAAAAGTACAACAAAATTAAGTGACTCTAATCAAATCCAACGCACACGTGTTCCTTTTATGTAGCTTTTACTATATTGAGCAAGTTTCAAGGCCTTGAAACTTTCAGCAAAACTGAAATGAGCTAAAACTTTAAAGTGATGTCATGCCCAATAAGTCCACTCACATGCATTAAAAAACAAAATTCCTCACCAGGAAAGTGGTGATCACATAGCACAAGCCGTGCCAGCACAATGTAAAATCCCCTTCCTGTCTGGATCCGGGGCTTTCATTCATCTCTTGTTATGTACAACACTCTTAGCAGAAGAACAGAACTACAAAATAATAATCCAGGAAATTAATGACATATCATGGGCATCAGATCCAGATCGAAGCATTTCTACCTTCTCCTTGGAATGAGCAGACATAAGTGCGTAACTCTGGTCATCGAGCTGGGCCAGCTTATTTACACACAGGTTTAGCCTGATAATCCGCATGCCTCTCATTTTTTTGGTCTACCTCTTTTCTTTGTACTTTTCCCCTGAACGAGTATGGCCCTTTAAGTTATTGATAGTTCGATCCAAACTTTCATGATCATAAGGTTTTGTCTTTAAATTGACCTTATCTACCAGTCAGCTGCTCTCTTTTCTGGAATCCATCATCATTCAACTTGGAGAAAGTGTCATTGATCTTAGGAGATTGATTAGATCTTTTTTTCCCAAAGCCAGGCGATCACTCTGAATCCTGATCAACACAACACATCGACCATGATAATCAGTCGGTTGGCGTGTTTTATCGTACTGTACTGCAAATATTTGAACACCTGACCAGCAGTCAGCTTGCTCGGGGAGGCCTGAAGTGTGGTTGATTAGTATACAGTACACAGCCTGGCTTGTTGAGCGCATGAGCTGTTTGTTTGATTTGCACAGGGAGCGTCTGATACAGGGGCTCACATGGGAACTGTATTAATATTTACTGCACTGCTAGTAATGGCGTGCCGATATGAATTCAGAGTTAAACCAATCAAAGAGACAGAAAAAATTTCACAAGCTCAAAAGACATCAGGGTGCAACAAATTAAAGTCAAATAAGATAAGAAACATTAGTTTTAGCTTTATGTACGTAATAACATGGCAGTTGAGTGTTATTTCAAAAAGTGGATGTGGTTGTGGTTTTTCTGCATGTGACATCCTGTTTGTGTTGTGTCTGTTTTGTGTTTCTTCCCAGCTGTCATGTGGATTAAAGATCAGGAAAATGATGAAAACTGTGCCTCCTTGTTTGGGGAAGTTCAGGCCAGTTGTGGGCCAGTGCTGCCACCAGTGCACCCCAGACAGTCTGGTGAGTGTGCAGAGTAATTATGGATCTCTTTCACTGAGTAAAAAATGCTGACTTTATATGGCACGCAAAGGTTGTGAGTATAAAGATCCTCTTGTAGCTATCCCCATTCACATAGTGTCCTTCAGCTATAGCCTTTTTTTATACAGTAAATTGGATTGTGCCCCACACAGCCCATTCGTGGTTGATGTTGACATTCAGGTCATCTATCTTTATCTGTTTTTGTCATTGCTTAGAGCAAGAAGCTTGGACAAAACTATTCCCTTGGTTTCCACAACCTGCTGAGTGTCAATGAGACACAAACCAGGTAGTATGAGAATCCACCGCATTCGGGCAAAGCCACACAAATTTATTTGGTCCCAGCGCTCTCACTCATGCTCATTTCTTTGAATTGTATGCAGGTATCGAGGCTGGCTGGTGCGGAGGGTGTGCTGTGCCCTGTTTGTGAGTGGGTGCAAGGTTTACGGCAGTCCTGTTAGCGGCAGGCTTGAGCGAGTCTGTCAGAGTCACAGGTACCTGAGGAGAAAGAGAGGGAGGATGACAGGAGTAGAGATGCTGGAGGAGAGTAAATAAATGATAGGCAGAGATACAGAAAATGAAACGGGTTCCTGCAGTTCTGCAGAGAGAGAATAAGAAAGGACTAGTGGAGATAAGACAAAGACATGCAAAGAACAGAAAAGTAAGGCTATCTCAGTCTATAAAGAGTGAACGAAGAAAGATGGGATAACTTGAGGAGAGGTTTCAATCTCTGTCACTGTTCCTCAGTTTGAAGCTGTTGTTGTCCCTCCTCCTGTGTAATTGAGTTTAACCTTTATGTAACCTCCACACTCAGGGATGGTGTTGTTGTCTTACTGGAAGGCTGGTGTTTGTCTAAGTGTAGCACAAATGAAGCTTTGTTCCGTATTAACCCTGCTGTCCTGTGACCATGTGTTTCAGGGTGAAGAAGGCGCTCACAGCAGAGCACAAAGCACCTGAGGGGGGAGACGGCCACGGGCAGCTAGATTGTCTCTCACCATTCCTCCCCCTCATTAACACCTGCATCTCCTCTGGCGTCTTAAGGTTTGTTTATGTGTGCATGAGTCGATTGGGGGGGAAAAAAAAGCTAGGTTCAAAGATGGTTGTTTGTGTGTGTTTACTAATACATCACATTTGCATATTGATTCAGAGCTGTGCTGTGAGACCTTTCATTTAGAAATAACGAGTGAGATGTATCATATCGGTGTGCCTGAAGCAAAAATGCAGTTGCAGTCTGCAGCGATTTCTTTTAATGATTTTTTTTTTAATCTTTTGATGCAGAAAAGATGAGCCTTTTGATGATATAACGATTCTAAAAGATTTTCACATCTTAATTTATGAGAAATTCCTATTTTATTCTCATTCATTCGCTGCTACTCCATAATGGCTAAGGAGTTAATTTTATGTATTTTCAACATTAAAGCAACATTGCTTTTCTAAAATGTAATTTAGGTCTATACGACTGCTTATCCATATGCATTGTTGTGATGCGAGTTGCTCAGTTTTAGAGATATTGCCTTTTCTTGAATATAACAGAACTAGTTGGCATCTTTTTTGTGATGCTCAAAGTGCCAAAAGATACTTTTTTTTTTTTTAAAAACTCAGCAGTGACAGCTGTTTTTTCAAATGTCATGGCCAGGTTACAAAAAATAAAGTGCAAAATTGTGCAGTTTCATGGAAGATTTTTTTCTTTTGTCCTCTCTCCATCTGCCAACTAAAAGATGCGTGTGGCGTCTTTTATTTGGAGGACATGATCGTTACTGACTTTTTTTCACAAGCCTCTCATCATGGGTAGATGCTCATTTTCTTCTGCGCAGTGATACAGTAAACGGGCGTAATTTGGTATAAAGAAAATAGTTCCTGCATGAAACTTTCTCTACTTTCATGAACGTGATGTTGATGCTGAGTTTTCAAATGTTTCCCCAAGTAACAAAATAGATTAATTGAGATTTATTCCCATTGTAATCAAGAGAAGCAGTATAAGAGAGAGACTGCATTTCAACAAATCCTGAATGGAAATCTAGGATTTGTTGGGCTTTGGAGAATTCTGTAATGGCAAAAATTATGTCTTTTTTTGTTCCTGCCCTCAAAGAGCCAGTCAAGAGCCGGGCAGGAAACTGAGTTATTGCTGTTTCTGAATTTCTGCCCACACACAGTAAAAATACACCACAGTTTTAACTTTGGTTGTGCTGTATACGTACTTGTTTTTGACCCATTCTGTGGCCAATAACCTTCTCTTTTGCAGTAAATGTATAAGATCTGGATTTTTTTTTTCTTTTAACTTTTTTAAAAATGACGTTATCGTGAAAGTTAAACCTGCTTGAAGACCAGTTGGTATCATCCAGATAAGCTGCGGGCAACTGCAGTGACCAAAACGATCATACGTTGAAACCAAGCACACCATTGTTTTTCTTGTGACATTACCAATAAGTTTGATGTGTCACATTTCCTATTGGAAAAACAAAAGTTGTATCCAAGATGGCCGACTTCTAAATGGCCGCCATGGTCACCACCCATCTTGAAGAGTTTGCCCCCTCACATATACTAATGTGCCACAAACAGGACTTTAATATCACCAACCATTCCCATTTTATTACGGTGTATCCATATAAATGGCCCACCCTGTATTACTGGCGAGTGACAAGACTTGCCTGTAGAAGGACTTTGATGGAAGGCAGACATGTCCACAGCTAATATCTCCAAAACTGGGCATTCCAAAATAAAATGACTAAAAAAAAGAGCCATCTAAAAAATATCAGGTCAACTGTCCCTTTAAAGCCTCGACAACACCAAAGCCACCCATCAACTGATCCTGCCAACAAGTATCATTTGTGCACTCAAGGTCTTTAAAGCTTTTTCTCATTTTCATTGAGGGTTTATTCTGTCCAAAAACTATTAAAAACACATTAATGAGCCATTTGCTGAATGTTTTTTAATGACAATGAACATTAACAATGTTGCATCAATTGAACTTAGACCGTCCTTGTGCTTTGTAGGTTTACTGTGGATCAGTGTTGAAGAATAGTCCCCAACAAGCATGGAGAAATTAATTAAAAAAAGCCTCTTTTAAAGTGACGTGGCCATTCATGAGTCACTTTTACATCTTTCATTACATAGATGGACTGAATAAGTGAAAAATGTTAAGAGCTTGACTAACACATTGTTGGCTTTAGTGTTTTTGCAGTATTAGTTGGCGATACCCAAAAACGCACAGCTGTGGTTGCTATGACGAACAGGCCAATCACAGGGGGGGGAAACATAGCTCTTATGAATATTAATTAGCAACAAAATAGCCCAAGATAATTGCCAGATTCATTAAAAAAAATTCATTTCAGTAATTATGTTTATTTATGTTTTTTTTTTTTTTAAACCAGCAGAAAAAGCAGAATTTGAGGCTCAGGGTTTCGGATTTCTGTCTTACAAGAATGTTCTACATTTTTGTACACAGGATTGTTTTAAGAATTTTTACTGGAAAAAATTGGAATAGTCAGCTGTCAGTGGAGATATGTAGATATCACAAATTCCTACTTCTTTTTGGTCACTCGGGGGAAGAACAATAGGCTTTCCAAACCCTAAATTGTGTTGAAGAGACAAACAGAAATGCTTATGTGCTACTGTAAGACAGCTCAAAGCTTCTTGTGTGACTGCTTACAGATGAATGCCTTTCTAGCTGTCAATCATCATGCTCTTCAAGATGACTGACAGCTGTTTGAGACACAAACTTGTCCACGGCTAGTGGACGGCGTGTTTTTGATCTCTGCACTAAGTTGTATTTAAATTGAAATTGGATGTTATGACTCTATCATCTCTTGGGACCATGTTTCTGTAGCCTCAGATAGTGTCAGAAATTCTTCAAATGTCTAGTGAAATGAAGTGGAAACTTTATTTTGTTTCTAAAGAAACTTTTTGACTGTCTTGAAGTTTAAGAAATCTCTTCAAAATTCAATTTCTCCTCGCTTCCTCAGTCTCCCTCATTTATAGACTTTGTCTCTATCTACATCTGTCATCCTCTCACACTTGCTGTTTTATTGCTTACTGATTCACTTCTTTCCTATGTCATCATTTTTTTTATCTCCATCCTTTTCCCCCACTTTCTCTTGCCCCCACCTGTCTCATTTACATAACATCACATTTAACACTGTCCTTTCCTCCCGTTTTGTGCTAAACTGTTTCCTAAATTATATTATTGGTGATTATTTCTCTTGGCTTCATTTGTCTATTACGGCCTTGTGTGCATCTCTTGTCATTAACTTTTTCATCTCTTCTTTCTATACATCCCTCCACCCACTATCCTCTTTTGACTAGATTCGTGTGCTGGGCGATGCTGAAGATGTTTGCTTCTGTGTTCGGCAGCATTCAAGTTAACCTCAACCATCTGTCGGCTTTACACAGAGCCTCACAAGAGGTACAAATTTCTATAAATGCACACACACCTTTGTAGATTAAATATCTGCTATGCTGAAGGGTGTCTCTTGCTGCAAAAAATGGAAAGTACACTGTGTGTTTGCACAGTGTTGATACTGGGAGGTTTTGGCTTCACATTAGGCTGTGCTCTGACATCTATTGAGATGGTAAACAAGCTGCCGCCCCATTTGTAAACACATCTACTCCAAAAGATTTCAAGGTAAACAGAAATGTGAGAATATATTCGGTAAGGTGAAGTAAACAGATCTAATTGTCTGGAATCTTTTGAAAGTTGAGGTTTCTCCTGCTTGCCTTTTTATGTGGAATTATTTTCTTTTTCTCCTAACAAACTTCACACTTCACAATTACATGGTTGACTAAATAAACAGACGTAAATAACTCTGAATCAGGCTTAAAATGGGCATGAATGATTTCAGTGAGCGAGGTCTTCAGCTTTGTTATCGCTGAAATGTTGTGTGTGTCTAAAGTTGTTTTCACAGATAAACTCTGGAAAACGTCAGTACATTCAGGATGTTGTGTGAAGTTGTGCTTTCTCACATGTTGCACGCGGCAGTGCATGTGAAAACAGCTTCCGCTAACAGAAAACCTCAAATGTTATTCTTATGATTTCTAATGGTTTTCAAATACTCTGCTGTGAAATTAAGTTAATGTGACTTTTAAAAGTAAAAGTCGCACATCCAGTCCTGATGAATAAAATACTCAACTTGGAAAGTGTTTCTGAAATACAATAAGTAATTCACTGTGACATAACGGCAGTCAGTGGAAAACAAAAAATCTTCAATCCAGTGAGGACGGATTCAACAAAGATCAAAGTTCACAATTTAAATCACACGCTGATGCGCGGCTCAGCTGGCTGGAGTGTTCACACACATCTTCAACCTTTCCCTCTCTCTGTCTGTAGTCCCAGCCTGCTTCAAAATGGCCACCATCGTCCCTGTACCCAAATCCTCCACCATCTCCTCATTGAACGACTGGCGACCTGTAGCCCTGACCCCCATCGTAAGCAAATGCTTTGAGAAGCTGGTCAGGGACTTCATCTGCTCTGCACTACCCGACTCACTGGACCCTCTACAGTTTGCATACCGCCACAACAGGTCCACTGATGATGCCATAGCCCTGACACTACACACTGCCCTGTCACACCTGGAGAAGAGAGACACGTATGTGAGAATGCTGTTTGTAGATTACAGCTCAGCATTCAATACCATCGTTCCCTCGAAGCTGGACAGGAAACTGCAGGATCTAGGACTGAGCAGCTCCCTCTGCAGCTGGATCCTTAGCTTCCTGTCTGACAGACGCCAGGTGGTCAGACTGGGCAGCATCACCTCATCCCCCATCACACTGAACACTGGTGCTCCACAGGGGTGTGTACTGAGCCCTCTCCTGTACTCACTCTACACCTACGACTGCACAGCCACTAACAGCTCCAACATCATTGTGAAGTTTGCGGACGACACTACAGTGGTGGGTCTTATCACCAACGGTGATGAGACGGCTTACAGGGAGGAGGTCAGCGCCCTGACCCACTGGTGTCAAGACAACCATCTCACCCTCAACGTCGCAAAGACAAAGGAGTTGATAGTGGACTTCCGGAGGTGCAGAGAAGTACACACCCCCATCACCATCAACGGCGCTGCTGTGGAGAGAGTGAGCAGCTTCCGGTTCCTTGGAGTACATCTGGCTGAGGATCTTACGTGGTCAGTACACACAAACAAAACAGTGAAGAAGGCGCAGCAGCGCCTCTTCTTTCTCAGGAGACTGAAAAGATTCGGCATGAGCCCCCGCATCCTCAGGACCTTCTATCACTGTGCCATTGAGAGCATCCTCACTGGATGCATCACCACCTGGTATGGCAACAGCACCGCCTACAACTGCAAAGCTCTCCAGAGAGTAGTGCGGTGCTCTGAACGGATAATTGGAGGTGAGCTTCCCTCCCTCCAAGACATCTACAGGAAGCGCTGCCTGAGGAAAGCGGGGAGGATCATCAAGGACTCCAGTCACCCCAGCCATAAACTGTTCAGACTACTTCCATCAGGAAGGAGGTTCTGCAGCATCCGGTCCCGAACCAGCAGACTGAGAGACAGCTTTTTCCATCAGGCCATCAGACTGCTGAACACGTCATAGACACCTCAGCTTCACTACTGGAACTTCAACATTATGCACTCCATACTGTATATAAATGCCACTTGTTTTGCACATATTCAACTCTGTATATTTTATATATTTTATTATTATTATTATTATTATTATTATTATTTTATTTTTATTTTTTTTACTATTTAATTTGTAAAAATGTGTATACACACACACACACACACACACACACACACACACACACGTAGGAAAATATTTAGTATACACATCCAGAAATGCATACACTATTATATATTGTACATATATTTATTAGTTTCAGGTTGGCCATTCTTGTATTTTGCTCGTTTGTGTTTTTGTGTTTGCACATCTCTGTTGCTTGTGGGGCTCGCACACAAGAATTTCACTCACATGTGCTGTGCCAGTGTGCCTGCACATGTGATGTGACAATAAAAGTGATTTGATTTGATTTGATTTGATTTGATTTGATTTGATTTGATTTGATGTGACTTGCATCTTCAGATGGCTCAGTTATTTTTTTGACACCCATGTGTCTGTATGCACATTAGGGTGGGTGTAGCTCAGGAGTAAGGTCGGTGGTTCGATCCCTGGCTGCTCCAGCCTGCATGCCAAATATTCTTGGGCAAGATACTAACACCAAGTTCCTCTCTGATGCGTCCATCAAAGTATTAATGTGTGTGAATGTTAGATAGGAAGCATTTAAGCATAGAGAAAAGAAGTGCTTGTGTGAATAGGTCTTAATGGGTGAATGAGGTGTGTTGTATAAAGTTCTTTGAGTGCTCCGGGAGAGCAGAAAAGTGCTATATAAGAATCAGTCCATTAAATCCAACAACATCTGGACTTCTCCTGATAAGACAGCAGATGTTGTTCTGGGGATTTCTTCCCAGATTTGGATCTGAATAGCCTATAGTGCTATTTCTGTGCCAGAGCTTCTCAACTGGATTCAGGTATGAAGAGCCTGAGAACCCCTCAGTAGTATGAGTGCTTTTGTCATTCAAGCACTAACTACACCATTTGTCCAAGGGCATTGTGTTGCAGCAGGAGGAGCTGCACGAGCATGAAGTGGAAGTGGCTCTGAGATTTTCATAATTTCATCTTGGTACTATTGGCTGACACCTGGAGGTTTGTGTGACCCTCCAAAGATAATACCATCCCAGACCATCACTGACCCATTGCCAAACCAGTCTTGCTGAATGATATATTGCAGGCAGCTTAACATTGTCTTTTGGTCAGTTTGGTCAGAAACATGCTCATAAGTAACCCACTGGAGATGATTTTTTTCAGGGCTGCAGTGATATTTTTCTTGTACCTGTGTCCTGGCATCTCCTTCACACTCTACAGACTGATGTTGGGAGACACAGTAAACCACATTGGATGTACCATTACTGAGGAGCTCAACTACCTGTGACACCTAATTGGTTTGCAGGTAGAAGTAGTGACAAGGAGACCAGTGAAAAGCAAAACTAGAGAAAAATTAGACAGCAGCAATAAGACGAGCCCCCCCTCCCTTTCTGGGGGTTGCCTTGTCATTGCCTCTCCAGTGGAGGTGAAATGGATTCAGATTTGTGTTTATGACTTTGTATTAAACAGTGATGATCAAGTGTTTCTTTAATATTTTTGAGCAGTGTAATTGTCAGGATATATCAAGGGTTATCTCTGGAAGAACTGTGTACAAAATCAATTTAAATCTTGTTTAGTCCCATTGTCTAAATCTTTACCAATTTATTCATCCATAAATTGTTTCATGACAAACCTGAAAATCTCTCATTTTCTGCGTTATTGAGGCAAGTTGGGTTACAGCGTGACCTCACTGAACCGTTTGAACCACTGCATACTGGCTGTAGTTACAACCAAATTCATATAAAATAATTTCATGTGTAACCCAGTTATTGTGTCTTTCACTATATTAAAAAAACAAATAAAAAAGAATAACATATCTTTTATCATGAGTTTATGAAGACTACCAATGCTCAGGCTGCTTATGTGTTTTAATTCTTTTATTGCAAAGCGCTTTTTGCTGTAGCGACAATATCGCATGCACAGAAGTGCCATCGTGTTTTATCTCTCTGCTTTGACTTCACTCGATATATAATTGAGTTTGCGATAGTAGCTCTTCATTTCCATGTCCATAATGGAAAAAATCACTAATGCTACTCAAAAGATAAGGGACCACAAAGCAAATAATAGAGCTGTTGTTGACACTGGGAAAAAAACAAAGTTGCGCTGTCAACTTCTACAATCAATCCAGCCATTCAGGCATACTCACCACCTATACTTGAACTGTGGCTGCATCTTTAAATACTTGAATGTTGACCTCACACATTTTTCACTGTGTCTTTGCTAGTTTTAAAACATAAAATAAATTTTTCTTCATTCCTTCCTGTTTCCTTTGTGTGGCTTGATCAAAAGCAGTCACGGATTCGCTCCTTAATCTGTGCGTCACCTCTGCACAATCCGTGTTTGTTTGATGTAATGAATTACAATGTGAGGAATTTTGTTTATCAAAAGCTGCTTCTGTTCTCTAATTCAGGGATCTCTGCTGATTTATGTGTACGTGCGTCAGAGCGCCGTGGACTGCGCTCTCATCCCTCTCGTGCTCTTCTATCACAGCCTCAGAGTCCCGTACACTGTTTGTCCTCTCCAAATTAAGAACGCCTCCCTAAGGTACATTCATACACACAAACTAAATAGGGTGCTGTGTTTATCACTTTTATTCACGCTACTATTTTTGAGCTGGGCAGTTTTATTTCAAACAGTGAAAATGTGCATGAATGACTTTATGCACATTTTCTTTGATTAAACTAGTGTTTGAGTTATGCTATGCTTTGTTTATCCTGCAGATCCATCCTGCAGAAAGTAGGTGTAGTCCTCCTGCCACCCTCTGCACCTACTGAGGACGATGCTGAGATGGACACGTTGTACCAGTCTGTCATGACTGCTGTAAGTTAGAAATAAGAAGGGTTAGTATATAAGAGTTCCTAGGTCTGGTGATTTTCATACTTTATTTTAAGGAAAAGAAATTGGTCCTTATATCAGACATCAAACTTCCGCTTGACTGCTTTAACAAGCAATTGCAGTGGTTCTGAGAGGCTTTATTTAAGTTAAATGGAAACATCAGGACATTAACAGGCACAAGCTGTGCCACACATGAGCTGGCATAGTGTTAAAGTAAACAGATGCAAACCTCATTCTAGCACATAAAAAAGGGAGATACTGACATTTGTGTTCCCTAAATGTCATAGCAGACCATGAAATAGCTGCTGAGATTTTTAATTTTCTACCCATTTTTTTCTAACTTGGGCAAATATTGCCTGTTTGTAGTCTAACCCAGTGTAATTAAAGGGGACCTTTTTTGCTCTTTTCCAGCTCCATATGTTTTATTCTTAGACTCAACTGGAGAAGATCTGTATGATTTACAGCTGAGTCTTATTTATCTTACGATGGGTATTGATACATCTCCTCTGGTGATTGAAACAAGTTGTCCACCCTTCACCCTTTAAATCAGCTTTCTTCTGTGTCGCTATATTAAGAATTTTCCCTCTCTTTGATGTCATACAGATCCGAGAGTGGTATGAACTGTCTGAACCTGAGCATTTAGAGCACTCTAAAGTTTGAGCTTTTGGCTCACACTGATCACATTATTTGAAACTTTGTTCATGTTTGATACAAGAATCCATCAGTGTAACAGCATATTCACTTAGTGGCAACTTGAAAGGATCAGATGTTGGGTACCCTGTGGTCATAAAGGGATTGACATGGTCAGCATTTACACAATGACAAATTGGTCCTAAAGGACACAAAGTTTGTTAACAATATCCCCCACGTCATTACACCATCACCATCATCCTGAACTGTTGATAGCAGGGAGGATGGATCCATTCCTTTGTGCTCTTTACACCAAATTCTGACCCAACCGCAGCAGAAATCAGAACTCATCAGATCAGGCAGTGTTTTTCCAATCTTCTATTGCCCAATTTTGGCTGAGAATTATTCCTGTTCTTAGCTGACAGAATTCTTCTGTAGCACATCTGCTTGGAGCTTTGACGTGTTGTGCTTTCAGTAATCTTCCATTGTATCATAATGTATCATGTAGACATGGCCAGGATCATCTCGGCTATGTCTACATGCCTAAATGCATTGATTTGCTAGCATGCGACTGGTTGATATAGATAATTGCATTAAAAAGCAGTTGAACAGTTATACCTAATAAAGTGACCAGTCAGTGTGAATTTAAACAGATTCTGTTTAGGTGACTTCTGCAGCACACCAGCATCAGGACAGTTTACCACTTGGGTCACAATATGCAAATGTCCAGTTTTATGGGCAACTACTAATTGAGGTTAGAGGCACAAATTTTTCTGTGCCACAAGTCATAAAAAAGTTCTCCTGGTACAAATTCCTCATTAGTGCTGTATGTGAAAGTTAAAATGGCACACTGAGCCCTGAATTCGAAATCATGTTGCTAATGCATTTTGTTGAAAAATAAATCCTAGACAGCAGGTAATTATATAAAATTAGAAGGTAAACAAAAATTCCCATCTTTGTAATTTTGCTGCTTAGTGTATGTGCATTCATTTAAATTCATACTCACAGACACGCAGGGACTTTTCATTGCACTACATGGCGGATTGTTATCACAGTTAGCTCCCCAATCAGAATGCAGCCTGCCACCCTACCATCTCATCCTACTTTCCATTCATTCTCAGAATTACAAAGTAGCTTCAGTCTTTGCTAAAGATATTGCAGCTCTGGAAGTTGGCTAGAGTGACAAAGCCATAAGAACGAGGGTGGGGAAATATGAAGAGCATTGGTAGTTTAAATCAGGAGCTTGACAGGTCGGTTATCTGGGAGATATTCGTGGTGTGTATTGTTTTCTCCCACATCTTGCATCTTTTATGGTTTCCTCAAGTGCCTGTCTAAGTGCCTCAGTTATTTTATTTTTTTACCAGTAATCATCAGCATCTATTTATTCTTAATATCTGTTTATATCTAAGGAGCCAGCCGCTTTGTGATCTGTATCAGTTTACCTAAAGCCACATTTCATTTAAAGGCGCTACTGTCTTTACTAAGATCAATATTGTGTTATACAGTTCAATAAAACAGCTCAGTCTGACGTCGGTATACAGAGACTATAGCTAAAGTGAAACATAAACAGCCTGTTTATGAATTGATGCTGTGAGATGTTTTATTACTTTGTTTGTTTTCAGTTGCGCTTCAAGTGAGAAAGCATATTTGTTTTGCGTGAGAAGGCAGGCTTGTTTATTGCTTGTATTTCAGTGTTAATAGACCTTTATTGTTTATGGAGTGTAGGCCTGTTTAGCTGCTGTTCAATGGTAATTGAATTTCTGTTGTCTGTAAGGGGGAAACAGGATTTGGGGTGAGGGAAGTATCTCTGAATGTCATTAAGTGTCCCCCACAGTCCCGCTTTATCTCTGCTCTTTATCCTGCCTGCTTCCTGCATTTTGACTTGACTTTCCTCCACATTCTGCCTCTGGACTTTTTTTTAATGTTTCCTCCATCTTCTGGTTTGCATTATTGCTTATGTGTCTTTTCAAAATGCATTGTAGGCGTTTATGTTAATTGTTCTCTGACTCCCAGGATTTTTCACACCTCTGTCTTTGCCATCTTTCTCTCCTCAGCTGGTACGTGAGCTGCTACATGAGGGCCAGGCAATAAGTATTGGTGTGTCAGAGAGGTCTGGCCTGGGTGGCCAGTGGCTGGCTCGCATCAGGCAGCTCATCAAAGAGGGATCTGTCCCCGACGTCAGTCTGGTCCCCGTGGGCATCTCGTACGATTGTGTACCCAAGACCTACATTCAGGTGGATGTGTGTAAACAAACACTTGCAAGCGCACGCACACACTTAATAGGATCCATCTGTAACTGTTCTGTCCTCAGGAACAAGTGAACAGGTTTGCTTTAGTGCTTTGTTTTCAAACTGCAAAAAGGAGAAAGAACATGAGGCAGAAATACTGCATATGGTGAAAGGAACAGGTGCTTGTCAGTGTTATAAAAACAACAGGAAATTAGTTATTGCAGTCTGTGCCATTTTTTTTGGCTCACTTATCAACACGACAAACAGTTGGAGCGACAGCAGTTACTTTGACATACAGCTCATGGAGGCGATCAACATGCAAACACTTTTTAAGATACAACTGAGTGAATGTGAACACAAAGACCTTTCACACACAGATACAGTGTCACTACATCGGAGAAAAAAATAATGCTTTAATAGTGTGATGACTGTATGAATTTACCTAAAATTCACTTTATTTTGTACAGTGTTAACTTGGTTCCGTTATTACATCCAAGCATAGCTGTATGTATGTTTACTTTGAAAACAGGAACTGCTAATAGATAATAAGCAGACACGGGCAAGTTCACTCAAATGTAAGCAAATACAGCCTAAACCCCCAAGAACCCCCAAAATAGCTGTAGTTAGAAAAATAGGAAAAGAGAATTGTCTACTCAAACAGAAGAAAGACAAAGAATATTGAGTCCATTAAAAATAAGATTTTGTAGTTACAGTCCTGTGATCAGGATATCTGTGTTGTGTGTTGACGGCACAAGTTTCTCAGATTTTTGTCTAAAGAGGTGCTCACAGAATGAAACTTGTGGTCTCGAGAAAAAACCCAAAGTTGTCAGTGATGACTCTCCAACTTCGAGAGCTTTCACAACTTTGCTCTCTAATTTCTCACTGGGCAGCTTTGGTCGTTGAGTTGAGGTTTGCATTTTATTTTTTTTCAAGGCAGCTGTGATGATTATTAGTCTCCATTAATAACGCCCTTTGTTATCTGCACTTTGAGATGATACCGGAGAGTGGGTGTTGCTTTTGGTTAATTGCAATAATAAGGTCCTTGCCCCATCATTTCTGCTCTGTCATTCACACACTGTAGACACACAGTGCTGTACACACAGTTCCTGTACTCCTAAGCACACTATGAGGGCGGCTGTTTATCTTAGTACTCGTTATAGATCCTGCTCATTAGTGGTATTGCTGTTCACATGTCCTCCTAAATGTAAATATGTCAAGATATATATCTGTGTGTGTGTATTTTACATATCTTCATAGGTTGGGTTGAGATCTATCTTCCAGTGGTTGTGGTGCCTTTTCTGTTGGAGGCCAGAAGGAAGTGTGAGGATTCACCTCGCCCAGCCCTTTTCTGTCAAGGTACGCAGCAGGAAGCCCATGTCATTAAAAACCCCATTCAGCCGTACTGGTGTTTACTTTGAGCATGAGTTCTGAGTGTTTTAACAGTGGTTAAACAAACAGTCATGTTGTCCTAGTGGAAAGAAAGAAAGGCAGACATGTTTTTGTTGAAAAGAGCTGAGAATATTGTCTCGTTACGCTTTGTGGGATTTATACACTCTTGTGCCAGTAAACAGAAAGCTTTGTCATAAATCACACTTTTCACATTGTAATAATTAAATTAGCTTCACAAATGAGTTTTGAAATTATTTCATTTTAAATTAGTCTTAGTTAAAATTTCCTTTGAGCTGTAAAATCTCATTTATAGCATATTATATTAAGTAAATAATAAATCAATTTCTACATTTATGCCCTCTGTTTTCTGCACGTTGAGACTAGAGAGAGTGAGTGTAATTCAGCACACCACAAGAAAGATAATAAGTTAAATGCCTCTTTGGTTGGCATTATTGCTTTTCAGTAGGAAATTTGCAGGATACACTGTATCACTATATATTAGTTTTAGCTAGATATACCTAATAAACTGGAAATGGAGTTACTAATGGAGACTTTGTGCAGTTTTATGAACCCAGTTAACAAGAGCATTAGTTTTAAGTAATTTAAAGATGCAAATTTCAAGCTCTTTGCATGTGCATGCGTGTGTAAACGATCCTGTGTGCGTGTGTTTGTGTGTAGGAGATGTGCGAATCAGGCAGGTGCAGAGTAGATGAATGGCTCCCTCTACAGGACCTGTTGCTTCCTGTTATCCTCAACAACCGGTAATCAAAGCTTCTGCATACATGCCTGTATGCGTGAGTGAACATTAATACTGCATATGAACAAACCACAGTGGAACTGCATTGTGTTTTATCTGGATCTGTGAAATTGAAAAGTTGTTTTCTCCTAAACTTTGAAGAACTTTTCTCTAAACCTTAAATCTGGCACAGATATGATGCAAGCACTGATGAGAGTTTTCATCCTCTTAGCCTCGGTCCAATTACCATCAACATTACACAGTCTGCCAGTGAAAAAAAGATAACGGAAAGAAAATAACATCCCCGCTCAATCTCTGCTTGGCTTCTGACGAGCAGAGTGGCTTCTCCCATCATACATTTAATTCTTATGAGAGGGATGGAGGAAAAAACAGCCAAGCGATAGAAAAAGAGAGGAGTAGAGATGGGTAGTTAGATTGGATTGTCATCTGCATGTGAGCAACTTCAACTCTCTGCGCCTACATCATAAACATGCTTGGGCGCTGCTCAGTGCTTCTGCTGCACTCTGTTTTTCCCTAGCTGCTGAGGTTTCAGCTTTAGAGCATTTGCATATCATTTAACCGTTACATATATTTAATTCAGAATGCTACAAACACACTGTATCAGATACTGAAGCTTAGACATTTTAGTGTATGTATTTGCATGTTTTGATTTGAATGCAACCACATTTGGGAAGGAGCATTGGCTCACCCTTTAACTACAATATGTAAGAGCTGAAGAGACAGACAACTCTAAAACAAACAAAATGTTTTCCTGATCTTGTGCAAGACAGGATATAAACTGCTCAGCAGTTTTGTTTTGACAGTGCACTTAATTTTTCAATGGTTTGCAGTATATCATCAAGCATTAAGGGTGCCTTCACAGATATGACCTATGTACTTGTATATAGGGATTCTATCATCAACAGATTCTGGGCAGCATGATGCACCTTTGGAGATTCTCTTTTTTTTCTTCAGTTTTTCCATGTAGCTCATAATAAGGTTTAAAGATACAGTGTTTAAGATTTCATCTCTAGATGTCAATGAATGAACTGAATTCAATGAAACAAGTAAATGAATCAGTGAAGCTCATGCCTGTCCAATGACAATGATAGCGAGGTGAGTTGGTCAGGATATCCTGAACTTTTCTGTTAGTAAACTGTGTTGTTTTTGCTGCTGTTAGTTGGTGTTAGCCTCTGTTAGCGGCTGCTAGCTGGCAGTAGAAAAACTTTCATTGTAGTAGATCTAAAATTGTTAGACTCAGACACTAGAATTTAAACTGTTTATCAGAGGGAATGCCAAGCCTAACATTAGCTTGTTAGCTTCTAAAACACAGTTGTTGTTGTTTTTTGGAAGCTTGGTGTAAGCTGTCTGGATACAGGTGAGGTCGCATGTCCAGTCTACTGAAAATAGGTAATTGTGACTGTTTGCCTCATTGACTTCTCAGTGGATTTTAATTCTCATTATTTTGGGCACTACAGCCAACCGATGACAATAAAATGTAGAACTTTCTTTCTATATTTCACACATTACAGTAACCTGTGATTTATAATGGATGGTGAGATGGATAAGTGACTATATGACTGACACTGTTTACAAAAGTGCACACACTTTGTAACTTTTCTTAGTTGAAATGAACAATTTCTGTCTAAAATGTTTTGATATCTTCTCTTAAAAATAATATAGAACCAGAATGCATCAGTGCTACACCACTTTTAACACAGCATCAGATAAACAGCTGAAAAACATTATTGCTCGTTATAGGCACAAATGTAGTGTGAAGTGATCCACTGAACTCTTACTGAACACTTTTAGAGTTAGCTTGAATTTGTGATGCATTTATTTATCTATTTTTTGGGTAAGTGAAATTATTATTATGTAATATAATTATGTAATGAAATTATTCAATATAATTAGATAAGGCTGTTGAAATTTTTTTTCAACTGGAGCAAATAATATCGAGACTGAGTCACATGATTTCTTACACAACTCCCCGGACAATGAGTCCACTTCACTTCAACACATTCAAATCGCTGACGGCCAATACAGGATCTTTTTAGTTCAGAGACTATGTTATTACTCTTTAAAGTTATAATCATTTCAGTTTCATTCCTTGTTTAATGAGTGCTTTGTTTGCTGTGATAATTGCAGTTGTGGTTTAATACACCTCCAAAGACTCATTGAGCACAAATAGAAAGGAACAGCTAGTGCTGCTGTTTATGGCGTCTCTCAGTATTTTTCCATTTACAACATTAAGTATATTAATTATAAATTATAGTAATTAACATAGTTGTTTTTTGTGGAGTGGTTAGCACTGTCATTTCACAGCAAGAGGATCCTGGGTTTGAATTTAGCTGTGTTTACATGCAGACACATGTTCTCACTGTGTCTGCATGAGTTCTCTCTGGGTTCTCCGGTTTCCTCTCACAGTCCATGCACGTAAGGTCACCTGATATCTGTTGGGTCAGTACTTGCCATGAATGTGAGAGTGTGTGATTATCTGTCTCCATGTTGGCCCTGTGATGGACTGGTGACCTGACCAGGGGCTACCCCCGACTCTGGACCTGTGACAGCTGGGATAGACTCCAGCCCCCCTGGGATCCTGAATTGGATAAGCAACAAATAACGGATGGATGGATGGCTAGAAAAAAGGCCAGGAATGGCCATCATCTCATTTTGTACGCTAGATAAACTATCGCATACTAAGTGCAGAGCCTGCTTCACAATAAAAGCAACCCCATGTTTTAATGTGAGATGGCTCTTATATGGAATACAAAGAGCGAATCGTGAAAGGCTGCTGCAGAACAGCATGCAGCACTTTTGCCCATCCCCAGTGACTCCATGTGGCTTTGACAAAAAAAAACGACAGAGCCGATTTGTCCTCTCGAGAGCGGTGGTTTGCATGGGTGTACACGCGTAAATGTCTCATGTTTATTTAGAACATGTAACAGTTCGTGGGCAGATTTGTTTACTTTCACCACCAACCCTCCTGGTTTACCAGTGCATTTGATCTGCAGCTAGATTTGAGTCAAAATTAAACTGAAAGTGTTCAATTTGTTTTACTTTTACTATTTTATTTGTTAAGCCATTAGTCTGTTATATTTGGTTTATTTGCTGTCAATGCAGATTGCTTAAAATATGATTGATCTTTACAAACACATGCCGGGTTTTGGTTTCAAAGCGTCTGAAAGCTTTATAGCTATTCTGTAGACCTAATCTAAGAGATTATTTTTTTCTTCACTTTACAATAGTTTCATTTTTTTAGCTATAAATTAAATAAATAATGTTTCCAGTTCTATAATGTAATACCTCTAAAAAATGTTAAAGAAAAAGAAATATACTAGATAATTATAAATACCCCACTGCAGTCACATGTGGTAAAAATTTATATACTTAGACCTTTAGTAATGTCTGTGAGCTCATTTATACTTACTAGGCTGCCTAATCTTCATCAAAATAAGAAAAGTAAAGTTGTACTTTATTTTCCCCAAAGCTGAGAAGGCTTTGTTACAGCCAGTTAAAGTACCTTTGATAAGTAGGCATTATAAATTTCACTGGAGGTCTCAGCATTTCTCCCATATAATATACAACTTAAATATTTTACCAAGAGGCTTTATAAGATCCTCTTGAGCCTCCATGTAGATAATGCTGACAAAGTAAAAGGCAGATTGGAATCTGACCTGGTTACTATAGAGCCGGAGGCCCGGAGTGGCCTCTATGGCCTGTGCAGCTCTCCAGTGTCCTGGTCTTTAACTCTGCTTGGGAGAGGCAATTCAAGATTTTACACAGGCTGTACATTGTTCCTGAGGGAATCCAGCCTTGTCCAAGTATTATGCTAAATGTCAGTCTTCTGTAAGATCTTATTTTCATTGTTTGTGGAGCTGCCCCCCATGTCCAGTAGTATAAAGTAATTTTTAAGCATGCTCTACATCTTGCTGCAAGGACTTGCCTGCTGGGATATTGAGCATGTGGATCAATAATAAAACTTCTAATCAGTCACTGCAAGTTGGGACAATTATGATTCCATTTGAAGCCTTAAAAGATAAGCCTTTCCTATTCTAGCAGTATAGGAAAGAGACCCATGTAACTACCTGGGTGTCTCTCTCGTCGGATGAAGTTGAGGCTTGCAGATCTGGCCTGGAAAAAGGATGTGATGCCATTGTTTAATATGAGACTACCCTGTCGTCCATGGATTCTCTGGACTCATTTTTACTGTTACTATTAGTACAAAACAAAGGGTTAGTAGGGAGAAGAGACATCCTCCTGGGGGATGTAACATGATGAAATAAATATGTCAATTGGGATCCTTAGCATTAATTTCAGTGGATCGGAAACACATCGGAAAAAGTGTTTCCAAAGTTTCTCTTCTTTTTCCATGCAGATTATACTTCTGCTACGATTGCACGAAGTTACAACAACATCCCTTTTAATTCAGTTAAAGATACAGTGTGGAAAACTAAAGTACGATGTACCACCAAACTGTTGAAACTGGTGTGAACATCTACTGTGTCAGCACAACAAGCTGTTTTGCTCATCAGTTTTCCCATTTCAGTTGTTATTTGTCTCTTTGCCATCGGGGACAAGAGACCAGCTCTCTTTACATAGAACACTTTGAGCGCCACATCCTTCTGTCTCTCTTTCTATGGCATTATCTCTTCTATATAAGATAAATAAATGAAAATCTAAATTTATGCTGGTATTCTTCTCTTTTCACTCCCCCTTTTTTTCTTTGAAGCGCTGGCAGTGCATTCGGGCAGAGGAGAGTGTCGTGGCTCCTGCCGTCTTCTTATTATGCATCTGAACTTCAAGAGCCAAGTCGGTCGGAGAGAAACCTCAGCATTGCCATCATCCTCCACCTCATCTTCTGTAAGTACAGGATTATCTTCCTTGCTGAATAGTAAATGAGTCTATAATGGTATGCAAATTGTGCTGCATAATCTGTGTGTGTGTTTGTGTGTATGTGTGCGTCTAGCTGCAACTTCCTGCATGGCTGTGATGCCCACCAGTCTTATGTCCAGTCTTCTGCTGTACAAACATCGCAAGGTTCGTTTGTCAGCCCCTGTGTAGATGCAAACAAGTTTCCTCTTGCTGCTGTGAGTGTTAAAATCTGCTGCTACCCCTCTAAGGATCCATCAACACTCCAAGCGGCTCATATTGTTTTTTTTTCGTGCAAGTGTAGTAGAGTGTGACAGTGATTTTCTGAGTCATACCCACCAGTCTCTAACTAATGTCAGCAGATGGTTAATGTTCATGTCTGATTTTGGAATTAGATTTTTCCTTCTTCTCTCCTCCGCAGGGTGTAAGTACATCTGTTCTGTGTCGTGATGTGGCTTGGCTCACAGAGGAACTTTTGTTCAGGAACAAAGACGTCGGCTTTGGGGGAAGTTTGACAGAGGTTGTCCACTACTCCCTGTCTCTGCTCGCCCCTCACCTCATCATAGCTGCTGCTCCATCCAAGTCAGTTTCCTGTCATAAAAGAAAAATGCTGATGAGCTGTTGCTCATCAATAATACATTCTACCTTTTATTATTTTTCCTTTTGGTACACACCTCTCCAATTCTAGGAAAGACCCATTGATTGTGCCCTGTCCTTCTCTTGCTGCCACACTTCACCTCTCCTACATGGCAAAGATGGTCACACACGCCTTTATTTCGGAGGCTGTTGGGGGTGAGTGACTTTGAAGGCATGCGTTTTATGTAGGTAACATAATTTTCGTGGACGTTTATTTATCTATCATCTTGTCACCATCACCATGTGTTCTGGCAGGCACCGTATTTTTCGTAGGAGGCCTTGGCAGTTACTCTGTTGGCATGTCAGCTTGGAAAATCAATTCTAGAGAAAACATTTTAATTTTAAGAATTTATTATGCGTGACATTTAGGGGGTAGCAAGTTTTTAGCAGTGTCAGGGAGTGTGCACACAGAAAGAGTTTTTTTTAAACTAGCAAGTGTCAGCAGTGGAATTAAACTGTTTCATTTTAAGTTTACATTTCTTTAATGTCCATCGCTTCCAGCTTTAGGAGTATGTGGAGATTCGTATATAATGCTTGAACTCGAACCTAAACGTATAGTGGGGGTGCGCTGGGAATAGTTGCGTCAGGTATATCGGCTGCACATTTATGATGTGAATTTGCTGTTTCACCACATCCTAAAGTTGCTCTATTGGATGATAAAGCACAGAGATAGTATAGTTTTTAAGTTGTTATTAGTGTTCAATTTTTATTTTGTTTTGACTTTTTGCCTTTAATTCAGTTTAGTTTCAGTTACTTTCCAGAGCAGGTAGGCTCATTTTAGTAGTTTTTTGAAACTGTGAAGTTTCACTTTAGTTTTTTTAGTACTTTCAGCTTTAGTTTTAGTCTTTATTAATTATTGTTGTATAGAGGGCATATGTCAGATGCAAGATTTAAGAAAATTAATACAGGTATTACTGCAAAAACAAAGAACTTTTTAAAGCATCGACTCACGGTCTTGTAGATGTCCAAATGATTCAATAAATATGTCCATCAAAGCCTCATCAGACAAGTTTTGATAAAAATGTGTTACCAAAATAACAAGCACTTAATCAAAGGATATTTCCTCTAGTTTAGTTCGTTTTAAAGGTTCACAGAATTGTTTGTTTTTTTTGTTTTGTTTTTTCAAAAGTCGAATATTTATTTTAATTTAGTTAACTAAGATTTTTATTACATCTAGTTTTAGTTTTTAGTTTAGTTTTAGTTAACTATAAAATGTAATCCACTACAGATTACAGAATATATGCCCCAAAATGTATATTGTAATGTATTCTGTTACGTTACTCAATGAGAGTGACGTATTCTGAATACTTTGGATTGCTTAATATATTATCATGCTTTTTTACAACTACGTGAATGTACTATTGCTGTGTGGTTTGTTACTATTACTAAAGGCTACTCGCCATACCAATACCAACTAGATGTTTAAATCTTAATATAAAATGAGTAAGAGTAGGTTGACATTTGGTAACGCTGCACTTTTAGCAGCGATCTCGCATACAAAACTATTCCGTGCGTATATAAAACAGGTCCGCGGCTCTGAATCGTAGTAAAGGGACCTCTGGCTAATACGGGCTCGTAGCCAAAAATAGCTTTACTTTGTTGTCTGGGTCAACTTTGCTAGCGAGAGACAGAGAGAGGCGTTGAAAGACTGCTCCAACGGAACTTATTGTTTCAGAGGAAAACAAGAACACGGTGTACAGTCGAGTCTTAATAGCTTACTTACAACTGGGCTCGTCAGGCACTCTTCTTGGCTGAAGTGGTTATTATAATATTTACATGCTTCCATCTCCCGTTTCTGATCGGTGACAACTCGTGCTTTTCCACTCTCCTTTTTCTCCCTCCTCGTGCTCACAGACAGATAACGGGTATGGCAGGCCATTCTCCCTGCAGCACGGACTACACTACCCATGAGGCTACATTCTTTAGGACTACACCTATAACACTCTGCCTATTGCCTTCATATTAAATAATTTAAAAAACATTTGTTCACGTCATTATGAGATTGAGACACAGGCATTTGAGCCTCTTAATGTGTGTTTTGTTTGGGTTTCCACCGGCGTGGAATTGCCAAAAATAGAGAGGGCATAGCCTAACATATGAAACAGGAAAATACCGGCGTGTAATCCATTTATTTCAACAAAGTAACTGTATTCTGAATACCACCTTTTTAAACGGTAACTGTAACGGAATACAGCTACTCATATTTAGTGTTTTTAAATACGTAACGGCGGCACATGTATTCCGTTACTCCCCAACACTGTTGACAGAGAATCAGATCTGATGACTGTGGAGATCATTTGAGTAACCATCTCAAAGTACAGTTTGAGATGGTTTGAGTTTTGTGACATTGCTCATTATCCTGCTGGAACGAGCCATCAGAAGCTGAGTACATGTGGTGACAAAGGGATGACATGTTGTACATTCAGAGATGCTCTTCTGCATGCCCTGTTTGTAGCGAGCTGTTATGTAAGTTATCGTTGCCTTCCTGTCAGTCTGGCATCCTCTTCTGACCTCTGACATCAGCAAGGCATTTTTGCCCAGAGAATTGCAGCTCACTGGATATTTTCTCTTTTTCTGACCATTCTCTATAAAGTCTAGAGATGGTTGAGTGGGAAAATCCCAGTAGGTCAGCAGTTTCTGAAATTATCAGTCTGTCTTGCATCACCAACTGTACCATGTACACAGCCACTTAAATCACCTTTCCTCCACATTCTGATGCAGTTTGAACTTCAGCAGATTGTCTTGATCATGTCTGCGTGTCTAAATGTATCGAGCTTTCATGTGACTGGCCAGTGATAGTATATCAAAGTAGTAGTATATAGTATATGTCAAATTTAAAACAACAGTACTAGAGTTGCAGTATTTTAGTTTTTGTTGGCTGAAGCCTGTCAGATAACTCTTACAGGTTTTATTTAGATTTTTCCGTGGCTGCATTTCAATTTCAGTCACTACAAATAAGGCCCTGAGAGCTAAACTGTACATCAACTGTCTTGTAGACAGTTGGCAGTTGCTTCAGTGACCATCCATGAGCAAGACATGGACAGCAAATCAGACTACAAATGCAAGATGTGCATTAG
This sequence comes from Maylandia zebra, assembly GCF_041146795.1. NCBI lineage: Eukaryota > Metazoa > Chordata > Actinopteri > Cichliformes > Cichlidae > Maylandia > Maylandia zebra. The sequence continues at coordinate 28,041,529 of NC_135178.1, forward strand.
GGTCACAGTTGTATGGAATGCATGTAATTGAATCAAACTGTATTACACGTGGCACCATTAAAAACCTCCTCTTTTGGATAGAGACCGGAAATCCCTGGTTTGATTGTGTTATCTCCTGTGTAAAATTATGATAATGGGCACATACTGAAAGTCTATCATAACCAACATATGGTGTTCACATATGCTGATTGTGCTCTTTACATTTTATTTCCATTCCCATTATGCATTCAGGAAATAGATGGCCTGGATGCGAGCAGGAGAAAATAGAAGTGTGGAGGTTTGATTATGGATGGGCGTCCAAGTCATTCATTTCCTTTAAAAGACATAGTTTGCCTTCTGTCACAGACCTACACTTTATTTTTGTGTTTTAATATCCGCAGCTGTATTTTTTTCCCCCACATTTTTTTTTAAACAATCTACACCTGTACCACAGATATTGCTGAAAGCAATAATCTAAAGAGTATTGGCACTGAATATCTGGTGTTTTAATTTACAGAATTATCCAGTGTCTTGTGTTTTTCTTTGGTGTTTTGGTTGGGAACAGAGCGATAATACATGACAGTAATATATGGTAATCGTCTAATGGCAGAAATCCTAAACCGTAAATCTATACTTTACCAGATCCTCAAGCCCAGAGCTATCTGCTGAAATCTTATTTTCATGCTGACAGGCAGACAGGAATGAAGCCATAGAAACTGTAGCCCCATTTTTGGATTCCTGGTGGAGGTAAAAATAATGGTTTGAAGTACAGGAAGCTACTTCTCCAGCATGATTCACTGTTCCTGCATGACCTCTTTTGGTTGTATAGGAAGTGAAACTGGTGGGCAGGGGGCTTTGTACTGCTGAAAGTCTCTTTGTTGTATATTCATACATGGGTGCTAACCTCAAGTGGTAAAAATAAGTTGCATCAGGTCCTGTATACAGTACGTTGTTGTGATGTTGTAGCAAATCGAAAGAGCGATATGATAAACACACATTTGGGGTTAGCAATAGTCAAATCTCCCCCGCCTCCATAATGGTTTTTGTTTAAAGTGGCTGTGTTATGCTCATTTCCTGCTTCACAGTTTTATTCTTGGACTCTACTGGATTAGCTTTTCATGATTCATAACGATTTATGTTATGCTGGGCATGGTGCGGTCCCTCAGGTTATTCCCAAGCCTGCAACAAGCAGTTTTACCACTTTGCAAACAGATAAGTTAAAAGGGTGGTCGAGATTACCATAATAGAAACGCCCACTTTTATTAACCTCATCCGGAGCCAAGAGTAGGAAAAAAGCTGTTTGAAGCCTGAGCTTTTGTCCATAGTAGTCATGTGCCCTTGAGGTGTTGCTGCTCACTACTTGGGACCAGAAATACTAGTCAGTTAAACAAGTAGCAAAATAAAATCCTTCTTTTATTTTATTAATATACACTGGCAGTGCCCTGTCATCAAGAGGTTACAATGACACTTGCCGACCTTCTTTATGCGATGGGAAGTTTTAAAGAAGCGAGGTGAAAAGGTCCATGAATGAGCGCAGTTCTGCAGTAATTTGATGCAGAAAATAAATGGCTGTAAGTGTGCAGAGCCAGAGTAAAATTACATATAACTGTCAGGCTGGAGCAATACCTAACCACACTGAGTGCAGGCAGTGTACTGTGGATGATAACTTAGCACAGCACAGCTAAAATTAACAGCACTCTGTTAATCGATCTCACATATGTGTGTTCTTATTTTTAGACTAGTTGACCAGTTAATGACTATTAAACTAGTTAACAGGAATATCTCAAGTCATTGTTTTAAATTTTTGTTTACTTTTTTGTTTTGTCTTTACTTTACAGTATAAACTGCCTGGAGGTGACTGCTGTTTTGATTTGGTGCTGTATGGAATTTAATAAAATAAGGAAAATGGATTTACTTCACAGGTTTCTCCATCAGGTTTGAATTTCCCGAGGTGTGACAGCTGCACAGTTTAGGAACATGAACAATCTGGATGTCGAGACTTTTCCACCAGGACATGAAAAAGAATGGATAATTGGGATTGAGAATGTAAACAAAGACTTAATAACACTTGTGTAAATGACGGAAATCCTAGCTCACGCTTATCAGCAAAATCTCATCAGTGTATCTATTTTCCAAAGAGCGTGTGTAATGGCTAACAGATTTCAGCCAAATTGTAACCTACTTAGCTGTCATAAACAAACACTTGCTTTGCCACACAACACCTGTGCTGCACATTTGGTCTTGAGGAGGCAAACAATAAAATGTTTGTGTTCGTAGCGTGTGCGGTGTCAGCCATGCTGTGCGAGGTGGCTCACAGTGGCGTCAGCAGCAGCGTGCGGAGTGACGTGGAAGGAGTGGAGATCAAAGGTGACACGGAGTTTGATGTGGTGCTCTGCCAGTCTGAGCTCACTGCAAGAGCCTTGCAGCTCTGCCATCTCCTGCCTCCGGGCTTCATGCCAGTGAGTTTGAATTCATATCTCACACACACACACACACACACACACACACACACACACACACACACACAGCCAGCGTGTCTCATTCAATGGATGTTTAATGGAGCTGAACAGCCATTCATCCTGCTCTGCTGCCTCTGTCTCAGCCAGAGAGAGGTTTTGGATTGTATGCGTGCACTGTGTATCTGTGTGTGCGCTTGTGTGTGCGCTTGTGTGTGTGTGTGTGTGTGTGTGTGTACATGCTCCATCAAACTGACTTCAAGGGCTCCGAATCTGAGCCAGAAATACTATTCCTTTTTGTTTCCCCACCTTTCATTTCGGCAGCTGCTCTTTCTTGTCTCTGCTGCTTGCAGCTACATTTCTCTCCCCATTCCTCACAGAGAAACATCTCTCCTGCTCTGATTCCCCTCCCGGGCACCCCTTATTCTCGTTCTAAGATGATTCCTACGTCTCTACTACACACCTTATGTTCCCTGTCAGCCGTCTCCCTCTGCATTTTTTAGATATGTGATTGGCTGAAGCTGTTTGTAACCTTGCCTCACCATTGAATCATTTGCCCTCTCACGTTTTCTCAATAGCCTTGTCAGTCTTCCCAGAGTTTCGCGCTGGATGCCATTGACAGTCTGGTTCGCTGTGGCATCCTGATCCAGGAAGAAGTAAGAAAAATTTTAATAGTTTTAAAAGTTGGGCCTTATAAAACTGCATAATTTAACAAACAAAACTGCACTGAAATCTTGTCCTAAAGGTAGTTTAATGAATTAAATATGTAATAGATCTGGTGTGTGTTTTACCCAAAGATGCAATTTTAATGTTACCTTCAACTCTTTAATGTTTTCTTTGTTTGAATTTGGTTTTATAACTATTTAAGTTACTCTGTACTCATTGGAGACTTTATATCATACACCTCCACAATCTAATGCAGTCCAGCACCGCTAATGAGGCCACAGTTCACCAGAGGATGGTGTTGTACTAGAGAGCGTTCTATTGCATTGCTTTTAGACTTCAGTAGAAATCAGGTTCATTTAACTCTTTACCCCTTTAAAGCCCACTAGGAGTAACTCTTGAAGCCTTTTTCTGAATGCATTTCAGGTCTGCTTACAGGAAAAGAAGTGTCTGGGTTTTCACCAGAAGGCTCTGTCTATAAAGGTTCCCTTGGAAAAAACTACTCCAGTGGTGGTCAAACCACATCTTTATTTATAGATACTGAGATATCAAAACTCGTGGTTAAGGGTGCAGGGCGGTCGTCAAATGACGTCTTTATGGGGGAAAGAGTTAAAGACACAATGTCATCCATTTATCCTGTGGTCTCCATTATATTTTGCATATTATGTTAACCAGAGCTTGCTTCTGTCTGTTCTGCCCACTATCCTCTGGAGGTTCCCAGGGATGTTCCCATCTGTGATTTCTGGAAGAAACAGGAGGGTCCTCTGACCTGGACCACTTCTGACGACCCTTATCTCAGCGATTCTGACTGCGAGGAGCCGGACTTTTGCTCCTATAAGGTACAGAAGACCACTGGCTTTCCTGAGCCCCTGTAGCTCCTTCATCTCTCTTCTGTTGTGTCCAGTATAGAGCTGGTTCCACATCTTTCCACTGAGAGAAATAAAAAGACTGGATAGACTGAAAAGTTACATAAAAAAGTTGAAATGACTCATTTCAACGTCTGAAGTGAGTAGGCTTCATAGACACTGAAGTGACAGTTGAAATTTAAGGCCCACATCTGTTATGAAGCCTTAAGATCTGGTTGGCCGTGATTTTCTTCCCACGGATATTAACTCATCGTTCTCTAAGTAGCACTACTTAACATTCAGCTCTCCGATATGCTTATTATGGTAGTTTGTCCTCAAAAGGCACCGTTGTGGGACTGGCTGTGCGCTGGCCCAAACTGCCTACAGGACATGCACAGAAAATACCAGAACAACCACATGAAATACAACTTTAAAGCAACTGAATCTCCATTATAAAAGCACCTGCATGGATAGAGCCCACATCCTGAATGCCAATTAGCAGTAAGGTCTTAGATTTAAAAGAAGTCCAACTGTCGTGACTGTTGGACGTGATATCCGACTTCCAAGGTGTCCAATTCACCAGCTGTCAAAGGTGCAGGCATGTTATTCGTATTCACTGCAGAGCAACTTTGAGGTGATGGTCTCGGGAGTCGTGACTGTGCAAATGTAAATCTGCATAGAGAAAGAGCAGCAGTTTTATCACATTGATGTGAGCAGGCATACTATTTAACAGCTCTGCTGGCAGCTATGGAGATAGCAGTAGCATTAACCAATGAAGCGTTTTAAATGCAAGCTTCAGCATCATAGAATCCAGTAAAGATGAGGATATTGTTATTCAAAGTTTTAGCATCCACGTGCTTGGAAGCATTTTGTTTTGCCAGATGATGGAAAAGGTAAAAAACTACATATTTGCTTATCGCACATTAAAGAACCATAATGGCCGTGGGTGCTGTCATCTTAAAATGGCTTTTCCTGTTTAAATCTCGGAACAATGAACATTTGCTTACATTGTGAATAGTCGACACTATGAGCAGTTTAAAAAGAAAAAAAAGGTGATACCAGCACTTTACATTATGTTTTGCAATAGAGAGCATTTTCAAAGACTTCAGTGTATTAAGTCTTTATAGATGTGTTGGTTATAATATGTAGGACATTCAGTTATATGTGCCCACCACCTGTCTGTTTACAAAAGGCAAGCCATATATAGATTTGGTGCTTTTCAAGTCTGCCACTGAGCTCTGCATCATCATTGCTTCATTGCTTCCAAAAACACATCACCCTCCACCTCCTTGCCTCCTTCCTCCTAATAGTATTTAGTTGTACTTTAGTTGGTAATGTTAATTTGTTCATATTTGTTACAGGTTGTGTATCCCAGGTTCTGTGAAAGGAGTATTGTGAGCTCAGTGGTGCTTTGTGTGTGCTTCCTGGGATTTATTTCAAGCATCACATGAGAAAAGTCATACAGGCAAACAAAACTGTACTTTGTAATTCTCCAGTAAATAGTGGAAACCTACACCTACACTTTCAAATGAAAAAGAGCTGGCACATATACTTCAAGCTCGGGGGGAAAAAAAATCTAATGGTGTTACATTTTAGCTTCAGGGCATTTTTATGTTCCTATTAGATCATTTTATGATATGGACTGATAAATGGACTGACGTTATATAGGGCTTTTATCAAAGTGCCTTACAATTTGCCTCCCACATGCCCATTTACACACACACTTGTGTTTCCATTACCTCACAATCATTTCCTACAAACTTACAGACTGAAACTGCCACTTTTCTGAACCTAATTTTACCTTAAACTAAGTTTTCACAGAAAAACTCAAATTAGAACCTTTTTTCTTCCCAAACAGGAGTCAGGTGGTCAGAGCAAGATTTATATACCCACAACCTGAGCCATACAAGTATGCACACAGAAACTATTGGCAGTAAGGTGCCACGAAGATACTACCTAACCATAACCACTAGGGGCAGGGAGGGTAATTGGGGTCTTAAGCAAGTAGACTTTAACACGTGGGCAGGAAGTATCTGAGATCAAACGCAGACCACCAACCAGCAAGATGACCTTCTACCTTCTGAGCTACATGTCACATGATGTCATAATAGTAGGTAGAGCCGTCTTTCTGTATATGACCTGCTTTTCATATGAATGATTGCCAAGCGGCACCTCTGAATACTGGAAATTGCACTCTTCAGTGTGGAGACTACTCTTCTTTTGTGCTTCGCAATTCTCTACTATTCATATGCCTAACTCTGGAAATACAGGCCCTGATTTTTTTTATAATTTAAAGATTTTACTAGCATCACCACACAACAGAAAGAGCATCCTTATGACTGGCTTTGCCACATGTAGCTCGCTGGTTGACTGCATAGTGCCACCCACGCTGGCATAACTTCTTCTCATTTCAGCTTTGTCCACCAAGGAAGTGCCGCACTACAGTTTACAAAGCTCCACTCTTTCAAACTCCATCTTTTAACTCTCTCCATCCAGTACGCTCATTTTTCTTATCCTGCCGCCTCTGCACTGCTATCCTCAGTTCAGGTGCTGAAGCAAGACTGCATACACCTACATAACAGACAGCAAAAAGTATTCCCTAACCTCAGTTTGCCTAGGTAGATTCACTTTTGTTTTGCAGGCAAGAAAAAGCAAGAAAACTTTGCTGTTTTGTTTTCCCAAATGTATGTATATATTTTTTTGTTTGTGCGTATTAGGTTATTTATTCATGCTGCCTCTCAGTTATGTGAAACAAACAGTAAAATGCAATATAAATCAATCAATATGATCGACATTTTAGTGTTATTGGATTCTGCCATTTTCCTTTTGGATCCAATTTTATTTCTGTAGTTTAAAGCTCCTTATATTATCTGTGTAAATATTGTGCTGAAAATGCATTTTTTGTTGCACTTTGCAAACATTCATTCTTTGTGTAATGTCTTTGCTAAGCAGTCTCTCTGGACTTGTTTATACAACAGCTGCAGTGCTGACCTTTTTGTTGTGATGTGCTTTTACTGCTCGTACAACTCAACTCGTGATCGTTACTCTGACGGCTCTGTTTTCATCCTGTCATTTTTGTCTCCAACTTTTTCTGTGTATTTAAGTGCTTCACCTTTTTTATAATGATTGTTTAAACGCTAATTGAATTAGCCCAGTTGACTAAGTGGCACCAGTTCATTAGCAAAAATATAAAAAGTTGTTATAAAAGCTTAATTAATGCATTATTTAAAAAAAAAAGGATTGTATGCAGATATAAGGTGCTGTGCAAAAAGCCCCATTTCTTTATATTTTGGGTATCTAAAGAAGCCAGGCTTTCTTGTAATGTTTTAAAGTGGTCTTGAGAAATAATGTTCAAGGTTCTGAAGGCCTTTCAGTTTTTGTTTGGACATTACCTGCTTTTTCCACCCAGAGGGATGTTTTTTTTTATTGTTTCTTCACCCACTTAACACTGATCTGTGAATCAATACTTCGGTAATTAGGCACCAAACACAAGGGATGAACAAAGAGTTGTTTCTAAAAATAGCAGACATCTTAGTGAAGAAACAATTTTATTTTAGGTGCTTTATTTCTAGCAGCCTGTCCCGAAACATTTATTCTTATTTTTTTTAGTCGAATCTATGGATCTACACAGTTTGAAAGGCATAAACAGAGTTGTTAGCTGAAAACTTGGTGTATCTTGGGTGCAGTGTGTCCTTAACTGGATAGGTAGAGGACAGAAGAAAAAAAAGACCTAAAAATTATCAACAACATATGAACAGTATCTGAAAGTCATCTCCTTTAGAGAGAAAAAATCGACCTGACACAGAACCTGAGAAATGCATCCAGCCCTCCGACTCATCCATCCACTCCTCTGAAATGGTGGTAGGGTTGCTGTCAAGAAGCCATTCTTAGGGAAGGCAAACCAGGAGAAGAGGCTGAGGTGTGCCAAATTATACAAGAACTTGACTAAAAATCTGTGACAATAGTTCTTGATGGAGTGATGAATCCACATTTGACATTTTTGTTCAAAATGTCTACAGCCATCTGTAAAACACGGTGGTCTGTCATGGTTTAAGACTCTATTTCAGCAAGTGGTATTGGGAATCTTGTCAAAATGCATACCAGGTACCATCAGAAAGCATCTGACTGGAAACAGCATCATTTTTCAGCATAATGTTGATCATAAAAACACTTCCAGTGCAGTAAAAGCATAACTGATAAGAAAACCCCCCCCCCACAGTGGAACACTATCAGTCATGGAGTTGTCTCCCCAGACCCCAGACCTCAACATTATTGAAGCAGTGTGAGATCATCTTGACGGAGAACGGACCAAAATGCAGCCAGTGTCCAAAGAAAAGCTTTGAATCTCCTTCAAGAAGTCTGGAGAACTAATCCTGAAAAGTTCTTAAGAAAAGACGAGGAAACTTGTCCAAGAGTTCAGACTGTGTTGAAGAATAAACATATCAAATATTGACTTTCAAGGCATAAACTATGCCTTACATACTGTATTTACGTGTTCGTTTCCACGTTTCAATAAATCACTGCACCTTAACATATTCCTAGCAAAATATAAAGAAATGAGGATTGGCTCAGACTTTGATATACTAATGTAAGCCCCAGCAACATTTAAGGTATAAGGAACAATTTTATTACTTGATCAGACATTTTGGTCTGTGGCCTTCATCAGGGTGTCACCCTGAATTATCTTAGACCTCTTAGGACCCTTGTTCTTCTCCGTGCACTTTGAAAGTTGTGGCAGAAACCTCCATTCTCTTTCCACAAAACCTAAAGTTTAGATGAGGAGAGCAGAATCAACCAAATATGAGCTGCAAGCTGTTTGGTGCAGTTGTGTAATGTCCAAAGAAAATGGAACATTTTACAGGAGCAGCTGAACTCCACATGATTATAATGTCCCCACACACTTTATCAAGTAGTTTAATGAACCACCAGCTTCATGGCCCCTCTCATTATCTGATGTACTCATTATCGCAGTCTTTATAGCAAAATTTATTTCCAGTTTCTGAGACAAATGAAGAGCATTTTATAGAGTAATTACACAGTTTATCCAAAGTTTGAGTACACAGCCAAGGACCTTAATGTCAGGCAATGAAAGATCAAATTTTAAAGCATTTATGGATATTTTAGAGAACAGTTTGGTTCCAGTTTTTTGGGCAGCTGTCATATTTCATCACGACTGCTGTGGTTAAATCCAAGTCCTTAAAGAAATGCTTTTCTTAGTCTGCTGTTCAGGAATCTGACTTGCTGAATCTTAGTTTTCTAAAGGTTTGGTTTAACAATTTTAAACACTGTTAATAAAATTATAACCAACTTCAGATTCAGTTATTCTGGACTGCAATAGTGTTCATATGCCGGAAGTGACCTTGAGCTACTGCAGTAATTCATGTTATGGCAAGGACCACTCCACTAAGTAAACAGAAAAGACACTCTATCTTTACTTTCAGACACCAAGGTCAGTCAGTTTAGAAAGTGTAGTCGTAAAATCTATCAAACAAAAATGGCTATCGTGTTGTCTGCTTCAGGAGAGGAAGGCCGAGACTTCCCTTTGCCGCAGAGGATAACTTCTTAGAGACTCAGAGATGAACAATTAACGGCAGCTCAGATTAGAGCCCACATCAGTGCTTCCCAGAGTTCAAACAGCAGACACATCTCAATATCGACTGTTCAAGGGAGGCTGTGAATCAGGCCTTCATGGTCGAATTGTTGCAAAGAAACCTCCCCTGAGGGAAACCGATAAGAAGAAAAGAACTGCTTAGGCCAGGAAAAAGGGATGGGAATCAAGACTGGTCTTTACATTGTCCAATCCATTTTTTCCTCTGGTAGTTGCAAAACCATGATGTCAAATTCACAGGAGTTGAGCTTTTCCACAGGTGAAATACGTGATTCTAAAGCTGGGGGGAAAAATCTGTATAGTCTTAATTTTTTGTTCTTCTTTGTACACAGATCAGGAGGGATTAAGGGATTTGTATCAAACAAACTGTTATCAATATCCATCCCTACAAAGAAACACAAAGAATGGGTTTCTGGGCTTTGATCTTAGTCGAAGTTTTGGGGTTTAGATTTTTGGTTCAGCCCACTGCGACTCCGAGAAGGTGAAAGGATGTCGTTCCTGCCGTGAAGCATGGAGATTGTTGGTAATACTGTTACAGATTTATCCACAATTGAAGAGATCTATACAACATCCTGCAGTGACACAGCATCCCATCTGGTTTATGATTAGTGGGGCAATCATTTATTTCTAACAGCTATTTGACCAGGAAGCAGAGTACTTCTAAACTTTTGGTAGGCACTGCAGATTAGTCTGTTGTTTGAAGTCATTGAGAAGGCTTTACTCTTTCATTAGTGTTTGTTTTCTTTGCTGGTCTTTCGCTTAAATGTAATGCACTTAAAAAAGGCCACTTGAGGCTGCATACCTCTGTCAAGGCTTAATATTACCTCTGCACCATTCATGAGTTGTGTATCTGGATTCGTTTTTTTGTATCTTCATAAAAACATTAAGAGATTTCTCAGATTTAACTGTGATATTAAAATTGTGCATTTGTTAGAATGTGACACAAAATGTCCAATTTACTCCCGTCTCACAATAGCAGCGAATCCTTCCAAAAAATCCTTGAATTCAGATCCATATTGGTATCGACTCCAAATGTTAATCATTTCTAAGTTGGGCCAAGCCCCACTTTTGTGAAGTTTTCATGCAGATCTGTCCAAAACTTTTTGAGTAATCCTGCTAAAAACGGACCAACAAACCAAACCAATCACACGGCTTACTTGGCAGAAGTAATTGGGCTCCTTCTGTCGTACCGTTAATAGTCTTGGATGTATTTATTATCCACTGCGATTTTCTTCTACAAACAGTACATCAGCAGCACTCTCATAAAAATATGTTGCCTTCAAATATTCAAGCCTCAGCGAGTCAACAGTTTATTTTGAGTAATATCACATCCCAGAGCTGTGCATCGTCCTCCTGACAGTGAGTTTAAGTATGTGGTATTGTAGTAGAAAATAATCTTTCAACTCTTCACTGCCTCATTCTGATTTACTCTTATGTGTCCTTCGTGGCCTGTGTCAACTTCTTCTAGATACGACAGCCAAGTCACTGTCCAGAGATGCTGTTCTTCCTCTGCAGAATGCTAGCTGGACATCTCAGGGCGCTATGCTGGACCACTATGGGGCTGGATCTCTTTGAGATGCCTCTGGCTGGTATGTGGACACTGTTTAAGGGAAGCTGGTCACCTGTGTTCAATGTGGGGTGGTAAACATTAGATAGGTCATAAATTCCTTTTGTGGTTACGAGTAATTTGGCAATCTCGTGATCTGGTATTAGAGTGACTTTTCAGTCAGGCCTACTCTAGTATCGATGCATGCAGTGAATGCTGGTGACATTTTTCATGTTTTGAAAACCAAAACTATACTGATTTAAACTCACCTGCAACAGCAATTTCCAAGGTGTGGTCTGCAGCCCCCTAGTGGCCATGAAGGTACTGCAGGTCAGCTACAAATAGTCACTAAAATTATAAAAACCCTTAATTGTTAATATGCAATCAAAGCATTTCAAACTAATTATGCATTAAGTATTTTTTTTTATTTTAAATGGTCATTTATCTCAACAGTTTTTCATTTCTCTTGATTAGTGGTGTAGAAATGCCGTGTTGCCTAAACAAAACCTTTGACTGTCGAATCCACATCAAGTGGACTCCCAAAAGAGCAAAAATTAATCAATGAAAACAAAGTGCTGTTTTAATATGTGGGAACCTCTGCACTGCAGTGTTTTCTCACAGTGAAGCACTCACTGCTTCAACTAGAAATGCCATTCTGACCATTTTCCCATGTACATTTAAAAATGTTCCAGAAACCTAAAACCAGAGCACAAATATCAACTTTTGCCATAAATTGAACTCCCTTCTGTGTTGAAGATAATCACCAGTGATCAGAGCTGGTTCTCCAGCCACAACCCAAAGACCAAACAGCAGTCTTTATTGGAGGAGTTGGATTTTTCCAGGCCCAAGAAAGACCATCAGGTCAAAAACAGAATGTGAAGCACGCACATTGTTCTTTTTTTTTCCCACGTTAACAGTGATGTACCTTATTAATTTATCCCCCATGTTCATATTGTGAGTGCAGAGTTCTACTATATCACCCTGTAACATCTGAGAGTGAGCATTAAGCACCAATGACCCGAGCTGCAGGGTGTGCTTTTGGCCACACAACACTATAGCCACTTACACTCCCCGCCCCCATTCGCCAGATTTAGCTTCTAGTGACATCTTCCTTTCCCACAAACTCAATGCAGAGGTGACCAAGGAGAGGACCTTGAAGGGGATACAAGCAAAATTAAAATCAGATATGGTTTTTGCTTTTACAGGACGAATCAAAGAGCTTTTATCTAGTAGCTTTTATAATAAGATGGCTTTATCTTAGCAGATTGTTCTCGCTTTGTTTCGCTTGAATAATTGCCTCCATTTTCATGTCTTTCCTGCTGCAGAAGCTGAGTTCGTGGCTCAAATACACTCACATCTTTGTGACACAGCAAATAAGAAGAAACAGCACTATGGTGAGTTCAACCTGACATCCCTCTGGAAAAAAAAAAACTCACAAAGATCTTCCATTTTTGTGTCAAAACTTTAAAAGCTTGTCACCTTGCCTTTTTTTAAAAAACTGATTCAGTGTGTGTTGTAACAAAGGTACGTAGACCAGAGAAGAAAAACAGCTCCTTTCACTCCCATCACATGCTATCCTCCTTGTTTAAAAAAAAAACACCATAAAAGATAACCAGAAAATACCCAAATGACCCTACAATGTTACACTCTGAAAAAAAATACAGTCCCACTGGTATGGCTTTGTTCTCCTATCCCAACCTGCTTTTTCTATATTGGATATCTGTCTGTTCTTTTGTTTCATGTGCGTCTTTTTGCTGTATCTCACAGAGAGCTGCTCAGAGGAGGCGGCGCACACTGCAGTCAGAACACTAATAGACCTGGGGGTGAGTGACAGCCTGTGTGTGTGTGTGTGTGTGTGTGTGTGTGTGTGTGTGTGTGTGTGTGTGTGTGTGTGTCTCTGTCCAAATCTGCCTGTGTGCCAGAAATTATAGCTCCACTCAGGACTCAAAGTTGAGGTGCTATCCAACTCTCAAAAAGTTGAAGTGATCTCCAAATCACTATTAATCAATCAAACTGGTGGCATTTTTCAGTGGCTGTGAACAGAAACCTGATGTTTGATGCAATAGGAAGCCTCTCTGCCTGGCTGGAACCAACCAAATCCAATCATGTAGGAGGCAGAAATGTCAGTTCATAAAGAGAATTCACTGAGCCAAAGACATGAGTTATTTAAAATTAGGAAATGGAAAAAAGTAGCGCAGACAGGTTGAGGTCTCTTAACTGTGACAAAGTGGTTTACATTTGACATTCAGGTCTTTAACCTTTCCCACCCCAGAGGTCCCTGTGCCGGTGCCATTTTTGGTAGGGTTGCACTGAGAAGTTTTAAAGCAGCATTTACACATGAGATCAGTGTTTACAGTCCCATATTTATAAGGCTCTAATAAACTCTCTAATTCACAGTTGGAAGTAAAATGATCGATAGAACAATCAATAATAGTGTCTCATTATAACCTCACTGTTTTTAAATGAACCTGTAATGCTGCTATCACAGTCTATTTCTGTTTTTACATTTTCTCCCATTCTAAGTTTGGACTAAAGATTAAAACATCTTTCGATCTCTGTAGATGTGCTGCGGTTCAGCTTCTATGTGGAAAAGGCTCCTCTAAATGTTGGTTGGTTGGGATCAATGATGCATCACTCTAATCCTTCCATCTCGAAACTTCAAATATCATAATTTTTACTGCATTCATTTCACAGCTGCAGTTCCTTGAGACTTTACACGCTAAATATATGACCCCCTTATAAAAAGTGATTTGTGATTACAGGTTTTTCTACCCGGAAGAATTTAAAACTACTAGACTCCTTTCAGTAATAAGAACGTAACCTTGAAAAAGCCACATGTTGTGGAGTGCAGGAGTTATACGCGGAATAGGACTTATTTTAACAATGAAGCATTGTTTTGATCTCACTGAAGGATATTATGCTGCATATTTTGCTGGAGTGTATGAAGCAACAAAACTTGTTTTTTTGAGGAATCCTCTGTGGCACATTTCTCTTTCTTCCCGTTGGGTGTGAGATGACCTGATATGAAAGCACTCCACCAGGGCACAGTGAACTCTGGATTAAACAGAAACTTTGATGAGACTGGATAAAGGCCTCATGTATATTGTGATAGATTATCATGCTGCTGCAGCTTTCAAGTCTGCGGATGTTTTTTTTGGGGGTTTTTTTCTTTTCATAAAATGAAAGTTGGAACACAGCAAATGGTTTGTCTTGCAGATGAATATGAGCCTCTCTTATCTCCATCTGCTGTGATTCTGCAAACAGCAGCAGGAAATATTGAAGAGAAAGAAGGGCACCAACTTAAACTCCGAAATCTGAACAGAAACGCAGGATTTTCCAGAATGATTTATTGTGTAGCTTTTGTTTAGTGTTGGTTTTATTCATGTAAAGGAGTAAAAAGCACCGTATAAATGAATGTTACTTACTTTTACCTTTTGTTGTAGGAGGTATGATTTTCAGAAGAAAGAGCAAAGAAGCAACATTTTTATCCCTACTCTACCACTACACCAGCCTTTCAACTCGGCAGGCAAAGTGTCTGCTCCCATCAGTCTTCTCTTTCAGTCTGCGGGTTGGGAATCGCGGTCTTTTTAAAAATAGAGCATCATTGACCCATTTATCTGCAAACATCTCAAGAGGCAATTATTAAGTTTATTATTGAGGTTATCAGTCAGAAATGGACCTTTTCTTCATCTTAAGCCTCCGATGGTAAGGCAGGGGGAATTCTAAGATCTCCAAGTTGAAGCAAACAGGAAATGTGCTTCTAGTTTTTAGGAAACTTTAAAAGAAAAAGGAAGGACAACACAATCTTAAGTTTGCCTCTTTCATTTGGCCTCATTATTTCAGACCTTGCTAAGTGAATTAGGTGATGTTGTTTATGTGAAATCTGTAGCTTTGTTTTTCTCTTTCATTTTTGAAGCGTTGTTGCTTTGGGAGCTTTTTGTTTTTATCCGTCTTATTACCTCACTGTTTTTTATTCAGCCTTGTGCAGGAAGCGCTTTGATGAAGATAAGAAAAAAAGCTGCGCACTCACTTTGTTCAAATAAAGGTTACTAAATAATAAGCACTGTGGTTGCGATGCTACTAACGTATCTGTGTTTCTGCTCGTTATTTTCAATTCAGGTCCTCTTGGAGGAGTGGCAGAAGGGAGGCGTCTTCCTGGCTGTTAGTCCTTTGTTCCAGTTGTCAGAAAACAGGCAGAAACTGCACCGCTTCATCTCTCAGTACCTCTACAATTAATACATTTAACTGAGCAGCATGACTCAAGGCTTCAACGCGGCTTTGTTTTCTTGCAGAGTCTGACCTCATCCTCTGTTTGTATCAAGGGAGCCCGTGTTCAGTTAAAACAGATGCATGCTGAGCCAGGACGCTGGTGTCTTTAGGTTAATTGCATTTTGATTTTTCAGTGATGAGACATTGATTTTAAGTTTATCTTTAGTAATAGCATTTGCATAAAGCCGCAGGAGAGGAGGATTATTAAGTCCCTGTAATCAGTTGTGAGGACTCGCTGTAGGATGACGCTCGTTGGTACAGTTTGCGCATCCACGCATGTTTATGTTGTAACGAAGGATGCATCAAGTTTTGTCTGTTCCGTGAGAAAATGTTTGTTTGGTTCTTTATACTCAAATAAAAGTTCCTGTGTCATCATGACTTGAACAAAAGCACAAAAAGTTCACTGTGTACAAACGAAACCAACTACAGCTCGCCACTGTCAGTGCGCCCCAGGGCACCTGTGGCTACAATGTAGCTTGCCATTGCCAGTGTGTGAATGTGTGTGTGAATGGGTGAATGACTGAATGTAGTGTAAAGCGCTTTGGGGTCCTTAGGGACTGAGTAAAGCGCTATACAAATGCAGGCCATTTACAGCCCTTTAAAGTAGTTTATTAGTTATTAGTTAGTCTCTTGCACACAGCCATGGTTCTGAGCTGCTCTCCTTCTGGACATAGATCATTCAGTGCTGAGTCAGACCTCTGGAGAGTCTGTATGTCTCACGTAGACCTTTTGACATTAAGATGCAGAGACAAATCGATGGCTTGCTTTAATGGGGACTTGGAGGCCTCTGTATTTTGGCGTTCACAGCTGACTGTTTGTACAGTCACATGCCAGTGCAGCTGTTTTTACTCCTTCAGCGAGCACAGACCACAGCCGCAGTGGTTGAGCTGCCATCGGCCGTGAGAATCTACTGCCCTCTAGTGTTGAGCTGAGGATACTGAGTCCTAAATAGTTGTGGAACTGGCCTGTAGCCGTGGCCCACTCGGAACAGAAATTAAATTAGAAGGTTTGCGTTTGAGTATCTGTTTAAGAGCAGCTACCGAGACTTAAAACAGAGGATTTGCATAATAAGAAATGTGAGTTTTGAGGACTGTTTTCCATGTGAGCTGCTCTCACGTGGAAAAAAGAAAATCATGAACACCTTTAAAAACAAACAAAAAACAGGATAGGGATTGATTGGCTGTGGCATTTTGAAGTCGCAATTCAGACGATGCAAAATACTTTTTTTCTGAGTTATTATAATTATTATACAGTTGCCAGTGGGGGTGTACTAATTTAGCATTTTTTCCATTAATTTCTGTGAATATGTAAGTCTGATTTCATATTCGAGGTGTTCCTTTAATCTTCATAATAAAAAACTAGAAGAGTGCTGAAGATTCCCTCTGCACTGCGCATGAAGTGAGGCTGTGGATCCAGAATAATAGATGGATCTGGGTTAGTTTGTTTTCTCAAGAACTTCAAACAGTGTCTCCAAAATTTCCTTTAAAGGGTCCTTCCACAAACTCGTGGATCCAGATTAACTCCAAAGGTTTATCTTGGGCCAATCCCCGCCTTCAGTAAACGCTTTCATGCAGATCTTTTCATAACTTGTTTAGTAATCCTCTTGGCAAACAGACAAACCAATCACGTAACATCCTTGGATGAGATGAAAATCTCCTCTGTGACTTGTGAAGATTGCCTGAGGCTGAGGTTTTTTTGTAGGGTATTTTGAGGTTAGCGAGACACTGAGCTGCAAAGCACTCCACTTTGCACCATATATGTTCAACAAAAAGCTAACTAATCTTAAACTGGAGCAGTTTACAAATTATAAGGGATACAGTGGTCGAAACGTAGCTGCCAGTTTGAGGATGTCAACATGTCACACTGCTGCAAATTGTAAACAAGTACACTGAATCCATCCTTGAAGCTCTGTCAGACATATTTAAAAGCTGCTACATGAGTCGAAACACAGATCGAAGTAAAAAAACCAAAAAACAAACAAAACACAAAGTTGGAAGCAGCATTTTGTAATTTCATTAATTTCCACACATCTAGTAATCTGTTTTCCTTCTTTTATGGGAAAGATGATGTTCTTTCACTTCTGACTGAAGTCTTTGATCCTGAATATTAAATCATAATTAGAAATACTTTTTACGTCAGTGTCAAAATACTTTTTTATTTTCACATAAAAAGAAAAATCAGTAGGTTCACGGTTTCTTCTGCACAGCACGAGTGGGCGGCTGCTGACGGAGGGTATTTTTTACAGCTCGTGATCACTCTGAGGTTGAGTCACATAATTACTCTGTTTTGTGTAGTAAAAGAAAATAACACATTTTCTCTCCTCACAATTACTGAAGTATCATGAATAAAACATTCATCAGGGAGTTTTACATATCTCCTGATGGTTTTTTCACATTATGTAAAAGGGGGAACAAAAACTATTTGAATAGTAATTCATTGTGAGGGTGATCAGAAGGTGCAGTTCAGCGGCTGATGTTCATTCATGGATTCTCTTCCCAGGGTTTACACCACTTTGTTGATTATAGAACCTAATTGTTCTATCTGGCACTCCACCACGTCCCCCTTCTGGAAGAAAAAAAAAATGTTTTAACACTTAATTAAAAAAACACATTTCAAATCACTGCCTTATTATCTGTTAGTAATTAATGGGGGAAAGGACAATATAGTCCTTTTATGCCTCTTTTCAGCTACGTTTTTTAAATTCCTTGCCTTTACTAAAGTGGCTTTGCATTGATTCACAGTTTAATTTTTGTTTTCTGTTTTAGCTTCTTTCTCCAGGAAGAGCCTTGCAGCAATATAACAACCACAAAATGTCAATGAAATTAAGCGACTTGCAGCAACAACAGAAAAAATAAGTGTTAGCAATGCTAAGTAGGCAGGTCCTGAGTTGGCTCAGCTTTGCTGGCCTCACATCCAAAACCACTGCTTCTCATATGAGGGAGTGGCATGTTCATTAGATGGTTACCTAGGCAACCAGAGCCTGGCCATTAGTGACCTACTGTCGTCTACAATCAATTTACTTATGTGTGACCTAAGGCTTTATTCTGATTGGCCGACCTTTGTAAACCAAAGGTTTGAACAGATGTGTGGAGATTCTGTGCTCACACGTGGAAAAGAAAGTCATCACAGGAGACTTTCTTTTCCACGTGACTGTAAGCGCCTGAGATGACAACATTAACCCTCTGAGATCTTAAATCATCATCAGTTTCAACCCTCAAATTTAACCTGAAGCCAAATTCTCAACTTAGGTACTCTGAAAGAGCCATTTTTTCTTTCTTCACCCCTCAGCTGTACGGCTCATGCTGTATTACCATCGCCCCACAGGATGAGCAGGTGTCGTGGACACGCATGTTTGTGAATGCGATGACTCGAGAACGAGGCGGCGTAGGAGTTTGAAATTGATACCGTAGTGTTTTATTAAATTATTCTCCCAAATCTTAGCAATAAGGGAACAAATAAAACAAGAGCACTCAGAGAGCACAACTGCCCCCAAAGGGCAAATGCTATACTACAACTTTGATGTTTTATTATGTTTTTATTACAAAATGATGATGTCAGCCTGTTATATTATCATTGTGACATCGTAGGATGTTATTGAAAAAATAAAGTGTGTTATACAGCTCCCTCTATGCCCTTTCACGTGATATGTTACTCATTATTTATGATTTCTTGAAAAATGTTTTCATGGTCAAATACTTATTCAACCTAGGTACTCATGACCCCCAAGGCCTGGTATATTGTTGTGAAGTTTGAAGACTACTCATAAAAAATTGTGGGTAACACAATTTTCTTTACAGATTTTCACATTTGGTCTGACGTCGACTTTTGTTTCCAAAACCTAGAGATAAGGTCTTGTTATCACTTCTGATTACTTGAGCCCTGCATATTACTTTGTTGCTGATGGTTGGTTGTGAGCGACCTTCCTAACCCTCTAATGCAGGAGTGTTGAACTACAGTCCTCGAGAGCCAGTGTCCTAAAACTTTTCTGTCTCTGCTGCAACACACCTGAATAAAATTAGTAAATTTTATTCAGGTGTGTTTACTCAAGCACATATATATGTAAGTGTTTGGAAAAATGTACTTCAAAAAGTGCTTTTATTGCACCATGTTCATTCACTCAAGAGCTGCTGTAGCATGAATCAAATGGCTGAATTGCTGCTTCAGCATGCAATCAAGTTCAAGAGTCTTGCTAATGATCTACTAAATTTATTCAGGTGTTGCAGCAGGGATGCATGTAAAGGTTTCAGGACACTGGCCCTCGAGGACTGGAGTTGACACCTGTGCTCTAATTTAGTACCCTGTCAATCATCTGTATCCTGTACTTATTGGTGATCATTTCATGATTTCATGAACTGGGCTCAAAAGTTCTTGAATGTCACCGACTTTCTACAATCTCTGGTTTCAATATTGCTGCCACTTCTTGGGTAAGACTTCTGAGGGTTAACGAGCCTTCTTTGATACCATACAGAGATAAGAATAGAAGGGAAAAAGCAGTCTGATAGATATTACCTGTGCAAACACCAACCTCATTATTCAATACTTTTACCATGTTTGTTAGAGGCATAAACCACATTGGTAACAAAACATGTCCAGACCAGCTGTACATGCTGCGAATTCACTTTTGTCAGACTATAAAATCACCTTGAGAAAGATGGGCGGCTTTCTAAATGCACCCACGCCTGGAGGAGTTCCTGTCAGAAACACATCGCCTGGAATCAATGTCACAAACCTATCAATAGGGGAAAAAGCACAGAGTGGAATATCAGAAGAATTACCATCACTTCAGCAAATTAGGATTTTCTTTCTCGTCGTCGCGCAGTATAATTTCAGTATTAATTTAGATTAAGCCGGAGCATGCGAAACAATATCTCCCACAGATTATTCCGCTGTCTGCACAGATCCTGTGAAAGGTGCTGTGGGCTGCCATTATTAAGAGAATAACACAGGCATTATCACCAGTAAGTTGAGCGAGAGTGGGAGAGGCGTTGTAGTCTTAAAATCTCAAATCAGATCAGAGAACGCTCCAGCTGGTCAGGGTGCCGGTTGGGGTGGATAAGTCTTAAATGAAGCGTGTAATTTTAGCTCAGAGTCGGCAACTTTTTGTGGCTTCATTTCTTAACTTCCTGGAATCTGAACTCTCAGCTTGAGTTACTCAAGCAGAAAAGAGTACTTTGTTATGTATATGAGTACATAAACACACAGTATCTGAACTTCTCATTTATGGAACTTACTTTGAGACCCAAGCGACAAGCGCTGCTGTCTTGAAGATGATCTGATCCGTGTTGCTGTCCTGGACCGTGTCTCCATTAACCAGGCAGCGGATGCTCAAGTTATGAGGATCTGAAGGAGAAATGACACATGAAGTAGTTTCCTACTTGTGACTTTAGGCCTAAAGATAGGAGACAAATTTGTAGGGAAATAATTTTATTATTTTAAAGAAGCTGGTGGAAAGTAGTCTAAACAAATTTATTAGACCACCCGTCATGAACACACTATTATTTTTTCAAGAGTACATCTGCATCGTGGATAACAACAGTTTTTATGTTTTAGCATTTAAATATCATTTCTGACCTGTAGACGGGGGCACTGTCTTTTCAACAGTGCACTATAGGATACATGTGATCACTCAGAACTTTCTTCTGTGCAGTGATGTTTACACAGACTAAACTCATACATTCAAAATGCCCCCGACAGCATAACACAGCCACCTCCTCTCCCTGCAGGGGGGTCAAGCATCTAGGCTTTTCCTTTAAATTGTCACCCATCCGTAGAGGGTTTTAATTGCTCAGCTGCCTCTGTTTTACCTGCACGCAAATAACCAAAGTAAGAGGACAACGACACTTGTGGAGGGTAATTACTAATAATAAAAATTATGTAATTATCATTTTCAAACAGGCAGACAAGCACACTCTACCTTTAAAGAGCAATTTTCATTCTAACTAAACTTAGACTGACGTGGTCTTTGACAGCGACGGTGTTGAATCATTTTTCAAGTGTGTTGTATAAAAGAAAAGCCTCGTCTCTCTGAAGAGGACATGTCAGCACGGCTTAGTTTTGCAAAGTTGCATCTGAACAATAAACAAAAAACTTCTGAAACAATGTCCAGATGAGACAAAAGTGGAGACATCCGGCTGTAATGCACAGCACCATGTTTGGTAAAATCAGCACCCTGTAAACCAGGGGTGGGCAACTCCAGGCCTCGAGGGCCGGTGTCCTGCAGGTTTTAGATCTCACCTTGGGTCAACACACCTGAATCACATGATTAGTTCGTTACCAGGCCTCTGGAGAACTTCAGGACATGTTGAGGAGCTAATTTAGCCATTTAAATCAGCTGTGTTGGTTCAAGGACACATCTAAAACCTGCAGGGACACCGGCCCTCGAGGCCTGGAGTTGCCCACCCCTGCTCTAAACTACGGTGATGGAGGGGTGATGATCTGGGCTTGTGGTCCATCCGGAGGCTATTTAAATGTCACCTTCCGTAGACGTGGGCACGCTGCTACCCTGCTCTGCTCCTGCACCATCTCCACACCACATCACAACGTTTGGTTATTTTGTTCTCCCCCGAAAAAAGTGAGAATGTCATCAGTTCTGATTGTTTGTCTGTTTGTTAGCAGTCTAGCATCCACAGTTCTCAAGAAATTATCTGTGAATGTAGCGCCAATGAGAGCTCGAGCTGATTTAACTTTGGTGAATTTTGGTCACACCAAATGTGAAAAATCTGTAAAAACTTCAATATTACAGCTTAGCTGTGATTCACACATACAACATCTGACATATACGGACTGCTTTACAGCACTGATGTGGATTTACATCTTTACTGTTGAGTTCAATAAATTTAGTCTTCATCCACGAGCCGTTTGTAACATTCACAAATGAAAGCCTGAATGGTAAATGGTCTGTATTTGTATAGCGCTTTACTAGTCCTCAAGGACCCCAAAGCGCTTTACACATTCAGTCATCCACCCATTCACACACTGGTGATGGTAAGCTACATTGTAGCCACAGCCACCCTGGGGCGCACTGACAGAGGCGAGGCTGCTGAACACTGGCGCCACCGGGCCCTCTGACCACCACCAGTAGGCAACGGGTGAAGTGTCTTGCCCAAGGACACAACAACCGAGACTGTCCAAGCTGGGGCTCAAACCGGCAACCTTCCGATTACAAGATGAACTGCCAACTCTTGAGCCACGATCGGCCAGAACGAATGAACTGAAGCAACAATGTAGCGCTCATTAAAAAAAATAAAATAAAAAAAAATCATACAGAACATAATGATGAAGATTTATTGCAGTTAAAGATGTTTTTTTACAAGCTACTGAATGTGTACCCAATGTTTCACAACTGCATGTAACAATAACCATTTATAGTATCTTACGCGAGTTTTTTACTTGTCAGCTCAAATAATGGCCGTAACCCAAAAGCAAATATCAGCGATGATCGCCTGTTAAGCACAAAAATCATCGCGGGACATTTTTATGTGAACATCTCATCTTTGAAAATGGATATTATGATGTGATGCAGGAATATTCTAGTCTGCATATAGAAGTAAGAATTTCTTTGTTTTGTTATTAAACCGTTGGTAGCAGAAATTAAACCGTGGTGAATCGTAAACATGATGGCCCACATTTGACAAGAATGTTTTTAGCCTTTAGAAATCCTAATGGTTACCATTATCATCTGGTTGGGGCTTTCATGCTGCTCCCATCAGCTACAAAAACAACATTTCCTCACTGAATTGCAGCTTGTTAACTCGGTGAAGCTGCTGGCGTACAGAATCACAGATAATTGCATGAGTCACCAGATTGTCTTTAATTCCCCCTTTCAGCCTCACGCTTCCTGCTGCGGATGCTCGTTCTCTCACCTGTCACGGTGTCAGTGGTTACTAAGGCTGGGCCGAGAGGACAGAAGCTGTCAAATGTCTTTCCTAGAAGCCACTGCTTCCCGTTACGCTTCATCTGCCAGTCACGAGCGCTGACGTCATTGGCCACGGTGAACCCGGCCACGTAGGAGAGAGCGTCTTCCTCCTAATAGAAAGAGGAGTGGAAATCAAGTCAGAACAGCTGCTTCGCCAAGCGTGAAAGCACCGCGGCCTTCATTGATGCTGTGATGCTGACCTTGATGTGTTTTCCTCTTCGTCCTATCACAAAGGCCAACTCCACCTCCCAGTCCACCTCCTTCAATCGCACAAAAGGCCAAGATGATGTAAAAACGGCGTCAAGAAGCATCACATGTGTATTTTTTAGCATTAATAAATTAAAGTATACTAAAAACAGCTTGTTTGTTTTTTTTATGCAAGTGTTGTGCTGTTAAATTATTGTCCTGCTCACATCTATCAAAGAAAACAAAAGAATTAATTTGATTGGTTAAATTTTAATCAGGCACTAAATGTGAAATATGTCACAGGGCCTACTTTTAATGGCTAACGTAAGGAGTCCCCCAAATCTTTTCTATAATACTTTGGTATTTTCTTCACTCTAGTCTGGCTTGTCCAGACCAGATTCCTACTTTAAACAGTGACCTACTCAACCTTTAACCACTCATGTAAAAGTATTTTTCCATTAAAAGTAAATGTTAATGTGACAACTTTCAAGGGATTTGAAGTTCAAAGCTAGAGAGATGCACTTCTACACAATCCTATCCAATTCGCATACTCTGAGATCAGTATGTAGGCTGCTGATCAGCAGAAAAGGTCGCGTGCAGTTGACTTCAGTCTGTCTGCAGTGGTCAAAGTGTGTGAGCTGTGCAGACTTGGGCTAAACAGACACAGCTCAGGGTGCACTGACTCTTTGATAACAAACATTATCAGCTCAATGCAGTCTCTTCATTAGTTCTGGTGTTTGAACTAAGGAACAACACAACCCATTTGAAAAATATGACAAAGATGACCTTTATTATCTGCACACCACACTGCCTTTAACGCAGATAACGTGGGTCTGTGTCGTCTGTAAGGCTACATTAGATGTGTTACTCCTTTGGGAGTAATTCTGGATAATAAGAGCGGAGATTTCAGGCTTGTTTGAAGTCAAGGCTGATAAAAGGTGATAGCTCTTGTGGTGGTTTTTGCTCAGAGATCTTCAACAATCATCTTACAAGAATTTTATTTATTTTTTGTCTTTTTCTAGATATAACTTTGACTTCTTTTGAGTTAGCATTGTTCTTCCTATTAAGGCCTCTGTCAGTCTTGCCCTCACCTGGCTCTCAGAGGGCAATATGATGTCATCGTACGGCCCTGTGATGGCGCTGGGAAACTTGTTGAAGATGATTGGTTCTTTGGGGATTGGAGCATTTTGTTCCAGGCAGTGGTCGCGGTAGTTCATACCCACACATACCACCTTCTCTGGACCTGTCACTGGAGACAGCAGCTGGATGTCTGCTCGGTCTACTACACACTTACCGGACGCCAAAGCTCTGAGGATGATGATGAGGAAGACTTGTTTTAGATGATGTGGAAAACAGAAGTTGAACAGATGACCAAGCTTGTTGACGTATGTGAGAAAGAAGATTGTGTTAACTGAAAATACTAAAATGATGATGATTTGAGATGAGTGTAATCAAATAAGCTGATGATTGAGTCATTTGAGTAGAAGGAGCATAAGGCAATAGTATGGCTGTATTAATTAATGGCTTAATGGAAGAGAGTTGTTGATACCTCTGTGCACACTCCAGGCCCTTGTCTCCCAGCTCCAGAAGCTCTCGCATTGTTGACGGCATCAAGGGGTCAAATGCCTTCAGATCCACCACACTGTGCCCCTCACCTTGCTCCACTCCCACCCTGATGCTTGCTTCTTCACCACGACGTCGAAACTGCACCAGACGCATCGCTGCACCGCTGAGTCCTCGCCTCTGCACGTCCACAGCTTGCCCCTGAGCGATTACACTCCTGAAGATGCAAAAGGAGCGAAGAGGAAGTCTCATCTGTTCGTGTGAGAAGAAGAGGAAGTGGAAACAGATAGTAGAGGTCATACCTGATCCTTCAACAAATGCACAGTCCAAAGACATGGATGGTAGTTTAACTGATTTTGTGTGAATAAACATGAATAATCGTTTTTCTCTATATGTTAGCCCTCTGGTAGATTGGTGACCTGTCCATGGTGTAGTGTGACTCTCACTGGGATAGGCTCCGACCCAACTGTAGCCTTGAATTGGATTAGAGAAATAAGATGGAGGACTATAGCTTCATTTTCCTGTTGTTAGCTGACAGGAGCGGCGCCTGGTGTGATATGCTGCTGCTGCTGCTTCAGGTGTGCTGTGCACAGAAGTTCTTCAGTATACACCTTGGTTAATAAATGGTAAATGGACTTGTTCATGCTGCACAAGGCCGGGCGTCATGGACACCCAAGTTTGTGAATATGAAAACTTAAGAATGTGGTCGTTTTCTGAAAATCACCTAGGATTTTAACATTTATATTAAAGGTGCAGCTACTAGGAGGCTGTAGTGTAGCACTGGTGACCACTACCATTTTCTACTTTTCTTGAGCAGTCAGTCAGCATGTCTCATTCTCACACACACACACACACACACACACACACACACACACACACACACACACACTTTTAAATGTAAGTGACTTCTATCTAACATTCACACACACATTTACACTCCAATTAAGACTGACACTAAGCTTTAGTCTGAGATATCGAAATCCACCGACAGTAGACCACCTGAGCCACAGCTGAACAATGACTGGATATTTGATTTAAAGAAAATAAGGCATTTTCCCCCAGAGACCTGCCTAATATGACTGGATTGTTTCCCCCTCTATTTCTGACCATTCTATGTAAACTATAGCGCTAGCTGTGTGGGAAATCCTAGTATATCATCAGTTTCCGTTTATAATGCAGTGCAACGATTCTGTCATGCACTACTTTTCTAATATTCTCCAGATTCTGACTTTTAATGCCTCAGTCTAAACTCCTTAAACTCTTAAAACTTGCGTGAACCCTAACTTTTCTGAGAACCGGCTGCCATAATGGAGCAAGTGCAAATTAAGTTCGCTAATCTGCACAAAATAATAACACGTAATTATCTCCCGCTGTCGCATTGTAATAGAGCTGCAAGTTGTAACCACGGTGGAAAAAGCAGCTTCTCTGTGCAGCTTCTGTCCCTAGAAACGGTACCTGCAGCCTGGGATGATTTGCTTATCTCGGAATTTTTTTTTTAATCATTTTTAACTTTTATTTTATACTAAAACACTTACAGAACAACCGTGACACCTACTGCTTCCACTTCGACCTTTGCACTGCCTTCAGTCAATACTCACCTCCGCAGTTTTTGCAGCTCTGCACAGAAAACACTACTTTTAGCTACTTCCGGTTAGCGTTTGTAGTCCGTCAGCGCAGTCTCGTCCAAAGCGAGATAAATCACTCAGCCAGCGACGGAGTGCAGCCACGATTATCATTTATATCATTGCTAGTTGTAATTAATATATATGTGTGATGTAATCATCTAAATTGAGCTTTTGGCTTTTTAATGAATCGGAAGTAGAAACTACAAATCCCTGCTGTGTCCTTATTGTGTCTTGAAGTACAGTAGGAAATTTGGCGGCCTGGCTAACTTAAATTTAGACATTTTCTACAACAAAACACGAAATAAATTTACAGCACATAATTTTGCTGCTTAACCACACACTGAAACCAGCCGTTTAGTGTCAAAGCTGCCTTTATTAGCCGACCCAAAAAGCACTTTACGGCTAAGCTTGTCTTTATCTTGCAGCTACGGAAGTCCCTGAAGGCAGCGTGAGTGGATCATGTGACCAATTCCTAACCGGTGTAGGAAGGATCATTTAGGCTTTTCATCCTGAAGGTAGCAGAGCAAGACGACAGAAAATGTGCACCAGGTAGTATTTACGTTTTATTTAAAATTCAAAACGGCTAATTTAACGGTTTTCTGACGTGCAGCTTTCTGCCGCATGCGCAGAATCGGATCCAATTTCAACATGTTTTGTATTTTAACCCACAAATAGCAGGCTGTGAAAATAAGATATATTTTACTGTAATATAAACTTAATGCAATAAGTCAGAGTGGTAATATAGCAAAAAGGAGGCCATATTAATCCACGTGTCTCACATAAACGCGTAGTTTTAAGTAGTCGTAAGTAGTAGTAAT
Source organism: Maylandia zebra (assembly GCF_041146795.1). NCBI lineage: Eukaryota > Metazoa > Chordata > Actinopteri > Cichliformes > Cichlidae > Maylandia > Maylandia zebra. Next base: position 28,069,002 of record NC_135178.1, read on the forward strand.
GATATTGCTGTGAGTGTGATTACTTGTTTAAGCACGTGTTTAACTGGCTTTGCACACAGCTGCGTGATATTGAATTTATTGTTTTACGTGTTATTTATTTAGTTAAAATGTGGATAAATCCGAACCTACCATCCTGCTTGCAGATATTTATTCATATCTAGTTTTCACTTTCGGTTACTTCTTCTAAGCGTCATATGATGCCAGAAGTATCTGACTCATGTGAAATGAGTCAGTCTCGTGAGCATTTTATTCCCTGTAAAGCGCAGGTTATTTGGTCTGGAGCAGTCATTTTAGCTCAAGCAACAAGATTTCTGGCTTCAAGTTGCATGGACAACCAAAGTCTAAACGTGTTTACCGCCACAGGAAATGTATTGTGTGACACTCCTTAGCAGCTGTAGACAACACAGAACCTTGGCCCACTTTTTTTTAATCAGTAGCCTGCATTATAAAAGACTGATTGTGCAACTCTGTCTTCTGAGATATCGTGTTAGGCTCTGCTGACATTGCAGTTTCTCTCTCCAGCGTCCAGCCCATCCAATGGACGAGCGACCTCAGGAACCAGAAGTAAGTATCAGGGCCCCACTTCCTCTTTGACTGTCAGTTTTTATTCTTTTGATTTTCTTAAAAGACCGTTTGTTTCTTCTTTCTAGTTTTGATGGGATTGTTTTAGTGACCCAGAGCCATGAATCCCTGCCCTCTGAACTTGAGTCCCTGAAAGCCCCACTGCAGGACTACAGTGCTGTAAGAGTCTGACTCTCTTCTTTCGACTATATATTTGTTTGCAGTTGTGCAAAAGATGGGCATAGAAGCTGGATTAAAACAATAGGGTTAAACAAATAAGACCACATTAAAATAAACTTGAGGAGAAGTTAAAATAAGGAGAAAAAAGGTACGTGTCAGTATATTTTCATGTTTTATGTCCTTGGAGAATTGTTACAAACTTAATGAAAAAGAAAGCAAGTCATGGCTGGCTGATCTCATCGGGCAGGGCATTCCAAATCTGATGGAAAAACACTTTCACATTTAAACCTTGTCTGAAACTTTCTATAAGGGCGTCACCAAAGCAAATAAAGGGCCAAATGAAATTAAATCATCTTAAATTGAACCAAGTGATTGGTAATCACAAGATCCACAAACCAAACAATCTCAATTTAAGCTACATTATATTAGATTTAAACAATCACTTTATTAAATCAGCACAGTTTTAGCAGATATTCGTCATTATATCTTGTTGTCATTCCTGCTACATTAGTGTGAAAAAGCATCACACAGTCTGTTATGTTACTGTGACAGTAAGAAGTTAAGGAAGTGTGATGGATGTGAGCAGCTGCATTGAAGGACCTGAAATTGCCTGCCCTCTAAACCTCAGTGTGACAGTGACGTCCTGCAGTCATGGTACTACTACTGCCCTCTACTGATGCATTGTGCTTTGTGGTGATTCTAGGTGGACAGCGGTCTGGGGGAGGAGGTGGTGGTCATCAAGGTCCCTGGCCTTCCTGGTAACCGCTTGGTGTTTGCCTCCACCGGCCCCGTAAACCGCGACTACGATGACATCAGGCGCTTCAGTGATGCAGCAGTCAACGGGATCCAGCGGTCAGTTGAAGGCAGCTGACTTTTTTTCTTCTCCTTCTTTGACTTGAATTGCTGGTTTACTTCCATGTTTCTTACCTCATGTGGTGTCTGTTTGCCCTTTCAGTGCCTTAAAAGCTGGCATGCAGCGCCCCCTGCTGGTGTGCCCTCCACACGCAGACTACAAGAACAACACCTTGGTGGCTGCGCTCGGAGCCCTTCATGCACTCTACATGGTGAGAAAATATCTTGATTGATGGTTTACCGTTTGCCAGTAATGACAGGTTTAGTGTATAAGTGCTATCATCCATGTATGGAAATCGAAAGGTGTGTGAGGTGGACACAAGCAGCTGCAGACACTACACACAGTCACTCTAGAGACGCTGTCCGCAATCATAATGATGCTGTGGCCAAGTTTAGAAATTGTATTCAGATAGTTTCCCTGTATGGAGCCATGAATTAAAAACAAGAAAACGTATCTGTGTGCAAAAAGGACACTCATTCACCCTCTTTGTGCCCAAAAGCCTCTTGAAGTGAGAGAGAGCAACGTGAAAAAAAATGACCACAAGGTGTGTGTTCTGGGACTGTGGGCAGCGGAAGAGGCTCGGGGAACAAAGCTGGTGGAGCTGGCTAATGCTCTGGAGAATGGGAGGTGAGTCAGATACTTGAACTCATTGTCTGCACACGTTTCCTAAGCTGACCACATTTGGCCCCCTCAGACTGGCGTACCGTGACATTGGTGGATCAGACCCTGAACGTATGGCTGCTCCTCGTGTGGCTGATTACGTCCAGGAACTCTTTAAAGACAGCCCTGTGAAGGTAAGAACGAGTATTATTACATCTATATTCTGCTTTTGTTTTTTAAGAAAAATTCAGAATTTGGAATTTTTGTTGATTTTCAGTCTACAACTTTTTTTTTTTTTTTTTTTTTTAATTTATCTTTGGTTCTTCTGTGACAGTTTAATCCACGTTTTCTCACCTCAAACCTCTGCGTTTGTTCACCGTCAGGTTGAAGTGGTGAGCGACCTGAAGACTCTGGAGAAAGAGTATCCGTGCCTGGCTGCGGTCAACCGCTGTGCCAACAGTAAGATGCCACTGACCCACAAAGCTGTTAAGATGGGGGGTTTTTTTTAAAGCTATCAAACTGATTTAATGTTTTCTTCTTTTACAGGTGTACCCCGTCACCAGGCCCGAGTCGTCAAACTGCAGTACTGCGGAGAGGGGCCGATCGAAAAGACGCTCATGTTGGTGGGAAAGGTGAGACTACACTCTTACGTGTCTGCCCTTGAACCAATTAAATCGCTTTATTTAAATATTATTCATATAACACCAGATCATTACAATAGTCAGCCCAATGTACTTCATATTATGAAGTTGAGACCCTACAAGATGATATTAAACCCAAAATGAAAACCCCCTCAAATATCATATAGTCATATAAAATATGAATGTTACACCATTTAACCTCAGAGCCCATGGCACTGACTAACTTCATGCCCACAATGAGCAGATATAAGCTTATGATCAAAAGTGTATTTATCCAGATTAAAATGTCTCTCTTACGGCATGTTCAGAGTTTAGCACCAGCTAAAACAGAGAGCTAGTTTCTTCAGTGTTACACAGATTTGCTGAACACTTAACTGCTTAAATTGGCTGTGAGTTGCCAGGTTGTGTTGACAGATGGGCTAGAACTGTATGTAGGGTGTAGATTGTTTACTACATTACATATCCAATCTGGTAAACACCATAGAGGCGCAGATGCATATATTATTGATTCGTAACAGTGTTTGATTATTATGGGAGTTAACAGGAAGAATGGCATGCAGGAAGGTGTCAGGTAGGAAATCAGAAAGAAGTGGCGGGTATTCGTTTGTACTTAGTCAGCAAATGTGCCTCTGATGTGGCGTTTCCAGGGTATCACCTACGACACCGGTGGAGCAGACATCAAGGCTGGTGGCGTCATGGCTGGGATGCACAGGGACAAGTGTGGAGCTGCTGCTGTCGCTGGCTTCTTCCAGGTGAATAATCGCCTCTTTGCACCTGAACAATAAATACTTGGAATAAATATTCATCACTTGTGACTCGGCTATAAATCAGCTCTGCACGCTGCTGAGTCACCGTTAATAAAAACCTTATTAGATGCACAGAGGTGAATATTTCGCCTCCCTGCAGTCTTCAGAGGGCCGCTATACATACTGAGATTTGATACATTTTAAATGGGGGAGTGAAACTTTTGAAACTCCTCTTGCACTTCAGATCGTAGCCCAGCTGAAGCCACAGCACCTGAAGGTTGTTGGCGTGATGGCCATGGTGAGGAACAGCGTGGGTGCAGGTCAGTGGGCTTCCATTTGTTTTTCCACAATATTTCTGTGGAGTCTCGTCAGCTGACATTTTTTGATTTTACTCAGATTGCTACGTGGCGGATGAGCTGGTGGTTTCCCGTGCGGGTCGTAGGGTGAGAGTGGGAAACACTGATGCCGAGGGTCGTATGGTGATGGTCGACCTGCTCTGCGAGATGAAGGAGAAGGTCGGAAAGCTCGGGAGACATCTTTAGCTGTTAGTTTTCAGTTGCATTCCTTCCCAGCGTGACCTTACCTCTGCTCTCCACACAGGCAGTAAATGAAGTTTCTCCGCAGCTGTTTACTATCGCCACTCTGACTGGTCACGCCATCAGAGCCATGGGACCCAACTACTCTGTGAGTACTGCTGAAACTCAGACAATATCTTCAAGAGCTGTGTTTTTATTCAAGAGCATGTTTAACAGTTGAAATGAACCATTTATGTAAAGCCTCAAGCAGTTATAGCTGCTCTCTCTTTAAAACAAATTTCTTTTGATTGAGTGCTCCTTGCAAACAGAAGGTTTGAACAGCAGGCTAATGGGACTTCTGTGCTCACGGCCAGAACAGCGTGCCTGAGCTGAACATACGGAGGAAATCTGCTCTCACTGACTTGTAGCCTAAAGTTAAAAAATAAATAAATAATAAAACAGATTGTTTAGAGTAATCTGAAGATGGAGCTTTTGGCTTACAGGGTTTCTTATGCATACACTAACTACTTTGGCAATGTTTAAAATGAGCATGCACTATTGTAACTAATTTTTTTTTATCAATACAAAACAAAAAACAGTCTGAACACATTCCTCAAACCCAACCCACCCTACCCCTAGAAAACCAGATCAAGGATATGAATATAGTCAGACATTAACATATTTACTCAATCGTGTATAAAAATATGTTGTCATTCTGTCACATGCATTCAGTACACCAATACTGCTCTGTGTTAGTAATGACAGCTTCCATGCTTATACTATACAAATTATATAAATGGTTGCCAGGTAACATAAAATGTGTTGTATCTGATCTAATTTAATTCAATTCAGATTTATTTATACAGTGCCAAATCACAAAAGCAGTCGCCTCAAGATGCTTTATATTACGAGGTAAAGACCTACAGTAATAAGAGAGGAAAACAACCCTCTGTGAGGAAGCACTTGACAACAAATCCTTCCATGGAGAGAGAGTGAGCCTTCTAGCCAACAGAGATAAGAAGGCAGTCACGTTCACTTAGAGAGATATCTAATGGGGCCACCCCAAACGGTGAAATCAATGGAGATGGATGTGCTGTTTGTCCACATTTTAGAAAACAAGCCAAAACATACAACAGTGGTCAGGATCCTCCGCATCAGTCACACGATGATCAGCAGACCAATGACCACTATGTACAAGTTTAAACTGGACTACAGTTTGCCCAGTTGGGTCTGAGGTAGATTCTCCCAAATCAGTTTCCCAGTTTGTTTTTAAGATCTTCTAAACTAGTCAGGTGATGCGTATTGAGAAAAGCATGGATTTTACTCATAATCTCTTTGTAATCAAGTTGGCATTTAGAAATCTGACCTAAATTTGTTGTTGTGGTACATAAACAGTAACAGTCTGAATTCTGAGCTAAATGAAACAAAGAATCTGTGACCCCTCCTTTATGATAGGAAAAAAAAATAAGAGCAGTGTTTTAATCATCATTGTTGTACTAAGTTAAGTTTGGAACTTTTTGATTTAGATCATCATGGATAACGGACCAGCCCATCGCAGCGGGAACGCTGCTCAGTGGCAGAAAGGTGAGAAATATTTACAATTATAGATCTACTTACCTAAGGCTTCTCCAGCTCTTTCAGCTGGAGCTGAATCATTTTGTTAACAGTTGAGTTAGTTCACCTGTTTTGCCAGGTGTACAAACCAAAACAGCCAAGACAACTTCACTGACAGAGGAAACGCCGAATAACCAGTCCTTTAGTTATTTTAACTGTACAGATGATGCTTTGAATTACTCTGTTCTGCTCATTTCAATTACAGCTAAAACCATTATTCAATGAATGGACTCCTTGATTGCTGCATATTTACTCAGATACTTTGGTTAATTGGATTTCAATATGTTTTAAAAAATGAATTATGTTTGCATCGAACTCAGTTAAGACATAACTTTAGTGCAGACTACAGATTTATGGGACCTGATTTAGGGTCTAATTAATTAGAAAAATCTTCCCAGATCTTTACACAGACTGTCTAAAACAGGGCAGCCTTTCAAAGCTTATTTATATATAAATTGAATCATGTGACCTCTTTAGAATCTATGTTTTCAACAGCTTTTAACTTTTTTTTTTCGGTGTAACTATTATTGGAGCAAATTATAATGATATTGTCAGTGAGACCACTCCTGTTGGCCTAGCACGTTTTTGTAGTTTAGGCTTTCATAAAATTGCAGTACTACCGTTTTCCCAGCAGATGCTGCTATTGTAAGAATTGCAAATACTTGAAAAGAAGTAAAAGCACATTGCTTCATAAACCTCTTTCCACCAGTGCAGGGTCCTATCTTGTTCCTGTTTCATGCATTCAGCCCACACCACTATAAACCTGCTGATCTCATAGCTGGAACCACTGATGTTAGCTGAGGGGCAGCTGCAAGATACCACTGATAATGTCTGCTGTGACTTTCATTCTGTGAAATGACCCTACCTTCTCCTATACTAGCACAATGTTGCCTTCAGTTGGCAGAACGCTGCCTTTGATTTACACTAATACATGGCCTTCTCCCTTGCAGCCGGAGAGGTGCTGGGCGATTTGTTTGAGGTGTCTACTATCAGGCGCGAGGACTATGAGTTCCACAAGGGCCAGTCTGAGTACGAGGACATCCTGCAGTGCAACAACCTGCCGTCCTCTGCTACACCTCGAGGACATCAGACACCTGCAGCTTTCCTCATCATGGCTTCAGGACTTGACAAGGTGCTTGCTGATTTTATTCATCTGCTATTCATGTGAAATGTGTGCATTCGTGTGGAATGACCTGTGTTACCTTGTGCGTGCCCACCACAGCACGGCGTGGATTCCGAAGCCCCTCTGCCGTACTCCCACATTGACATCGCCGGGTCCAGCGGTCCTTTCCCAGGTGTACCAACAGGAGCCCCAATCGTCACCATGGCAACCAACTACATACTCTCTGATCTCTAAACAGAGAAATTTAGTCTCTGCACTTAAACCCTGCACAAATTTCTTCCCATCCAATTACAAAAGAAACACCTGCTACAGCACTTAAAAAATTAAAAATAATCTGTCCTGTTTGACATGAATTAATACCTCAGACTGCTTTTCTGTAAGACTGTTTGCTGCTTCATATCCGAATCAAGTGTCAAACCAGCCTGTCAAGTGGCCTGAATCAGTACATTCTCAGGGGTTAAATGGCCGTGCAAACGTAACATCCTTTTCTATGTGTGCCTGTATGTATGCACCAGACTTTAGATGTGATTTGTGTAATTTGTGACACCATGTGCTTGTCAAACCAAGTACTTCATCAATAAAAAGGTTTTTGAGGTCTTTGTGTTCTCTCAACGTAACTTGTTTTCTTACAAGGAGGAAGCCCCATTTTTATTGCCTTTGGACCAAGTTTAAAATAAAAAAGGAAGTCATGGATTTTTATTTATTTATTTTTTTTAAACTGGAAAATCCTAACTGATGTTCAAAATTGTTGCACTTGTAGTAAACCTATTTTTAAAAAGACTAGATACATTTAGCTAACTATTAAGCTTTGTAAAATTTTGAATAGTTAGGTGATAGCTACAGTTAATTTACACATTTAGCATGCAAAACAGTCATATTACAGTGGTCATTTTATATGACAAATACATTTTGTTGTTTATATAGAACAAGTACTTTGGATGTGAAGATTAGCTCCCACTTTGATTTAAATTCAATACTTTGTCACTGAAAAGAAGTCTAACTACAGATTGAATCTGACTGATACCATAATATAAGAAAAAGAAGTTAAATCACAACAGTGTGTCTCAGTTTTGTTTTGTAGTAAAATAAATTGCAGCTGCTACACTTTGGACTTACATTTTAAGAAATAAATGTACTGCTCATTGCCCAGATTGTCCTGTATGTATAAAACAAAGTTGTTTTTTTTCTTTAGATGAACAAGAACTTCCATCCATCCATTCACTTCCGCTTATCCTTTTCAGGGTCGCGGGGGGCGCTGGAGCCTATCCCAGCTGTCATAGGGCGAGAGGCGGGGTACACCCTGGACAGGTCGCCAGTCTGTCGGTTGTTCAGTCTGACGTCACTAGCCGTATCTGGGTCTAAACTCTGCTGCAGGTCCATATATCAAATGATCACTGTGGCATTACTGAGAGTTGAAAAACTGTCTAAAGTCTTCCATCTTTAATAAAATGATCAGCGTTCTGCTCTACCAGGTGTAACAATTGAGTTTAGCATCCAGGCATCCATGAAAACGGAATTTATGACATTTAACGGAGTTAGAAGTTAGCAGGGAGTTAGCTCGCTAGCTTCTAAATACAATATAGCATGTCCTGACTGCGGGGTTTTGGAAACAAATTAAAACGTACAGCTCTGCTATCACTTCCAGCATAAATGAAGACAGAAAACTAAACAGCAGTGATGTTTGTAGGGTTACTGAAGTTGGGCTAGCTGGTATATAATGATGTGCTATGTGACCGCTAGCGACACAGCTATGTTAGCATAATATAAACAAGCTAACTTTTTTTCCACTCGATAAAAGTTAACGTGAGTGTTCTCGGTGGTCAGAAACAAATGTAATCGCATGGCAGGATGCTGTAAAAGGACCAAACTTCAGCCGGGAGAACAACTGAGATAATCCATCCACAATACGAGGTTAGTCGTTCATATACTGCTGCATGGGCTGAGCTGTAGTTACATCCTAAGGTTTTAAAAACTGAGCTTAAATAAATGATTAGTGGTAATAAAAGCCGAGGGAGGTCAACAGGGATCACTGACTGTTTTAGGAGCTTTTTGAGATCAAATAGAAGAAAATACATAACATTAAACATGTTAGCAACACAAAAGCCATATTACTACTTTAGACCCGGAAGTAGGATTCGTCGCGTCATCACTGAACAACCGGGACAGACAACCATTCACACCTAGTGGCAATTTGGATTATCCAATTAACCTATCCCCACAAGCTGCATGTCTTTGGACGGTGGGAGGAAGCCGGAGTACCCGGAGGGAACAAGAACTTTTATGGTATTTATTCATGTATTTCTTAATTACTTTGGTGTTGTATGAATGGCTATGGGAAAGGTCTTTATCGGTACTAAAAGCCTGTAAAACGTCTGAAAAAAATTCCAAAACGTGATGCCCACATTTTCCAAAATTGTCCAGTGGGCCAGATTTGAGTTTTTGCTAGGTCGATTCTGGCCCCCGTGCCCTATGTTTGACACCCCTGCTGTACAGTGTTGTATAATATTCTGTATAATTTGTCCAGGTTACAAAATTGTCCTCTCCAACATGGCTGAAATAATCGCCCACTCTTTTAAGCGGTTGTGGCGTCGACAAGGAAACGGAAATGACGCAATCGCGCCCCCGAATCATTAAAACTGGCTGTTAGCGCGCGCTTCCAGCTTAAACTCCTCTGTACCGTGAAAGTGGTAATCACGTGCCGTGTCTGTGCTCGCCAGCAACACAAAACCTGAGCTCTCAGAGAAGCCTTTCTCATCTTTTCATCTGCGCAGACATAAAACTCCACAGCAACCATGTTCGAGGCTCGCCTGGTCCAGGGCTCCATCCTGAAGAAGGTGCTGGAGGCTCTGAAGGATCTGATCACAGAAGCCTGCTGGGACGTCAGCTCGTCCGGCATCTCCCTGCAGAGCATGGACTCCTCTCACGTCTCACTGGTGCAGCTCACTCTGCGGCACGATGGCTTCGACTCGTACCGCTGCGATAGGAACCTCGCCATGGGAGTCAACCTGAGCAGGTGGAGCACATATACCAAACATAAAAAATAGAGCTTATAGGTAGAAAATACTGTCTTAACACCGTTTGATGCCAGCCCGTTGCTGGTTCTTGATGGGGCTTAGCTAAGAGGAGTTTCTGCTGACTAATGTCCCCAGGTTGACAGGTTGAGTTGTCAAAGTTTATCGAGTCTAATAACACGAAAAAAAATGGCTGCTTGGTTTGTGACGCGGTCACTATTTTTGAGTCTCACGATCGCTTTTAGCCCCTTTTAAGCGCACTTTATTACATCTTAATGCAGCTTCTGATGCTGACAAAGAACAAGGCCATCTTGGCGGAGTTGCCCGGGCATGTCTGCCTCCTGAACTTAGTTAACTCTTTAGTGACCGCTCTGAAATGGCGCGCTTTGTATATTAGATGTTGTTAAGGGGGCAAAAACATTTTAAAGTTTAAATTACGATTGGAGCAGTTTGAGAGAGTTCCGCTGCTTTGTGATTGCGCGGTGACAGCGTTTTAGCGCCAAACTGTGCGCCGGGATAGTTGGCGGGAATTGTTGTTGAACCCGGGAAATACCACTTCCGTTCCTACGTCACTGCCTGTTTAGTTGTTTACAACGCTTTTTAATCGGCAAATTAGACTGTTAGTAATATTTATTTTAAACTGTTTTATTGTCTGTTGTCGCTGCAGGTCCTTCTTTTAAAAAGAGAACAGACTGAATGATATTTTTATTTAACTACTGACTACTTGTTGAAATTTTCAATTATATTTTGCGGAAAGGATTTGATTTATTGTGTGAATGACGTGGTTATATTAGTTATTTATTTAGTTTTGTTGTATTTTATAATGCAGCGAGACTAAAGTTTACTGATTTATTTTTTTTACCTCTCTTATCCAGTATGTCAAAAATCTTGAAGTGTGCCGGAAATGAGGACATCATCACCCTCAGAGCAGAAGACAATGCAGACACGCTCGCCCTCGTCTTTGAGACTCTCAGTAAGTTTGAATTCTATGTTTATTCAGTAACATCAGTCTGACTGGTGGTGTCACGGTGGTGTATTTACCGCTTCTCTTCAATCTTGCAGACCAGGAGAAGGTGTCAGATTATGAGATGAAACTGATGGACCTGGATGTGGAGCAGCTTGGTATTCCGGTAAGTCAGCTGTTACATCCTCAATTTGTATACGGCAGGGTTTTCCTCACACGGTTGCTAACCTTTCCATGTCTGTCGGTCCCTCCAGGAGCAGGAGTACAGCTGTGTGGTGAAGATGCCCTCCGGGGAGTTCGCTCGCATCTGCCGTGACCTTTCACAGATCGGCGACGCCGTCATGATCTCCTGCGCCAAGGATGGAGTCAAGTTCTCCGCCTCAGGCGAGCTGGGCACAGGAAACATCAAGCTGTCCCAGACCAGCAATGTGGACAAAGAGGACGAGGCTGTGAGTATGAGAGCTCAGCATGTTTTGGCAGACATGGGCAAGACAATTGCATAAAATTTACATGTGAAATAATTAAAATGTGATGGTTTAAATATGCATTTTGTGCTCCGTTTTAACTGGCTCCTGGTGTAATGTGCTATTACTGCCAGAAGGTGGCAGTAATGCACTCACAAGCTGTTCAACAGTAAAAACGCAATAAAATAAAAAGAGAGAAATACTGACCTATGACTGGATCAGTTTAAGTTTCTACCAAGAAGTGACTTTTGCTGTTTGTACAGAGTACAGGTGGAGGTTGAAAGCTCTGCAGATGTTTCAGTGTCATGAATTCATGACTGTTTATTTAAAGGCATCAATTAGTTACCAGCAGATTTAAGACCAACTTTTTTTTTTTTTTTAATTTAAATAAATCAAGTATTCTTAAATATTTGTTGCCATCTTAATGCTGAGACAGCAATTAAGGCCTTTACTTTAGAGCTTCTTATTTACTCTATGAGCTGGTGATCTGAGTGAGTGTGGCAGCACCTGTTAAGTTCTTGGCTCTTCCCTTCCTGTGTTTAGGTTACAATTGAGATGAATGAACCCGTCCAGCTGATCTTTGCCCTCAACTACCTGAACTTCTTCACCAAGGCCACGCCACTCTCCAAGACCGTCACTCTCAGCATGTCCGCTGATATCCCCCTGGGTACGTGCATCTGCTCTTCCCTCAAATGACTGCAGGATTCTTCGTTTGGTGTGTCGTGGCCTAGACTTGACTGTTTGTTTTGTTTTTCTCCCTACAGTGGTGGAGTACAAGATTGCTGACATGGGGCACATCAAATACTACCTGGCACCGAAGATTGATGAGGAGGCTTCTTAAGGTGTTTCTAACAGACCAAAAAGGGAGAATAGAGAAAAGCGAGACGACTGCGACTTGTCCCGAGTGATTGAAGCACTGAAGTGATCTCATGGCGGTCGATCACTCTGCCCCGAGGTTTCTGATCTGCTGTCCGCGGTGGAAGGTCGGCCTTTTATAAGCAGCCAGCTGTCAGCTGTATGAATGGTGCCATCTGCGTGATGCAGTGAAGCCTCAGAGCACCCGGCTCTGGTCCAGACATCCCCAGTGTAAATGTCAGCACTTGCTCAATCTAAATTAGAGTCGCTCTCTATTTTTGCCCGTTTTTGGGAAAGCAGATTTAAAATGTCATATTTCCTTTTCGTTTTTCCTCCCTTTTTTTCTTTTGTAGATAACACATTTGTAAATACTTCCTGTGGTTCAGCACTGTCAGTCAAACGCAATGTTTTTGTATTCATGGATTCATTCCCAAATAAATAATTGAGGTTGTTTAAAAATAATTTTGTCTCGTTTTTCTGGACATGTGTGAATATTCTTTCTGTATTTATCACACTCCTTGCAGATCTCTAAGCTGTTATGCTCATTTGCACCAAGGTACAGACCTACACAGCTTTTTAAAAAAGTTTTTATCTTTTATGTTGAGCACATTGAGTTTAGGTGTAATCAAATGTAGGATCTAACACTGACACTAGCTGTAAAATGAAATGTTTCTTTTTTGCACCATCTGCAAACCACAGCGACGTGAAATTACGGCTCAAGAAAGGAATCAAATCTAAAAAAAAAAATCAAAGTTTTTGTGATTTGGAAACAAATAAACAAAAATCCTCTAAGTATTGTCATTCCTGTCTGTTGACTTGTTATAAATAGTTTTGTTTTTTTGAGAAACAGGTCATGTTCTCTATTTAAAAACAGGGTTTTGCTAAGAGTTAATAAGAATGAAAGCGATCCATCTGGCCTGTTCATCATCAGAATCATTAAGAAAAAAGTAAATAATGTCCTGTTTTTTTGGGGGGGGGTTTCTCTCACATTCACAAGCTAAGAAATGTAAATCAGTTCTGTCACTGCACAGTTTTTATCAGTTGTAAAAGAAAAGACCCAAGTTTGCATTTAAGGTTATAAAACTTGATCAGCAAACTCTTGTTATTTTTCCTAAAAACCTCCCCAAATCGTATTGATTCAATCTTCATTGAGTCAACATGACGCAGTAATCAGAAATGGCCACTAGGTGATGCTCTTCTGCTACTTCTGATTTTATTTTTCGGGTGAAACAAATGACCTGCAAAGTTAAAAACTGACTAAAATAGTTTTGTTTTTTTTATTGCAATCCTGATGATTTTCTTCCTCATTCGGGAATTTTCTTTTGCAGGAAAGACTGTGCACAAAAGATCTTCATGGTCCAAAACACAATTTTGCAGTTTTCAAAAAGTATTTCAGTTTATTTTGCACTTAAATCTAACAGCTGCCCAGCATCCTTTTTCATAATCTGTTTCCAACTGTGTAACTGTGAACTCACTGCATTTCAGTTATTCAACCAGACAAAGGGGATTTTAATGGATTTTCCCAGAATCGCAAACATCATAGATAAGCTGTTTGAGTCAGGGTCCTCTGGAGCTTCAGCTCTGTGCCCCTGCAGGTCGATGACCAAACTGAACAAACTTGTGCATATTCAGAGAAATCACTTAACATGCAGCAAGAAATGCATCTGAGAAACAAGAGTGTGTGGCTGCAGCTGATTGTGTTATCTGTGTTGGAGGGCAGTAGGCACTGTAGAGTCCGTTTAATCCTCATAAAGCTTTAATCTGACTGGCAGACGCATCTGGCACGGCCTGTGTTTCATTACACAAAGCAGTCTGCCACATGACATAACTACAAACTAGCTGGTAGTGTTAGTAAATATCAAGCTAAGAGATTGGAAAAATTAAGGTAGCAGATTTTTTTACTTCAATTTCACAAAGCAATTTTATAAAAACAGGGAACAAAAGGCAGAACAGAAACATTGTTTTAACCCAGAATTGTACAATAATTGTTTTAGTCTTGATTTACTTGTTTTTAATGTTTTTGTTGGAAACTAACATTTGAGCAGCAGAGGCTTACAAAAAGACAGAAGTCTTTTTGATTAGTCTACCCAGACATGTTATAATTGAGAGACTCAAAGAGGCCTGAAATTTAATATATGGGAGATTTCAACAACAGCAAAGAAGGTGGTAGAAACATGGCTTCCAGGTTTCACTGGTGCTTCTATACATGCAGCTTTTATGCAATGGAGACACCTGAAAACATGTAAACTTAGCTTCTTTTTTCCCCAACTTTATTATAAATCCCAAATTTTTTTATTTTTGTATATTTTATGTTAATTTCATCATCGTCCCTACGAATGCAACATTATGAGCTCCAAACAAAATCTTTGAAAGAGCACCACAGGCCTACCAAAGACCAGTCGTAGGTCATGTTTTTGTTAGGAAAGTTAATTGAAATAAAGCCTCATGAAAAAACTTTAATTGTTAATGTTAATTAGCTTAGTCCTTGTAAAAATAGATGATTTAGCATAGCGACAGCAAAGTGAAGGTTTAAGGTTTGTAGAAATTCAGACTGGGTAAAAAAAAGGCTGTAGTTAGCTTAGGCTAGCTTACAGACTAGACACTTGTCTTAACTTGGTAATCGTTCTTAAACCTTTTCTGGTGCAATAAAATAATTTCAAGATTAGCAGATTTGAACCCAGGCTTCTGCAATGGGTCTCCTTCAGACATGATCCCTTTATTTTCCAGTCAGTCTCCAAGGCCCCCTAGTGGCTCGGCTGGGGAGCATCCCACAGTTTAACAGCCAATTTCAGGCTTTAGTTTAAGCCAACAAGTTTAAGGCTACACTGAGCTTTGCATACAGACTGGATACAATTAAGGCCATCGCAAGTAGGTAGGTATCTACCTGCAATACCACATGATATGTACCTCGTTTAATTTAAAGGGTAAAAACATGTCCTTAACAGGAGGGCTAGCATAACTTCATACAATGCTGGGGCTTGGGGCTAGCTGTAGATGGCTGCTCCTGGCCTATAACCACCTGCTTTGTTTTCTTGTCTGCAGATAGGTTGTCCTGGCCTTAGTTTAGCCTAACATCTTGGACAGTTTAAAAACAGCATGAACCTTCATGTGTGCTCTATGCAAAATGAACAGTGCACCATGTATCTTTAATCCATACAGAAAACTGAAGCATATCTCCCGCCTAGCAGTTGCCAGGAGACTGAGAGGGTTAGTTAATGCTCAGTGGCAAATTGTTTGTTTATGTAAGGATTAAACAGTATACCACGGGTTAATTGGTTAGCTTTAGGGATGAAGGATTTTGCTCTTTCAGGACCTAGTCTGGCTGTGTGTGCGTGTCCAAACTTGGTGGTATGCTTTTTACCTAGTATCAGTCTTCTCATTGTTACCACACAGCAACAAAGTAAATATTTCCCAGACTTTTTCCTTTGAGAACATTTCCCCATTTAGAGGAGTTTTCTCATCTTCAGGCTGTCAGTGAGCAATCTGACTTTGCTTTTACCTGTCCCAGTTGAATAAAGGATAAAGGCAGCCAGAGATAAGGGACAGCAGGGGAGAGACAGCGCAGATTATAACCTCACAGTAGACTGCCTGCTTTTGTAATCCCAGACTCCATCTGAATTTTTCTGCTGAAAGGGCTGAGCTTTCACCCAGCGCCACGAAAAGAGGATTTTTTTAATGCATTCATTCATGTCAGATAGATCTGATGAGATGTGCTTCATAACTCCTAGTACCTGAATGTCTAAATTCATTCCAGCACTCACCAGCTTTTTACCCTCTAATGAAATGTTCCACAGAGCCGTGCGTGCAGCTGTGCTCGCATTATTTTACTTCCTAAAGTACATTGTGTCTACCTGATAGAGCCAGTGCTTCAGATAAGAGCAGAAGTGTGTTGTCTCCAGATGCAGAGGAGCGAGGGAAAAGATGGGACTGTCATTTTAGGAAGTGACCGATAAAACAAAGTGACAGCGCAGCCATTTAAGCTGCCTCAATATTTAATTAAGCACTGCCATCCAGGTTAAGATTAATCACGTCCTGGAAGAGAGCGAGGAGGGTTCAGCCTGATTGGGGTTTCCACGCCTGAATTGGCCACAATTTTAAACGGCGTTATCAGCCGTGCTTTATAATAATGTCAGAGCTGTGTGTCTGAGTTCTGCTTAATGGACAGAGCCGACTTTGACAAAATCAGGCCACTCAGATAATCTGTCTGTGACTCAGAGCTCCACAGCGAGTGTGTGACTTTTGTGTCGTGCTGACTTGATATTGTTGGAAATCGTTTTTGTTTTCGTCTATCTAATTAGATTACAGTTACCGTAGATTGTGTTCTTAACAGATATAATCCAGAAGGTGATAATTACCACCCAGTCTTCAACACTGATTATTTGTCTTAACAAGCACAGTGAACCGCTTATTATCTGAGCCAATACTTTTTAAAATCTTCTTATTTAAGCAGCTCGAGGCAGCACAACTCAGAGGAACATTTCATATAAACACTGGGATTATTTATACGCTCTCGACAGCCACTTTGTTAGGTACAGCTGTTCAACTGCTTGTTAACACAAGTATTTAATCAGCCTACCACATCACAGCAACTGAATGGATTTAGTCATCCAGACGTGGTTTGGATGACCTGCTGAACTTCAACTGAGGATCTGAGGGGGAAGAAAATGTGATTTAAGTGGACGTGTTGTGGTTGTAGTTGTGCTGGTTATTTCAGAAACTGCTACTGGGAATTTCCCACACAACTCGCTCCAAGGTCATATGAGTTACTGTTTCCTAGGAAGACAACAGTAACTCAAATAACCAACTGCTACAATAAGCTATACAGAAGAGCATCTCTGTGTGCACAACACATCAAACCTTGAAGCAGATTAACTACAGCAGCAGAACACCACACCGGGTGACTGTCCTGCTAGCAAAGGACAGGAAGCTGAGACAGAAGATTGGAAAACCGTTGCCTGGTCTGACGAGTCTCAACTTCTGCTTAAGGATGATATGCAACGTCACATAATCTCAAACTGGTTTCTCAAACTTGCCAGTGAATTCACTTTCCTCAAATGGCCTCCACAGTGGCCAAAGTGGAGATTTGCATCATGGATGTGCAACCAGCAAATCTGCAGCCACTGTGTGATGCTATCATGTACTTTACACACAGAGTTTATCACTCTAATGGATTTAAAGAACTTTAATCATAATTCAGCTGAAAAAAATAAATACATGAATATGAATTGAGACATGTGGCAGCCTGGGAGTGAGGACTAAAAGGCAAAGTGAGAGCGTTATTATAAACAGAATGTCTGACAACAATTGTCTCATTTATTCTGTTTTAGTAATCAAATTTGATTAATTAATTACATGCCATCCCCCATCACTAACATTTGAATAAACTGTATGCAAATTAGCAGCAGAGCTTGGAGTTTTCAAAGCAACATGATAAACAAGTATCAGAGAAGTCACCTGAAACTGAAACAAGTGCAGACGGAGTGAGTGATGGTATATAACAGTATATGGCCAACACAAGAAACAAGTGCAAAATCCAGTTTTGTTTCACAGTGACACCAACCTGTAGACTGAGGCGGGAAGTAAAAGTACAAATACAAATACTTCCAGCCTCCAAACATCAAACTGATCTGAGCCTAAACACATGAAAGGCAGTCCTGTTCGTTTATTACTCACCAGAGGATGGAGCATAGAAACTCAGAAATGGAGAAAGATAAGAAAGACAGGAGAGGAAGAAGAGAGGTTAGAATTAAAGGTAAGGAAAGCTCACATGTAAGTCCTCATGTTTTAAAATCAGATGTTGTGTCTGAACATGGGATCTTTTTTTTTTTTTCATATTGTGAAACATGCTGCATAGCAAACTGAGATAGACTAACTGTGTTATTTAAAGGCTGCATGTTAGTGCAGGATAAAGAGGTTAGTTTGCTGTACTGTGATGGGTTTAAAGTAAAGAACAATGTGTAACTGGTGCACAGTAGCTGTGATTTCATTGTCAGAGTCAAGCTGAGTATAATTAGAATCTACTGATATTATTTATTATTATGTTAATACAGCACAAGGTTCAGTTAGCGTTATAAACAACAACAAAATAAACTATCACAGCTATGCAGGTGACACACAAATATATATCACAATGTCACCAGGAGACCGAGGCCCTGTACAGGCTCTTGGTAAATGCATTGAGGAAATCAATGACTGGTTGTGCCACAATTTTCTCCAGCTAAACAAAAACAAAACTGAGGTAATAGTCTTTGGCGCCAAAGAAAAACGATTACAGGTCACCAGAGAACTTCAATCTATACATCTAAAAACCACAAACCAGGCGAGAAATTTGGGTGTAGTGATGGATGCAGACCTAAACTTAGAAAAACACATTAAGACAATAACAAAGTCAGCTTACTATCACCTCAAGAATATATCAAGGATAAAAGATCTGATGTCTCAACAGGACCTGGAAAAACTAGTCCATGCATTCATCTTTAGTAGGCTTGATTACTATAACAGCATCTTTACAGGTCTACCTAAAAAATCAGTCAGACAACTACAGCTCATTCAGAACTCTGCTGCTCGAGTCCTCACTAAGACCAAAAAAGTGGACCACATCAGTCCAGCTCTGAGGTCCTTACACTGGCTGCCTGTCCGTCAGAGGATAGACTTTAAAGTTCTGATGCTGGCCTATAAAGCTCTGAATGGTTTAGGACCAAAATACATCAATGACCTCCTGACCCAGTATGAACCATCCAGATCCCTCAGGTCATCTGGATCCGGTCTTTTATCAGTTCCCAGAGTCAGAACCAGACACGGAGAAGCTGCATTCAGCTTTTATGCTCCTTATATCTGGAACAAACTCCCAGAAAGCCTCAGATCAGCTGAAACACTCAGTTTATTTAAATCCAGGTTGAAGACTCACCTGTTCTCAGCTGCATTTGAATAAAGCACCAAATCCACACTTTAAGCTTAAATTTCAAAACTTACATTTAACTACTGATTTTATCTACTGTTCTGATTTTATCTGTTTTGATTTTATATACTGTTGTTTGTTTGTTTGTTTGTTTGTTAACTAGTTAGTTAGTTTATTTGCTTGTTTTATTCAATTTTAAATCATGCTTTTTATTTGTTCTTGTTTCTAATGTCTCTGTAAAACACTTTGAATCACCTTGTTGTTGAATTGTGCTATACAAATAAACTTGCCTTGCCTTGCCTTGCATAAAAATAGAAACGTCCTCCAAAGAACTACTTTTTACTTTCTTACTTTGAGTACATTTCAGAGCCTGTATTGTTTTACTTTTACTTGAGTTAAGTAGTTGAATCAGTACTTCAACTTTTACTAAAGTATTTTTAATAGTAGTATTTGTATTTCTACTTGCCAACTCTGCCTGTAGAAGATTATCTTTTGGGATTCAGCCAAACTAGCTGATTCCTCCATTTCTGGTCTTTGTGCTAATCTGTATGGACATGAGTCAGGTATTGATCATCAGCAAATAAGCACCTCCCCCAAATGTCAACCCATAAAGGGGGCTTGACAGAGCACAGGCTCCTGCAGGGCCACTGTCAGAGATTAATCAGTGTCGCTCTTCACAAAGAAAAGTTTGAGGAATCATATCTCACACAGGTCTGTGGCTGAACCTTTGGACCTGCTCCCGGTCAGCCTGTCGATATTAGATCTTGGTCTTAATATTATCATGTAAGTTCAGAAACACGTCTTTATTACCAGAAATACACTCAAAACCATAATCAAATGTTTATATTGTTTGTAACATGTCTATATTTGTTAATAGATGGTGCTCAGATGTAATTGTATTTCACTGTTGAATATTTTTATGCATTTTTACTGTAGTAGGCTTTCGCTTCTTCAGGATGTGGACTGTTGTATTCAAGTGAACCAGATGCCTGCTGGTTTATCATGAGGTTGCGTTCCTGCATCGCTCTGACTCGCTCCCTCTCCTCTGTCTGGCCTTTAAATTGCTTTCTGGAGGCAGGGGATTTTGGCCAGGAAGATAAGGGGAATGGGATGAAAGACTCTGCCTGGCTGTCTATCTCTGTCTTCTTCTGCGAGGCAGGGGGAGTCTACTGACAGTGACGCGGTACATTTACTGAGACAGAGAAGAGAGCAGGTTGTTCTCGGTCAGGAGATGCCGGCAGCATCTTTCAAACCCATTTCACACCACTATCGGCCTTATCAGCAGCAACGAAACAAACCGCTGGTGGATTTAAAGTGTCAAGCCATACAGTGGATTCTCTCTGAAAATATCGCCTGTATAAAGTGCGAGTGCTGCAGAACAGATGAAAGTCTGTCCAGTAAACAGATTTATGTTGTCGTGGTTTGCACTTCTCTTGTCAGCCAGTCAGGTCCCGGAGGGTCAGTCCCGACTCTTAGACCTGACTCTTATATAAGCCCCCAGTGCTCATCCGTCTGTGCATAAGAGCAGGTCGCATGGATTATTGATGCCAGCAAAGAGCAAACAAGGCCGCACATGGCAGAGACATGCCAGTCACACACAATCCACAGTCTGCCTTGCTTCAGACTCCTCTCTTCAGTATTTCAGATGTTATTCAGTGGGATAAATGTGTGGATGTGCGGATGTGGGGATCCCCACAAACCCACCAATTTAGCTTTTTATGCACCCCATCCACAGTAAATGCGTATCCACCTCCTCTTCCTCCTCCCTGAGCCCTGATTTTGCACAGTATGCCTCATAGCTGACATATGTGTATTTCTGACTATGCTCGGCGTGTTGAAGTCATCCCCGCATGGATTAGCATATTAATGGGATGTCCTCTTTGTCCCTGTTTTCTGTCACTCAGATTTCACAGCAGCAAGGGAGAAGAAGAGGCGATGCAGATGGGGAGGAAGATGCCCGCAGAGGCTCAGGAGCCACATCTGGGTGTAAGAAGTTCAGGTGGAACAAATAATTAATGCGGTTGTTTGCTCTTACTGTGTTCACCATGACAGTTATGTGTTTCTAAGCTTAGCTTATTTCCTCATTTTAAATATAGAAACTAAAGCACAGAAAGAAAACACACATTCACATTCCTGTTTGGACACAAAGTGGGAACAGAACTGAATAGAAATGAGCAATCACGAGAAGAGCCCAACACGTGTTCATGTGACCTCAAAATTTTACTCAAAAAAGCTTTTACTTAGTGAATTTTTAAATAACTGGCGTGTTTATACATTTTCAGACAAGTCATCAGGTTTTGGAATAAGTGGGTTATTTGTACGAATGTATGGACCCAAATGATTAAAGTACATAACTACATAAGCAAGAATTAAATCAGGATTCAGGTAAGTTTCACTCTGGTAAGCATTGCTGCACAGAGACTGAGCAGGGGATTGGATTTTCCTTGACAGCTTAGTGTTTTTTGATAAATCCTTATAAGAAAGTGCTCAGTTTTCTTGGTGTGAAAGCTCCAATCTTGATCCAGCCTTAGCTCACCACTGGCAGGTGAACAAGAACTGCAAAGTCAGATCACTTGGGAGGTAAGTTACTCAGAGGGAGTGAGTCTCATAACCACCACAAAGGTGACGACAAACTGACAGAGAGTGGAGGTTTAAGCTGGCCTTTTGAATCCAAGAGTAATGAGTAGATGGGAGACCAGTGTGCTGACTGAGAGGAGGAGGCAGGAGCAAAACCAGACCTGTAGCCAACTCCACCTGAGAGCGAAGAGAGAGGGAGATGAGCTGGATTCTGCTGGAATCCTAACACTCGGTGGATAAAGTGATGAATAAATATACACACAGAGCCTACTGGCATGGTGGAGAGGTTCAAAGAGCAAGAGAGAGATGTGAAGCTTTGCAGCTAAATAGCCCTTCATATTGAAAGGGTGTGTTCCTGTTTGTTTCTCGGATATCTTTATGCAGATCTCCCCTCTATCCTTTCCTCTCACACACCAACTACCTGTCCTTGTGATTTCAAGATTCAAAGATTTTCTATTGTTAGTTTGCCACATTTACGGGGCATACAGGAGAACTGAAACACTGTTTCCCCCTCACCTTAGTGTAAAAGAAGAACTATTGAATTGTCCCCGATTGAAGACAAAAGGGGACAGAGCCTTTCAGTCTGTTGCACCAAGGCTGTGGAACAGTTTACCACTACAATTACGTTTGCTTGACTCTGTGGATTCTTTTAAAAAACAGTTAAAAACTCTTCTGTTCAAACAAGCCTTTTGTTGATCTACATATTTTATTTTATTTTATTTTTTTTACATTATTTACATTTGATCTTTTACATTGTATATAATGTCTATTGATTTTATTGTTTATTTTAATATTTTAATATTTGTGTACAGCGCTTTGTGATTGCCTGTCTGCGAAAAGCGCTTAATAAATAAAGTTTACTTACTTACTTACTTACTTACTAAGTGAATACCAAAAGTATTCACTCACTCATCCAAATCATTGAATTTAGGTGTTCGCTTCCACGACCACAGGTGTATGGAATCAAACATCTAGGCTTGCAGACTGCTTCTACAAACATTTGTGAAAGAATAGGTCACTCGCAGGAGCTCAGTGACTGTCGCAGGATGCCACCTGTGCAACATGTCCAGTCATGAAATTTCCTCGCTGCTAAATATTCCACAGTCAACTGTTAGTGGTATTAGAACAAAGTGGAAGCGATTGGAAATGATAGCAACTCAGCCATGAAGTCATAGGCCACATAAAATCACAGAGCGGGATCAGCAGAGGCTGAGGTATATAATGTGCAGAGGTCGCCAACTTTCTGCAGAGCCAATCGCTAAAGACCTCCAAACTTCATCTGGCTTTCAGATTAGCTCAAGAACAGTGTGTAGATAGTGTAATGAATGGGTTTCCATGGCCAAGCCTCACATCACCAAGTGCAATGCAAAGCGTTGGATGCAGGTGTGTAAAGCTCACCAAGTTTGGGTTTTGGTGGTTGCCAGCACAGCGGTACTTCTCTGACTGCACTGTGCCAAATGTAAAGTTTGATGGAGGGGGGATTATTGTTTGGGGTTCAGGAGGACTCAGTTTGGTGTAAGAACTTGACTGGCGTGCACAGAGCCCTGACCTCAAACAGATATACACCGTTGGGATGAATTAAAGTGGAGCCAGACCTTCTTGTCCGTTCTAAGTGTTTGACTTCACAAGTGCACTACAGGAAGAATGGTCAAAATTCCAACAAACAGACTCCTAACCCGTGTGAAAAGCCTTCCCAGAAGAGTTGAAGCTGTTTTAGCTGCAAACGGGTGGGCCGACATCATATTAAACCCTATGAAGTAAGAATGTTACTGAAATTCATATGCATCTGAAGTCCGATGAAAAAATACTTTTGAAAGTATAGTGCATAAAAAAATCTAACCTATGTATAATAGTAGCAGTAGTGTAAGCTATAAATTAAATAAATAGAGTAGCTTTTGAGCCTGGTTCTCCTGGAGGTCTCCTCAAAAGCGAATTCTTCCTCTCCACCATCATCAAGTGCTTTTTCATAGGGGATCCTCTAATCATTGGATCTCTCTCTTTAATATTGTAGGCTGCCGCACAGTACAAACCCCTTTGAAATAACGCTTCTGAATTAAAATTGAATTGAACTGTTTGATATGTGATGTGAGAAGAGGTGTGATGTTGCATGTGTATGATGCAGTGTTGCTCAAGCTGCCTGCCTGAACTAGCATGCAGGCTCTGGTGCATATTTCCTCTTCATTTGCACATATCAGAGTGCACTGAAGACAATTATTATCCTTTATCTAAAAACGCAGCCCTGTTTTCAGGTTTGTGATGACACATTTCTCGCCTAATCTGATGCCTTTTATGTGATTTACAGACACTGCTAAAAAGTGCATCTTAATCCTGGGAAAACACTGAATAAATTTCAATATTAGAGCCTAATAAAGTTATTAATTAGTTAGTCCTCAGAAAAAAAAACTTCTGTATTAGTGTCTGTTCTGATTTAGTATTTAAAAAACTGATTGCCATAGACCGACTGTTAAATCCTTTAATCCTTCTTCTAAAAATTAAGTGTTTTTAAAGCCAGTACAAAAGGAAAAATGTGTATTCTTCAACTGCAAGTTGTTGCTGATAGTCACTATTAAATCATAGGGTTGGACTAGCTAGCCATAAAGTATACCTTATTTATTGCTGCTATGGGGTGAGGCTGTGGGAATCTCCATTATGCACTAAATATTTCTTCTCTGCTCCCCTCTTTTCACTCACCATATGTTTATAGGCCACTGCTTCATGTCATTACCTTCTGTCTAGTTTGTTTTGTCTTTATCCTTGCACGTCCTCTCCTTTTATCTCTTGCCCCAACCAGTCACATCAGATGTCTGAGCCTGGTTCTGCTGGAGGTTTCTTTGTGTTAAAGGGGATTTTGTCCTTCCACACTAGGTGTTTATCCAGACTATACACTGACTCTTGTCACCAGGAGAAGAGGCAGCTATCTCAATGACCTTATATGATGGATCAGCATCTGTTCAAATCATGTTGAGCTAATATTTGAGTAGGAAATCTCCGAGCTTCATTGAGTTCTTCTCCTTTTATTGTCTTTTTCAGTACAATAAGACATGTATCAAGCATTAACTTAGGCTTCATGGTTGTCATGATTTATTTTTAAAAAAGCTAAATCCATAGAACAGTGAAATTAATATTTAGGCGCTACTCTGTTGGAGATTTGTACCCTGTACAATTTAGTAATATAGGAAAGTGCCTTACTGCACCTTGTTTCCCATCACAATCACATCTCTGTTTCTTCTCTGTCTGGGAAAGCCTCGGTTCGCTCCTTAGCAACTGTTTCCACGGCTACAAAGTTGCTCCTTGTTTCACCCCCATCTCGCCTCCACCCAAAGTCATTGTAGTCCTTCTGCTTCTCTGTGTCCACTTCCCAAAGCCTGGCGATGAAGCGAATGTTGTACCCGGGACATCAGTGAAGACTGCCTTTTAGTTTGATCAGCTCCAGTGGTGTTCCTCTGTGAGGAAGGATGTTACCTCTCAGCTTTTGGTGATTTTACTTGTCCTAGGAGGGCTTTGGAAAGTGTATCTCATTGAATGTGACAACCTGATGCCTATTGCACTCAGGCACTGAGACCATACAGCTCAGCACTAATGTCACTGAGACAAATTACACTTCATTGTCTGCACTTCCCCACTAACTGTTCATGTTTCTGACTGTCATTCACACTCACACACACACACTTGCTCAGGAGGAAGGCAGATAAATCTATGGCTGTGTTATATAAAAAAATGTCCATAGAGACACATGAATAAGAGAAATTATATACAGTAAAGGCTCGGGGGGATATTCACACAAGAATCCAAGCTTTGGAGCTACAGAAAGATCTATTTATATCACTCCTAAAAATAGACATTCTTCTCCATAGAAACATGAAATCCTTCTGAGGGGCAAATTATTCTCGGGCTGCTGCTGGTGTGTGTGTGTGTGTGTGTGTGTGTGTGTGTGTGTTTTTCTTTTTCTTCAGCTTCTTTCAAAGGTGAAGGAAAATTACCAGCTGTATGATTCCAGCTGTGAGGCTCTTTCTTGGGGAATCTCCGCTCTCCCACTCCACCAGCAGCAGGCAGGATTTACAGTGCTTTGATTATCAAGCCCCATCCACCAGCTTTTCCTGCCTTCACATTGACGGGCTTTAAGCCGACAGGCACGGCGTACATTCATGCACATTAGTTTACAGTAGCAGAAGGTGGCGGAGGGGGGGGGGACTCTGGGGCTAATCTGCTATGGAATTGTCTCGTTGATGTCTGAAAAATGTCAGGGATCTAATTTTATCTCATTCGAGCAAAAATGCTCAAAAGCCAAATAACCCTTGTGTAAAAATGTTAGCATTTAACTGCGCTTATAAAAGCTGACTGTGTTTCCCAGTGTGTTCTCTCTGTGATGAAACCTTGAGTTTATAAAATAAAATGGTAGTATCACCCTCACCTGGTTGATGTTCACTATAAGCATATTTATCCCTTGCAAGCTGCTTAGTAACCCACCTCCACTCCCATATTCATGGTATGCATGCCATTTTTGAGTCAATCAGTGTCTTATCTGTTTTCACTGATGCCTGTTTTGTTCTGTCTTGCTGTAGACTTGCTGCTGATGTTGCTGCCTTGCATTTGTGAAAAGTAGAGGCGGTCCCTGCACAGAGCCATGCGGCCAGATTTAAGTGACTAAAGAGGAAAACATAAGCCTTCTTTTAACTATAGTAGTGAGAAATGCCAGAAAACTGAAATGACCTAAACTCAGAATAAAACAGACTAACTGACCAAAGACTATGTTCCCCCTTGGGAAATTCTGCTACAACCCCAATGACACATAAATTAAAAAATTAAAGGGACAATCTAATTAAACAACAAAAAATACACGCTGTTGCTTTAATGCCGTTGTACCGCATGATGCAATTAAGCAATTAGTGTCCTCTGTGAGCTGTAAACATGCTGAGCTGGTCTCAGTGGATTTTGTTTAAAAAATAAATAATTGGCCACTGCAAAAGATTTAGATGAGTTTAAAGGTGGTTCAAAGGGAGTCCACGGGATATAATGAGTCACTGAATTTTTGATGAGCGGAGACATGACGTGAATCATTGAAGAAATTTTTCACATGACGCTGAAATGTTATTTTTTAAGAGTCTGGGAACAGTGATGCTGTTTCTGATGTTTCTAGTGTTCACTGAGGCTACAACCACCACTGCCATGACCACAAGAACCGAAGGGCTTGATGTGTCTCCATATTAGTCTTAAAAACAAGCCTTAAAAACAAATTGTTATAAGGGCATAATGTTTCTGGTGCTTTTAATTCAGGACTCCAGAAGGAGCCACTAGATAATAAAATAGAAAAGATTGAGGAATATATGCTTAAAGTACAGAAGTCCACACTTTTTTATTATATAAAACAGATTTCTATGAATGCTTCTGCAAAAACAAAAGAACCTAAGGAAGAAAATTACTCCATCCTTTCACAACCTCAAAATTTGCCCCCTGCTGGCCGTTAGAAAGGCTGCAGGTCAAAGGCACATGTGCATAGGCTTCCCTTTTCAGATCTGGAAGCTACGTCTTGCTTTCATGCAGTCTGTGGCCCCATATCTCATCTCTCCTGCAAGAATTCCCAGCTTTGCCTCCACATCTGTGTACTCCTCTCACAGGAGATGATCTCTGTGTGTCTGATGCATTTTCCTCTTTTCAGCAAAGACTATGGGTGTCCTTGGGGGGGGGGGACCAGCAATAGATTGAAACAGCTTGACTGAACCATCAGATAGCCCACCCAACACCCCCCACAGGGATCAGAGAGCAGCTGTCGATCTTCAGCAAGAGTGCTTTCCATCACGCTTCCATCACTGTGTGGTGCGAGATGCTGGAGTTCAGCTGTAGCTGACGTTTTTTCACTGATTGTTTGTCCGACTGAGCCGTTTTCTCCAATAACTGCCATTCTTTCTTGCTGAAGGGAAGCCAAACCAAGTGCTGAAAGTGTATTTTAGAGAATAAGATCTTGAACTTGGACGATTGAGTAAAATAAAGCAGACTTCTTGTAAAAGTGTTCACTCACTCTGTCACTCAAATATTAATCTGCTGTTTTCCTCCGCTGGCCTCTAAATAATGCTCGCTAGTTATAGAACAGGAGGTTATTTGTGGGTCACCCGCTGTGAACACAGTATGCAGTTGTGTCTCTGTGTTACGCAAAGCTAGTGAGGCAAAGGAAATATGGAGAAGAAATAACTGAGATAACGTGAGCTGACAAGAAAAGATGCGCTTTGTCAAAACTAATTTAGAGGTAACAGTATAACTACCAGAGTTATACCTTTCTGCTGACCCTCTGACCTTTCCACTCCAGAATATTTGCAAAAGCCTCTTTTCCACAAGTACTACTCTACTCTGGTTTTGCTTGCTTTTCCATTACATTTGAGTACCACCTCAATGTGCGTGGGGTTGTGATAGCAAAAGTAATGGCGTGATAGTGAAAGTCCGTGACGTCATTTGTGTGCAACACAAACACAACACAACAATGGAGGTAATTGAATATATGGTATACGTGCTGCTCAGTGTATGGCTTTTTGTCAGACTTGAGAAACACGGTGTTGGTGTTTTTGCTGCCGTTTCCCTCTCATGACGAGCCACTGACTAGCCAATCATCTGCTGACGTCACATTTTCAGATCCATTCAGATCGCTTGGAAACCCTGTCGAGTTGGTGCTAAAAAAGTACCTAGTAGCAGGTACTACCCTACCACCTAATTTAAAACCCTAAAAAGTTTTTATAAAAAGCTCAAGTTAAGCTGAGTAGGTACAAATGAAAAAGGGCTAAAAGTATTTACAAGTAGGATTTCTTTTTTCTTTTTTTGCATCACGTGACAAGACAGAAATATGATAGTGGGATGCTTGTTCACCACAAGCATTAATGTTTTGCCTGTGCACGTGACACAAAACATAAATATTGCATTACTGTGACATTGACTAATTTTCATCTTTATACGGTGTCAAATCTGCTTGAGTTTCCCTGCCAGAGAAAGGATGTAAAAAGAAAGTAATCTGTTTGATAAAGTCCTGCTCTGTAAATAAACAAAAAGCTGAATTCCAACAAACAGGCGAAAGTCATACAGAGAATAATGAGTAACATGGAGCCAAAATACAAGAGGGGGAAAAAAAATCTCTGAAAGACACAGTAAATATCATCTTGTAAACAAATCATAAGGAAATCCCTGGAAAGCTTGCCTACTTGGAGTACAAAGACAATCTGGCAACTGACAGAGGGAAATGGGAGAGTATATATATTTGGGAGAGTGAATAACTGGTTGGAAACAGGTGGTGCAGAAAAACTGGCAGGAAAAACGGCAACATGTGAAAGTAAAACTCAGCGGCATGCATGAAAACCCAAGATTACAAAATAAAACAGGATGTGACATAAAATAAAAGAAACCTAAACACATGGTGATGAAGTGTCAGTGAGGAGTTTCTAAAAAACTGAAATGAGGACTGTGTGGTAGATAACACTGAGTTAGTAGACATCAGTCTTCGAGATGCTAATGCATCATAATGATTAATGCGTAAATATTTGTAAAACACTTTCACTTTCTTCATAATTAACTTTGAATTCATTAAAAAATGCTTCATCATTTGTTACTCTGTTCATGAATCATGAGGCATTACCAACAACCCTCTCAACATTTCATGACCATCCAACCATCGCGCCCATTAAAAATAAAGTATAACATCATCTTACGAAATCAATGTACTTTTTTTAACTGGAGAATTTTAAGTTATATCCTTAATAACAAACCACAAACGGCACATGCAAAGCAGCACTAAATATTGAAATAAGTTAATAAAGCTTACCTGAGAAAGGCAAACCTCCACCAACACTGGATGTAAATAGAATAACTTTGTTATTGTTTCAGCTTGCCAAACAATGGTTGCTGTTCTATATACAGCAAGTGTGGCTGATGCTTTAACTCTTTCATATAAAATGCTTTGAGTCCTTTTACCATTACTATTTTTTTTGTCATGAACAAAAAATGATATACTTTTGAAATACCACTTTAAGATATCACAGAGATTAAATGTAAAGTTAAACTTCTTTAACTTTGGGCTGTATGTGGCCCACGATGTAAAATAAATTCGACAGTCTTGCTTTAACCTCTTCACACTTTCTTCTCCATGCACCTTGGTGTAGGTAAAGTTGTGCCAGAAACCCCTCCTCTGTGTGCATTTTTTGGGTAAATCTGATTTAAAGTTGACAAAATGGAAAATGTTTCACCTGCTGAAAAACGATCTTTTGATATGACTGAGAGCTTCTGAGCTGCGCTCGAGGCAAGGTCGTTTTTGTCTGCTTTATCTGGTCATATCAGTTGTTTATCAGAGACGCTCCCAACATTAAAGGCAGTTTGTTCAAACCTTCTGGGCTGTTTAATCCTCCTGTTAAGTTAAACTCTATGTGATGGGATGCAGGATACTTTACACAAGGATTTTAATAGAAATAACCGAGGCATGGATTTACCATTAAATTATGTCCATGCCAGTTTAGTTTTCCATGCTGAGATAACACCCGGGGCTCACATCACTCCAAAAATGATGCAGATTCAGGCTTGTGTTACTTTAATTGGAGGCTACACTGCTTCCCTTGCTGTGTTCAAGAGAGTGTCTGCCAAAGTATTTTCCTTTAATGTTTATTGATATAAAATGTCAAACCATAGCCTGTTTGTTCTTTTCACCTGAAAAACAAAATCCCCAAACTTGAGGCAGTAACAGCTGCACAGCACTCGATGAAATGAGCAATCTTGGTCTGTAAGTGTCGTAGACACTTGAGAAAAGTTTGAAAGTTCAATGAGTCTGCCATCATCAGGTAAGTGTCCAAGTGTCCCAGTTTATGTGGGACTGCACATCATTTTTATCCCTCATCCCACTGGCCCACATATTGACCAAATGGCCCACATTTTGACTGGCTCTAGTTTATAAAATTCAACACTCGCCAGACGTTTCAGTAGTCACCTTTCTTGTACCATGTTGGGCTCTTGTTTACCTTCAGATCTGCCTTAATTCTTCATGGCATAGATTCAACAAGGTGCTGGAAACATTTCTCAGAGATTTTGGTCCATATTGACATTTTACCGTCACACAGTTGCTGCGTTATTGGCTGCACTGCACTGATGCAAATCTCCTGTTTGACCACATCACAAAGGTGCTCTACTGGAATGCAATCTGATGGCTGTGGAGGACATGATGATCTAAGCTGTAACATAGTGCGCCATCCTGCTGGAAGCAGCCATCTAAAGATGGTTGCTCTGTTGTTGTAAACGGATGGACATGGTCAGCAACAATCCTCAGGCAGGCTGTGCCATTTAAACAACTCTCGGGTGGTATTAAAAGACCACAGTATGCAAAAGAGATGATCTTCTGCATACTTTTGAGCTGGTTGCCTATCAGCTCAAAGCCATTCATTCTCCTCTGACCTCTGGCATCACTGCAGCACTTTTACTGAGAGAACTGCGGCTCACTGGATATTTTCAAATCATTCTCTGTAAACCTTAGAGAGAGGTGTATTAATTTGCTGCCACATGATTGGCTGATAAGATGTTTGCATTAAAGAGCAGTTGATCAGGTGTACCCAGTAAAGTGGTCACGAGTATGTGTTTCTGTTTTTGAGGGAAAAGATTTCTAAGAAATAACTGAGCGAGTGAACTAAAGCTTTTGTACACCAGCTATAACATTTGTGCAAGCCTCAATTCAATACCTCTTAAATATACAGTGAGCAAAATGAGAACTAAACTCATTGTGAATGTGTGTTTGCACAGGAAGGTTTCTCGTGCTGCCGTGAGCCTCTGCCAGCACGTGGAATCGTGTCTTTAGCTTTGGTGGCACTTTTATTACACAGATGGCCTTTCCTCATTCATCCTTCGGGCTATTTACATTTCTTGGCTGTTCATTATGCAATCAGCGTGATGTGTGAGGATGCTTGACCTGGCTTGATTGCTATTTAGCATCTCGTTACAGTCTCCATCTTTCTGGCTCTCTCAAGCGCTCTCTCTCTGCTTCGGGCAGCTTCAGAGAACCAAGGTCGCCAGAATTGATTCAGTTCCTCACTGAGCACACACTGATTCTCCACCAGGGCTTTAATTGCATTTCTGTACCAGTAACTCTCATGACAATCACGTAATTCTCACTCACACACACACACACACACACACACACACACACATACACACACACACACACACCCTTCTCTTAACTTGGTACCCATAAACTGGCTGCAGCGATGATGATAAGACAGAAAAGAGACGAATGAAACGACAGAAACTGATGTGTCCTTTTGCTGTATTCATGCGCTGTTGTGACTCTCAGTATAATCCATTATGTTATTAGAGAGCAAGAGAGAACTTGGCACCAATTCTTCATAAGGCACTCAGCTAAAAATGGTTAGTTAATAATTTGTTTTAATTGACAAAACTGCTCTTTTATGATGATTTTGTTGAGAAGAACTGGCAAATCAGCATACCATTTGCTTAAGAATCTGCAGATACAATTCCAATAAATTCTCAATTAAGTGCTCTTACAATAATAAGCACTGCAGCTATAAATATTGTTTTAGCTGCTAATTTATTAGGCTTTCCCTGGCCTCTCAACCATTATTATTAACCCATTATTTATCCGCTGAAAGCAGCACTGTACATTGCGGTAGATGCCCTCACTGTCGCCAAGTGTTTGCTCAAAGAGGCTGATTTTAAGGGTTCTCTCTGTATTATTGTAGTAAAAGTGCATTGAGACAATGCAGATGTGATTTGGTGCTA
Source organism: Maylandia zebra (assembly GCF_041146795.1). Classification (NCBI taxonomy): domain Eukaryota; kingdom Metazoa; phylum Chordata; class Actinopteri; order Cichliformes; family Cichlidae; genus Maylandia; species Maylandia zebra. Next base: position 28,101,350 of record NC_135178.1, read on the forward strand.
TATAATTAAACTAGACTGAACTGAGTATAACATATTGTAGCACACTGACTGAAGTGTAATATTCAGTCCTCTGGAGGGACCTGGCAACCAAAAAAAGTTAATTAAAGTCTTCTAAAAAAAACATGAACATGTAAAGAAACCATTAGTTAGAGCGTAAAATCAGTGTTGCAGCAGCGATACTATCAGCTCGAAAGGAAAAAGCATGAACAAAAGTGCATCACAGAATGTGTCTTAAATATTCTGCGTATGCTATTTCAGACAACATCAACATCCCAGCGGAATTAAACCCACGGCCAGCCTGTTGACTTCACATCATCAGGCTGTAAGTCCACTTGCTTCCTCCATCCTCCAGCTGCACCCCTTACCCCACCCCCCGCCTCTTCCGTGGATCTCTCTCGCTCTCTCTCTCTCTCTGTGTGTGTGTGTGTGTGTGTGTGTGTGTGTGTGTGTGTGTGTGTGTGTGTGTGTGTGTGTGTGTGTGTGTGTGCATTCCTTTGCATCCAGAGCAGCGGCAGTCGGAGGTTGAGAATCCGCGCAGAGAGGACACACTCTGCAAAAATCAGCTATCATTGTCGCCGTTACAACACAGGAAAGCATGCAGGTAAGATCAACATCGAATGATTATTTTCTGTAATCGGGCATTTAAAAAAGGCGGCTTTTCTGCAGGTTGCAAAAGCAAAAACGCGTCTTAAGTTGAATTAACGCGCGGCATCTCCTCTACCGGCTACTTGTTGGCTTGATTTATATTTTAACCAATTTTTTTTTTCTTTCTTCGCGGACCTCGTTGGCTCATTCCCTCTCACTTTTGCCGAGAGCTGAGTTTCGGAGTGAAGTTATGTAATTGCAGCTGTGGAAGCTGCCTGTGGAGGAGACGCTTCGCTTTTAGCGCGCAGCAGAAATCCTGCAGACAGCAAGTGTCACTTGGCATCACGTCTCCCACCGCGACTTTTGCTCCCTGTCATCAAATTCTTTTTAACGTGTGGTTTATATATGTCATTATTAATGTGTGTGCGTGAAATAGACGTCCTTTATGTGATTCACTCGTGACTTCAAATCTGTAATAATCCTCGATTCTAACGAAAGAGTGGGATTGTGCTGGTAATTCTGCCGGTGTGTGTGTTTTCCTCCATGCTGATGAATCAGTTTAGGAGCTCAGATCTCAACAACAAGCAGCCTCTGAGTCTAAATCCGAGGTAATAGACTGTAAAGTGAAAGCCCAGCCTCCCCAAAGTGACTTCTACCACCTTGCAAGGCAGTGCTCATTAATTCTCCCAGAAAGAACAAGTTTCTCCCTTTATGGCTGTTTTTTTTTTTAATATAGCGGGCTGGAAAACAAGGGCAACCCTGTGCAAAATATAATTTAAGAAAGGAGAGACACACATCATTCAGCAGGAGACGGGAGGCTGCAACATGTGTGTAACAGTTTCAACATAAAATTCTGATAATCTCAGACAGGAGCTGGTAGTCACACGCAAACAACTCACAAGTGCATCGAGCTCTGAGTGGTGAGATTTTGATTGGTTGGAGTTGGTTGGAGTACAAGCTTGAGGACAGTGCAGAGCCTCTTTGGGATTGATGATACTCATCATCGGTCACTCGGTGGGTCAATAAGTCAGTCAGTAAATTGATCAATAAATCACATGAACATCAGATGGAGAGCTGAGGTCTGTGTGCATGGACGTATGCGTGTACACTCGTGGTTCTTTCAGTCACCATGCTGTATGTATGATGTTTAAGATGAAAAATACCTAATGCATGGGCACAAAGTACAAAAAAAGAAGCAAATTCTGACATTTCATGGACAAAGCAATGCTTGGCATTTTTTCCTTTCTGCATTTAGCAGCTGTTATTTGCTCCAGTTTGGTACCTCCTGTAGGTCGACTGTTGCAGGACCTCTACCTCATCATTTTATCTCTCCTTTCTCTCTGGCTATTGACATGCAGGTGTTTGAATTAAATCACGCTGTGAGGGAGCTGGGCACCTGCTGTTTCAGTGGGTGACTCACTTCAGTTTATTATTTGCTGTAGAATGACTGCGTGATCAATATTGTTGGTAGTTGTTTTCTCATTCTGAGTCATTTTCAGCAATATCAGAGTGCCTGTTGAAAGAGTGAGCCTGACATTTTTATATTTTATGCCACACTCTGCCTCAGTTTGAAAAATATTCATTTGGATAATGATAAATGTGAATTTACTCAGTGCTTTTATTCTCTCCTGTTGTTGTTTCATCTGGTTTAATGCTTGTTTGATACCTGAGTAATGTTTACTTAAAACTTCCAAGGTCTGCTGTTTTAGGAAATTATCTCAGTTTTTAAAATGTCAGTAAAAAACTGAACACAGTGACATAGTTTAAAACTTATATTTAACTAAAAATGGTATAAAGAAATGACTGAAACTAAGAAACACTGGCTGTTTGAAAAAAATACATGTTCAGTTTGAATTTGATTCCACCACTAAATGTCCCCAAAACTGTGAAAGCTGTAAAAAAAATCACCTGGTGGAACACTTTGTAGTTGATGCAGTTAATTAGTAAAACGACCGGCTCTATGAGAATATCCTAGAGAGGCTGAGTCTTTCACCTCTGTGGGACAGGACGCACGGGCAAGTGGTTTAATCATTTAGGAATCACGTTTTCATTATTAAGAGAATTTTAGGATATTGTTATCGGTGGTACAGCGACAAGGCTGAAAACCAAAATAGCATGGCTGTGATCTTAAGGATCTAAGATAGTGCTGCATTTAAAACTGACATGATTCTGTGGCGGAAATTACTGCACAGGCTCAGAAACTCCTCTAAAAAGCACTGTCAGTGCAGCTCGTTGTTTCATCTACTGATGCAAATTAAAATTCAACCGTGCAAAAAGGAAAAACAAACCCAGATAGGCCCTCATTTTTGGCCCTGAGTTCATGTAAGATGGACTGAAAAAAGTGGAGAACTGTCCTGAAAGCTGTGTGACCAACGGCAAATTTTTCCAGAATTGACTGTTTTTGAAAATCATAGACACTGAGCCCTGCAGTCTAAAGAGGAGAGCAACCATCTGGATTATCATCAGCGTACAGTTTAAAAGCCAGAGTCTGTGTATTAGTGCACATCACACTGGCAATTGAGGATCTTTGAAGGCGCCATTAAAGCTGTGTAATGCACATTTAAGAGCAAAATATGCTGCCATTCAGACTTTTTCTTCTTTGGGAAGTCTTTGCGTATTTCAAACTAACCTACAATTCAGACCTGTCATCCAGTGAAAACATTTGGTGTTTATTCTTTTTAATTTTTACTTTTGGAATTTTAGCCTTCATTTGACAGGACAGGGCAGACAGTTAACAGGAAAGTGGAGAGCGAGGGGGAGAATGACACGCAGGAAATGATCTGGGGCAGACTCAAACCAGGCCCAAGCAATGAGGACTTCAGCCTTTGGCACATCAGACACCAGTTCAACCAGGTGAGCTGTAGCAGCAATCCTTCTGGTGTATTATGAAACAAGCAAACAAACAAAAAAAATGTGACAGAGGAGGCCCTGAACTACTAAACAGCTAAAATCTCACATCAAACAAAAGTGGGAAAACTTTTGACTTGTCAAACTTCAAATTTTCGTCTCCTCAATTTCCAAACTCTTGATGTTTTTATAAAGATGTGATGCAACAAGAGGTGACTGCTTTTTGAAAACAAAATATTCAAAATGTGTATAAAAGAATATTTGTAGCCAACTATAAATAGTACGTGAAATGAGTATTGAGGGGTGGACTCAAACCTCATGTCTGCACATTCCTGCCAAACCTATGTTTTGTTGACCCTGTTAGCTTCCCCAACATCCTCCTTAATCACTAATATCCCCTAATTACCTTTTTAGCTCTTAAAGTAACAATGTGTAAAAACTTTAAGCTGTGAACTGAGTTCAATTTTCAATTACGTTTATTTTTCACTCCCAATTCAAGTGCAGAATCCTAGCCACTGTGGCTGTTATAGGATAAACATGTTTTAGTCAGCAAAAGAGATGTTGCCAACCAACATGTTTCTAATACCGTTAGGACTGGATCTGGAGCCGGCCCAGAGTTCTTTCCCTATCTGTAGAAGGTTGTAAGTCTGCTGTTTACCTCAGCTGTCAATGCCAGGTTAAAATTGTCCACCCTTAGTTACTGTGGACGAAGATGTCAAACTTTGTGGAAGGAGTCCAATACGGGTCCGACACATTCACTTCTGAACAATGAGAGTCGTACTGAGGTGAGCTGTTCAGGATATGCTGACCTGTTGGTAGCGCTGCTGTTTTTGTCACTGTTAGCTACTATTAGCCTCTGTTAGCTGCAGTTGATGGCAATAGTGAAAAGCTCTTTTAAGTAGCTGTAACACTGCTGGAATCTGATGTTTAGTGAATAAACACTCAGATGTGATGATTTAAATTAAAAAATAGGATTTTTTCTTCTCCACCTTTGGTGTGTGTGGCTAGAGACCCATCACAGATAGAAATAGATAGAGATGTATGCCATATTGTATTGTATGTATGAGGCTTGTTTCCTGCCACTGAAAATACTTTTTTTCTGTTAGTCAGTCTTAGACGAACCCTAACTCTAACCCTAATTTCAAGTTAGCCAAAATTTCAAGATAATAATGCAAAATTTGGAGTTATGAATGGCAAAAATTGTTTGTTGGTTTGTTTGTTTGAATTGCAGAAACTTCCATAGGTCTGGGATGGAAAACAGCCCGCAGTCATACTTCTCCCTGTTATAAGAGTTTTTATTTAAATCTTTCTACTACTGTACTGCAAGTAAAGATCACAAAACAAGTATTTTATAGTGGAATTTTGCTTTAGGGGAGTGTACCCATCATAGCTATTACACACACATAAGCCTGCAAGATGAGTGAATCTGTGGTAGACAGGCTGACGGCAACACACCCACCCTCACCCTCATGCTGCACCTGATACTGTGTCTTCGGGACCCACCTGCTCAATAGGTGGGGTGATTGGAAGTTGTAGACTCATTAAATAATTTACCAGGTCTGGTAACTGTATCCGTTGAAGTGGGAACAGGGATGGGCACCGCACAGTTCTGATCAAACTTCATCAGCAAACACAAAAGAGAGCTTCTGAAAAACAACAGAAAACTTTTAGCTCACCAAGGTCAAGTTGTTTTGTTTTGTTTTTCCAAAGTCTTCCATTTGTCTTATGATTACCATAGCTTATATTACCAGGAAGCTACACACACACACACAGAGCCAACTTCATATTACCAAGAAAAACGGAGTATTATTGACCTAAAAGGGTAAAAATGCAGTGAGGTGCAAAGATGCTGCTGAAGAATATCAGTCACTGATCAGTATGTGTTGTTATTATCTGCCAGTATTTTTATTGACCTGTCCGGAGAAGAACGAAGCAATGTGATATGTTTCAGACTGACTGGTGTGTGGTGTGTGTGTGTGTGTGTGTGTGTGTGTGTGTGTGTGTGTGTGTGTGTGTGTGTGTGTGTGTGAAGGAGGAGGGGCTGATAATTGAAACATGTCTCTTCTGTAGCTCTGAGCCTCCCCAGAGTATTAATTCTTTCACCACATGCAGGCTCACACATCAATATAAGTCTCACTCTTGCTCTTCTCTGACACACACACGCACACGTGCGCACACAAACACACACACAGCATGCAGTCCATATGGATGTGCTATCCTCCCACAGACACAATGATTCGCTTTGACAGCGTTTAGGACACAAATAGTATCAGCTGTCGACCGTCAGCCTGCTTTCATATTTCATAATTTCGTCATCATGCTGCTGACTTCACATATAGAGCCGCACTGTGCCACATCGCAACAACAGTAATGCAGATATTTTCTGTCTGCTTACAGTAAAGGTTACAGCTCTGCTTGCTGCCTTCTTCAGAAATCTGAGAACAGAATTGGGCTCATTGTCAAAGCTTTATCACTTTATCACCTATTTATTTGATTCAGATGCTGTATATGCAGTTGGGTGACTTTACAAAGAGAAGGAGAGGTATTGCATACACAGTTGACAGGATCTCATCAAACAAAGAGACAGAAGCTAGAAGGAAACAAACCAGTCAAGAAGAAGATGAACTAATATAAATGCACCAATCATTATCATCCTCTGTAATGACACGTATGAGGGCTTTCTGATCTCTTGTCACTACTGGCAGCACAACAATTGCTGTCTGTGCTTTACAAAATCAATACATTGGCTGTATCAATATTTGACTGTTACGTAACTGTGCAGTGCATTTCCACCATTATAACTGTGCCTTCATTAGGTTTAGACCCAATCAAAAATGAAGACATTTTTAAAAGAATTAATGGTGGAAGCTCATATTAAAAATGATAAAAGTAATTAATGAGCTCAACTTGCAAGAACATCACTTTTAATTTTGGATATTAATGTCAGAGAGAGGTTATCAATATGATAATTTCAGGCATACACTGTCCCTATGGGCATAGCAGCCTGTCAAACCTCCCGCTCTGTTTGGTAGGCTCAGCCACTCAGAAGAGACTTGGTTTAAGCTGAGGGTTGGCTTAAAGGGGGAGGAGCTAAATAAAAAAAAGCATATTTCAGACTGCTCAGAATCCCAGTATGAGATAAGTAAGGCTACTCCTGTTTGCTGGAGAAAAAGAATTGAGGTCTGTCCATCAGAGTGTCCACGTCACACTCTTTTTTTGAAGTCACGCTGACCTCCTGGGGCTACTATTTTGGCTGATTGTCCACGTGGAGTTCTGAGCTGACAAAAGGCATCTGTATCATTGCGGCTTTACTTTGGTCGTCTCGCTGTGCTTCCTCCCGTTTGGCTGTGTTTTCAGCATGGTGTCCCGATGCGTCCATCTGTCTTTGTTATTATGAATGGTGTCCTGATGTGTTGTTTGACTGCGTTGTTATGAGCATAATTTCGGCACTGTGGCACTGCGGCAGCCACGTGACTAAAAACTGAAATTTGACATCTTTGCCAGTTAAATTTAAAAACGTTAGTGACATGGAACAATGCCCCGTTTTTTTCTTTTGCTGGTGAAACAGAGAGAGGAAATAAAGACAAGGAGTGTGCAGTTTGTAGGCATTTAAGAATGTAAAGCTGCATGAATGTACATTAACATGATTAAATGACATATGTACTATGGGCTCTTAGCAACAAAACCATAAGGAATCACTACCAGGCTCTGCATGATGCTCCTTCATCTCTGTGGAGCTCCTCCTGCTATTTTTGTGTTACAGATGCAGTTTTGCAATTTTGGTCAAATCTCAGCAGTAACATGGTTTCTAGCTACTGCAAGATACTTTTTACAAAAAAAGAAAAAAAAAATCCCTGATAAAATCAACCATCGGTACACTTCCTGCTTAGTATCAAACCAGCTGGTGGACTTGATGAAGCATTTAGCAGCCAAGGAGCTATATTAAGTTGGTGAAAATCAAACAAGACCATATAACACACTTGCCATTAAAAACAAAGGAAAACCTAACAAGGTGATGACATGTGGGGTGTTTTTCCCCCAGCTGCTTCCAGTCAGACAAAAAACACTCAGAAGTTCCTCTCCATAAAGATGGAGGACTCTCAAGAGACATATTTGGTATGGATCAGATGTTTAGCTCCTACTTTGCTCATAAGGCAGCTTCATTTTTTCTTTTCATTAGACCAATCCCTCGTCTCTTTTAAACTCCACATTCTATTGTTTGTAAGGATCTGCTGGTTCCTGATCCTCATGGCAGTTTTAGTTTCGCCGTGCTGAACACAGAGGGTGTTATCCAAGAGTTTTCTCCAGCTGACTTCTTGTCATTTAGATGTTTTAAATAAGAAGAATTTTCCTTTATTTCATTTCTTTTAAAAGGACAAGCACAATCTTTTCATTTTTCTGCTGCCAGTGATGTCATAACTCCAGGTGTTTCCTATTTTAGAGCCAGTCTGTGCCATGTTATTTGTCAACACACTGTGCCAACAAAATGAACCAACTCCCCGTGAAGCTGCGTTGTTCTCATGCTGCTTCACAAATGCAAGGCAGAGATTTAAGAGCATCTCACTCTGCTGGAAGCCTGGATGGGTTATGTGCGAGGGTTTAGCAAGTATTCACTGTACTTCTCCCTTTGTGCTGTCAGTCCTTGTCACCACGCTCCTCCTTCTGCCTGCTCGCCTTATCTCCCCGCATATGCAAGCACACATGGGCATGCAGAGGCTGAGTCTGCCTTCCCTTCTGTTTAGATCCCAGCTGGTATCTCTGCTTCACCTGGAGAGGAGCATGGTGACAGGTGACATTATGTGTGTGAGGGGGAGGAGGGGGAGGTGCCCCTGCAGGTGGGAGAGAGATGGAGAAGGAGTGATTGACTGTGAAATAAATTGGAAGGAATGAAGAGGTGACGAGATGGAGCGATTGAGAACAGATTTGTGCAGACATCCAGGGAGAGGAGATACAATAAATATTAAAATGAGGGGCTAATGAAATGACTGTTGTTTTCCCATTGTGGATGTGTTGGTGTATGTGTGCATACGCTCAGTTTCATTCTGTCTAAAATCAGGTTAAGGCTTTGAGTTGCAGCCCTGTGGATCAATTAGATCTCCTCAGAGTTCTACAAAGGAATGCTTAACAATAAATAGGACAGAGAAATATAACTTGGGAGACAATAAATGTTTGTGTTGTAGTAGTTAGGATGAAAACAGAAGAAACATCATAATCTTTTTTATTTTCTCCCTTTTCCCCCTGGTTCCAGTAGAACCAGTCTGGGAACTTCTCAACCAGTGCTTTGTGGTTCCCAGGTTAGCCAGTGGATACCTTTTAAAACTTTGCTGTCTACAGGGACTGTTTTCATGCAACTGTTTCTAGAGATTAAGCTGAAATGACTGTACACTAAGCTGGTGTTTCCAAACTTGCACAACAGATGTATATTTTACAACAACAGTAGCTGATTAAATACAATTTAAATGGCATTCAGTTGAAAGAGGGAGCAGAATTTGAAGGAATTAATGTTGCACTTGCTTAATGGTCCAATTGCCAACCACCATAATGGTTACTCTGTGGCATTATCCAGCTTTTCTGTAAGAAGAGAGAGAGAGGAACAGGAGAGGACTGAATCATGTAACCTTGTTCACAAACAATAATGGCCTATCCAGCCATTTTCTTCTGCTTATCCAGTTCAGGGTCATGGGGGCTGGTGTATATCCCAGCTTGTCAGATGGTGCATAAAAAGTCCCTGACACAAACCTTGATAAAACAAAAAAGAGAAAGAGAAATTATTCAGCTGGAGTATGAAGTACATGAAAATCCAGAACAGAAATTCAACTGAATCTAAAGGTCTTAAAAAACAAACAAAAACAAAGGCGCAGAAGGCAGAGCAAACAAGGAAAACAAACAGGCAGAGAGCACAGGCAATATGTCAGGAACATCATATAAACTTCTCAAAAAAATTAAAGGAACACTTTAAAAACACATCAGATCTCAATGTGAAAAAGAATCATTCTGGATATATATACTGATATGGATTGGGTAATGTGTTAGGAATGAACGGATGCTACATCGTTTGATGCAAATGAAAATTATCAGCCTACAAAGATGCCCTAAAAAATCAAAGTGATGTGGCAGTTCAGCAGTTTGTATGAACTTACATGTTTGTATGCATCCTTGACAATGATGCATGCTCCTAATGATACGACAGAGGGTGTCTTGGGAATCTCCTGCCAGATCTGGACCAGGGCATCACTGAGCTTCTTTACATGCTGAGGTGCAACCTGGTGGCATCAGATGGATTAAAACATAATGTCCCAGAGGTGTTCTGCTGGATTTAGATCAGGCAACCATGGAGGCCAGTCAACAGTATCAATGACTTCATTCTACAGGAACTACTTATATAGACTCATCACACAAGGCAGAGAATAGGGCCAAAGATTTCATCTCAACACCTAATGGCAGTCAGGGCATCATTGCCTAGCTTGTAGAAGTCTGTGTGTCCATCCAAGGATATGCCTCTCCAGACCATCACTGACCCACAACCAAACTGGTTGTGAAGAACAATGTTACAGGGAGCATAACGTTCTTCACAGCTTCTCCAGACCCTTTAACATTAGTTACATGTGCTCAGAGTGAACTTGTTTATGTGTGAAAAGCACATAAACAAGTCCTCAGGCCACCCTCATGAAATCTGTTTCTGATTGTTTGGTCAGAGACTTTCCCACCAGTGGGCTGCGGGAGGTCATTTTGTTGGCTGTTCCTCCTTATAGAGAGGAGCAGATACTGACTCTGCTGATGGGTAATAACCTTCAGCTCTCCTAGAGTAACTATCTCCTGGAATCTCCTCCATGCTCTTGAGACTGTGGTGGGAGACAGTAAATCTTGGGGGAGAGTGGAGACACCTAGGAAACTAGACACAGCTGAACTCAATCAGATAACGAGACATGGAAAACTAAAACTAAAACGTGGCATAAGAGACAAATAAAACAGGAAGTAACATGACACAGAAATGAAGCCTTAACAACCAGATACAATGAGTCATTAAGTGATTAAGATAAGATAAGATAAGATAACCTTTATTAGTCCCACACGTGGGAAATTTGTTTTGTCACAGCAGGAAGTGGACAGTGCAAAAGTTATGACGCAAAAATTAGAATACAATAAGAATAAATACAGTACACAGCTGTACAGAATAGAATAAAATAATATACTATATACAGTAGAATAAAATAGAATAAAAATATACAATAAGATAAAAATAGAATACGAATGCTATATACAACTGAGTAAAAATACAACGATGCCAGAAAGGATTATTGCACTTAGTATTATTGCATATGTATGGATGTGTGTGCTTGATCAGTTAAAGTCTTTATTATGGAGTCTGACAGCAGTGGGGAGGAAAGACCTGCGAAATCTCTCCGTCCCACACCGTGGGTGCCGCAGTCTCCCACTGAAGGAGCTGCTCAGTGCTGTCACAGTCTGCTGCATGGGGTGGGAGATGTTGTCCAACAGGGATGACAGCTTAGCCGCCGTTCTCCTGTCACTCACCACCTCCACTGGGTCCAGAGGGCATCCTAGAACAGAGCTGGCCCTTCGGATCACCCTGTTCAGTCTCTTCCTGTCCCCAGCAGAGATGCTGCCGCCCCAGCAGACCACACCATAAAAGATAGCAGAAGCCACCACAGAGTCATAGAAGGTCTTCAGGAGTGGGCCCTCCACCCCAAACGACCTGAGTCTCCGCAGCAGGTACAGCCTGCTCTGCCCTTTCCTGTAGAGGGCGTCTGAGTTATGAGTCCAGTCCAGTCTGTTGTTCAGATGAACACCAAGGTACCTGTAGCTGTCCACAGCCTCAATGTCCATACCCTGGATGTTCAGTGGTTGCAGTGGAGAATGCTTGTGCCTGCGGAAGTCTACCACCAGCTCCTTGGTTTTACTGGCGTTGATCTGGAGGTAGTTCAGCTGGCACCAGTCCACAAAGTCTTGAGTCAGTCCTCTGTACTCCTTGTCGTCCCCATCAGTGATGAGGCCGACTATTGCAGAGTCATCAGAGATTAACTAAAGCAATGAAGCTAAACCAAGTGATTCTAACTCTAACAAGAACTGAAGACTAAACGCAGTGACAATAAACCCGATACAACATGAAGGTACAGATACCAAGGAATGAAAAAACCCTGTAATACTAATCAACAGGAAATAACTAGAAATTAACACAAGAAATAATAAGCAGAAGTCAAAACAAAGGAAAACTAAAACCTGATTGAGACTATGAGGCTGACACTTACAGAAGTAAAGAAAACCTGAAGTATAAGAGCTCCAAGCAACAAAAACAAGAAAACCATAATCAAACAGAATTTTTAATACTTAACCAGAAAGTCTCAACAAACCCAAACCGTGGGTTCAAAACCACAGGACAATGAAACAGCCATCATAAGGGAAAAGGTGGCATAGAGCCTGGACAGGCTTGTCAGTTGCAAGGCTGAACGACAGAGACAAACACTCACAGCCAATTAAACCAACATGCAAACTGAAGCTTTTGTCTTGCAATTGTGCAATGAACGGATATCGCTGGTTATAGCATACATTATTTACACTATGTGGTGTTCCCTGTTTACTAATGCTGTCTGCAGTGTAGATCCAATATTGCTTAGTGAAACAATGGGGCTCCTTGACACATTGTAGGTTAATATTATTTTCAGATTACTTCCTTACTTCAGATTTAATAACCTGAAAAAATATTAAAGTTTTTTTTTACTTGTAAACTTGTGTGCACAAGATAAGGAAAAAATGATAAAGAGCTATTTAATTCTAGTGTAGAGTAACCCTATACATTTACTATTGCTTATAATGAAACAGTCCCCCACTAAAAGGGGAGAGCTTCTATCACTATTCATATGCTAATGTTTGTAGCTTATATAAGAGTACACGCACACATACACACACTGGCTTCTACTCTTGTGTGTTTAAAATGGCAGAAAATGACACAGTTCTCCAAACTCTTTATAATGAAGGTATCACTCCTAAATCACTTTCAGATTATCCTCAGAACAAAACTTCGCTCACCAGCTGTATCTGGCTAATCTGATTGTTTCTGTGCAGGTGGAGGGTTTCAGTGAACTCTGAAAGTGCAGTATCACTGAGCTGCAGCATAGCTGGTTGTTATTCTGTAGGTGCGACAGTTATATGTGGAGGTGTGTGCTGGTTTAACTCTCCCTGTGGGGACGTTTACACAGTCACATGGTGTGGTTGTGTCTTGCCTATGGGCACAGAAAGCAACATAAATCATTGATTTTTTTTCAGGTGAGATTTTAGGGTTATGGTTAAACACCATAACCAACACCATAACCAACATTTAACTCTTTAAGAACGACAATATGAAAATATTTTTGCTGTATCTTGAATGGGTTCAGCCTCATTTATACTTCTTTTCTAAAAACAGCGTAAGCCATTATAAGAAACTAACACAACATCAGTAACAGCAGTAGCAGCAGTCTCGCTGAAATCGGTGTGAGTCAATGTAGTGTCCATCAAAGTCACACAAACACAACTGCGTATATTGTGGTCTTGGTCTATTTATAGTCTGCACACCCTCTATATCGTCTTCTGTAGATGTGCTTCGAATGCACGTCAATGGTCTCAGTACAGACTGTATATACAGTCCTGTGAAAAAGTAATTGTCCCCTTCCTGATTACTTTTTTTTCCATGTTTGCCACACTCAAATTTTTCAGATCATCAAATAATTTTTGATATAAAGCAAAAATAAGCTTAGCAAATTTAAAGAAATGCAGTTTTACATGAAGAAAGCTAACACAAAAATCTTGGAGATCATCTTGATGTTTTTTGGCAAATGTGAGTTGAGCCTTTGTGGGATTTTTTCATCAGGAGTGGTTCATCCATGGATGTCATTTTTGCCAAGTCTCTTTTTTATTGTTGAACTCTGACCTTAACTGAAGCAAGTGATGCCTGCAGTTCTTTAGATCTTCTGGGCTCTTGTGAGACGTCCTGGATGAGTCGCTGATGCGCTCTAATTTTGGTCACACCTGGGATGATTCACCACTGTTACAGATTTTCTCGCTTTGAGGATAATGGTTCTCACTGGAGTTCACTGGAGTCCCAAAGCCTCAGAAATGGCTTTGTAACTCTTTCTAGACTGATAAATGTCAGTGACTTTGTTTCTCAACTGTTTTTTAGATCATGGCATGATGTGCTGTTTTTGTGATCTTTTAACCCACTTCACTGTATCACACAGGTTTTGTTTAAGAGGTTTCTTGATCTAGCAGATCTGGCAGTAATCAGGTCTGAGTGTGACTAGTGAAACTGAGCTTAGCTTTCCCAATAAATTGGGTTCAGGATTTAAAAAGGGGTGCAAGAAACCTTACCTTTTCACACAGGGGGAGGTAGACTTGGATAGCTTTTTATTTCCTTGATAAATTGAATTTTTATAAACTGGATATAATATTCTGAAACATTTACATTTGACAAATATGCAAAAAACAAAAAAACAAAAAACATTGTCAGGTCTCATTGTGATGTTTTAGCTGTGTTTTAGGTGTGCCCAAGCCCAAGCTAGTTCAACCCAACGCACACCCTGCTTTCTCATCTGTTTGCCTCTAAGTGGGACTTTAATTTGTAAAACGAACATCATGCTGTATTCAGTAAGACTTAAAAGTACATTTTCTCTGTAAGCCTCTTTACAATCTGACTTCATTTTGCAACCAGGGGAGTTATCCCCATTTGGCCATTAGAAAAAACAGCATGTTTAAATTCATGCTGACCTTGAAGAAGCGGCAGAGGAGCACAGATGAACTCTGCTGGCTAAGTTTGAGTCACACTGACACAAAGAGTCAGAGAGAAAGTGAGAGAAAGTGAATCTGCTGTGGCCTCGTTAATCACTCATAAATTATTAATGGAAACTCCCATCCGCTGTTATAACATTGCAAGGATACACCGCTCTCTCTTTCTTAGACCTCTTTCCATCACTTTTACTTTCATTTTTTTTTTCATATTGCTGTGTTTTCACAGAGTCATGAGCTTCTTTAAGCCATTCTCCCAGAATGACTTCACTCTCAAATGTCCTTCTCAGGTATTCTAACATAATTTATAACACGACTGCCCAACATTTAACTCCTTAAGACTTTCTGCATGAAAATACTTCTGCTGTATCTTGAATGGCATCGGCCCCACTTATACATCTTTTCTACACATAGTGTAAGCCATTTTCAGAAACCAATAAAACACAAATAATGTCAGCAACAGTGCCTTAAATCACAGTGAGAGTGTGCATGTTTTCTCACCTTTTCTGTTGTCTGTAGAGGCTCGTAATTGTTGAATCATTATGTGTTGTGCACTATTTTCACACTAAGAATCCAAGAATAAAACGCTTTTAGGCTTTTAGGCTTTTTAACAAAAATAGGGAAGAAATGATTTGGTTAAAATGTGTGAAAAGAGAAGGGAAAGTGGTTTGGAAATATCTACTACAAATAAATTAAAGCTGCTCTCACTTACTGTGACAATCACACAGGGATTCATTACTAAAGCCTGCAGCTCTTTTAGCATCACTGAACTGATTTCTTCTACCCATAATTTTCCTTTGTGATTCAGTTTTGCTCTGCTTGCCATAAGCAATTTTTTATTTTTTTTACTTAATCTGTCATATTTGTTGTGAAGATGAAGACCCAAATGCAGACACTCAGGCATTGTCAGGCAAGCTGACTGTGCAGCAGGCATGAGTAGGATGCAAATGCAAGACTTGAAAACAGTAAACAAAAAGCACTTTTATTTAACCTAAACTGGATACAAAAATAATACAAGGTGAAGAACAAACAAATCTAAACATACTTCAAGGTAGGACACAACCACTAGGGACAACACAACAGGAACAAAGGGCAATATATATACACATACCAGGCATTACCTGAAAAAGGGAATACACTGAAGGAAATCTGACTATTGAGACAAGGGGAAGTAACACTAAGCACAGTACACGAGACAAGGGCCTATCAAAATAAAACAGGAAGTAACAATCACTGAGACCGGGACTAAGACATGTGAACCTGACACTTAGGAATTTAAATAAATTGGGAATCAAAAGATATTTCAAATAAACAAAAATATCCAACAGATAGAGGACTGTGACATAACCTTTATTTAATAATATGACTGATAAAATTAAAAATTCACATCCACATTGTTCTTGCCAAGACACACACCAATAGTATTAATGGTAGTTGTATAAAAAAAACCACAGATACACAGTGAAAAACAGTGAATATAAAAAGTAAAATACAACACAAATAACCAACCTTTTTGACTTTTAGTGCCAATTATGACTAAAAGAACAGTAAAGGTCATTGTGTTGGCCTACAGGGGGTAACGGTATTCAGGAAAAACATTTCCAGCCCAGAGTAACTGGCTCTAGGTTATTTAAAATCCCCATAAATTAATTTAGTGAGCTGATTTTGTTGCAGATTCTGAAAGCAAGCTACTAATTTAAAGGCTCTTTTGTTAAAGTTCAGTGCAAACTTTCAGGACAGACAGCAGGAATGAATCTTAGGCAGTGACGGCCCACAATTTTTTCATTAATCTAATGGATTAAGAAAGGAGCAAGGCAAGAAATCCCTTCTAAATAATAATGTAGCAGTGGTTTAGTCTATGACATGAATATACCAGACCAACCGACCCCAGCATACAACGTTCGGTGGAGTTTGGAATAAGCCCCAGTGGAGACGGTATTAAGCATATCTATGCATTGTGAAGATACGTGCATATAAATCATGTCACTATAAATGAGCACTGACGTAGGAGTAGAGGCTGAAAGTCTATTACTTTCCTAACGGGACAGAAAGGACAGTTTCAGTTTAAGTTTTTGACAGCAGTTACTAAATGTTAGTTGTAAAAGGCAGCGAGCCATCAATTATTATTCCTAAGTACTTATACTGCAACACTAACTCTTGGAGTGGACTGTAGCGAAACATGAGATGTTTCGTGGTTTCACATTTCAAATTTGTCACCATTTAAACAAATGTGCTGTACGTCATTAAAAGCTACAGTACCATGCAGCCATAACCATTTAAAGCAATAGCAGATGTTTTTGACTAGTATACATTTTTAAAAAGCCAAATTCATGTTACATTTTCACTCTAAAATAGCGTAGCAACTACCTGTCGAGGAAAGCAAAGCACTTATAAGCCTAACAGCCTGATAATTCCCTCATTAGTTTGTCAGTTAAGATAAATAAACAAAGAAAATAGAGGAAATGAAGCTGTGCTAAAATAAGGTAAATATATTGGACTTAGATTCGACAGGTGGCCAGAAATAAAACACCAAATTAATGCTAATGCTGATCCGTGTTTGCTGACAGTGTAAACATTGCTTGCTGACACAGCTCCCTGATTCGTTCTCCATAACAGTTACACAGTGTTGTGTTTACAGCCTGCATGGCTGTTCCAAGTGACCAAAACTCTACTAATACTGCTCAAGAAGTAGAAAATAAAAAATGTATCTGATGAGAGGGGTTCAAGTTAATTATAATCATAAGACAAGAGGGAAAAGGATGGAGATGAATTAAAGAGAGAAGCTCAGTTGTGTTAGTTTTCTGTCAGGTCCTGGCACTGTTTTCCTACAGTAAATATTGAATTTTGTTCTGGTCTGAGAAAGTGTTGAACTCCTGGTATTTGAGTTTCATTTCAGTTTGGAATGAGATATTTCTGTCGTTGTACCAGAAGGAAGTGCAGCTCCATCTGTTCTTCTTGTTTGTGAAAGTCTGTTGTCTTTGGGTTGCCATGTTTGTCTTTGTCCACCAATCTCTGTGACCAAGCTGAAGTTTTCTAGCGACTGTCTTTCTAAATGTGCAGAGGTTTATAGGAATGGATTCTTATGCTAATTATCTATCATGTAGTGGTGCATTACATGATTTGAATTTAAGTTTAATCATTAACTGACTCACACTGGGCCTCATTGTGGCCCCTGAGTCCATCCTCTGTCTCAGATGTCTACGCGCCATCATTTTAGCCTTCTCTGCATTTTGCGACTCACAGCTTTAACCCAACTTTGTTCTGAAAAGCTCGCCCTTTTAAACAAGGTTTGAACAGCAGGTGGGTCAGTTACTGTCTCACAGCCAGAACTGTGTGCCTGAAAGGACCAAGGGTAGAAATAAACTGCCTGAAACCGAGTGGTTAAAGCTGCCTGAATTGTGAATTGGCTCACACATAATAACTTAATCTGATGTTATTTGAAACATTGGCTATGTATAGAAATATAAGCATGCAGAAATTATAACAGTCAAAAGTTAAACACATAATTTGTTGGGCAAAAAGAGAATTATTGTAGTTTTGGTTCTGTACACCACCTCAGTGGATTTCAAATTAAACAATGTGTGAGTAAAATGCAGACTTCCAGCTTTACAAAACTGCGTTACATGAACTGTTTTAGAATTACAGCCAGTTTCATGGCCAAGTGAGGTTTGTTCTCTCATTATTTAATGACAAATGGAGCCTAATATCTCAATATAATTCAAAGTGCTGTGCCCAAAAGCCCAAGAGATGTCAGTGCAAGTGAGGGAAGCCATCATTAGGATGAAAAACCAATTAAACCAATGAGTGATAAAGCAGAAACTTCAACAGTAGCCACATCAACATCTGGTACATAATTAAAGACGAGGAATGCGCTGACCAGCTCAGCAACCCCTAAAGGCCTAAAAGAAGACAGAAGACAAGTAAAGTACATGATCAGAGAATTATTTTTATAGTTAAAAACAACAACTTCACAATATGTAACCAAGTCAAGAGCATGCTTAAGGAGGCAGATGTATCATTGTCAAAGTCCCGATTAAGAAACGGCTTCATGAATGGAAAGACTGGGGGTCTACAAGAAGGTGCAAACCACTGATTACGCACAAGAACAAGAAGGTCAGATTAGACATTGTCAGAAAACATCTTAAAGATGCTTATTGTTTCATTTAAAGCATAGGTGTTAAACTCTGGCCCGCGGGCCACATTTGGCCCGCAGCCTAATTACATTTGGCCCACGAAGCCACACCAAATTACTATCAGAGCTGGCCTACTGGTATTATACAGCTAATATATATATTGTTTAGTATTAAGCTTTGCTTGTTCCAGATTCAGTTTTTCAGCAAAACGTGTTTGAGTCCATAAGAAAAGATTCATTCTTATATCTGGATGAATAAATATATTTCAATAAATATATTTCAATAAATATTAACGTTAGCCCGCGACTTTGTTCCAGTTTTGAATTTTGGCCCACTGTGTATTTGAGTTTGACACTCCTGATTTAAAGTCTACTGTGGTGGTGACAGAGGCAAAACTACAAAAAGTGTGCAATTCTCCAACAAATTGTGGACTTAACTGTACACTTTTGAGTACATAAACACCATCAGTCCTCTTTAACTTCGTTTCTCTTTGACTGTGTTTCATTTTAGAGTGATCCAGATTCGCTCTGTAACGTAATAAGGCCAGAGTTTATGCTTCACATTAGCCAACCTCCGCTGAAGTAACAACCCAGCAACTTATATTTAATAATTGATGGCAGAGCATAGCGATGCGTACGGCTTGGCTCCTCTGTTTGCTCTGAGCGTTATGGGTCCCTTATAGGATGTGCATGAGTGTTATAGTGGATGTTGTACAGACATTACGAATGGGAAGTGCCGCCCCGGGACAAAGCCAGCTGAAGCGTTAAGAAACAGAAGATACTAGCTGCAAACGTGTGTGTGTGAGTGAGTGACTGTGAGTATGCCTACATGTCCAGCAGCCCATGAATAAACAAATAATGTAGGGCTGCATTTTCTGTTGTTTGCACTGTGCCTGTCTGCATCTGTTTGTCTTACGGCCCTCACTTTGGAGTTTGGGACTTTCTCTTAAAAGCCACGCTGAAAACAACACTTTCCAATAATCTACTTCTCCAAAGAAGCGAGTCACTGCTGAGCACATTTGCAGCATATATGTCACTGTTGACATGCGATTAAACAGATATTGCATGTTGTCATTACGATACAAGCCATCTTCATCCATCTCTTTCCTCGCAGTTGTCCCTCTCAGCCACTTTTTCCACTCATCTTTCGCTGTTTTTACCAATCTGTTCATGTGGAAGATGCACAGAAATAACCTTGAAAATGTATTCCCCAGCAAAGTGCTTTCATATCTTCACCTCCTATCTTCCCATCCTCCATCCCTCTGTCCTCTGGCCGTCCTCAGATGGGCCACGATTCATTATGGTAATTGACTTCGGTTCTTCCAGGAACATGAGCAGACCTTGTTCTCCTCACATCTTTTTCTTTTTTTTCTCTCGCTCTCTCTGTTTCCCTTTCTGCCTTAAAGTAAAGGATTTGCATGGTCAGACTCCCACAGAATCAAATAGCTGTTAAAAATCCTCCGTGTGTTTGTTTGTGCACCCTGCATCTTCATTTTCCCCCCTCCTCTCCCTCTGTCATCCCTTTTTTCCCTCTCTTGCCAATAGCATAACGGGGTGTCTGTTTGTTCACTGTTCACCTCTTTCATCTTCCTTCCTGCACATGTGTGTGTATGTGACTATTTTGCATGCACCCAGCAGGAGCAGCTTAATAGAGCTTATTGAGAATCTAAGAAAAGACATTCTCAGTAAATCAGAGATCGCATCGGATCAAATCAATGTTTGCTGGATAAAAAAAACTGAAAGGATGCCAAGATGTGAAGGAAAGAAATTGAAAAATATATTAGAGCCAAAAACTTTATCTCCTCTGATGAAAGCGGATAAATGCTAAATATGAATGAGATGGTAGGGATGGGGCTTGCATGGTAAGCATTACAGGGAGCTGAAATATGAAAATGAACAGAATGAGGCTTTTAACTAATCTGAAATTAAAGTTATTTCAGCTATTTAAAGATGTGAGAGCATGATATTTGTAGATGAAGTGGAAATAATCTCTTTAAGCATGGCTTGCTCTTATTCTTTCTTTTGGATCTAATAGGTATCAGAGATACGTTGTGTGCTTTTATTTGTAGCCAGAAATATGAAACCGTCCTTACTTAAATTTCAAGACTGTTTTGTGACTGATACACTGTTGGTGTCTCACCAGTTGTGTTATTGTTGTCTGGCTCTTAGTAAGAAGGTTTATCTGCCACTGGAAAAAAAAAGTAAAAGAAAAAGTATCAGGCAGACTTGTCAAGGAAAAAAAAAGGCAAAATTTCAGATTAGTACGTCAGAATTTCGACGTACAAACTCACAACGTCAAAGTTTTGACTTATGTACCATACAGAAGCTTGTGTAAAATAAATGTAGTATAGTCAATATAGTATTGAGTACTGATATCTCAATCTCTTAAATCAGTGCTGGATGATTCCATGTGTTTATTGGCCTTTAATTGCATCTTATACTGTCTGTTGTCCTCCACTGATCGTTTGTGCTGCTGTAACTGTTATTTCGTTAGCTTCATAGCATAATTGCCTAAGTCATTTGACTAAGTCAATGACTTAGGCACTTATGCTATGAAGCTAACGATTTTGATCTATCTCTTAAACTTTAAACTTCCTGTTTGAATAAATGCGCCGTTGTCTTCGCCACAAAATGTATATAAATGATGAGCTATTAGCATCTTTTAGTTTCTCTATATTATCACTGGCCACTTCCATGTTGTTTTTTTTGTGCGCGAGGGTGCATTAATAATGCTAGCTAGCTTAGTTTGAAAGCTAGCTAGCATTAGCAAACAGTAGCAAACTGGCAAACAGTACTGGTACAACACACAGGCACACATATGTGTAAGCTCTAGAGGTTTTATATGGAGAAAAATAACCTACCCCATACTGTTTTATTCATCATAATTATTTCAGGTTATTAATATGTTTAATTTTCTGTTTTTGTCACATGATAATCTTTGCTAAACTCTTGTTCTTCTATTGTACCATAAGATGAAGCATCTATTGAAATGAAGTAGGACTAAATTCATATAGGACTAATTAGATAAAGACTTTTACTCTGGAAAACTGAAGCCTAACATCCTTGGATACCTCACTGATAATCCATTACAAAGGCTCCAACTACACAGACACGGTGAAGCGGTCCAAGTCAGAACGTTGAATTGGCAGAGGTGAGGCCCAACGGTCAGCTCTGTCCAAATGGATGACTTATAAAATATTCAGTGGTTATGATTTTTTTGTTGTAGGCAGTAAACGTACTCTTTAATGCTGTAAAGCAGGATTTGGCCATCACTTTCAGATGGGCTGGGACACCGTACCCGTGGAACCTAGAAAACGAAGCTTTCCAACATGCATTAAATATTCTGAAAGGGTCTTTTTAAACCCCAAATCCCATCTTTTTCCAAATCTACTATAACAAAGAACTTGTAATGCCTAAATCAATTGGTGGGTGCAAAAGAAATTTAAAAATAGCCCCCAGTGAGAGCTAAACTCCAGTCTCCTTAATGAAAGGATGGACCTTTCCACTCCTGGGACAGTGGAAACACTCTTAAATGTCATTTGAGAGATGTTTATGTGACTAATTTCAGTAGGTGGGAATAGTCTAGCAGCTCTAATCAATATTTCTCATTAACAGCGGCTGCAAACAATGTTAAAGAAAGGGAACAGCAACAGAGGGAAACAGCAACTGGTATTAACATCATCAGCATCGTTCAGCTCCCTGTTTTACTGTCATGGTTCACTGTTACGTCATGTCAACAGACAGTTGGTGGCAATGGAAAAGCTCTCATGTGCTTATAAAACCTCATAAAACACTAAAGAGATCCAGAACTGAACTCTTTCTGAACCTCTTTAAAGAGTTCCTGAAACACTTGCAGTTCAGAGATTAATCAGATTCTCTAGGCTTGCACACACACACACACACACACACACACACACACACACACACACACACACACACACACACACACACACACACACACACACACACACTTACTCATAATCTCTGGCTCCATTTGAACATTTCAGTCAGATTTGTTTAATTTTAATTTTGTGCTGAATTCTCTCCCGCTTCCTCCTCTTCCTCCCTCATCCCCTCCCTTCCCCTCTCTCCAGGCGGATGGCAAGGTGGTCGATGGCAGCCTGCTGGGAGATGCCAACGGCGTCGAGCCTGCACCGGGCAGAGTGAAGGATTCTGGGAAGTGGCAGAAGCCGCGGTTCTCTCGGAGAGCTCTGATGAAGTGCTGCCTGGTGAAATGGATCATCGCCAGCACGCAGCCACAGGACAAAGGTGAGAGGAGTGACATGAGCATCTCAGGCTGAGTGTGACATGTGGGGTGAAAGCACAAAGAGTTTGAACTGATCAATGGCTTTGACACATGAATCCCAAAGTTCCTGCAGACTGAGCTGGTCAGTTGACCTCAGGGTCAAGTACCAAGAGATAATTTAAAGTCATACGCTCATTTATCAAAAACCTCTACACCCTCGGTCACCATTAATATTGTCCACAAACCTGAATACCCTCTCCAACGCCTCCTGTGCACTGCTTTTTATCTGTCTATTGACTTTGTCTTTGAAAGGAAAACAGATGCACAGAGGTCGCAACCACAAAACTGTATAGATAACAATAACAATAAAAAGCACAGGTAAGTGAATTAAAACCGATTAACAAAATACAATAATTAGAAGTTTAAAAAATGCTGATTTTTTTTTAACAAAAAGGGGGTAAATAAGTAAAATGAGACCCTAAAAGTATAATCGATAAAATAAGCAACATATTGACAAGCTAAACTACTGAAACAGGCAGTCAAAATTAAACCTTAGAGCACCTTCACTAGTATTGTTCCAGATGTTTGAACGATACTTGTCCTCACTGTTTTGTTTTTTTTAAAATATGAAAACAGTCTTCTTCTTTGTGTTTCGGTGTAGTGTAGCCACTCCAGAGTTTTCATGTCTCTGCCTCCTGTTTGCTACTTCCTGTTTTATTTTGATACTCTGTTGTCTCCTGTGTCCTGTTTTATGTTTTCTTGTCTCCCTGCCTTGATTGTATGCACTGCTGTGTTTTCTCCAACTGTTTCCACTTTCCCTTGTAGCCCTTGTAATACTTGAAATACTGGAAATTTTTAGCTTTGCAGTGTAGCAGAGAAAATGGTTACTTAAGCCTTTCAAAGCTACATTTGAGAATTATGTTTGACTTCTGAGCATATTACCCTGCATTATAAATAGTTGTTCCTTCCTCTGGCTTTACAGGCCTCCAGTCTTGGTTTGTTCAAAGGGGTTATTGCTCCACCCAGTGGTCCAGCTGTTATTGTACACAGTTAGTCTTTTCCCCGCAGGGAGGAAAAGAGACTCTTTTAATTTTAATCTTTATACACATATACATGTGTTTTACTGAAGCCTGCTTGTGAATGGCAGAAAATATTATCTGATGTTTGTTGATTTTAAAATAGCTCTAATGTAAGAAAACATTTCTACAGTGCAAATAAAATCCATAGTTTAGTTCTGGATATTTATTATAAAACAAGAAGAAACCCAAATCATCTCAGTGTGCTCTCATCAGGGCTTTGCCTCCTCTGGGTCTTCCTTTCTTTGCCAATTCTTCAGCACTTCATGACCTCCTTTCCTCTTCTTGTCCTTCCCTGTCACTTCTTAATCACCATCATCTTTCTTCCTTACAGACTTTATTCTTTCCTTGCTGCCTCTTCTACTTCCTTCTTGACTTACTTGCCTTCTATCTTTCTCTTATTTGTTTACTCCTGTTTTCATCCCTCCTTTTTTTCATTCCTTCACTTTTCCTTCATCATCTGTCTGTCCTACCCCTGGCGTCTTCCTGTCCATCCTTCTCCTTACTTCACTTCTGTCTCTATTCCTTCTCCTTCCTCATCCCTGCCTCATAACACCATATTTGTCCCCAACTGTATTCTGCTCCTAAACTTTATTTTCATTTGTTTTTTGTTTGTTTGTTTGTTTGTTTGCTTGTTTTTATCATTGGAGGCATGCATTTCTGTGTCCAATCAGTTTAAAGTTTAAATTTAAATAACACAATGAGGCAGAGTCTGTGGCTGTGACCTGTCTGAGCTCAGTTCACGCTGTAATGTAATGGCTCTGGTAGAAGTTCTTCACTTTTTTAAAAACGTAATCAAAGTTTTTGACAAAACGATTTCTAATATTTGAAAACACTTTTCATCACTGAGTGGATAAAACTTATATTGCCTGGATGTGGAGATGCTGGAAAATATGTTTGGATATGTTTTTTTTGCATCATTGTTCCAGGATTGTTTTTGTTTTTTCGGGCTTATAGAGACAAGTTCGGGTCATAGTCATTAATTATGCCCACTCCTCTGGCCAGCCCATGCAATCAATAAAGCCCATTAGGAGAGCTACACACACAGTCATAGACCTGTTTTGTACATTTTCTCTAAAACCTGTTGCAGAACAATTTTATCCACATGGACACATTTGAAGAACTCGTACTTCTCGTATTTCTGCTTTTAAATCATGCTTGCTTAAATGAAAATAGAAAGTTAACTATAAATCTAATATCGGGCTGTTTCCAGCAGAGAATAAAAATAATGTCCACCACTGTGCGCAGAGGGACTTCCAGTGATTTAGCACAGATATTTATACCTTGAAGGTTTCCACCCAAGCACCTGTGCAACCAAATTACATCTATTAGTTTTGAGGTTGTTTGTTTGTTTTACATGCCTTGATGTGCACTAATGCACTTCATCAATCTTTAACAGATTCAAGTAATCCTTCAGGTCTTTTCCTCTTTGCCTCTGGCTGTGAGATCAGTGAATAAGCTCTTTGTTTGCAGGAAACAGGAGCGCAGTGAGTAAAAAAGAACAGGACTAACAATCACAGAGAGAGAAAGAAAAGTGGGGCTGTGATGGGATCTATTTCATCTTAGCGGTGTCGAGGGAAAAGCGAGAGGGATTCAGCAGTGGAAGTGGGCAAACCCTCACCTCGATAATGGCCAGCAGCTAAAAATAGCAGCGCAGAGACGGAGATGTGAATCAGTGGTGTGGGTGTGGTTTAGGTGTGGAGAGTTAGAGACAGTGTGCAGGGTTTGAGCAGGATAACTGCAGTTTATACACTGCTGGAAACGAAGGACTACAGACAGTGGGTTTAATCATTTCTATTTTCAGGTACCTTGTGTTTTTAAGGATAACACTGATCATTTCAGTGTACATAAATGTGTTTCTTTCAGATTTTGGATGCTCGTTCTTACCTTTGTTTGAAGCCTTTATTGAATTGAATTTCACAACCATTAGGCCTTCAAACCCTTTATTATTAGGCTGTGGGCTTGGTTTTAGAAATCAACCTATAATAATAGAAAATTGTTGTCTGCATGATGCAGTACATTTGCTGTCCAGCAGATTTGTTCTCCCGGGAACCCTCATTAAACGGATTTGGCACTAGATGTTATCTAAATGGTCTCCACTTCATATAAGTTGGTAATGTAGTCAAGTTTCAATCACTTATGTTTAGTCTTGATGTATTTATTCAGTATTAGTTTTAAATTGGTAAAGCTGAAACTTCAAAAAGAACTCCTGCTCGTTGTTCTTGGTTGTAGCATGTTTTATGCAGATATTAACTGAGGTGAGCTTTGCAGGACATATGTTTATGTGTGTGAAAAGTGAAGAGAATTGCTTGTCTTAAAACGTGCATTCTTGCAAATGACCAGCAGGTGGCGACTCCTGGTTGTAAAAAGATATCTGATTGCATAGCACTCTATAGGAAAATGGCCCTACTTTTCACTCAATTTGTGATCTCAGTAATTATTTTCCTACTGCGTTTATGGCCTCAAGAGCTAGTTAAAAGTCTTATTCATTACAGTACATAACACATTATGTGAATCTTGTTCCCATTAAGAGTAAAATAATCAATAAAACACTATAGGTTTTGGTTTGTAAGTCTCTCAGGAATAATTGTACAGTGTTCCTTGGTTTCTCAGTAACATCCTCCCCTCTCCTTGAGGTTTGATTTAAAAATAGACCAGTTATGATGAATGTTCTCAACTCAAGGTTTAAAAATGGGACTTTACGCACAACTGGCTGACATCACAGTGACCATGTACAACTTTTATGTGTAGCTGGCATGGTTTATGTCACATTAAATATATTTAAGATCATTCTGCATGTATAAAGATGTAAACTACATTTAAAATTTTAATTAGTAGTGTTACCTCAGAATTTGAAGAGGTAGTTCTTAGTACACATCATCCACATAATGTGATGGCTCTGAGAGCTTAGTGCACTGCAGCTTGATAAAAACGCAAATTACAAAAAAATATCTTCACAAAACCGACTGCAAAACATTTAAAAATAATAATAATCAAGTAAATACAGAGACATTACAAAGCACTCAGACAACAGCACACAATATGGACAAAATTACTGAGCGACACCTCTTAATCTTTAAATTCAGGTGTGTAAAATCAAGCACCTAGCCATGCAGTCTGCCTAGATATTCACCTGTAAGTGGTTTTATGTAAAGTGGAAGAATTTAGGAACCACAGCAAATCGGTCACAAAGGTAGGTATGTAAAAGTCGCCAATGCTCTGGCGCCAGTCCAAACCTCCTCTGGCATTAACATCAGCACAAAAACTGTACCAGGAGCTTCATGGAATACGTGTCCATGGCCACACAGCTCCTCTAAGTGTAATGTGTAGGCTGCACAGTATTCTTATCCATCCACTGTATTCCAAGGGGATACTGAAATGTTTGAACATATGTTTCTGTTGCAATAGTGAGTCATGAAGTTAGGTATTAATCACTCCAGATATCTCCTGTTAGCTCAGGATTACTTATCACTCAATGGGTGAAGTTGTGAATAAATCAAGTGAAGCGTGTCTAGTTTTATGAACCATGTATTCAAGCTTGATTAAGTTTGACTGGACTTTTTAAGGTTAAGAAAGGATTAAAGCCAGATAACAAAGGCTTTTTCACAAATGTGTTGTGTTCTACGATTATTCCTGAGATTAATCAAACTAATAATAAACTAAGTGCTTACACTTGGTGGGAGGCAGATATCTGCAATGAATGAATGAATCATCTATGTTAAGATGAGACTTTTTCATAGGCACAGATTTATTTATTTAGCTTCCATAACATGTCTTCTTCATCAAAACCTGCACACTAGACATTTAATGCTTATTTTACACATTTAAACATCCAAACAGCAAATTTCAGAAAACTTTGAATACAAAAATAATTATAATAAACTGTAAGTTCCATTGTGTCAACGTTGCTTGCATTTTTTTCAATGTAAAATAGCAGTTTCTAATTAAAATGTATAGAAATCTATGGAAATCTGCACTCCGCTCACAAATGCACAAACCAAGCGTTCCAGTTTTAATCCCGTTTGTATTCTGAGCACCGAGGTTTGTTCATATATTATTCAGAGGCTGATTTGTAGAACATTTTCATCTGGGAATACTCCTGTCTCTCGTGATTTATGAAGTCATAAACTCATAATATCTTCTCCGTAAAAAAAGAAAATTAACATTTTAGCCGCTAAACAAACTTAAAGTATGCCGTGATGTTTTTATGCTTCTTGTTTTGGTTAAAGTAGTCTAAAGATATTGAATTTAAAGTGATATAAAACAGGAAAAACACGAATAAACAGTTCCTATAAATAAAGTCAGCTATACTGCACAGCTCCACTCTGTTTTGGCATGCATGACTTCTTTCATTTCAGTCAGCATAAAGTTTAATCTCTACTTTAAGTTACTCTCACACCAGGGAAGAAGAGTGAGATAAGAAGGCTGTATCAGTGAAACTGAAAGACGAAGAGATATCAGTGACTGTAACACGAAAAGTGTAATATGAGTCGGATTAGATATGGAAGGAAAATGAGGGAGGGAGCTAAGCAGAATATTGGGATTTCTTTCTCCGTGACTGTACACGTTGACACGGTGGTCCCAGTGACCACGATGGCTGATGATGGCTGAAACAGGAAAAGCGGCGATGGGGGGGGGGGGGGGGGGGGTTCTTTTGTGGTTTGTCAGACTGGGTCGTGTTTAAGGAAAGCAATGGTGATTCGAGTCACCTCGTCTGAGACACCAAGGGTAGTGGAGAGAGGAGGAGGAGGAAGTGAAGATCACCTGTAAGCAAAGTGGGACAAATGAAACAACCTTTATATCAGAAGACTTTTCTGTGTCTTATCACATTCCTGATTTTTCCTGCAAGATCAGCATTTCTTTTTTACACTGTGTGGTCTATTTGGCCAAAGTTTGGATGATGAATGCATGCAGGGCACACTGTGAAAAGGAAATCGCCAAGCTGCTGCGCTGCTTCTTTGGCTTCATCACCGGGACACTAGTTCAAGGTATTTTCTTTTTTGTTCGGTCGTGCATTTTTCATTCCGCTTATTAAAACAGCAGATTATAGGCAAGGCAAGGCAAGGCAAATTTATTTGTATAGCACAATTCAACAACAAGGTGATTCAAAGTGCTTTACAGAGACATTAGAAACAAAAACAAATAAAAAGCATGATTTAAAATGATTTATAAACAAAAGCTGATTTGTTTTCTGTCCTGTTTATTTATTTTCCAGTTCAAAAATATCTACATGCATGCTTTTCATTATTGTCATATAAGTAACAAAGTCCACTTTTCAGCTTTAACTTAAGTAGTTTTATTATATGTTTGTCTATACTTGTAGTCCTTCACATTTATCTGATGGAAATTGACAATTTTTTAAACTTAGGTCAATTGAGCAAAAACCTTTTTTCAGAAATTCTTCAGAAACTCTAAAATCTCTCAGATGGCTTGATGATAGTTCAGGCTCCAAAGATACCAAATAAGAGACTATTTGTATAGAATTGGTGCATCAGGGCTTTCTTTTTCCTCCTCTTCTTCTTCTCTCTTAATAATGATCTCACTGACTTATCCTGAGACCTGATCCCTAGTTTGGGACCACTGAGTTAAACTGCCTAACTTTAATGTAAAGTTACAAATGCTGCTGGTTAAATGTAGATAAAAAGAGCAGGCTATGATTGTAACCACAGAGGCTGAATTCTTTCATTTATGCAACAAAAGTTGAAAGTTCATTTTTAAAGGAAGCTGGCATGGTGGTGTAGTGATTAACACTGTTACCTCGCAGAAAGTAGACCCTGGGTTTAAATCCCCCAGCTGGGGACTATGTGAAGTTTACATTCTTGTGTCTCTGTGGGTTCTCTCCAGGTATTCTAGCTTCTTTCCACAGTCCAAAAACAGGCACAAGGGTCAGGTCATTTGGGCTTTAAAGTTGGCTGTAGGCTTGACCCTGACCCAGCTTCAGCATGACCCTGAAGTGGATAAGCAGAAATAAATGGATAGACATTTGAAGTATTACAGTACATCATCAATGGTACGATTGTGTTGGTTGTTTGACTTTATGAACAGGCTGAATATGTGCCTGTGTCTGCCTTGTTTTACAAATGTTGCCACAAGTACTTTAAGGATGAAAATATGTTGTGGAAATAAGAATCAAGAAGTGCTCTTTTTTATTGTGTTAAGCATACACTGGGACCTCCAAAATTTGATTTTTATTACTCTTCTATTCTCCTTTTTATTGATCGGTCCTTTATGAATGTATCTCTATGTCCTTCCATCAGCATTGATTAGATGTAAGTCTATCTGCTGTCCTCCTCTTCTGTCCTTTCGTCCAGCAAACATCATCAAGCCACCACCAGCTGAATCAGCACCTGATACTTCTTGCTTTTCCAGCCCGCTGTTTCCTCTTTATCAGCCCTCCTTGTATCACCTTCTTTGTTAAATTGTTCAGACTCATTATGTTTGCTGTTTCCCTTTCTGCTCCTAAACTCTGTGCAGACAGGTGAGGACACCTCAGGATATCAGGGCAGTGACAAGACACAACTCTGGATGATGGATGAAAAACTTATTTTGCCTCCTCCTCAGTTTAAACTCTCTGCTGTTCAGCTGTTTCCTGTTTGAATATTTCTAACCAAATTCTGCTCAGGTCTCCAGTGATCAGCTAGCTAGAGGTAGATAAGGGAATATGAGAGGATATTTCAGTGCTGGATAAAGAGAAATTTAAAAATAAAACAACCGTAGCAGCGAGGGGAGCGGAAAAGTAAGACTCTGTTTTAATCACACATCCAGGCCTGGCTTTGAACCTGCCAGGCTGAGGTGGGTTTATGAAAAGGAGATTATCTCATATGGATATAAGACTGGATTTAGTTTTAATTGGAAAATTAAAAAAGTTGACGGAGTGAGGCAAAGACAGCAGGAGTGTAAAAAGTGTGAAAAAGATGCCATCTTTTCCCCCAATGGCCACTAAATGGTTTTTGCAGCTCTTGGAGTTGGAGAGGACGTAGAGCAAGTTTACATGTCTGGGGTGCTGTTTACTGACAGTGTAGAGGGCAGTTCCTGTCAACACTTGGTGCAAAGTTTTCATCTTATGTCCCTGGGGTAGGTTGTTTGGGAAGAAACGGGCATTAAAGAGACTTGGATGATTTAGTCATCTCTCTTCTGACTGAGCAGCAGGGTGTTTAAAATCTGTGCACAGCCTTTAAAGATTTCCTTGCATTCGCAGATTTCCACTCATGTTCGTGAACATACTGCGAATAACAGGGTGGATTCAGGGAGGCAGGCTTTACAAATTAAATTTCTTGCTTTGTTTTATTCCTGATGTTCTCCTGTCAAACATGGATACAGATGTCGTGAGAAACCACACATTGTCTTCCTTTTCATTTATGGCTTAGTAAGCTTGTCTATGATCTGGCAGTAATCAGATCATATACAAACTTGATCTAATCAAAATTTGATCTAATATCTCCAGTTTCTTCTTGTGTCAGTGAAATAACACGAGTGGCTCTTCTCTGCTGTTTGGTGTCTGACGCCCTCTGGTGGACAGAGTGGATATAACATGGCAAATACATTCCTCAGTTCAAACTTAGTTTTATGACAACAGTCAAAAAAACAGCTTTTTATGGGCTAAAAATTATAATTTTATAATTTTGATTTTTAAATTTACTGCAAATATCCAAAATGATAGAGACCTTGTCTTTGGTGGGAAAACTGTGAAATGACAAATTTTAATAAATTAGATTATTTATTTTTCCATTTTCTAATAATTCAATAATTTCTATTTAGGATAGATAAACCAAGCAGAGACTCGCCTATCAAAGCCAGAGTATTTCATTATAATGCAGTGAAGACGAAAATGAGATTACATTTTGGAATCGGCTCTGGTCTGAAGAGTCAACTAAAAAATAAGGTGATAAACAGCTTGACTAGCTCTGTCTAAAGAAAATCAGCTATAAGCCTGTTTTATTCTCCATATTTGTACAAGTTTAAAAAAAACAACAAAAGTTGCATTTTGTATGTCAACGTGATGTCCAAAGAGATGATCTAATTGAGGGAGGGAGGCTAAAAACACAAACCTATCTCAAAATCTCATCAATCTGGTATTTTCTTAAAGAGATTATACGTGCTCAGCTCAAAGACTTCAGAAGAAAACTGCAGTGCCCAATGACAGAACTGGTTAAAGAAAAACAGCTTCTCAACATCTAACTTAATAATAAGAGGAGGTTGGCATGTCATTGTCAAAGTCTCTGTTCAAAAAACACCTTCATGAATGTCTTGATGCATGCTCAATCATCCAGGTAAGTAAATCTCCAAAAGTTGATTCTGTTCATCTGGACGTAGCGTTTTGTGGGAGAAACGTTTCGTCACTCATCCATTCAGTCTCAGCTGACTGCAGGTTTCCCCAAATCTTATAAACAGTAAATTTGCATAATGACTGAAACCAGCCCACGAAGGAACAGTGGGCTGGGAGGTCAGTTCCTTAATCATAATTATGCAAATTCTCATGACCATTGATCAACAACCACTGACCAAAACACCGGGTCTCTGTGGCTTTTAAACCCCAAAACACACTGCGCCAAAAATTGGTCCACCCCAACACAGAAGAGCTACCTCATCAGGCCAGGACTCTGCAGTCTATTTACACCTACAGGCCAGTGGACACTCTTTCAATGATGAGGATGTACACATCCTGGACAGGCAGGAACGCTGGTTTGAGCGCGGAGTCAAGGAGGTCATTTACGTGAAAAGGGAAAGACCATCTCTGAATCGAGGAGGGGTCCTAAAGGTACATCTTTCGCCATCTTACAATTCTATGACTGCAGCCATTCCCCAACTCTCTGTGAATGGTAGTCATTGATCAGTGGTTGTTGATCAATGGTCATGAGAATTTGCATAATTATGATTAAGGAACTGACCTCCCAGTCCATTGTTCCTTCAGTGGGCTGGTTTCAGTCATTATGCAAATTTACTGTTTATAAGTTTATAATTGGGGAAACCTGCAGTCAGGTGAGACTGAATGGATGAGTGACGAAACGTTTCTCCCACAAAACGCTACGTCCAGATGTACAGAATCAACTTTTGGAGACCTTCATGAATGTAAATACAGACTTACATGGAGGTGCAGACCGCTGGCTACATTCAAGAACAAGAAGGTCAGATTAGACTCAGTCTGTGTAGTTTGGATAAAAAAAGATTCGAGCAGATGAAACCAAGATTAACTTGTACCAGAATGATGGGGAGAGAAAGTATAGAGGAGGAAAGAAGCAGCTCATGAAACAAAGCATGGCTCAGGCAATGTTAAGGCATGGACATGTGTGGCCCATGCCATAACATCTGCCAGTGGAAATGTGCCAGCAGTTTTTATTAATGATGGGATGGAAATGGATAATAACTCAAAGCATACTGTAAGAGTAAACTAAAAGCAAAGAGTTAGTGGACCTGTAAAATGTACACGTGTCATATTTTTTACATGCAGTGGGACTGTGTGTTTGCTTTAATTGTTCCCTTGGAGCTCAGATTCTTACTCCCTCCTTGCTTCATTTGTTCCTAGGCTGAACAGCTGCACCTGTCTTTATATTCCTTTATGATTACATTTTTAGATATACATGAGCAGTTTTACGGCATTCCTGGATAACTACATAATCTTTGGGTTATTTTATCCATTAACCCTTGTGTGGAGGAAATCTGCAGGTATGTTTAAAACAGAGTTTCTATCGCTGGAGAAAATGGAGAAGAATTGCTGTTTTACTTGGAAAAACTCTACAGCAACCAGATTTGTTTGCAGTCTGTTAAATTCACAGCTGCTGTCTGAGCGTCTGTGTGCATGAGTCTGATCGTACATCCAAATGCAGTATTGCTGAACAGCACTACATTAAGGTTTCTTTACACAAAAGAGACAAGCATAAAACTTTCCCTTATGCTCTTGGAGGTACTACAGATATTGGGGAGTTGTTTGACTTTCCAGAGCCACAGAAATTTGTGAGACAGTAGGAGTCGAAGTCATGTTTATGTGAGGTGAACGATCTGAAGACAGGAAGGGAGTGAGACAGGCAGAAAAAAAGAAATGTCGGGGCGTCTGCTACATGTGTGATGTGAAAGGTCAGAAGCTCTGCTGTGCTGTTTGATCCTTTTCTCTTTTTTATCTCCCTCTCGCGCTGTGACGTGGTGTCGCAAACTCAAACAGATTTTCAAATGTGGCCTCACACACACACGCGCGCGCACACACACAAACGTCTCTCTCACCTGTCGCTTTTTCCATTTGCCTTTGTTAGTAGGTGAGATTTGCTCGTTTGCCTCCTCTCAGGCTGAGCTGAGACTTTCAGTGCTCGGAGTCAAACTTGGCGGGCGGCTCAGACATTTGTAAGCATTTTGTTAGCATTGATCTCCACGACCAAGCATTTACATTCAGTCATTTAAAATCTGGATCTTCTCCTGTTAGACGTCTTGCTATTGTGACAGTTCAGCTGATTATGGGAGCTGTGATGGCTGCGCTCTCTGTGGAGGCCAGGAGGCGCCTCTCTCGGCCCAGTTGCCTCTCTCACTGTGGCCACAGTGCAGCCAGGTACCACCGCTCAGGTAGGAACAGACAATGTCACATTATTACTTACTTACAGTATTAATATTACAGCAGTTGAAATGACAAATATTAATGATAATATGATAATTTGTCAGTCAGATATTGTGTATTTTTAGGAATTGAATCAGTCTGTTAGTGAAGTTGCTTCTAGTTTTCTTACTCTTAACTAAAAGGAGTGACACCTGGTGTGGTCTCTCTCTGCTGTAGCCCATCATCTACAAGGTTCGACGTGTTCTGCACTCAGAAATGATCTTCTGTATACCAGGTTGTAACGAGCAGTTATTCTGTCACCAACAAAGCACTTTCATCCATTTTCACACTTTTTTTCCGGACCGTCTCTTTTTTTCTGAACAGAGACGGTACAAGATTATGAAACATTCGAAAAGTATAGAACAAACATCTTTATAAAAAGTCCCCTAAATCACTTTTCTTTCCCATTCTGATGCTCAGTTTGAACTACAGCAGGTCATTTTAATCATTTCTACATAGCTAAATGCATGGGTTGTGATTGGAGCAGGTGTAACAAATGAAATAGCCAGTAATTTCTACATGTAAATTATGTTTTTGTCTCTTTATACTCTATGAAAAGGTATTGCTTCCATATTTGAGGGCAGCACGGTGGTGCACTGGTAAGCAACGTCAGCGCACAGGCAATAACATCTGTGTTCTAATCTGTAGCTTGAAGTTCTAATTTTAGTCGCTGGTCAAACTTCTTATGTAAATATTAAAACTTGTGAAGCAAGGAGTCATTTCTTGTGAATTGGTGCTATTGTACTGAAGAGGCTTAAGTGTTATTTAAGTGTGTCTTCCAATCTCAGTAGATCTTTGCTGATATGTCTGACTCAGAGGAAACAGTCTGGGTCCTCTCTTCCTATTTACCGACTGCTGTGTCAGCATCAGCAACAAGCCTACCTTTTAAACCCTGTTAGTGTCCTAATGGTCTCTCTCACACACACACACACACACACACACACACACACACACACACACACGGAAATCCGCCAGCATTGATATTTTCTCAGAATAGACCCATACACAATTATTCATAATTATACACACATGCCCAGATACATGCATGCAGTGTGTGTGTGTGTGTGTATTTAATGTTGGCTCATTATTGCTTGTCTCCTGTCAAATCCTCCTTCAAAGCTGTGTGAAAAATGTAAGTTTGACACTCATTATAAATCCCACCACAGAGTAACCAGTGACGTGATTCTGTCAGTGATAGGTGACCTCGGTTTTTCTGGTTAAATTCACAAAAAGCAGGAAAAACAGAGGGGATCTCCACCACCTCACCACAGAGATATTGATCTCTCCCACTCCAGCGTCCCATCTGCATCTCCTTTCTCTATCCAAGTCAATACAATAACGCGCACAAACACACATACACACACATCTTATCTTGATGCATTAGCAAATGCAGAGTCATCAGTTATCCTCTTTTGACCTGCTAAACACACACTCACACAACCATACTTATGCACGCTGATACTCACTCAATTATATTTTTCCATGTTATCCTTGGCAAACTGTGGACCATGTTCCAGTAATTCTGTGTAATCATTAAAATGGTTTAGCGATGCATAATTAGGACTCATTATACGTCTGATTCAGAGTAAAACAGATAAGTGGAAAGATCAAGAAGTTACACGTGTAGGGAGGCTGATGTTCCTATTTGATCTCTGCGTTTGCTCAACCTCGAATTCTTGACTCCAGCCCTCATATGCAAACAGGATCAGCTGAGGATGGTGACAGTAATGGAGCTGGCAGAGCCACAGTGGTGTAATGTGTATCATATGTGGATTAATGAAATAATATTGATTGATTGATTGATTGATTGGTAATTTATTTCAACATGTGAACAATATACAAGTACATTTAGAAAAGAAATGAGAGAAAAAAATATATATACTATACAAATTACATACAAAAAAACCATTCTGATTAATTTACATGTTGAAAGGGAGTGGGAACAATATAACAATATAATAATATCACAAAAGCTATAAGATGCAAAATGAAGGTACAAAATAACTAAAAACATGTACCAGAATAAAAAAAATAAAATAAAACATCTTACAAAGTTGCCACAAAGACACAACAAACTATTATAAAAAGAGATGTGCACAAAAATTTCAAAATGACAAGAAGATACTGAAATCATTTTGCAAAAAAGATGCAAAACAAACACAAATACAGTCTGACCAAAAAAGAAAAATTACAAAAATACACAATATAACCACAAAGAGATGTAGAATTACTGCAAAGAGGTACAGAAACATCACAAAGAAAAGTAAAACACTCACAAAATGAATACAAAGAAAAATAAAACACCTACAGCAGATGCAAAATAGACCAAAATGGGAACACAGAAAAGGGAAAACAGCTTAAAAACCGCAAGAAATTACGACATAGTGACTCAAGTAGCCACAAAAAATGCAAAACAATTAAAGAATACAGAAAGCTGATACAAAGATGGCACATGTTCAAAAGGAATACTGCATATCTGCAAAAACAAGGTGCAAAATTGTCACAAAGAAACACAAAGTAGCCAGAAAAGGAAGAAAAAACAACCACGGAAGAGATGCAAAACGGCCGCAAAGTGACATGCGGATAGCAGCTATTTATTGACAGTATAAAGCTCTTTATCAGAGGCCATTTATCGAGGGCTCTTCAAGATGAGCATTACTGCAATTTGCTCCCCAAAATGTTTTAAGCCTTAAAAGGTGGATGCAGAATGAATAGTTTGCATAAAAGAGCTCAACAGAGTGGGGAGAAAGTCTGCTATTGGCCATAGTTATGGAACAACAGATGTGATAGAGAGGGAAGGAGGAGGAGGCTGAATGCTCCAGAGCACATATAGACAGAGGGAAGAAAAGGAGGAACCCAGAGGTTCAAAAAAAAAAAAAAAGTAGAAGGACGGGATGTGCACAAGGTTTAAGGTGGAGCAACTGAGCTGAGGGGTGAAAAGTTGTAGCAAGAAACAGCAACAGATTAATTCAGGAAGCTGCAGAGAAAGAGGAGAGGGGTGGGAAAGTGCATGCGAGTGAGGCAGACACTGAGGGGGGAGGATTCATTCCCCACAGCGACTCTCAGTTTCTCAGGATTTCCCTTCCCGGACACTGCTGCTGCTGCTGCTCTGAGTATGTTCTCTCAGGGGTCATACTCTTCCATATCTGGACTTGGATTTGGCCAAACAATGAAGAGTGGACTGCGATGCCAAGTTTAAACTTAACTGTGGACGCTCAATTTACGCTTGAATGGTGGACGTGGGGATTACTTCCTATTGTAAGAGTACGAGAGCAGAAAAAAGTGATTGTTTAAATGATTTTAAACATCAAGTAAGTCCCATCAGTTTCGGGGTAGATTGTTGTTTCATCCGAATTTTTTTATTTTGAGCAAAGTTCAGTTTTTTCCGTCTTGACTGGACGGTCCGTTTAAAGTGGATACCGCTGAGGTTAGAGAGTCAGATAGTTCTCAGCTTGCAGATAAAACAAGAAGTGTTTTTTGTTTCCAGAGCTGAGGTTTTAGAGATTGCTCATGCGGTTTCGAAATTGTAATGGAGTGATTTATTTATGATCTCTAATGCTGTTTTGCCATTTTATGGCATGGAAGATGAGAAGACCTGGGTTTTTCACGTTCTCTTCTTGGATGTTCTGTTCAATAAGCCTGTCCTATTCAGTCTGACTTTCTCCTAGTAAATGAGTGCAAACTCATGAAAATGGACACCGACGCTGCACCGCATTGTTTTGCTTTTTCTAAATGACATTTTAATCTAAAACCAAGATGTGATTTATTAGTCCACGCTATGCAGCGAAGACTGATAATAGCCGGATTAAGAGGCTGAGTAGTAACGTGTGTCTTTTCCACTGTGAGCTCTAAAAGTCTCCTTTAACTTGATCTAATAAATGGCCTGTGACACAGCTCCCAGTTTTTCTCATGGGTCCAGAGAGGAAGATTTTCCATATATGTCAGCCTCCACATATTTTCCACTTCAGCATCAGTGTTGACATTAGAGGAGCCTTCATCCAGCTGGTTCTCATGCTGCTTCCTGGGCCTGGAGACAGCTTCATGCAGTCACCCACTAACCAGGCCGGTTCCTGTTGCCTCTTGGCTCATCCCTGTTGACACCGCTTGTTGTTGAGTAGAGCGCTAACTCGCATCAACCCGAGCTTTCTTTCATCTATCCCCGGGGGCTTGGTTGGCCCTGAGTGGGCTCCTGCCTGTTCTGAAGTCATGGGGATCCAGGGCATGGAGCTTTTCGCCATCGGCGTGGTCATCATCCTTTTCATGGCAGTTCTCAAGCAGTTTGGGATCCTGGAGCCGATGTCCTCGTTTGAAGGTAACAGCCCACCTGCAGCCTTTGCTGGGTAAACTTTTATACACCTTTAAGCACTGCCTGAGTGCACTGCACTGTAGGTTAGTTATATGATAATATCAAAAGTGTTTAATAATAATCAATCAACAATTATAACGTTACATTAAGACCGCTGAGTTGTATCATGTTGCCTTTTGAACTTATAAGACCTCAGCCTCCACTCAATGAGTTATTACTGTTTACATGTGCATGTATAAACACTTGTACCTGCTTACATTATAGTGTGCTATAAATCATTTATTAAATGTTTGTATACTGCGTATAAATTCTAAGTTATGAGGCTTTAATGCGGTTTATGGTTTATGTAATAAACTGTGGTGTTGCATGCCATTATGGAAACACTTCTACAAAAATCTTTACATAACATTGCTTGTTTCCAAATTTGGTTATGAAAATAAAGATAGTCTGCTCCCTTGAGAGTTTAGCAAAACAAACTGTGTAAAGGGTTGCCCAAAAAAAGAAAAAGTTGTCAGGATGAGCTCGTGAAAAATTGACATTTAAGAACTTTTGGACTTTTAAAGGCCGCCACCGCATGATCAGATTTCTCTGTGATTAATCTCTGTCTCCTAGTAAACACAGCTGGACTTATCCAAGACTTCTGATTACTTAGTTTTAACACAGGAAATAATACTCCAGTATTAATCACTGTATCTTTAATAAACTGTACGCTTCAGCCAATCAACGGTTTTCTGCATTTGAATGTTATCACCAATGAAATTTGGAACAGTTACAACTTGTTGCTTACATGTTAATTGATTAATAATATTTATTAAGTATTAATACGTTTATAGACAATATATGAAAATAATATGTGGACAAATATAACCAACAGGACCCATTGTGCTGGTTTTTAAGCATATCTAAAGGGTTTAAATTTAACTCTAGTGTTTGTAGTCTTTCTTAGTGGATGTCAATCATTTGGAGAGTGATCAAATAGTGATGTCCACACTGCCTCCTATAACAAACTAAGATAAGTTCATTTTGGTTTATTTTATACTGTCTAGATTACATCACAGAAAAGTACAAACGCAAGTCATGAAACATAGACGTGAAGACGAAGAAACTGTGGTGTTTAGCAGCTGATGAGCCCTTCAGATCAGAGATGTCAAATTTATTTTACATAGTGGGCCACATACAGTCCAGTATGAGCTTAATGGACCAATGAAAGTCCTCTTTCTATCAGTGCAAAGATGTTTTAACTACTTGTTAATATATTAATATAAGGAGTGCAATTTCAACAATAAGCTTACTTTTTCTATAAGCATGACTCTGTGAGCTTAAATCATAAGAAATAAATGTTTGAAATTACAACACTCATTGAAAAAAAAAAAGAAAATAAAAATAAAGAAAGAAATATACATATATAAGTAGAGCAGACACACAGGTAAAAGCATGTGTTCACAAATTATGAAACACATGTACAGGAGTAATTTAAGATACTGAAATTTAACTTTTCAAAATGTTTAATTCATATTTATTGGAGTCCAGTTTATTTCAAGTTCTTTATGAACAGGTGGCAGCTAATGTGCTCTTAACCAAAAAACGCATTTACCCCAGGGTAGCATTTGTAGGAGAGCTATGTAAATAACAACCATACAATATTAAGCTTTATACGTTATTCTTATTAGTTATTACTTTCAAGTGACAAAAGCATAGGAACCTTTGCTTTAAGGTTTAATAGACTCAATACTTGAAATGTGCAATTCACTTGTATTTTTATTTTTTATTCCTATTTATTCTATTTATCCCCTTTGTATATTTTATTTATATTTGTCTCTGTATTTATATATGTGTGTGTGTGTGTGTGTGTGTGTGTGTGTGTGTGTGTGTGTGTGTGTGTGTGTGTGTGTATATATATATAACAATTCTGTAACTGTAACTTCGGTCGTTGCTGTGCTTTTTGGAAGTCGAATTTCCCAGAGGAACCCACCCGAGGGATTAATAAAGTTCTATCTTATCTTATCTTATCTTATCTTATCTTATCTTATCTTATCTTAATATGACTCGGAATGAGTGACTGAGCAGGAAACAGGGGAGGTAGGTGACAGAGGACAAGACAGAAATAAACTTCTATACTGCCAAATATCTTTTTGAAACCACAGCTATCTCCATCTGGTAATTTTCATGTTGAATACAGCTTTTAGACACTTTGCATTGGCTTTATTTTTCTGATCTGGAAGCTACATCGAAGTTTTATATTGTGTATGAGTCAGACACATCGGCTAGGAGGAACTTGAGCCCATTCGACAGAACATATTGAACTCTTAGATGTTGTGTGCTTTTTTCAAATAAGATAACAGTGCATGACCTTTTTCACTTCAATGTTCAAAAGCATTAATGTCCTAGTTTTTATGTTTCAATCAGAAATTGACATCATGTTGACAAACCTCAGCAGCCTTATTTATAGCACAAGGGTCTTTGAAAAAAGCCTGAGTGAAGAGTGGAAAAAAGGTCACGACTACATCGTCTCTGTTGAGTCTTTGTTCACATTTTGTCTGTGAAGTACAAAAATCCAAATAAAGTACTTCTAATGTTTTTTCCCTTTTTTCTTTTTCGAAATTCTGTAGATGCTGTAATATTTGGGGGCTTTTAACATTTCTTTCTAATGTTATATTCAGAGTTGAAAAGTTTAATGGGCTTTTATTATGCCTGATACTTCATGAAGCCTTGAAGGGCTAACAGGCAGCGTACCTTTAGGACAGCAAAAGAAACATCAGACACTGCTCTTTGAATGATGCATTTTTTCCCTTTGACTAGAGTTTTGGGCTGAAGGCCAGCGAGTCAGAGTGCCCTACAGTCACTGTGCCAAGACAATTACAGCCGGAAGGCTCCAGTCGGCACATTAGTGCCTCTCATATGGCTCGGCATCATAAGTAATAAATTCAACAAAAACGCTAGTAATGTCCTTACATAATTTATCACTCCTCTCAATCTCTACTGTCTTCAGTTCCTCCAACACCACCTCTGCCTCTTCCTCCTCTTCTCCTCCAATACTAGAGCCTACACCCAGGTTTAGCATTACTTCACATCAATTATACATAAAGTATCGAACAAGCTTTCTCTGAGACCGCCTAAATATGGAGCCCCGAGTACTCCTCCAGGACCCTGAAGGACACTGGCCATCCCTGAGTAGCCTCCAAAATTCCCATCATGTGCCTTCATCTATTTAACTACCTACTTCAGCATCTCCCACTAAGACTTTCCCAACTGCAGTGTCATTATCCCACTCCTGGATCATCTTCTAATTGCCTTAATCATCTTTAAGTACTTGTCACCAGAATGTTTGCGTCATCACCGATACAGGAAGTGGAATATATATCTGCTATTGTAGTTGGATGGATTTTAAGTTTTTTCTACATTAGGTCGTTAGGTCCATATATATTTGGACACTGACACAAGTTGTTGTTTGTTTGGGGGGGGGGTTTGTTGTTGTTTTTTACCCGTTTACTGAAACATACTCCATTTTAAATTATATGATGGACATAATGTGTAGACTTTCAGCTTTTACTTGAAGGTATCCATGTTCAATCTGGATGAAGGGTTTAGGAGTTTCAGCTCAACATGTGCCACCATTTTTTTAAAGTATTTGGACGATTGATTTAAAGGCTAGTTCATAGGCAGGTGGGGCAATTGCTTCATTATGTCATTATCAATTAAGCAGATAAAAGGCCTGGAGTTGATTTAAAGTGCGGTGCTTACATGTGGAAGATTTTGCTGTGAAAAGACGTGGTACAGTCAAATAAGTGTTCCATGCAGGTGAAACTAGCCGACCTTAACCTGCAAAAACAGAAGAAAAAAAAAACAATTAGACAAATTTCTGCAATAGTAGGAGTGGCAAAATCTACACTTTGGTACATCTTGAGAAAGAAAAAAAAAAGCACTGGTGATTTGAACAACACAAAACAACCTGGACGTCCATGGAAAACAACAGTGGTGGATGATCGCAGAATCATTTCCATGGTGAAGACAAACCCCTTAAAGACAGCCAACCAAATGAGCAATGCTCTCCAGGGGTTAGGCATTGCAATATCCAAGTCTACCATGAAAAGTAAATATAGAGGGCTCACTGCAAGATGCAAACCACTGATAAAACTCGAGAATAGAGAGGCTCGATTGCACTTTCTTAAAAAAAAAAAAAACATCTAAAAATGTCAGCACAGTTCTAGGAAAAATATTCTTTGGACAGATGAAACTATAATCAGTCTCTACCAGAATGATGGCAAAGTGTGGAACAGATCATGATCCAAAGCATACCACATTATCTGTAAAACACGGTGGAGGCAGTCTGATTTCCTGGGCGTGCATGGCTGCCAGTGGTACTGGGACACTAGTGTTTATTGATGATGTAACACAGGACAGAAGCAACCTAATGAATTCTGAGGTGTTCCGAGACGTACTGTCCTCTCATATCCAGTTAATGCAGTCAAATTGATTGGCCAGTGTTTCATTATACAGACAATAATGACCCAAAACATACAGGCAAAGCAACCCAGGAGTTTATTAAAGCAAAGAAGTGGAATATTCTTGAATGGCCAAGTCAGTCACCTGATCTTAAACCACTTGATTACAACAGTTACTACAGTTTAATACAATGAACTGGAACTGGTGTAACACCACATACAAAATTTAATCAGCTTTTGCTTTAATACTGTAAAGTTAACATTAATATTAATATAAAAATACTACTGTTTAATGCTGAAATGAGAAATGTATGTATCTGAAGAAGCATGCAGTGAAGCAACTTGAAGGGTTTGTGGTTGTGCCCTTTAAATCATGCACCCTCACACTCAGTTAAGGTTCTTTGTTTGTTTGTTTGTTTTTTATCTTGAATATGTGCATCGGGATCTTATGGCAGGAAAGCTTAATCCACATTTTTAAGCTAAACTATATATGCAATAAAAATGAAAGTTTGTATTTTGTTTATGTTATTTAATTCATGTCAGTAGGACACCAACCCAAAATGCAAAATGTTAAATTCAATTCAATCCAGTCCAGTTTTATCTATAAAGCATCAAAGCACAACAGTTGCCTCTCGTTATTATTATTGATAACGAGGGGCTGCGGTTTAGGGAATGCCTCATTGGGATAGACGGGTGGAAACTAGACAAAGAGCAGAGAGAGGGTGAAACAAGAATAAATGTGTGTGTGGTGCAAGTAGGTATTTATAGACATATGACCGGAAGAGGAGTGTTTTGGGTGGAGTCTAGCTCCTGAAATTCAGAAAAATTAGCTCCAATTATGTGCACTAATTTAATTTCCCTGGCAGTGTGACTTCTTCCAGGTATATGAGTGATGAGTGAGTTTTTTTTTCTGTCATTTACATTCATGCTACTGTGTGTGTGTGTGTGTGTGTGTGTGTGTGTGTGTGTGTGTGTGTGGTAAATGGAAAGTCAAGAGCTCAATAAATCAAAATCTAAGTGTGATGCTAAAGGAAGTTAAATCTAAAGTGAATACAGGTATTGTGGTATGAGGTGGTAAAGATCTTCTAGCTCCAAGAGTGTGTTGATTCCATCAGCAGCAACAAAGACGGGTACTATGGATGTTTTGATAAGACCACAGTTTAATATTAATTGAGAGTTAATTTGTCTGGGATTGCACCACTTTTCAGTCACAACTGGTGCAATCCCTATACATCTGGATGACAAGCAGGACTGGTCCTTGAACTGGTCTTCCTTAGATGTAACCCAAGAGGTTTTGTTGAAATTAATTGATCTCTATGTCGCCTCATTTTTTTTTCTGTCTTTGTGTTTGCAGTTTAAGATATTAATTTTCTTTTCACATTTTCCTGCCTCAACGTTTTGAGTTTAAGTTGTGTTTATAAAAGATTCGTTGTTTCATCATTGAGAATACAATACAACAGGCTTTTTAAATATTCATTAATTCAGTGTTTTCACAACAGAGTTGATTATAATCTCGTGGGGGAACCAGACAGGCAAATATCTATTAAAGTATGTTTTAAACCACATCAGGAGGCTATCTCAGAATCCATTTTGGTACTGTGTATGTGCTAAAACATTCCACATTTAGCATCAGCAATACATTAGTGGTCGCTTATTAATCAGAAGATGCCGTGGCCTATTTGATGAATTATTTATATCATCAGCACTCAACAAAAGCTCCTTTGATTTCACCCTACGAAAAATATTCACTCATTGGCACTTGTTGTGTGTGTTT
The DNA here is from genome assembly GCF_041146795.1 of Maylandia zebra. NCBI lineage: Eukaryota > Metazoa > Chordata > Actinopteri > Cichliformes > Cichlidae > Maylandia > Maylandia zebra. Next base: position 28,146,113 of record NC_135178.1, read on the forward strand.
GTGTAAATGTGTGTGTGCTTATAGTTCAGTTAAGTGATGTGATCTAAAACCAAACCACTGACCTTTCAGGCCGGTGCTCTCTGATGTCGATTTTTGGGATCAGTCCAGGACCTATTTTGGGATGAAATCGATGGCAGAGGTAGCCTTGGCTTTAGAGATGTATGAGCCCTATTTCGGGGCTTTCTGATACCAGTATCTGGTGTTTTACTGGCGGTTTGTGTTGGATATTTTAAGTGGCAAGTGGCGTCAGTGTACGGTAAGAAAAGATAAGGAGGAAGTGAGTATTTCACTCTGTTCATCTCTGGTTTCTTTGCTCATTTTCATGTTTCTTAGAAGCCCTTTAGATCAATTTAATAAATTACTCAGAATTTATGATTCGTATCATCAATTTCCCAAAGCTGGTACATTTAGAAAATGCTTTCAGTTAAACAGGACCTACTGTGCTTCTTCTTGTTTTATCTAATATGGCCAAAGTTTCAAATAAGTTCAGCATATGTGCAATTAATTCCTCTGAAAGGAAAGCTCAGGGTTTAGACTTTAGCTTTGACACTTTTTTCTACTCTTGGACTTCTATAATATCAGCCCACCTTCTGTTTGCAAGGGGCAGCCAATCAGAAGGCAATCAACTAAAAGTGAGAGGAGCTTTAATGCTGTTTGTTTCAGATCACTGATGAGCTGAGGGGCTAAGGCACAGTAAAAGATAAAAAGATTTATTTGAACTGTGAATCAATAAAATCAAAATAGCAGGCAGTAGTGGACTGGCAAGTGGAAGCACCAAAACATTTCCCGGTGGCCTAAAGGTCATTTTAGCCTGCCGTGAATTTGAGCAGCAATATTATAAAAGTGCGAATGAGTTGAGGGAACTATCAGACCACAGCAGATCTGTCTCTAGCGTCCTCCTCTGCCATATCTTCCCTTTGCGGATCCTCCATCATTACATCCATGAGATTTCTCTGTGGTCTTCAACTTCTTCTCCCTGGCAGCTCCATCTTTAACATCCTGCCTCCTCTGCACATGTCCAAACTGCTCAACCTGAGCTGTTCCTCTGATGTACTTATTTCTAATCTTGTCCATCCTGGTCACCTCCAGCATCATCAATCAGCCCCGTATGTGCTTAATGTAAGAGCTGTCATTTTTAATTATTATTTTCTTATTTTAATGGCTCCATCCTCCAGGATCTGAAAAACAAATGATGTGAGATGAATGTCACTTTCAGTTAATGCTGTTTATTTAGAGCAATATGCTTAAGAAGCTGCATCTTATGATCTTAGGAGTTAATACAATCCACTAATGGTAGACTCTGTTATCTATGATTTATCGCTGGATTTTATTGTTAAAGTTTCAAATTGAATGAGTAGGAAATTATAGAAGGTCTGCATGGACATAACTGTGAATGGAGAGAAAAACAATTTCTTAGTCTATGGAATTACATCCTCATATTACATCATGCACTTTGTGCATGTTGTCTCTTTAGTCTCCACTAGAGGGAGGCACACAGTAAAATGAGCTTTGAACAAGTGTCACAGGGCCTGAGGGAGCCTTGTCTCACTGTTTTTCTTTATTACATGAGAATGAGTGTGTGACAGGACTCCACTGAGGCATTAAATCTGTGCTGCAGATCCCAAGAGAGACGGGGGAACAATTAGAAAGTGGATCACGGAGATGACTGGGAAAATGAGATTCAGGACACCTGTTGACCTTTGTCACCACCCTCTCTGTGTCCTTAAAGGCAAATTATTTTTCCGCTTGTCACATTTAGCAGAAATCATTCTAATCTTTGTCAGCCATGCCTATTTAAAGCCGTCCTGCACTGATTTGATGTATTTTCCGGTCTCGTGTTGAGGTTGTTTTGATGGAAATGGGAGAAATGCAACTTTCTCTGCTTCCTCAGGAGTTCAGAGGTTAATTAGCAGAGAATAAGGTGTGATATGGAGGGAGGCTATAGAGGAGGAAGCTGCACAGCATCAGTCATTTGTTCTGTGGTGGATTTTCCTGATGCACCTCCTTGTGAATTTTGGATAATTTTTTTTATTGTTATCACTGACGGCAGGAATAATATTTACTGGAGAAATCCCAAGCCAGCTTCAGCTTTTTGCCAAAAACCTAATCTATGTGGTGTGAGAATATTTGAGCTTCCTCTTTGTGTGATTGGATTTCCTGTGGATTAACGTGGTGATCCAGATTTTTTGGGGGGATTTTTTACTCTCATCTGAAGCATTTGACGTTCATGAGGGAGTTGGACCATCACACCCTGCTTTTAATTGTGGAAAAAATCCTGTAACATTCATTGGAGCACAACAGATCACCGGGGTAAAAAAAAAACAAAAAAAAAACAGGCAGTCAATTAAAAAGGCAGAGGGGGAGAGCTAAATAAAGAATCATCAAGAAAAAAATGTGACATAAAAAGAGTGATGAGTGACTGACACTGTTTCAGAGACAGGAAAAGGCAGTGGAGAAGAGTGAGACTGTGAGAGGCAGATGGATTAAAACAGGTGTCTATAGAGAGTCCAGTGATGTCGAAATAGAGGCAAGGAAAATAACAAGAGAAGACGAGATAGAAGAAGAGGGGAAGATGAGTGTAAGATGGGAGACGGAGGGACTCCAGACAGTTGGCATCGTCTGCCTGGTGATCATGTTCCTCAAACTGATGCACCTGCTGGGCCTGATCGACATCACTGAGACCGGTGAGATGCCACAGGAGGGGGGAAGTGAGGAGGAGGAAAGACACGGAGCAATTTGTGAATGTTGTGAATGTGTCTGACCCAATTTGGATACGTGTAGATTATCAAGAGAGAAGAAGACATAGCTGTAAGAGACATGAGACAGCCACAGATGGTGTAAACAATAAAGACTTTTTTTGGCTTGGTTTTACACAGGCATCATTTTAAAGCTTGTTAGCTGAATAATTGATGTGAGTTGACAGTCAGTCCCTATCAACCTCTGGTAATAATTGCTCACATGTATATTCTTTTAACCCAAAGCTTTAAATATGTAAATCTTTTAAAAATGGCAATTATAGAAATACACAGTGTATTACTGATTCCTGAAATACTAATTTCAAACAGGAGTAAATAGTTTGATTTCAGTTTGGCATGAATACATATTTGATGGTCTGGTGAGTATTTGCAGCACTGGGGCATTAAAGGGGGAATTAACTATCATGGTAATACCAGTGCAGCAGTTTGGCTCGTGTTTTAGTGACAGTTAGTGACATTAAAATTGACACATGTTTAAAAAAACAACCATACTTTCCCAGTACCTCAGAGTGTGTATAGTACAGTAGCTACAGAAATCACTTCTGTTAGAGCAATGATTCCCCAGTACCAGTACAAGTACCCCCAGGGTACTTCTCCAGCCAGGGGAGTACGTGAAAGATCAGCTATTACTTAGGCCAGTTAAAGACTTTAGTGGACATTAACATGTTTAAGCACCCTCGAAAACATGATTCTTCACCCTCAATGAAGCAATAATTTTCAGTTAAATACAGGTGATATATATAATTAAAAGGTTTATTTATTCAGATAATAAATCATTAAGTAATAAATCATTAAGGAAAATGTGCTTATAAATTGAATCTTTGCCAATCAAGTCAATTTTATTTCACCAGATTCCATTAAATTTGACATTTTATCTTTTATTTATGTTACAAACTATACATGGAACATTCACATGTAATTAAATTAGAGGTAGAAGTAAAGCATTTTGGGCACAGGCTATTTGACTGCATAAAACCTCTCTAAAAGAAATAAATGAGGAGTAAAACAAAGAAGAAAAACTGATTTACTTTTATCCAAAGAGAAATCAACGATTAAGATAGTTTTCTAAAATTATGCCTAACACTTTACATTATTACATAATGCATTGCAAATCCCAGCAAAATGAAGTCTGCCATTTTCATTCTTAATGTATTATAATAGTTTTCAGTGTATTTTGTAGATTGTGTTCTGTGTGTCTGAATTTTCTGAAGTTTTGAGCCCTGGGTTCAACATTTCCATGGTAACAGATGCCTCCGCCAATCAGACGCCACTGTTTCAATTTAGGATTGTGGGTAGAGTAAAAAAAGCCTTTTCGTTACAACGAAAAGGTTGATATACAGACCTGTGCTTTCTGTAGGAATACTTACCATCATCCCATGTTTTAGATTGTAGTAAGGCGTAACTCTGAATGTTTATGGCTCATAATGAATCAGGTTTTTATTTCCACAAACTAAATGCTGACCTGCAGAACTCTCGTCACCAATAGTTTTTCTTGGTTATTCTGTATTATTTTGTATCATGCAGGAGATACAGAATAATCATGCTCTGATGGGATCATATGAGCGTTATTTTCTTTAATAGAATTTGAAATTATTAAAAATGTGCAGGTTAGATTCATTTTAGATTAGAATCTTTAGCAGGCAAATTAAACTTTTTTGCAGAAATGTTGCAAAAATGCATTGAACAGTCTGAAAATTTAGAGGGGAAAAAGGAAAATGTGTGGACTTTTGAGAAAGTATTTCATCCTACCGGGTGCCTTTTCTGATATAACTGGGTTACAAGAGCATGACCGTCTTTGACAGCTGCACCCATACAGACAAGGTCAGAAGCCATCTTCTTCTCACATTGTGCAAGAATAAATGAACTGTAAAGAAATGTTGAAGAGCGGATCACATTCCAGTTTTAATCCCCTTCTCTGTGGTTTGGGTTTATGTTTCACACCTTTGGACCCAGCGTGTAAACCACACAGCGTCCGATCTGACTTGACATGTTTTCTTTTTGTTTTTTGTTTTTTTCTTCCTCTTACTGTCACTCTCCCACTGTTCTCCATTTACGCTCTTTCACTCCATCTCGGTGTCGACACCCGTCCACCTCCTCCACCTCTGTTCTTTCTGTCTAAAGATGGTGAGTATGTAACAGCACGAGTCCAACCAAACGGAGAAAACGTCCCTCCTTTTTTAAAAGTGTTTTCTTTTTGCCCGGCTGTGCAGTGCTTTCTCTTAGTGTGCAATGGTAACCAATGTCACGACACTTCATTTGAGTGAGAAAGTGTCTTTGATCTAAATGATCAAACTTAGGTTTTCTGTGGTGGCTTTTGTTTTGAAAGTCGCTCCATATAAAGTCAGCCAGATTTGAAACATTTCCCACACGTCTACCTTCAGGATAGGCTGATTTTTGTTCTATAATAACTTTTTTATGTTTAATGAAGGCATGCAAACTTTTACTTTTATACTATAAATATACTTTCCAAGTTACAGGCCCTTGAAGTACATAGAGATTGGCTGGAATTCAGTGCTTTTTAATGGCCTTTCATTTTTAAATGCTTGAACCTGATTAAAACTGATTTGGTTGTAGTTTTTAACTATGTTTAAACAAGGCAATAAAAAAAGTGATAAATTTCAGCCTTCCTTTTATATATTTCAAGGGCCTGTAGCTCAGAAACTACTCATACATTATTGACCAACAATATCAGCTGATTCTGATGGGGCCATGTGGGATGCATTGATTGAATTCTCATAAAATGACCCTCCAAGTTTGGTGACATGTCCACCATAAAGAAAGTACCTCCTCCTCTTATTTTACTCCCTTGTTCGCCTGCCTTTTCCTCCTCCACAGTTTTTTGATAATTCTCTCTTTTGAACTTCGAACATTTTCCTCTTATGCCTCCTCCTGTTGAATGTGTGAACCCACCCACACCCCATCTCCGAATGTTGACCTGCATCCTCTCACTCAATGTCTGCCCCATCCTCCCTCTTTTTTCTTTCCATCCTTCCCTCCCTTCATCACTTCTCTCTCCTTCTCCCCTTCTTTACTTTTCCTCCTTTCTGTCTGTCTATCCATCCCTTTCTCTCTGTCTCTCTTCCTCCCACAGACAGCAGCGACAGTGATTTGGAGCTGTCAACTGTGCGTCACCAGCCAGAGGGGCTGGACCAGCTGCAGGCTCAGACCAAGTTCACCAGGAAGGAGCTTCAGTCTCTGTATCGAGGCTTCAAGAACGTGCGTCTAGCTGCTCCTTCTGCTGAGACCAGCCTAATTGCTTTGCTATTATTACTATGCTTTATATAGAGCTGAATTATTATTCTAACATGTATATCTCCTTTTTCCTCCTCTCTTGAGCAGGAGTGTCCCAGCGGACTGGTTGATGAGGAGACATTCAAGTCCATCTATTCTCAGTTCTTTCCCCAAGGAGGTTAGACATTAAAACAATCTCCTCTTTTTCTGTCCTTTTTAGTGAGGGACTGAGGGTCATATTTTTCCACACCTGATTTATATTTCATAACTTTGACCTCCTAAGACCCAAACTCTTTCATGGCATGCATTTTTAATTTCTCTTTGCTATTTGGGCTGATTGGGACCTGATGAATGTAAAAACAAAATTATCTGTTTCTTTTTTTTTTTTTTGAGAAAAATGAGACCCACATATGAGGACATTCGTTTTAAATTTTGATAGAGCAGTGGCAGTATAATGTCCTCCTAAGTGGATATCAGGCCCTTGTAGAGAAAAATTTAGTATTTTGGTCTAGACCAGCGGTCCCCAACCCCCAGGCTTCAGACCGGTACCGGTCCGTGAGTCGTTTGGTACCGGGCCACGAGAGTTGAGGCTCAGGTCTGAAATGTATGTGTTTCAGGGTTTTTATCGGTTTTCAGCGTTATTTTGTTATGGTTTTTATCGTTAACTCAGTTTTCCTCGGTCTTTTCACGTGTGTTATGAATAAATCTTCTTTTTTTGGTACCGGTACTAGTTTTATTTTGTTGTATTTATCTGCGACACCTTAAAGGCCGGTCTGTGAAAATATTGTCGGGCATAAACCGGTCCATGGCGCAAAAAAGGTTGGAGACCGCTGGTCTAGACGACCCAAAATGTGATGTCCACATGTGTGGACGCCAGGTCCTAGGAGGTTAAACAAGATTTAAACAAGATGCACACCCAATTATTTTGTTCCTGAAGCAGGCTTGAAATATGCCTCCATTCAGGAAAGAGAAACAAGGGTTACCCCAGTAGGTGTCAAAGGGGGAATGAGTTAAAAGCATTTAGTATGAGAAGTAAAAGTATGTGGCTACAAGAGCCACATGCTGCAATATTCAGTTAAAATTCAGTTTATCATGCTTTAATGCTGCCCTATTAAAATAATTTAATAGCATTAAAAAATACACAGTGTGTCAGAATTAATCTGAAACTGAAAAGTCCAGTATGACAAAGTCTGAAAGAATACCCAGACTGCCACCTTCAGATGAGAGGAAGCTGCTTTGGATGCTGAGGAGCAACCCAGGAGCCATCAGTGCTCAAGCCTACTATGAACTGGAAACCAGTGAAACACCAGCTTTATTGGCTGAATATGTTTTACATCGCCATGGACTAAAAGGGTGTTGACTACACGGACAAGTCAAAGCCTTCTGGAGAAAAGTGACACAAAAATTGATCTATTTGGGTACAATGACATGAGGCATTTTTGGAAGAGTGTCATGTCTCCCTCCCCTTACCCCTGTTGGAGGGTTCTTTCTGTTAAAAAGGAGGTTTTCCTTCCCACTGTCGCCAAAATATTTGGTCATGGGGGGGTCGTCTGGTTGTTGTTGGTTTCTCTGTATTGTAGGTTCTTCATCTTACAATACTAAGTGCCTTGAGGTGATTATTGTTGTGATTTGGTGTTATATAAATAAAACTGAACTGAATTGAAGGCGAAGCGAAGCGAAGCTTTACAACCCAAGAACAATGCACTGCAACAGTGTTGCAACAGGACGCATCAAAACACACACAAAAACTAGTTCTAGAATTGAAACCGCAGGCTAACCTCTGGAACAGCCTTTCCAAAGTCCCAACTTCAATCATGAAAACTTGTTAACAATGTTTGAAAACTGGGTCTCCCTCTCCTTTGCTTATTTGGGTGCTTTGTTAAAAGCACTACATTAAATCCGCATCTTCTTTCATCTACAGATGCAACCACCTACGCTCACTTCCTGTTCAACGCGTTTGACATGGACAGAAACGGTTCAATCCGTTTTGAGGACTTCGTCATCGGCCTATCAGTGTTGCTCAGAGGTTCGGTCACCGAGAAGCTCAACTGGGCTTTCAACCTTTACGACATTAATAAGGATGGTTACATCACCAAAGAGGTGTGTGTGTGTGTGTGTGCGTGCGTGCGTGCGTGTAAGATATGTCATTTTTTTGACAACAAGACAAAGACAAATTTCATATTCTGTCACCTTTGTTACATCCAAAACTGTTTAAACTGACATGAAGTAGAAGCAACTAATAACTGATTTCATATGTGTACACTTAAGTGCTTTACAAGAAGATAAATGTTTTTTGTTTTTTTTAAAAACCACACTCACTAGCTCACCTTCTCAATCTAGATTCTGGGTCTAGATACTGATCAGGGGCCTTAAACCAGGCAGAATTATATATTTTTGTTAGTAATAACTATTATGTCCTATTTAAGCAGTTAATAAGCATTTTAATAATGCTTATTAACTGCTTATTAAGGTGTTAATAAGCATATTAAGCCCATTTCTTGGGGCAGATATGCCTGTTTGTATTTGTAGAGAATAGCATGTTGATTGGCTTCACTTTGAGAAACTACACCAGTCGCAGACATTTAAAGGAGAGCTCTTATACTCGTTTTCCATGGTATAGGTGACCTGAATGATGATTGTGCCTTTGGCAGTTTCAAGCTAAATAAACATATGTAGACATTTAGCCTCAAGGGCTGTCTGTCTCTATCTATCTGCCCTGATACAATCTCATCTTTCTCAGAGACTGGCTTTTTTTTTGTTTTTATTAAAAACAGCCAAGATGGGACAACTAAATTAAATTTCCGTTTTAATCATATAATATAGAGTTTGTACATTTTAAAATTCATAGTAGGTAAACAAAACACTGAAACAGTTGGCTGTTTTAGGTAAAAAGTGAATTATATTCACTCCCTTTCCTTCTCTGCTTCTCTTCAGGAAATGCTGGCAATTATGAAGTCGATCTATGACATGATGGGGAGGTATACCTACCCTTGCGTGCGGGATGAAGCACCCTCTGAACATGTCGACAAGTTCTTTCAGGTTCTGATTCCACACAATTAAATATAATTTCTAGATTATAGTTTTTCATTGAGTCATGGATAACAGACTTAGGGGTAGTAAGATTTAGCCTTGAGGCAGATGACTAATGCCCAAAGTTATGATGAAAAGACTGGTGATGGCTCAGATTGACTCCCTTTTCCATAAAAGCTATTGTAAGCCATACATAACTACATTAGAGCATCTTAGAATATCTGTCATAGATAAAGACAAACGTCTAGGTATAAACGCAAACAGAGCCATTTATGAAAAGTTTTCCCTTTGTAAAATATAATTTGGTTGGAAATGACCCTACTCATTCATTTTGGTCTCTTAAGAGTTAAATATCGTAAATATTGTCTCACTAATGTCTGCTTTCTCTTCTTATTTTTTCTGTTTTTTCAGAAAATGGACAGGAACAGAGATGGTGTAGTGACTATTGAAGAGTTCATTGAGACCTGTCAGAAGGTGATGCACACTTTTTTGTCCCACACACCAGTCAGTGTAAATCACAATTACAGTATTGCAGTAGATCAAGGTTCTTGGTTCAATGTCAGCTACAGCATGACGGCACTCACACTGACTAGTGTTATCTCCCTTCACACATATTGTAAACCCTGACATGTTATTTTTGGAGGAATATTACACTTTCTAGTTTGTAATGATCATATTCTGTATTTATTAATTATAGCGTGTTTATTTTTGAATCACCTTTAATCCTGTGTTCTTCTATATGTGTCTCCACTTCTTTCTCACAGTCAGTACTGTAAGGAAAAGAGACCTGATTACACCTAATTTCCTTTTTTAATACCCAATTCATGAACTTAAAAACGTCAGTGATAAAAACTCAGCTTCACATCCTCAAAGATATCTCTGCAGTTAATAACCAGAACCAGATGTTCCTCATATCAATACACTATTTTGGTTGAAAAATGTTTATAAACTAATATCCTTAATCATGAACATTCTCTGAAGGAAAGCACTTCCTCTGTATTTTGCTATATTAAGCTCCTGGTGTTTAATTTGTCACAGTCAGTATCTACACAATGTTAACAAACACTAAAACAGTGTTTACTCATCATCTAGTTATTTGGGCAGGCTACTTTTTCAGATTTTTTATGTCTGCTAGACAACCTTGACATAAACACAGTTTTTTTTTCTTAGATTTTTTACAGTAAAGTCAGTAGGCCTTACCAGGAAGACATCTCTGTACTGGAAAAGAAAGAAATTTTAAAACACACCTCCAAAAGCTGTAAATTGTTAACTGGGCAACAGTAAAAGTCATTATCTCCTGATAAAGGGTAGTTTTGAGTGTTGGCACTCACTACCAGCAAGTAAAAACTTGTAATGAGGCAATTAATTGACTTTTGACCCCGTTTCTTAACTGTTTTACCACAAAATTTTCTTTAGATTGTATGCGCAGTTTCGTGGATGTCAGTTTTCTTACCGACTTCACAAGTAGTTGAGGTCAAAGTATGTACACTAACTTATCTTGTGTTTTGGTTGGTGTAAAACACTGGGTTTTTAGATTATTAGTCATTATTTATTTTGAGACCATCTGTGTGTGCTGTTTACCCCAAACTCAAATATTGGTCAGTGCCTCTGATGCAGCTCTGCAGCTGTTTTAACATGCTTCAATCAACAGAGATAAAAATGGAAAATTCAAGCCAGTGCATTTACGTAACGAGCAGAGAGTGTTCCAGTTATTTTACTCAAACTGTAGACGTACTGTAGCATGCTTTATTTACACACAATTTTTTTTTAAAATACCGATAACACTAAGGCGCAAAAGAATTACAATCTGAGAACTTTGAATTAACACAAACAATAGACTGAATGCTGCTGCTTTTCCCCAACAGGCTGTGTGTAATAGATGGATTACCACCAGGGGATGACTTGATCGATGACCTCAGTAAATCTTTTTCCTTAGTTAGTGGTCTCAAACACCAGTTCAAGTGTCATTGAATATAAAGTTTGGTGAAAAAGAATGTTTTTCTAGGGCTCTAAGTACACCCTAGATTTCATTTTCTGTATTTTCTGCATGACTTTCTCAGTGTCTCACATCACTCTTCTATACAGCATTGCCTCAGTTGACTGCATTCAGTCTTCTTCTCTATCAAGCACATCAAAAAACTGAAATTAGTTGTCTATTAGATATTTGTAAAAACAAGCTCAGTCTCTAATCTGTGCCCCTATAAAGAAACATGACATGGTGGAAGATTTATATTCGCAGTTGCTGATAATGACTCAGTTCTTTTGGCTATAAACAGTGCCACCATGGCCATTTGTTATATCTGAAACTTTGACCTAATCAGCGTGAACATTTGTTTCCTTCTGAATTTGCTGACAGATGTTTTTTCTTTATCGTTTTATTTGCAGGACGAGAACATCATGAACTCCATGCAGCTGTTTGAAAATGTGATATAAGAATCTGGACGTCCTCAGCTGTTTTCCTTCATTAGCACAACTCGCATACAAACAGAGCAAAGTCATGCACTCCACCCAATGCCGCAGACTCCACAATAACGTAAGACACCCTGATACATAATGTAGCTCCAGTGAAGATGCAGGGACTAGAGGTTTTTCTATTTCTCGCCACACTCTTTTAATGGTATCTTGTGACTGTTTCTGGATTGCAAAAACTGCCTCATGTCAAAGGAGACATTCTTGGATGACTTTTTTGTCCTCGGTGGCTCAACAGACATGCTGATTGTGCTTTGATCAGCGGACAAAAGCCACAAGGAACGAAGAGGCTCACAGAAATTGACAAACTACATGGATACTAACTTTAACAATAACATACAGTATATACACTCACATATGGAAAAGCCTGCTGTTTCCTCAGATTTTTTTATAGCACTGGATGGAGAAAAAAATCACAGTGAAAAAAAAAGACATGAACTAAAGCATGTTTGTCATCAGATATGTCATGTGGAATTAGCTTGCACTACAGTTTTATGACTATGTATTATATGTGCCTGAAATAAAGGCACTGTAGATACCTGCACCTGATATACCACTGAAGAAAACCAGTGTATATGTATATACATGTAAAGTTAATAATTATATCTAATGCATTGTGTTGGTCTAATCTGTGCTCCACCAAGTGATGGAATAGGACCAGTGCTCAATATTTGTTTAAGAAATTTCAATGTTAATCACTTTTAAAAAAAATGGTTAGTAAGCGTCGTTGGAATTTGGGATATTTAAATGTTTCTCTTCTTTTTTTATTTTTGTTTTGGAAGATTATGTTTGCTGATCAGATTACAAAAATGAGTCTTTGCACAACCGTGAAGAAAGACACATCAAACTAAGACCTTTTCTTTAGTATCTGTGAGCATGCTGACTCCACAGTGCCACAGTGTCATGTACAGTACAGTAGGACCTTTGTGATGTCAGGTAATTAAAGATGCTGTCTACAGGTGCGACTTCTTCTCTTTATTGTGGTTAACCAGTGGTTAACCAGTGCATTCAAATGATGATTCAGAAAATCTTTCATTATAAAAAGTCAATTTCTATTCCTCTGTATTTAGTGTTACATGCTGGCTTTGGAGCATTGCCCTGTTGTGTGACCCGGCTTATGCAATTACGGCTATTCTTCCAGTCTTTCTTGATCATACTGTCTATTACTGCATGCATAATGCGTTCCTCAGCCTGACAGGGGTCACACTGATACTTTGATACGATCCCTCAGAGTGACCACTAACCTGATGATGTCAAGCCCACCCACTTAAACAATAGAATTGAATACAGTAAAATTATTATTTTAAGTGGTGCTTATTAATGTGCAGAGTAGATCAAGTTAACACAAAAGGGAAGACAATGACATGAACATATTTAATTTAGCAGCATATTTATTGATTGAACATTCAGGCTTTGGGTGAACAGGTTGCACAACATCACTGTAATGTGTGACATGAAAGGCTAAAAAGCACGCATTGATTTTCTCAGGAATTGGTTAAGGGCCAAAGCTGGGATTGAAGTCAGTAATTAGACATATTTATCAGTTGTAAAACATAAAGTTTTACAACACAGTGGCAAAAGCAGGGATCTCATGATGAGTCCAAGATAGTTCAAGATTCAAGATTCTTTATTCGTCACATGCATAGTTATACAAGTACAACACGCAGTGAAATGTAACCTGACACACTCCTCGACTTGTGCAAAAAGGGGGAGAGAAGAAGAACATTATATATTATATACATTAGGTGAATGTGCAGTAGTAGCATTGTATGCAGCAAGCAGGTGAATTCTGTACATTAAGCGAATTAAATAAGAACAGACAATCTGAATGTGAAGTATGCGATACACACAATGTTTCAAACAGAAACAAACAGAAAGAAGACACTGTCATCACATAATCGCCACCACCTGTGGCTCACCTGCCTCCCAGTACCGCCCCCTTGAGCTCACTGCACCACTCCTACTCAGACAATATGAACATATTTAAAAATAAAAAAGAATTTGAAATGTACATTGTACATTATCTGCGCTGCTCTAGTCCGGCATCTCCTGGTGTAGGTGTCCTGAAGTGGAGGGAGAGCAATCCTGTAGCAGTGCTCTGCTGTACGGATCACTCTCTGAAGAGCGTTTTGGTCCTTAACACAGCTGTTCCCAAGGATGTGATGTTCTGTGTGAGGATGTTCTCCACAGAACCCTAAATACACAATACAAGCCCAGAGCCCCGAAAGCTCGTTTTAATTGTTTAGGAGGCTGCAGAAAACTTACAGCCAGGTTATACAAGCGGGGTTATAATTACAGAACCTGTCCTTGAAGGGGGGGGGGAGTCTGGGCTGCGTCACGTTCTAAGTCGCTTCTGATTGGTTAAGGTGGGGCGAAAGCTTACATAGGCACCCGATGTCACGGGCGATGTGGGCATGCGTCCTGATGAGCGTCATTCCCGTGGCTTTATGAAAGGCGAAATCCGTCCACGCGCAGCTGTTTCGAAACCGAGGGGAAGCAGGTCGTCTAGGAAGAACTGGGTTTAAGGACAGTCTCCCAATCTCTTCGCCGCCGTCCGCTGCGCGCGTGTGAGCCACTTTCCGCCTTCAACTGTCGTCTGCGCGTGCCTCCCGCCTCGCACAGCTTCAACAACACAAGCCACGGGGACAAGCCAGCGTTAGCCGAGAAGGGAAGTGGACTCTGTCTACTCTTTTATCAGGTAGGTGAGTGCAAAACGTGCCACGTTATTTTTAATTCCAGTGCCTTGTGAGTGTTAGGCACCCCTGCGTTGGTTTCCCACTCTGTACGCCGTCTCAGTTTAGGGGCTGGAGTTGGCAGAAGATAACCGCTAGCGGTTAGAGGTGTGTGAGCTCCCCTCTCTCTCTCTCTCTCTCTCTCCTCAGAGGACTTCGTGGGCCGCCTCGACCGTGGCGATGCTGATGCTGAAAGTGTGACCGTGAAAATAAAGGCCCAGATAGCCAGGGTTCTGTTAGGGTTCCAGTACTAGTCACCTTTCTCCTCTTTAGCTCATATTTTTTTTACTTATCAGTATGAGGTTTAGGGCAGATGTATCAAGGTTTCTAGATAATGAGGGCTTTATTGTGACTCTTACAACACACAAAACATAATACAGATAGGCTAAGTATGCATGAATAAAAACCCTTAATGAATCAAGCAGCACTAACTGCTACACTAATGCACATTTGGCTTTTAGGATTTACTGGCAATTGATAATGGCAGTGTCCTAGAAACGTGGCTAGGCAGGTGGGTGTATGCTCACAGTACATGTGCATCTATCACATGACTAATAAGTGGCCCAAAAAACCCAACCCAAAAGCCAAATGGGCAGTGCCTGGAGGTGACATGGCTATTTACGATTGCATGAGAATTGCATTATAAAATTTACTTTGTATCAACACCCAGATTCCAGGTAGCAGCTCGACTGCTTTATTTTCCTCTCTGAGTAGTTTAAATTTCAAATGAAACTGCCATTCTCAGAGCAGGGACCTTTGATACAACTGCACCTGCTTACACGGGGCTTTGTTGTGAAAGTAATGCTTTCAGCTTGTGGTTGTCATCATCAGGGTCCTCAGATCAGTCACAATTGTCATGAGAAGTGTCACAGTAATGCAATCCATGAGATATTTTAATCTGTAATATGACTGAGATTTGGCCGTTTTATTCTTTCAAACTGCTGACATTAGTTATAATGCCAGCATTGATGGGGTTGTGGACTGATTTGATATAAATTTCTTCCACAAAACACACAACGCAACTGCTGTTTAAGCAGGGGATTTAGTGCATTTTTTCCATTTACCAAATAAATACCGTGGTGTAACATAGCTGGTTTTCTGTAAGCTTTAAATAAATACTTTTGCCAGACCAAATGGCCAGTAGCACATTTGTGTCCCGTCCACAAATAAACAATTCCTCTAGCCTCATTTCCCCCTCTAAAATTGTGTTTTTGAAAATTCTTACTGCAGTCTGTTAGTGCTTGTAGTACATCCCTGCACCACCCTTACATGCAAGGTATTATCCTATGTCATTTAACCTGTAGTTTTCACAGCACTTGAGTGGACAAGATTTGTGACATTTTTTTCTTCAGCTGTGTTTAGTTTAGTTTTTAGATTTTCTTTTATTTAATTTTGTGTAGCTGTTTTTCTTGGTGATGAATATTCACAGGTAGTATGCATCGACATGGAGGTGACCTGCTTTTGAGCTCAAGATTTTTCTGACCTACTACATGCAAAAGAAAAGGATGCATACACAAGGAGTGATGTCCTGGGTTAATAGACATGTATGTAATCCCAAATATAAACCCATACAAGTATAATTAAGTAGTTGTTGAACTTAAATTATGAAAAACTGAGAAGTGCAAATACAGCTAAAGAATATTTAAAGGATTTTTCTTAGGAATGTTATCCGGATAGTAGATTAAAATCAGCCATTTTCTTCATAGATAATGGGGGTTTTAAGGAAATTTACTAAAATGATATTTATGACAATATAGAAAAAAATACTAAGTTTTATTGGTGTTTGCAACACAGAATGATGGGCGTTTTCCATCCTTTCCCAGTAATCTACAGTCATCGATGACAGACTACCTAAACTGAAGTCTGGCTTTATCAGAGTGCCAATACCAGCATTATTACAGTGCAATTGTAGTGACACAGCATTATATACGATGATGCAGCTTAAGTCTGGGATGTTTTAACTCGCTGTTTAAAGCCCTGCTTTTCCACCATTTAACTACATCCTTAATTTCCATGCAATGTTTGTTCCTGTCATATTGAGTGCACCTAGCGAGTGCTCCAGTGATGTGCCATTGGTTCGTTTACTTTTGGGTCACACATCACCAGTTGCTAATATCTCCTTGCATGCTGTCATACTTGATTGTACTTGTTGTCTGTGGTGTTTTTGGTTTTCTATATGATTTGTTTTATTTTTCTCCCCCTCAAGAGGTGAAACAGCCAAAGAATTGTGCTTTGTTGGCGGTCTGACCTCTTGTAAACAGGCAAACTACTTCAATACTATTGACAAAGCTCTTGCTCGAAGTGTTTGGGCTTGTCTTGTTTATTTGCGTGGTAGGTAATTTTAACTCATGCATTGGTATAGTATGATATGGCCCAGCCCTAATAATGTTTTCAGTCTTTCAGATGTAACAGATGGCAGTTAATAAACCTTGGGGCAGATGTATGAGCTGTGATGTAGAGGGGGGGAGCTCAGTGAGTGCAGCAGTGACTGTCTGAAAGAAAGGGGAAGATACAGATGAAAAGCCATTTGTAACCACAGATTGTTCTGTAAGCTGTTTAGCCAGTCACACTTATTCATATTGGGGACCAAATGAAAGTGGAGCACTTGAAATAGAAAGAAATGTGACAGGCTGTTGGGACCAGGTGTTCCCTTTGAAGCTCTGTCATCCATTATCCTCAAAAAACCTTAAAGATGGAATGCCTGACTGATAGGCCAAACTGAGGAAAGTGGTAATTCTGGTTGTTTGGCAAGAGCAAAGGTCAGTGGTTGAGATTTAATTGTGGTGGGTCACGATCACGTCAAGGAAACAAAGGAAAGTAAAGATGCTACATAGTGCTGAGGAGGAGGAAAATGGCTAAGAACCAGTCCTGTCAACAGCAAAAGGAAAACAAAGAAAGATGGAAATTGATGGAAAAGATTATTTTAGAGCAGTGGATGAAGTGATGAAATTTTCCTGCCAGTGTTCCCACAAAGCGGCACCCCTCTCTCATCTGTCAGTTATGTTTAAAAAAAATAATAACTAGCTGTCCATGAACAGGTTGTTCATGGACAGCAGTGGTATTACCATTAGTTTATATATCAACTGTGAGTCATGCTAAAAACATTCTGTGTATTTATTCGATGCTACTGTAAAATAAGGTACTTCTCTGACTTCAGTGTGGTTTATTTCCAGTTCGGTTAAGGTTGTACACTAAACTGCAGTCATCCTGGACATTGTTTCCTTTTAATCCGTTAAACCATTTCATCTTGGTCACACTGAAAAGAGCAGTGGCTCACCTAACAGAATGTCGGGGCCAGGACAAGACTCATAGAGGCAAACTGGGTCGCAGATTCTGGCCCTTTTTGGTGTAGGCAGCATGTGACTAAGATTACACTGTAGTGCTGGGTCATGCTGTGCCTTCCTACTGTACTGTGTAAATGTGTCTGCTTGTGTGGTGTTGACTTCTGTTTTATTTATAGCTTTATAACATTGATTTTCTGCTAGAAAAAGAAATAAAAGGAATCTGTTTTATAAAGTTGACAGCTACACATGCAGCCGTCTAAATTCCTGTTTGTTCGTTTGATATAATTGATTAAGGTGTGGTTTAAATGGGTAAAACCAGCATGGCAGCCCATATGACTCTTGCGTAACAAATACTGAAAAACATACCCTGCTGTATTAACCTCTTATGTGAATAATTTATTATGTTTAGCATTAGTGGAGCATTGTTTCTGAGCTGTTGTTTTGTCTTAGGATTGTTTTGAAATTGCAACGTCCATACATTTCCCTCACAGAGGAATTTGTTTGTGTATGTCTGCCTACCCTTACAGCTGTTGATTATGATTATTTGCACTGTTTTACCCTTCTTTTCTTCTGGGTCACATCTGGCTTGATGTAATGAGTTGTAAAATTAAAATGAGGATTCTATGGATTTTACTAGAATTGGGGCTTGGTCAGACTGGGAAGTGATTTAAAATAAACATCACTAACCCTTGAAGTCAATCTGGTTCTAAGATTTTTAGTTTTTCCTTCATGTAGGATTCTGTATAGGGATTGATATTTGTCTCTGTCCTTACCTAGACAGTATAAAACACTATTTGAGGTCTGAGAAGTGCCTATAACCTGCATTCTTTTTAATGGCCACCACTGTGTGATACCTATATTCATCTTTTGCACGGTCTTTGTTCCTGACTCAAAAAGCTGAATCAAATGTCAGTGACAATGGGTAGTACTTGCTTGTACTTGTCAGCCATTGCCTGAGAGTAAGGTATCAAATCAGAACAGGAAAAAATTAGTAAGTACTTCTTGTTTAGTGTGGAGAACCTGGGCAATTTGCTTCATATCTTCACAAATGTACGTAAAATTGGAATAAGAAATATTGTGAGACATTTTCCTGGTAATCTCAGGAGAATATCTGTGGATCCGCATATACTTATGAATTGAGGCACCCAGTTCCTACATGATATGGAGGAAGTTTGGCCTTGGTAGAGATATGTAGTTTGAGTGCTTACCTTGATGAGGGATTTTTTTTTTTTTTTAAATAAATTTTTCAGAATTCATTGTTCCCCATTATCCATCCTTTTTTTGTATTGCATATCTGGGGCCAGGTTTCAGCATATAAGTGGAGGAGGAGTAGCGGCAATACTGAGCCTCGCCAGAATGACTAAACTCCTCACCCTATCTTTGAGAGAGAGGCCAATCACCCTTTGGAGAAAGGGTGCTGCTTGTACCTGTGATCTCATTCTTTACCCAAAGCTCGTAAAAATGGATGAACTTAGGGACATAGAATGACTGGTAACTCGACAGCTTCGCTTTTATGGGCAACTCTCTTTATCACAACACACCGGTGTGGCATCACTGCAGATGCAACCTCAATCCATCTGTCAGCATTTATCATGAACAAGACCGTGAGATTCTCTAAGTCTTCCATTTGGAAAACAACTGGTCTTTGACACAAGGTGAAGGTTGGCACTTCATCCATTTCCCTGAAGCATGGCATCAGACTCAGAGGTGGGTAGGAATTCTTATTCCTGCTACTTCACAATCGTCTGCAGGTCACTCTAGTGTGAGCTGGAGGTCTCCACCTGATAAAGCCAATTTAGCCATATCATCTGAACCAATAAGAGATGAGTCTGAGGACACCAAAGTGGTAGCCTTCTGCAGTCGCTCTGTCAGCCTTTCGGTTCACAATTTTTATGGACAGAATCTTTATGATTATCTGTTAGTACAGCTGAAGCAACATTCAACTAGTTTATCTACAAAATGGCTGTTTTCTCTTAGTATAATGGATTTTGTGCAGGCCCAGCAAAGCAAATTACTTTTATATTCATAACAAACTGTTTTCTGACATTTTATGGAGCATAAGTTTTTTTTTTTGTTTTTTTTATGCTGCAGACAGTAATGCTAATTCTACTTTTAGCCTCAGCTCCAAAACAAAATGCTATTAGAAATATAATTGAATAAATTTCAAGATAAAAAATGGATTTATCCACAGTTCATCCAGTTTTTGTCACACTTGTGTTAATCATGTGACATTTCCTCAGGCTGACCAGTTTTGTAACTATTGGAACAGAGCAATAACCCACGTCTTGTGTAAGTTTCATAAAAATTTAATGAGCAGCATGACAAATGATGAATGGACTGCTACCGCCATACTAAAGAGGACCTCTATTTACTGTCTGCTTGCTTAATGGGAGTGGTCCATCTGAGTTCAAGCTTTCCGCCAGGTCACGTCATGACCCAATATTATATTTAATTTGATGTCATAGAACCCATATGTTGTTAAATACCCAATGTTCTGCCTTAAATTGGCTAAAATAATTTAATGAATCCTATTGACTTGGTTTTTAGAGGAGTCTGTTCGATGAAAGCTGGTTAAGCATTTTTCTGGTTACCTTAATTGTTCATTGTAAGGCTCTTTTATCGACAGGGACACTCTGCTAGCATCCCTGTCTGCAAGGAGACTTATGGTCTTCATAGCTCCTTTTCAAAAAAAGCATCTCTTTATCTCTCTGAGCGCATGTGTTACGTGTCCTCCCGTATTACACCACCACGCATCACGTGGCATGCAAAACTTCCTCTGCAAAATGTGTCTGTGTGCTGGGTGTGTTTTTAAATTTCTGTTAATATTAAAAGGTTAAACTTACCAAAGTGATTAGTAATTCCTAAGAAGTGATTAGGTGTGCAACAGAAAATGCATCACCGTTTGTAAGTCTGTCATTTTTAGGAGGAACTGATGATTATGAAACTGTACTACTTATGTATTTAGCACTTTTCACAGACATATGTCACAAAGTGCTTCACAAGAAAGGTAATAAAACACAATACAGTCATAAATGCATAATAAAAACCCTGGCCTAATTAAAAGCTTTTTGAAGGTCTCCACCGAGTCCAGACACTGTAGAAATTGAGGAAGTGCATTCCACAGACTGGGTGCAACAGCTTGGAAAGATTGGCCCCCTCGAGTTCTGAAACGAGTGTGGGGGACCACTAAAAGGTTTAGTGACAAGTTACAGCTCTGATGGTTTTAGTCTTAATGGTGAAATTGTAGACAAATTATGTTTAAACTCTAATGAAATAGGTTGTTGAAGACCTGAGATTAGGTTGATTAGATGATCATCATTCTTGTAAATGCTATAACAAATAGAAATTTTAACTCAAACTCAAGCAGCATGAATTTTGACAACATTTCACACAAATGTCTAATAGAGTAAAAGTAATGTAGTGATAACGCTTCATGTGTGGAAGCTGCCAAAATGCTCAGAACAGCAGCGTTGCATCGGTGCAGATTTCAACACACAGTTTGAGTTTTGCCTTTCTCATGATTGTATTTCAGTTGCTTCATTTGCTTATGGCAATAAGACTAGAGAAAATCAGAGGGTTAGTTAATTGCTCTCAGTCAAAATTTCAACACCACAACTTTTAATAAGTTGATGCTTGTTTGTGGATATATTTTTCCTTATTTGTTTCCCTGAGCGTATACTTTTTTTTTTTTTTTTTTTTTTTTTTTTTTTTTTTGGTGCTTTCAATCACAAGACAGATTTTACATTTTATCCTTTTATCAGAAAAAAAATGCTCAATTGAGTTTAAGTTTAAAAAACCCCAAACCAAAACAAAAAAAACCTTGGCCAAAAAATCAACTTGGTCAGGGTTGGAAAAAGTTGCTATTTTTATGGCTAATTTTTCTTTGTTGCCAGCGTGATGCATCCCTGCTGAAGAAACTAGATTACGCACGTTAAACATATTCATGTAGGTGCGTATTCCTGAGTTGAATATTTTGAATTTGGGCTCAAAGCCTGGATTTTACTGTTGGTCCTTTTTTATTTATTTATTTACTTCTATTTTTAGCTCCAACCGTTGCTTTCACAGCTGATGTTCACACGGAAATTTAAAAATATGCTGGCTGCTGATGTGTCAACAGTGTGCTTAGATGTAGACTGTACAGATGGCTGTGCACTTGCATCACTCAGAGGGTTCCCGTTTGCAGGAAGAGTACTACTCTCACATGGAGCATAAAAAAAATATATCTCAAAAGATTAAAAGCACTCTGTGCCCGTCAATTGAGTTGACATCCTCCACGAATTATACGAATTGTGAAAAAGTTCATGTTGTACAAAAGCAGCCCTGTGACAATTTGTGTTTATATTTGATTACAGAATGATTGTAAGCGTTCTTTGGGTTTGGTGCTGTGTCTTTACATACAGCTGAATTTTTTCTCTCCAATATTTATACATTTTGCAGACAATGAAAATGAGTTTGACCTCATTATCCAACCTATGCAGACTGCACCCACCTGCTAATTCATAACCCAGATTTGCACATTTTTAAATGTGTCAGGCCACAGCCAGTTTTTTTTCATCTTTTTTTTTGTTGTTGTTGTAAAGTGTTGTAATGAACTTCAGTTACATTTTCTTTGCGATGACCCACTTTTATTGAAATTGTATAACTTTCTGTAAAAACCCAGGTCATGCATTTTTATTTATTTTTTCAAAGCTGATTATGAAACTGTACAGTTGGCCAAACTAAGGTAATTGGTCCCTACTGTTATGAGCAGGTGAAACTGGTTGTCCTACTGTGAGGTCCAGCAAGACTCTGGCTCAAGTAGACTTAAAGGATTGCATCACCTTTTAAGCAACAAGGGATGCATTTAGTTTTTAATCGCTGCAGGGCTTGGTGGGAAAAATGCCTGAGGCTGTAGGAGGTGGAATGACCTATAAGCAAAGTGTACTGTTACAGTAACAAATCTGTTCATATGCTGCTGGTGGCATGCTGTGTGGGTGTAGGTGATGCTTTGAGAACAGGATGAAAATGCAATTAAATGGGGAACATCTCCTGATCTAAATGTTATTGTCTGTCCTGCTTGTTGGTTTGTTTTTAACTGGTGAATCCAAATTAACCCACTTCCCTTACAATTCTCATGAACAGGGAAATTAGAAACACTTTTTTCCTTTTTTTTTCTCACTTCCTCATCAGCTGAAAGTTTACAGCAACTTGAAATAGTGGTGTTCTCCGTGAGGTTACTATCTGCTTGAATAGAGGAAAAAAGAAGAGGTAATCATATTTTAGACCAGAAAAAACCCACAAAACTACATACAACACACAAAAAGAGCGAGTCATCTATATGACAGGAAGTATCCCAGCAGCCTCTGGGTAACTTGAGGTCTGATGAGGCGAGTGTTAACAGCTGAAGAGCCATGCTGGTGTAGCATGAAATGCCCTGCTCCCCTGTCGCACCAAGAGATAAAAGTAAAAAGGTAAGCTCACTGCGCTTCCTGAACCAGCAAACAGGTCCAGGTTTCAAACGAAACCTGAAATGCTTTTGTTTGAAACACTTACCTTTGTAACACTTACCTTTCATCATGTGTTAATTTTTGTGGTTGTCAGTTGAGGGTTTTTTTTCAATTTTGTGACTCATCAAACTCTGATCATCAGTCAAACCTGCTTATTAAACGCACTGTTTATGTTGATCAGTTTTGGAGTATTTACAGCCATGTTGTCCTTGTTACTCTACTGTTGAGGGATCTCTGTGTCTACTAAACTCTGGTTAACTTGCTGCCAGTGGAGCAATGTAAACATGTCCTTGCAGTCTCTTTGCAGTCCTCACCCCCTCCCTCATAGTGAAATCAGAACTGTTCACGTGTACCCTGTCATGTAAGGTTTTGCCTGGCACCTCATTGCCTCATGACCACATGCGTGCATATTTTGTAAGTAGTGAACGCTCTAGAACATGTGGTGAACAAAACCAGTAATCAAACCTTTGCTGGAGCATTTTTGCTTTAGAAATGCACTGTAGCAATTAGGGTTAGGCATTTCAAGCAAAAGAATTTGTACTATACATGGAATTTTAAATGGGACCTATTTGGGTGTTCAGGCATTGGTCTCCAATGCTTGGAAGCTAAATCCATCTTTTTATAAAATTTCAGGTTAAAATAAGAAATTATGATTCACTCAAACTCATAATGTAAAGAAAGAATGGCAGTAGCCTCTGTTCAGCCTCTGTTTATCTATCTTACACACTCGACCAGTCAACAAAAAAGTTAAAAATAAAAAAATGTCTCTTCCAGCGAACATTAAAAAAAAACCTCAGGCGTAAAGTTAAGTCTTTTGTGTGATTTGGTGCATCTCGAATGAATGAATGAATGAATGAATTATTCAGAAAGTAGCTATATTAATACTGAAACAAACAAAAGAAGGTAAAATATTCCCTCCAAACAAAGTTTTATAAATTCTTTGACAGGAAAATCCGCATGTTTATCAGGTTTTAGCAGTGTGTGGAGGTGGTTAACAATATTACCAGCGGTGTTGAAGACGCGTTCTGAAGGTGTGCTTGTGGCTGGTATACACAGATATTTCCGTGCCATGTGTGACATCAGTGGGAAACGTTCTTCATGCATTTTCCACAAAGCCAGTGTATCATCTTCTCCATCTACGACCTCCTCGCTGAGGTATCAGTCCATTTCTGTCTGCACCTTCTCCTCCAGTGTGCAATTTGGCAATTAGTTCATCCTTGTTTGGACTTCTTCTGTGTTCTAAATGCTCAAATCAGTCCATGCATGATTATATTGCTCCGGCCATCAAAAAGTCTGCACATTTTCGAATATATCGACTATCGTCGGTTATTGGACTGACGATTGTCGGTTGGAATATTTTTACATATTGCCCAACTTTAATTGTTATTTCCTCCTGCACACTTTTGCCTACTACTACCATCTGCCATGATCTTTTCAACATTGCAGGGCAACTTAGGCAAACAGCACAAATGTAGCTAAGATGGTTCTACATCATAGCCTCTTCAATATAAAACCTGTTGTTGTTTAACAAAATAATAAAGCTACAATGGAGCCTCTACAATCATACAGTTAAGCTCTGCTTGTCAGACCTGTTGATAAGGAAACTAGATTTGTAGCAACACATGACATCTAAAGACTCACGGTCCCCGTGTACTCACTCTTGTACACTCTGCTCCATGCGTCTCATACATATGCAAAGCATGGACAAGACAGGTAAACTTAAGATGGCATTATTCAAGTTGACACGCACTTCCTTTACTGTGTTATAAAAAGATACAAATGCATGTTCATTTTAAATTTAATCCGCTGGACAAGTGAGGCACAGTTGTATATACAAATGAAAGTAGTCCCCTGTTCTTTATCTTCATATACATAACTAACTTTAAATAATAAAGCATGAAAATATATATATATATATTTTTTAATGGAAGGAACTTGTAAGTATCCAGTTCTGATGAGTAGAGGTGAGTTTTTAAGTGTGTAAAAGACCTAAAAACTAAAGCGCTCTGGGTGCTTGAGTAGCAAAGGGCTATACAAGAACCAGTCCATTTACCAAGTCAGAAAGACTTTGAACTTTAACTTCATTTTCTTCACTTTAAAATTTTTTGCAGCTTTATTTTTCCTGGTACCAGATACTTTCACAGCAGCTTAAGTTTGACATGATAATGACATTTTTTTTTTCTTTATTAAGCTTGAGAAACGGTGGAGCTTTGCAGCGTTGTACATGACTGTACATTTTGCATTGTGAAACTTTGGATTCATGATAACATGACAACTACAAAAGACGTTCTTGCGCTTCACATTGCAGGAAGATTACAAAACCAGACAAACAGCATTTACATTTAATAGATCATATTTTTATAGATTAAAGCAAAAAAGAGTTTCTTAAATTTAACTTCCACATTCTCAAATACAGGACTTTTAATTCTATTAATTCCATTTATTCACATTTGTTTTTTCCCAATCCCATTGGGCAATGAATAGTAGTTTCCAGTTACAGTCCTTATTATGTCTTCTGGCTGTCTTACAGTTGTGGAAATTTTTTCTACTGTGCACCTCCTGTGGTTTTGTTTTCTCTGATTCTGATAGCTTCCTCCAGTATGTAATGCATTTTAAAAACAAAACCTACTGAAGTAGTTACAAGATGTTAAGTAACAAGACTCTGACAACAAAATGCAGATGGGAATATGCGATCATTGCTTGTTTTTCTTTTCTTTTTTTAATAGTTTTTCAGAGAAGGCTTCTTTAGCTTCATTGTTTCATTAGGAGAAAATACGATCAGCTTTGAGGAGATATAACTCTTGTTTTCATTAGCACCTCCCCAGACATGGATTAGAATACACAAAAAAATAACAGAAGTACAGTGCTACTGTTGTCCTTCAACCCACCAGTGCTCACGGAAGGAAATGACAATAAAAAGTAAAAGACTGGCCGATATTGCGTAATAGGATCACAGGAAAAAAATAAAAGGTGTCTCCTTTAATGAGCTAGAGAGTTTACATTGGTACATTTTTTTATTTTTTTTTAATTGTATTTAATTTTTTATTTTTTTTTTTATGCTGGGGGAAAGTGGATTGCGGTGAACTTGAAATCTTGTTTCCTTCTAAATGGTTGTTTCAAAGACAGGAACAAGTCTGCAACCACTTGCAGGAGAATTCACATTAGGCAAGTTCATATAAACTACTTTCAGAGTCAGATTTAAAAAAAAAAAAAATCCCTAAATAGTAATTGTTGCAGGACTGCAATTTAAGTGCCAAATAACACAGGTAAGCAATCGGCTCGTTGCAAATGAGCTGCACTCAACAGCACAGACTGACTCAGATTGACTGGACCGTGTTGGAAATCTGTATACATTTTTTTTTTTTTTTTTTTTTTTTTTTTTTTTTTAAATTGGATGAATATTATTTGAAAACCTTTGCCAGTCTGTAATAGTTCAATTAAAGTCTTATGTTTGTTTTTTTTGTTTGTTTTTTTGTGTTTCAAACATCTGAAGTCATGCTTTTCTATGAAGTTTATTCAGTTGGTATTTTTAGGAAAAGGGGTTGCTACTTTAAACTGTAATTGTAAAAGCAGCAGTTTTAAGCATTAGTTTAGTGCTTGCTGCTGAACTAAAGACTGAACTGAACTATGCAGTCCTGCAGCAGGCATAATGTCGTCTAGACTTTGAGCCCCAGATTAACATCTGGAGGGGATGGTCCTCATACACATGTGCATGCTGTCACATAAATTGGAGATGAAAGCGCCAACACAAACATCTGGTGTGGAAACGAACAACATGGCACAGGCCTGCAGTGGATCTGCAGATCGAGTTACCATGGTTATAGATCCTTCAAATGTCCAGCAGCTTGTGTATTTTGGGATGATTTAAAATAACCACAACAGTTGTCTTTGTTCCCTCTTGTCTCACTCTTTCTTCGCTGCTTTCCCATCTCTCTAATATCGTCTCTCTTACAAACATGAATACTTTCCCTGTTTTTGTCCTGTTATGTTTGCTTTTACATAATGTGACATTTCATGATTATAAAACTGCAGATTTTGATTTTGTTGTGTAATGGCATATACTCAGTTTCAGTTCTCTCCTCTCTCGCTCCAGTTCCCCATGTTTTTGTGGTGGGGGTGGGATGAGGGAACGACACAGATTTCCGATCATCACCGGCAGACAGGCTACTGGGATACTTTCTATTCTATTCCACATCTCAGAGATGATTCACAGCACTGAGAGAGTCATAGGCTAGGCAGCACTGAGCTTAATTAAGTGCCATCATTTCTTGTGTTGTATGTAGTATTCATTGCTTAGATTAATAACTCATCATGTGACAATATTAAGGGACAGTGGTTTAGTATGATGTTCTTATTTTTGTAGTTATGGCAGGGATTTCTGTGATAACACTGAGCTAATATTTTGCATAGAGGAAATTTGTCTTGCCCACAGATTTTAAACAGAGCCAAACAAAATCACTAGTAGCTTTTAGTAAAATGATTTAATGGAACACTTTGCTTATCACATGGCAGGAAAATGCACAGATATGAGAATCACTGCCTTATTGATTATGCTTACTTGAGTAGTCTCCCCTTGGAAGGCTGATGCTGATACAGGAAAAACACTCTTCATTAGACATATGTTCTGTTTTGAGCCAATGAGTATTCTAGCCCATTTTTCAAAAAATCTCTGTAAACTTTAGGTATGATTATGTGGGGAAAATCCCGTTAGCTTGTCAGTTTCTGAAATATTAAGATCAGCCTGTCTGGCACGAACAAGCATGCAACGTCCAAAACCACTTATGCAACTCACCATTGTGATGTTCATTCTAAACTTCAGCAAGTCGTCTTGACGACATGTACATGCCTAAATGCAATGAGTTGCTGTAATGTGATTGGTGGATTAGATATTTGATAACAAACAGTTGAACAGGTTTACCTAACAAAATGTTGATAAATAATTGAGTGTAAGTGTCTAGTGAAGATTTAAACTTGGTAATAATTAGCAAGAGAAAAAATAAAGGCAGAGCTGCAGGGTAAAGAGTGTTAAAGGAGCTGAATGAATTGCTTTTGCGAAGTTTATTGTTGAGCCTTCCTGTCATGTTAAGTCACAGCCTAAAGTAGAGGTAAAAATTAAGAAGCAAATGATCGAATCCATCATCATATGCCTCAAAGATTGGCAGTGATAAAAGGAACTGATAATGGTGACAAATGGTTGTATGATGCAAAACAATTACTTCAAGCTCCTGATGGGAACACTTGACTCACATGTAAGATTTATTTATTTTTATTTCTCTCCTGTAGTGTTTCTATTCTGTGCTCACTCGTATAAAACTGTTTTATTCACAATGGAAACCTTTCTTTGTTTTCACAGGAATAAGGTAATTAATAGATAATTAGACTTATAAGCGGAGTTAAAAATGGCCTCAGTATCAGAAACAAATTGATATCCATCCATAATTTCAAGTGCGATTCAAGTGTTTAAGTAGAAGGCCTCCACAATAACAAATGCCCACCATTAATGAAATCTAAGCCCCTGGTTAAAAATTGATGACTCTGAAATGAAAATCAACATGCCAAGAAGAATGAGGAGTACTGCCACATTTGGTGATATTGTCTTTCAGTTATTACCTATAAGAATAACAGAATTACTTGCCTTATTGTCTCTGTACGACTTAGATCTTTTTGAGTCATTTAGCAGAGGCGATAGAGATTTTTGTTCTACAATTTAAATTACAATCTGGTCCTAACTCTTTAAAACTTGTCTGACTAGTTTGAGATGGCTTTTACATGCAATTATGAGTGTGCTTAAAGTGTCTTTAAAGTTCAGCTGGGCCCTCACTTTTCTCATAAGACCAATTTAAGGTGCTTAAGACATGCACTTGTTGAAGAGCCAGAAGGCTTGCAATACTCTACAGCTCTTGCCGCCTTCCTGAAACCATGTTTCAGCTGAGAGTCTGAATTACAATCGGCACATCAGTCACACGGTAATAACTCTTGCTTGTGATTAAATGCTATCTGTCAAATTAACTTATGTCTCACCTCCCTCCTCCTCCTTATCCTTGACCCTTTTGTGTCTCTCTGTGCTTCCTCCCCCTCTTCTCTCCCCCCCCCCCCCCCCTCCCCTCACGTCCTCTCTTATACTGCCTCCTCCTTTCCCCTTCTCTTGCTCCTTCCACACAGATGCTCCCAACCGCCCAGCTTGGCAGGAGTGATGGGATGTGTCATCTAGGTATTACAACTATCCCAACATCTTACACTGCAAGCAGGAATATGACTGGGTGGGAGAGGATATTTTGGGAGGGCTTTAGGTTGAAAATGTCAAAAACTGAAAAATGCAACAAAATCCAACACAGACGATGAGCCGCAACAAAAATGGGATTCGCAAGCAACGTGGACAGCTGCTGACATTTGATAACAGTTTAAAGATTAAAAATGTAAGCATGTAGTTTTTCGTAGAGCAAATGGTTGGAAAACTATATCTGGCTTCAGTAAACTGAGACCAGTATCACAATATGAGTGTCTGCATCTTTCCGTACCATGATACTCCTGCAGAGCTGTTAAAACGTATTAGAATTCCAGATCATTCAGTAACGAGCAAACGGGAAATGCATCAAAATAATTGTTTTAGTTCATACTCCAGTCAAGATCTAGTGATCAGAAATGATTTAACTTTAAAAAAATAATGTGGTACTTGATATTAAAATGTCTTTGAAAATCTTAACATATGCAAAATACAAATTTGAGGTTTTCTTTTCCGAGTGTAGCCATTTAGAAATATACAAAAGGCAGTCACCAGGATGCTCATGCCAGTAGTACTGTCTTCTAGATAGCGATGAGATGGAAAAGTACAAGTTCAATGAAAATTTGCTTTCCAGCCATCATTTTTGAGACCAAAGTGGTACTGAAGAGTCTATTAAACATATTTTGTGTAGAAAGTGGGGATAAAGGCCGTGGAAAAGGATGAAAGGTCTAGTCAAACATTCTTGATTAAGCGACACGTATACCTTAGCTTGTGACAGATGTCAGCGAGGACTGGTTTCTTTAAAAGTGCAGTTAGAGGGATCAACCAAGCCATAAAAAAAACCTTTGGTTTCTAGTAATTATAGCATGTCTCTCCTCCTTAACAGTGACAAATACAGCTGCAGTCATGCAATATCACTTCACTGAAGTTTAAAAAGCTGTAACAAACTACAAAAATAACAACTGGTGACATAAACCACACTTACAAAAAGTGCTGGTGGTTATATTTTCTTTCCTGTGTGGAGATCTTCACTTCCTGCATTGGCAATCATTTATCAGAGTATTTATCAGATGTATACAGCAGTTTTCACTCAGTGAGAATTTGTCCGTGTGCTCATTAATACAGCTGTCCTAATGAACGTCACTATTATTATTTTTGTTCAGTTATTTAGACGTGTAAATATGCATCTGGAGTTTGTTTCTAGTTTATCACATTGGAAACCTATGCTTACATCTGTGTACATCTGGGACATTTATGTAATTTCTATATGTTTGCGTGCGTTATTGTCACAACAAGACAGTTCATGCATATTAATTAAAATTCTACACAGGCAGGAGCACCACACCAGGGACATGTGAATACATGAACACCTGGCTTTTGGATGATAGGTCACATGTAAAATACTCGCAGCATTTTATCCTCTAGGGATGTGTCAGTTGACCACAAAAGGCACAGTTTAAATTTGTAAACCAGTTTAGGCATAAACAAAAAGAGATCAAAACAGAAATGACATTGATTTAAAAAAAATAGTACGTCTTATGCACCATGCCTGCTAAAACTCCTTCTCTTTCTGCCTCCTGCATCATCGCACAGTGATCTTTGTTCCTGTTGTTATCAAATACTATTTTTCTTTTAATGGGCTCTCCTCTTTGTGCCTTTTTTTGTTTGTCAAAGACCTGTTTGCAGCATGGATTACTGATTGACATGTATCCCTTGTTAGTTCACAAGTTATCTGGTTATTGATAATTTGTGCAGGCTGTTTTGATTAAGGCAGATTAAGATGACCGTTTTCTTAATATAGTGAAAAATGATCTGTATAATGACCAGAGCGGTGTTTCTTGGGTTGTTTTTGTTTGACTAACAAAACATTAAGGTATTATATAATCAAGACTTGGTTAACTTTTCACATATGAATGTAAAAGCAAGCAAAAAAAACAAAACAAAGTGAATTGTAGGAAAAAAATATTCTGTCAACTAGACAGAAAACCAATCACACTGATAAACTTTCTGTTAGATCCACAAAGTTCAAAAGGAGTAATATTTGTGTCTTCTGGATTTTTAAAAAGTAGCTTTGGACCTGGAATTACTTTCAAAATCCATAAATGTAGTAGTGGCATAAAGTTGCATGTGAACAGTTACATGCTGATTTCTAGACCTGTGAGTAGTTTTCACTTCCCAAATCTTCTGTGAACTCTCTATCAGGATGTAAACAGATTATATAGCTCCAATAAGCGGATCTTACTTAATTAGAACTATGTCATAATTATTTCTTGTGCTTTTACAAAACTTCTTAACTTTGTCTTGGTTCTTCAAAAGACACCAGGTATCAATAATGCAGATCTTGAAGTGAAAAAGCAATATCTTAGCTAGTTAAATATGTATTGAACAATGGCTCATGATCCCTTAATGAACAGTTCAATTTAATTGTGTTTATGCTGTTGCTTTATTATTGTGAATCACACTAAGAATAAAAAAAAACAAAGTCTGAGAATTTAATATATTCCACCAGAAATTTTGACCCATCATCCCCTGCAGTGCCCTGATTTTATCACAGGAATGTTGCCCTTGTAAATAAATCAAATATTAATCCCTCCTTATCTGTCTCATTTTCTAAGCAGAAGAGGCACTCCTAGACGATGTAATCACCCTGAAGGATTCATCTGAAACCACACCACAACAAGACCAAGGAGTAACAGAGAACGAGAAAGAAGACGAAGACACAAGCATGGGCGTGGGGAAGAACACCACCTCCAAATCGATGGACAGCAGCAGTGAAGCAGGAAAATATGAAGAGGAGTGCAAACATGGGGCAAATTTCTACCCAATTCCGGTACATACAACCATAAATAAAATGTTCCCACAGAGACCACAGCCACACTTAAAGCATGCTTGTATAATGAAGACAAAGACAGGGGTTTGCACATAGTTGGGATTGTCCTACATCTCCTCACATTACTCTTTTCTGACTCACGCAATCATATTTGGCATTGCTTTTTGCCTGGAATGTGTTGGAGCAGAAAGTCGCACACGAACCTCTTACTTCATGGTCACTTAATGCATGCTGCAGCCAATACTTTTTCCATCCGTTTCCTCTGTTTGTCCTCTTGGCACCAGGCCGCTGCCTTATGTAGGTCAGTGGGCAAAATCACAACAGAGACATTTATCAAATCTGATTTCCTCCACACAAATATGCTTGTTAATTCTTATAGCTCCATTAAATTAAAACATAGCATGTTTTAAGAGATTCTTTTTCATACGTGTTTTACTTCTTGCAGGAGATTTGCCCATGTTCTGTGCTGACAAGAGAAGCTATTATGCTCCTTTTAAGTTTATATTTTTGGTCTACTAGAATTGCGTTGCATGATTCAAAGATTAAAATAATTCTTATTTATCTTACACTCTATCTTACTGAAGCCCTTAATAAAAGCCATTTGGGATTCTTTAACACTAAGCCAACTGATTGACTGCCCCTTACAATTAGGAGAGTGTGGACTGTTGTGCTCAGTCAGGTCTGTGCAGCAGAGATAACCATCTTCCAGATATCTGCAGTTGCTAATCCTGCACAGCCAAGAGAACGAAACTGTCGAAATCAGAGCGTTTAGAATAGTATGAAGTATGAACTTTTGCCTTGAGATGAATACTTGCACATACACTGTCTTTTAGACCCTGTTTCTTCTAGACTACTTAAAGAACACCTACCGTTAATTAATGCTTCATCTTAAATATGACCAACTTTTATTAGTGAAAATTACAAATGATTTTCTTATGGCCACTTCTCACAGTAAGGTTTATTATAGAGTTACCACCTGTATCTGGTTTTGGACCAGGGTAGATCCTCGACATGCGCAGGGATCAGGTCATGAGGTCTGGGGACTGGCCAAGATCCCCTTGAGGCGTCTTAAGACTGGAGAGGAGAGAGACATTTGGACTACCTATATGTTAGCATGTTGGTCCCATAACAAGGCCCCAGGTAACAGAAGGACTGACTATTTATAATTATCATCATCTTTATTTATAAAGCACTTTAAAACAACCACAGCTGACGTAAAGTGCTGTACATTGGAACTAAATCATAAAATTACATAAGATATAAATATAAGTAAAATAATTTGTAACTTGTAAGAAACCCCATGTGCTCTCCATTATTTGCACAGCTTTGCAGATTAAGTTTCACATACAGCACGAGTTAAAAATGAACCCAGCCTGTCCTACATGCAATATAAAATGACTGTTTACAGTTAACAATATCCATATTGTTTCCATACAGTCTAAAAGTGTTCACATTGAATAAGGTACTTTTTCATTTTAGAAAAAGTCTTAGTTGTATTAGCAGAATCTTTTTTCCCCTAAAGCAACTCTAATTTGGCACTTCTCCAGAATATTTCCATATAATGAAAAAATTAAAAACAAAACAAAAAACACACAAAAAAGAACCTGAAATTTCCTTCAGGAACTGGTGAAGATTTAAATAGTGCTAGCAAACATCCTTTCATGTCCTAAAAGAGGGGGGAAAACATGAAATTAATTTTCATGTGGCTTCTTAATACCCTTAAATGTTTAAATAATCAGGTGACACAGGTTAAGCAAGGTATAAACTACGATAAATCCTCCCATAGAGCTTTGAGGGTGACCATGGAGCCAGCTGGTTTCCTGTTAGAAACTTAGATAAGCTTTGTTCCCTCTTTAAAAGAATTTTCTCTGGAGGCATTTACTGAAGCTGTTCAGTGGAACACAAAGGGAAATAAAACATGAGCCTGACATTTTGTGTGCATTTAATTGTCCTGGTGATCTGACATGTTTCCCTGATAACCTTCAATATCCACTCCACCGCTCAGAGTTTAATCTGGAGGCCTATGCATGCCATATGTTTGCATGTGAGGACTGTAGAGTAAAAACTCTGGGTTTGGTGGGCACATTTGCATACACTCCTGACTATGCAAACTACTGCTTTCTCTCCTCCTCGTTGCTGATTGTTCTTAACCTGTGACAAATGCAGCAAAGCCGCACTCTCGTACATAAACCTCAAATGCATATTCAATTATTGAAATTTGTTTGAATGGTTACAAGTTTGCATACTGTAGGAAGCACATGTCCATGTCCAGGGGACATAAGTGCATCCGGCCTTCCACACTGCGTAACATATAGACTGGCGCACACACACAAATAT
This sequence comes from Maylandia zebra, assembly GCF_041146795.1. Lineage (NCBI taxonomy): Eukaryota > Metazoa > Chordata > Actinopteri > Cichliformes > Cichlidae > Maylandia > Maylandia zebra. The sequence continues at coordinate 28,180,491 of NC_135178.1, forward strand.
TGACATTGCTTCAGCTTGCATGTTGGCACGCTGACAAAACCTACATTGAAAGCGAAAGGTATGAGCATTGCGCCAAACCTGCTTTTGAGAAACTGTGATTTTTGTTTTTTCCTGCATGCTCTGGCAAATTGGGATAGTAAAATGTTGACGTGAAACTCTTTGTATTTGTTTAGGTGGTGGTAAATGGAGTCAGCGGCGCCAGTGGTGACCAGGACACTGAGAACACAGAGCTGATGGCCATCTACACTAAAGATAATCAAGGAGGCGAAAAGGTAACTTAGGAGTAAAAACCGTCAAAGTGAATTCCTCATGAGTTTTTGTAGTCATCTTAAAGGATGTTTTTGAAAGAGCCAAGTCACTATTTCGGCACAATGACTCAAAAAGCATACTCATAAAGTGCTTTTGTTGACTCTGTGTTTTTTGTTTTTTTTTTTGTTAGCAGCGCTCAGCAAAACAATTTCAGTGATTTCCTTTTTTCCCCCCCAACTCATCTTTCACCTACATACTTGAGATTGTTATCAAAGACTGATTTATTAATAATAAAGCAAACAGCCCTCAATGCTCCACTGGTCTAAAGACCTAGTGATGTCTCTGTGATGTGTAGCAAAGTTTGCATTGTTTCTTTAAAAATCACATCCAGTAAGTTTTAATAGATGCTTTTCACCTTTTGTTTTGAGACAACAAAAATAAGTAAGCAAAGTTTTTATCTATTCTAAAAATGCTGACCTTAAATGTTATTGAAAAGGGGTATGCAAATCTTAAAGAAGTTTTTATTTCTCTAAAATGTTCTTCCCATAAAAGGCTGAATTTGCACTGATGCCGTAGCTACAGGATGTAGATCAGGGAATGTATACCCATGTCTTACATTGTTTATAAAAACAAGCCAAAGTGAGCTATGACCTCCATTTTTTTTTTTTAACAGTAAGTGGCAATCATGAAGCTTAAAACCTGTAATTATGATAAGTATCCATTCATGGGTTTTCCCTGAAAACAAAAGCCATATCATTATAAGTAAAACCCTTTCATGTGATTCACTATTTATAGTATAAACTTCTGCTGTAAACATGCTGTTGTTTTCAATTCTAATCTCCAAAGTAGAAGTTAGAAAAATTATGTTTTGTTGTTCTGTTTTCCTGGTTTATTTTTGTTTACATAAAAACTTTAACCTCATTGTAGTACAGAAAGATGCTGATGAGATATTTAGTAGAAAAGACCAACTCATCAGAATGACTCCTTATCTTCCTCTGTGGTTCTCTGCTCTCAATGTCACCATGACACTGCACTTTTCTGTAAGACAGAAATTTACCTCTGGTATTTTTCCATTCATAAAATTCCACAGATCGGCTCAGACATGTTCCACTGACGTAACATTATTTTCCAGTACATGTCATATAGCATGCATGTAAAGAGAAGTGTAGATTAACAGGATACAGTTTCTTTGTGTTTCATTGTCTGTGTAGAGCTCTGTCTGAGACATTTAACAGAGCTCTCCTCAGATCTGCTCTGACACGTTTCTCTTGCACTAACACAACATGTGGCAGCTATTTTCCTGTACATCCTATGTAAAGTACATGCACTGATGCAAAGGGAAGTGGATTAAAATGATAATAATACTGTTTGTGTTTCATTATGTGTGTAGAGCTCAATGTCTGAGACATTGGACAGTACAGACAGTATTGATGCAAGGAGGTCGGATATGATCTACACCATTGAAGACACCCCACCCTGGTATCTCTGTGTGCTCTTGGGATTACAGGTAAACCTACACATTAAATTGTTTTAACCTCCTAGGACCCTGCGTCCACATATGTGGACATCACATTTTGGGTTATTTAGACCAAAGTACTCAATTTTGCTGTACAGGGGCCTGATATCCACTTACGAGGACATTATACTGCTACTGTTCTATCAAAATTCTAAATGAATATCCTCATATGTGGCTCTCATTTTTCTTAGAAACAAAAATTAAGTAAAAAAAAAAAAAAATCTGGTAATTCTTTGTTTTTACATTCATGAGGACCCAATCAGCCCAACTATCAAAGAGAAATTAAAAATGCATGCTGTGGAAGAGTTTGGGTCTTAGAAGGTTAATATGGACTGAGAATGTCAAATACACACTCTATGATAAGGGTGTGGCAGATGCTTTTTAAGCTATGTTTTATGTCAGTGACGTCTATTTTTTTTTCCTTCTGTCCTCTTAATCCAACTGTGCTCAGAATATAAATCAGTTTAATAATCTGCCTGTTAAGAATGGTTAGCTGATGCATAAATGCAAATATTAAATTAACTGTTCAGTTCACCTGAGACTTCTTTGTGGTTTGCACAGGTAAACAGGCTAAACAGGCTTTTCTTTAGATTTGGGAATTTCCAGGTGGAGCAAGGTGGGAGCGGAACTGGATTGTCCACTCCCGTAGTAGAGAACTGGATGACTGGTACCCTGATTATAAATGGGGAAATAGACTAATCTGTTCTGGGAATATGGTAACCATATAAACAATGCAGATAGTTTCATTTGAGGGTCAAAGACTTCCCATTATATTTTCCACTTATGAGCCTGAAGGAATGATGGTGAGGATCCAAATTATAAAACGAAACATTTGTGCTTTGTTATCGGGGGCTTTTGGGAAGGGGGTGGACTAAATTTCTATAGTAGATGGTGGAAAAAAACAGGAACGACCTTCTGCCATCTTGTCTTTCCAGCACTACTTGACATGTTTCAGTGGAACCATTGCGGTGCCGTTCCTCCTCTCTGAGGCGATGTGCGTTGGCTTTGATCAGTGGGCAACCAGTCAGCTCATAGGGACCATCTTCTTCTGTGTGGGGATCACTACCCTGCTACAGACCACACTGGGCTGCAGGTATGCACACACACCTCTCTTCCCCCGCTGTCTCTCATCCCTGAGTAACTGTGAGTGTGTTTAGGCGTTACATGAACTGAGTAAATGAATTACATCTTTTTAATTTAGAGCTGCAGATTAGTCCAATTTGCATCCACAAAGATACGCACTACTACATACAAGCTTTATTTATCTTTTACGTGTAGTTTCTATCAAAATATGGATGAGTAGCATTTTAATTTCTCTGCTGTGTTTCTGTAATATTTTATGAAATTGAGACAACATGTGGTTCTTCTATTGCATCACTTCTGGCCAAGCAATGTGAAAAACACGGAAGCAATAACTGATTAACCACGGGCATGTCTTGGTCAGTAGTGACTTTTCCAGGAGGGATGGCCTGTTTACCAGTTTAGATGTGTGGAATGATTCGCTTTGACCCCCTTTCTCAAGAATGTATCGCGTTTTGTCTTCATACTTGTTTTTCTGGAAATACAAAGAATTAAACTCTTCATTTGGTAACGGTCCCTCTGCACTATTTCTACACTTTCTACTTTTGTTTGTTATTTACGACGAACATAAAATCAGACATGCTTAATGTGAGGTATGTTTTGTAATCGGTGATTCACCCTTATTCAGCTCTTAAGGTTATATCACTCCTATCACTTGCCAGAAAATAATGACTGGTATAAAATGTTATCTGTTGTCATGGATATTATCACATCTCTGGGGTCTGTTTTAATGAAAGTTGAGTTATGATGGCAAGAGGTGCTGTTTTTCTTTCATAAAGAAGGAGCAGTTGCGTGAGAGAACCCTGGCTCGTTTTCTTTCTTTCCTTTTTTTTTTTTATTATTAAACCTAATCTTTCAATCCTGTTGTGGAAGAGTCTTGGTCTCGTTATCATGCTGCACAGCAGCAGCAACACCGGCCAAATCACCTCACTCATATAAACCCAGACAGTCGCACACACAGGCTGTTCATTTTAACACTGACTCTATGACTTTTACTGATACTTTGATGGAAAGGAAAAAAGTGTGTGAAAGTTATCCTGCCTCCTCCTTTTATTTTATTAACAGACAAATAGTGGCTTAAAAATCAGCACCTTGTAGAAAAAGATATACACTCATCACATTACATGTGGTCACCTGTAAATCTCTAATCAGACAATCACATTAAGGATGCAGTTAGTCATCCAAACACAATGAGGAACTGATAACATTCAACCCAGCTGCGTGACTTTGGTGGCAGTTTGGGTATTTCAGAGACTGCCCCTTTACTGGGGTTTTATACACACACACACACACACACACACACACACACACACACACACACACACACACACACACACACACACACACACACAAATTTCCAGAAAGGTTTGAGCTGAGAGAAAGTCTCAGGTTACTTGTTAGAACTAAGGTAGGCATGTGAGCATCAACACATCAATCCTTGATGTGCTGTAGCAGTAGAAGGCTACTCTAGAAGCGATACACAAAGGACGATTAGGAAAAATTATGCCTGCTCAGATGGTCGATTTCTGCTGCAACACTTGCATAAGCTCACACACGCGTAAACATGGATCTAACCTATGAGCTGTCAACAAATTAGGCTGCTGCTGGTGATGCGATGGTGTGTGGACCCTTTTTATAGCTTACTTTGAGCCTCTCAAGTCCAGCTGAAGATCATTTAGCACCACAGCTTACCTCAGTGTTGTTGTTGACCCTGTTGTTATCCTATTCACAATAACCATCTTCTAGTGGCTGTTTTTGTCCGGCTAATGCACCTTGTCACGAAGTTCGTATGATCTCAGGCTGTTTGTTTTGAAAGCAACAGTGAGTTTACTTGACTGAAATAGCCTCCCGAGTCACCGGAGTAATCTCAGTGCACTTCTATGAGCTCAAATTGTGGTCATAAATTGTGTGTGTGTGTGTGTGTGTGTGTGTGTGTGTGTGTGTGTGTGTGTGTAAGAGTGAGTGAGTGAAAGAGTGAGTGAGTGAAAGAAAGAAAGAAAGAAAGATTTTGTGTGTGGACTTGGCCAAAAAAATATGTGTGCAACTCTGCGCTCAAGTTCCAAGTGTGGATTTTGACCCTATTTTTCTTCTTTCAGCTGATTGGTCAATGTCATGTCAATCACAAATGTAACTGTTTAACTGTTGTCCTCCTCTTCTGGGTCTGTACTTTCATTAAAAAAAAAGTTTTTAGGGATGAGTCACTGGACAACAGCACAACCCCAAGTAGATTAAACCCTCTGAAACCCTTTTGACAACTAATAAATTAATAGCAACTACAGCTGATACATTTGGCCAGTTCCTCCACTATTAACTGTAATACATGAAACATTAATTGGGGCTGTCATACCTTCAGAAAGTGATTTAGTCCTGAATCGTCACTGATTTGTGCAAGCTGAGCAAACAGCCTTACGTTTATTGGTAATTTTATTAGCCCATTGTCTTGTCCTTTTTTTCCCACAACTTATTTTACAGACAGTTCATGTGGACATATAATGGGTCAATCTGAAAGTGAAGAAGCTGCCCCCTGTTGGACAATGTGGCAAACTATTTCAGACACTCTATACAACTTGCATTTTAACATTTGAGTTTAGTCCTCATTTCCATTTAGATGTTGATATGTTTCTGTGACAGAACAGATCTGGAGACTACAAAACTGACAGCTCTGCAAGGGTTAGTGGTCTCCAACGTCTGAAGACATAGTCTAACAATGTAGTGAAAATATTCTGTGTTTTAGGACCACAACAGTGCTGCATCCCACTTTTCCCATAATGCGTCCCACTAAAATCTGATTGCCTGGTAAATATCTACATCTTTCAGTGTCTGTGCCAATTATCAGCCACAAATGTAATGTCTCAGCATCAGGCTGAGGTTAATATCAGCTTTTGATATCAGCAGAAAAGGACAGATTTTTGTTTTGTTTTTGTTTTTTCGGCTGCTGATTAGTTGTTATAGTTTAAAAAGTAAATTCTGTACTTGCAAAATATTTTTTTCCCCCTGTGAACTGATGAGTTTCTATCAAAATATAAACTTTATCTCCAGTCTTACATGATGCTATAAATGCCAGAAAAAGGATCATTAAATATGTAGATTGTATATGTTTACTGATTGAGTAGTAGAGTGCTCAAAAACATCTAAAACATAAATCACATGCTCAGTTTTTGCTTTTTCATAGAAAAGATGGGGAGGGGGGAGACTGAAACACAGTCTGGTCTTTTTTTTCTTTTTTTTGTTAAGCCCGTCATTGTTGCCATACCAGCAGCTTCCCCTCTCTCAGGCAGTGCTGCCCTGATGTCACAGACGGTGCTTATCTGTCCATCTCTCAGTGGATTCGTTTCTCCAGAGAAATGTCACTGAATGGAAACCACTAAGGGAGGGAGAGGATAAAAGCAGGGGGGAAAGGGAGACAGCAACAGTGTATCTGTAATAGTCATACTCCATCACATCTGGATTGTTTATAATGTACCAGATAACTCCCTAACAATGAAGGAAAAAAAAAAAAGAAAAAATGAAGAAAAAGGCAGATCAGCATGGACAAAAACTGTTATTCTAGGCTGATTATTTATGCATATCCCAGCCCATCAGTCCTCTGGGCCTCTCTCTGTTCATTAGAATGTCATGTTGGTGCTCAACATTTAAATATTTCTTCACCTGACTATTTCTCTAACTGCATGTTCAAACCTGTTAACAAGCCTGGTTACAGACATATTCATCCCTGCTCAGATTTCTTCAGCTATCAAGTGACTGACTCGATCGTATCCACAGTGATAGACTGAATGCAGGACGAGGGGGGGGGAAGGTTTGGAGATGTGTACTGAGGAATGACGCAGAAGAACACGTGCAGAGCTGTAAAGAGGTGGAAAGTGGGTGGGGGTGATATGCAGTGAAGATTTCTGAGTCATCGTGCCAAGTGAGGTCAATCAAAAAGGGCAAAATGCTTTTCCAGGAAAGGTGAAAGTGTCTCTCTTTTTACCCAAAGTGTCCTGCTTGTGTGCACAGCTGCTACCTGCAAACATGAGACTTGTATACACAGAAATGTTTAGTGATTTGTTTTACAGTTACACATTGAAGCACACATGAAGCCTACATGACGAAACAGATTTTAAAAATGAAAAGCAAAGAAAACATTACAGCAATAATGATAAACATGAAAAGGGTAAAAACACGGGGATAAAGTTGAGTTAAAAATATTTTGTTTTATGGAGCCAACCATCAATCTTGAGGCCCACATAAAATTTTCTGGAGTTTTTTCATTGATTTGTATATTTGCACTGACAAGAAGACTTTTAGTCGAAACAAACAGATGTGCTGCCAATTCATAATTAGCGCTCATGAAATCTCACTTCCTCTTAAGAAACATTTCCTTTTTCCTTCCCACTACCTCTCCTCTTTTTAACTGTCCTTAGATTAGTCAGCAGCAGTCCAGGTGTATTCTCATGCAATACTGTCAGTGATGTTTTTAAAAAAATGGAAATCAAGGTCAGGTGGAGCAGCATGTGGGGGAGTACTTGTGAACACTCATCTAATTTTGGCTCACTGAAACTAAAAATGATACTTGGTCTAGTCTAGTTTTTAATGATTGTACTGCTAGGGTTACAAATCAGAAGTTCTTAATTGAAACCAGATATGACTAAAACCCCCTGAAGTTTGGCAAAAATGTCCCAAATGTGACTAATTTTTAAACAGCCACACTTCCTAAACTATTTCTACAACTTTGATGAAATTTAGCTTATGTGAAGTCTGTTTTTAACTCTTGTCAAAACATTTTATGCAGCTAGTGAAAGTGTTTCACAGCACCTCAGCTAGATGGGGTATCTCACCCTAGACAAGCAGATTTGGCTCCAATTAAATTATGAATTGAGGCTGAATAACCCTGTTTTTAAATTGTGAACTGTCAATAAATACATTTTGAAAAAGGTCATCTTTTTGTTCAGTACATCACAACTAACCTGAAATGGTTCTCTTATTTCTTAAAGAGATGGCTTAGTTGGCTTAAGTGTTTAATATCTAAAGTGAGCTTTTCATGTTTTTCAGGCTTCCTTTGTTTCAGGCCAGTGCTTTCGCCTTTCTCGCACCAGCCAGAGCCATCCTGTCACTGGAGAAATGGAAGTGCAACAACACAGGTGAAGAGAGGACTGTCATCTATCTTTACTTTACAATATATTATATCTCAATGGTCTGGCTGGCTTTCAGTGGGAAAGCCTTGCAAAGATCTGTGATTCGTTGGTTTCTGATCGCTCATCTCCTCGTCTTTTTCCACAAGCAGATATTCCAGCATTAAACGGTACAGAGCTCCTCAACACAGAGCACATTTGGCAGCCCAGGATACGAGAGGTAAGGCAAAGAAACATGCACACGCTCACACATGCACTCACTCACACTGTTCCAAACCACATCTTTGTGGGAAGGGGTGACTGACTTTACTGCAGGTTTTCTCTAAATGTTGTTGAACTGCACTTAAATAACACATTTTTGAACAACTAAATTTGAAAAGTATGTCTGTTAAGCTGATGTTTAAAAAGTTGAACATTGTATATATGCTGCTAAAATAGAGACATTACTGTTTTCTATATGTCTGCAGGGTTTGGGTTTGTGTGACACATGCTCTTAATTTGCGTTAACCTTTTGCATTTGCGTAAGCCGGTTGAGTAATTGTTTGTTATGTGACACGTGAATGAGGCGAAACTCGATCAGACTGAATCAGATTGTTGAATGAAGGAACAGACGTTTGATAAAATGTGACAGAGGAGAACAGAAAGACCAGGCAAACAGGATTATCGCTGTCAGTGCTGCCGACTCTGTTACCTTGTGCTATACAATCACAGTGTTTGCTTTTAATTCATAAATTTGAGGGTTTTTATTTAATGCTTAAGTACTGATATGTGCAAGTACAGTGTAAACAGACCTAGTTAATACTAAGCAAACTGACAGTGAGCAGTCTCACAATAGCCTCACGTACAAAACCTTACTTTGTGTTTTGATTTATGAAAATGTTCATTTTGCATGAATCTTGGTAGGTAGGTAGGTAGGTATGTATATATACACACATCTACGTGTGTGTGTGTGTGTGTGTGTGTGTGTGTGTGTGTGTGTGTGTGTGTGTGTGTGTGTGTGTGTGTGTGTGTGTGTGTGTGTGTGTGTGTGTGTGTGTGTGTGTGTGTGTGTGTGTGTGTGTACATATATGTCAGCTCACGTGTTTCTTCAGAACAGAAATGTATTTATTTATTATTTATTTTTGTTTTGACAGATCCAAGGTGCCATCATTGTGTCATCCATGGTTGAGGTGTGCATTGGCATGCTGGGTCTCCCCGGGATGCTCCTGAAATACATCGGACCTCTGACCATCACTCCCACCGTGGCCCTCATCGGCTTGTCTGGTTTCCAGGCTGCAGGGGAGAGGGCTGGAAAACACTGGGGTATTGCTATGCTGTAAGTATGGACACGCCAATGTGTCCTCAATAACACTGTCTTTAAAAAGACACTATCTAGAGTTTGTTTGTCTATGGGGAAAACATGCCATTGGTAAGTCAAAATTTCGGGTTAGTATCTCAAAAGTTCAAGGTATGTCTGAGTTGAGATGATTCAAAATTTTGACTTACTTGGCAAGTTGGGTTTTTTTTGTTGTTTTTTTTTTTTATTTAAATTCTTTGTTTTCAGTTATGGAAACAACATAGTTTTCCTTTTAAATGTTTTCGTCATGATACATTTAGAGGTACATTTAACTTTTTTTTTTTTTTTTTTTTTTTTTTTTTTTTTTTTTTTTTTGACAGCTGGGGTGTAACATTGTGGTGCTTTCCAGTTCCATATAAATTATATTCCTATACTCTACTATAGAAGCGTTGCATGATTTACAGTTTAAATAAAATATCCCTATTTATTTCATACTCAACTTTGGTTCAGTCCATCTGTCCTAGCGTCTCTCCCTTTAAGACAGCTTTCTTCTGATTGGCTGCCCCTCACAGACAGAGGGTTGAAACAACAGGTGGGTGGGTCTTCTCTAGTTAAAGCCAGACCTGAGTGGCTAAGATGACCACACTAAAACTTAATCTAGGAAGCACTTAACCCTGGATCATGTGGGCTGTGAAGCTACAGAGGGCTGATTCATGAAGGATGATGCACTTCATAATGTGACGTTCAGGTGGTGTGACATCAGCTTCTGCTGTGTCATAGCTGTTTACACTGTAGCTCGAGGGCCTCTTCTCTCGCCCACAGGAATTGAGGTATTGTGGCTGTAATTGCAACTAATTTCTTGGGCCGTTAGGATAATTGATTGGCTCTTAAGCCTCTGGAGTCCTTGTCAGACATAGGCAGGACTTAAAGGAATATGTTTGCAGAATTGGTTGTCATGCAGAGAATATGCGGTATAACATGTCACCACTAAACTTAGGAGGATTGGTTCTCTCTGCAGGACTATCTTCTTGGTGCTGCTCTTCTCTCAGTATGCCAGAAATGTTCACTTTCCTCTGCCCATCTACAAAGCCAAGAAGGGCTGGACATCCTATAGGCTCCAGGTCTTCAAAATGTTTCCTGTAAGTACACAACATGCTGTAAGTGCCTGCATACAAACAGTGTCTAGACTTTTTGCTTTCATTCCAATTATTAATATTTTTCTCTCTTGTAAGTCACAAATTATTCAGCAGAGCAAACGTCCGTCTCCCCAGGTTGTCTGAGCACTGTGTAAATCAGTCACTTTCTTCCCCCTGCTGGTGAAGTGATTAAAAACACCATTAAATTATTTATTTGCTGCTCTTATTTTAATTTATACCTTTTTCATGAAACGATCTCAAATTACTTTTATGTCTTTTTATTGGCCTCAGGTCTTATGCTGCAATGCTTTTAAACTAATCATTAAATGATTTTTTTTTCCTAGTCCAAATGTGTAGAATGGTTAGTCCACATGTGAAGTCAGACAGCATGATGTGAACAAAGCTGTATCCAAAGAAGATCCAAACACTCACCTCCTGATGTATTAGTTTATTAGCTTCTAGGATAAACAGGTCTAAGTATAACCAAGGCAAATTTAATTTAATAAACTGATGCATACACCCCAAAAGGTCATGATTTCTTTCACATACTCTGCATATAAACAGATAGCTGGAGAGAAGTAATAAAAACATATACAAAAAGGGTAAAGGGTGTTGTTGTTTTTTTTTTCTTCATGTTTTTGATGTTATGTAAAAGTCTGATAAGCTTTTTCTTTTCTCTTTCATGCAGATCATAATGGCCATTCTCATGTCGTGGCTGTTATGTTTCATTTTCACTGTGACCGACGTTTTCCCACCAGATAAGGACAAATACGGTTTCTACGCCCGCACAGATGCACGTCAAGGGATCCTCTTAGTTGCACCATGGTTCAAAATCCCCTACCCCTGTGAGTGTGTTAATGAAGAGGAAGGTCTACAAATTGTATATATGCTGTAGACTGACTATAGAAATATAATATGAAAGTTTAAAGTTGGCATTAAGCATGATGATGGATAAAAATACCAGCATGTTTTACCTCTACAGTCCAGTGGGGCGTTCCCACGGTGACGGCTGCAGGTGTGATCGGTATGATGAGCGCTGTGGTGGCCAGCATCATCGAGTCAATTGGAGATTACTACGCCTGCGCTCGGCTGTCGTGTGCTCCTCCGCCTCCCATCCACGCCATCAACCGGTAACCTTTGTTTTTCCACCTCCTTATTTGCTCTCATACTTCAGTAGTTCGTCACAAACAGCCCAGGCAGTTTACTGTCTGGTCCGAACTATAATTATGATGTTTTTTTGTCTCTGCAGGGGAATATTTATAGAAGGCATTTCCTGTGTGCTGGATGGTCTTTTCGGGACAGGAAATGGCTCTACTTCCTCCAGTCCAAATATAGGCGTCCTGGGAATCACAAAGGTAACACACTATATGTTTTGGGGTTTTTTTTTATTCTTTATTTACTTTTTCTGTATTCATGTTACCTGCTCTTTATTTAAAAAGGTGTTTTAAAAGTCTTAATTGGTTCTCCAGGTGGGCAGCAGGCGTGTAATCCAGTATGGAGCTGCCATGATGCTGCTGCTGGGGCTCGTGGGTAAATTCAGTGCCCTCTTTGCCTCTCTGCCTGACCCAGTCCTGGGAGCGTTGTTCTGCACCCTGTTTGGTATGATTACAGCAGTGGGACTGTCCAACCTGCAGTTTGTCGACCTCAACTCCTCCAGGAACCTCTTTGTCTTGGGCTTCTCGATCTTCTTTGGCCTGATGCTGCCGAACTACCTCAAACAGAACCCACTGGTCACCGGTGAGTGCACGGAAGGGAAATCAAACTTTCAGTCACTCATTTTCACTTTTACAAGGAGCACCAGTAACAGTAGGAGAGTGCTGTGGGTCAGGAAGTAGTTGTTTGTCAATCAGAAGTTCAGTGACTTCTCCAATCCAGAGATTAGATCAGTTTAACTTTGTGTCAGTGCTGTAACTTCAAAAACAAATTGTACTACATTCACGACTTCTGTCTTTCTCAGGCATTGTTGAAATTGACCAAGTGCTAAATGTGCTCCTCACCACTGCAATGTTCGTCGGAGGGTCTGTCGCCTTCATTTTGGACAATACCATCCCTGGTAAGGTTTTTAATTTCATTAGTTTGAACAAGAATGAATGTTTTCACATTTAATAGTGTTTTAAGTTATTGCTGCTTGAGAAAGTGATGGTAGTTTGTTGGAGCGTGCAAAAAAGTTTTTAAGGAACACGATCATAACATGTGGCTGTGACTGCCAAGCAGGTACAGGTATCGTACAAGGCACTACATGTGGGGGGTGGTCGTATGTCTGATCCTCGAGGTCATGCTGGGAAAGGTGGAAGAAAACATGGCTGAGAGAGTCGTCTGAGCGTAACCTGCTGCCACCTGGAAAATCAACTGAAGATGAATGGGCGGAGGCGCATCTTACGAATTTCTTTCCATCTTCACAAACATCAGAAAGTCACAGCAGCAGCAGAAGACTTGTGGAGCTTGTTCCTTGTTAGCCTGGACTTTTAATTGTGAACTTTAAGGCACTCATTATTAATCTCTCTCTATCCTCAGGTTCTCCTGAAGAACGAGGTATTAGGAAGCTGAAACGCGGTTCTGGTCTTAGTGCAGCAGAACTGGAAGGGATGAGATCCTACGACCTGCCGTTTGGAATGGACTTCATCCGCAGACACCGAATCTTCAAGAACTTCCCCATCAGCCCAACGTTCACAGGCTACCATTGGGGGCGGCTACAGGGAGCCTGCAGGAACAGAATGGGACACGGGGATGGGGCAAAGGGAGGGGAGGGCGGCGCAGCACTGGGAGAGAGTCGGGTATAACCAGCAGGCTGGAGAAACCTTGAAATGGTTGAATTTTGGGGAGCAAGGGATGGTACACTAAGTCAACATAATGGGGGAGTGGAGGACAGAAGCGGCACTGGATTGTGTGGAAGAAAATGTGATGCACCAACCCCCCCCCCCTTCCCACCCTGTCACTATATGCGTTTATTTTCTATAGCTTGTATCAGTCTCTTCCCACTTCCCACTATGCTATTTTAAGCATGCTATAGCAAGCCACAGCATGCTATAAAAGATGTCACCATGTGGAGATCAGTCTGTTTGTGTGCATGTGTGCATGGAGTAATCCAGGAGGAGACAGATGGATGTCAGGCAGTCGGAGCTGAATGTCTAATGGCTCACTCACTCATGATCGCTGCTAACTGAGACAGCCCAAATTATGTTGCATACATTCTTCTCAAAGCACAGTAGATTGAAATATGGGACTTGAGCATCATGTTAGGAATCGTTCCCCTCTGGATTTGTTATGCAACCACACATGCACACACCAGCAGCCACTGTAGATCAAGCACGAGCACTGCATTGCACAACAGGGGGTCATGCAGAATGATGGAAGTAGTTTGTAGGGTCCCCTTAGCCATGTGAAGTGATTGTGAGATTTATTTTTGTAGTACCTCCTTCCTGAGTTCAAAGTAGAATGTCACTTCACAGATTCTTCAGTAAAACACGCTCACGCTAAAGAGGCTCGCATCCCATATTATTTCATAATGAAGTGCTAATATTCAGAAGACTTCTCCCATATTACTGGGCAGAAAAGAAAATCACTAACATACCGGTTTACATTTATTTAGATTATGTCAGTATTATTCATCAGTTGTTAACAGGACCAAAACTCTGCCTTTCCTGAACATGCTCGTTAAAGTTTTAATTTAAATCTGCTACCCTTTATTTACTTTACATGCTGGCTCTTAACTAATGAGACAAGCTTTTAATAATGCCACTATCATCATGGTGACGGCAGAGGATTTATAAGAGCTGCATTAATGCGCACAGTAACACGGACATGTGGCCTTGTCAGGGAGACCTTGTGTGAGTATATATGAAACTGATGAATGATGACATGAGAATAAGTGTTCTCGCACAGCTCCATGTGGGACTTGTCTCACAGTTTTGGGGTCACTGTGGATGTATATTAAGGTAGGATTTACCTAAAGGCTATATAATTGTACTGGGAGGTAAGGACAGTGTATTTTGCTGACTATAGAGTATATAAATCTAACAGTTTCTTTCTTTTGTGCCCTTCATCAGCTCACATGTGCAGTGTGGCAGTTTGGGGGGGGTTCTTTTTTTCCCAGACAGTCATGACGTATCAATGTTTACTTGTTTAACTCTGGTCATGACTTTTTCTTCACATTCCTGCTCTCCCTCAGTCATCAATACGCGCTCTCTTTCATCTCCTACTAAGTTTCAAAGCATTTGCAGTCTGTACGGTATTAACCCAGGCGTGCCCCTCACCCCAAAAACAGAGCCACTCTTTTCTGACCACACTGTGTGCCTCTGCTGCTTCTATGTATAAAGAGCAGCTTTTGAAAAAAATACCACAGAGTTGGCAACAATATAAAAAAATGATGCATAGAAATAAAGAGTAGCCCACTTGAGATTTTTATAAAACCAAAACGCTCAAAGCTCTTTATTTGTATTTCTGCTGTTCTGTTACCATATACCAAAACTTTTCATTGACATTTGTTGCTACTGAGAGACGTGATTAGTTTAGTCTCATTCCAGATTCCCCCATTTTTATCTCTTATTAAAGCTATTTATTTATTTATGGGGGGTTTTAAAAAAGAAAAAGTCTAACGGGTTTATGCGTCCCTTTCAGAATAGAATAGTGTGTTTTAGTTTACTTGTTGAAGCCCTGTAAAGACCGGTAATGATTGACAGCTACTCCTGCCCTCCGCCCCAGCTCCAATCGGTACTTTTAGAAGGTCACCCGGCGAGAGAGGCTTTGAAAGGGTTGTTTCTGACGTAATATAAAAGCTGCTTCTATTTCATTCCATTTCTATCATGTTGCATTTGAAAGCAAAAGATGAACACTTTTAAATGTCGAACTGGATAGTTCAGAATTTACAGATCAGGGCCTTTTTACTACGAAGTACTGTTTGCACATGTAATGGTGCCAAGAAGACTGGGGTCCAGATGACTTCATACGCACTAACCTGGAAACCTGAAATATTACTACAGTGCTTTTGAAGACTTTAAAGGAGGTGTGAACATTAATGACCTAATTAAAACAGGTCCAGCTGTAGTTCCATTTATGACATACTGCTCTGATTTGGTGACGTCTCATACTTTGTTACGCCAAAATAAACCATAGTTATTAATTATGTGACCCTTAATATCTACAGGGGCGTCACTCTTTAGGTAGGGTTAAAGGTGTTGGGACATTTTTATAGATTTCCATTTGTTTGTCAAATAAAATATGCAATTACAGTAATATAATTTGCGTTGACTATACCGCTGAAACTCCTTACGAGGTCGCAGACTGATTTTTCCAAAATACTGAATGACCATCCAGAGTAGATGGTAAAAAAACAGAGTAATGATGTCACAAAAGAGCCCAGGGTTAGAGATAACTGACGTGCGAAAACTGTAAATCTAAAACCTCATCTCCCTCGTTTAAATTATTGGCTGACTTGCAAAGGGACTTTACCAGGTGGTTGGTAAAATAAGCAGTGTGTTGTTGGCACTCCAGCTGATGTGTCGTGACTATGTAACCTAGCTCTAAGAGCTGGCAGTGATCAAAGTCAGACTTTTAAGCAGCTTCCACGGAGATAGAGGGTAGTTTTGGGGGGGTTGGCCCCTGCTGTAGTAAATTTCTGGCATGCACATGACTCGTGACCTTGTTTTCTGTGTCATATCATGTTCATGCAACCAGCACTTCTCCCATCACATCAGTCTCTCCTTGCACACTCTTGGCCCTGCAGTGAAGATGCATCTGTGTCCTCGTGATTGGTGTACCTTGTTTTTCTCCTCTGGAATTTTTATTGTCACCATTTCTGAATGCAGGAGGAGGACACACCCGTTGGTCACCTTATTAAGAGCCTGTTGTTTATCAAGCAGCTGAGTGAAACCTGCCTTATCGCTTAATGTGAAGATGAACATGGGATGTCTTTGTGCCTCATGGCAGCTTCCTCCAGTTTTTTATTATTGTACTCCTGTCTTATTGTAGGATTTAGTACACATGCACCTCTCGCACAGCTGTGAAAGAAGCAGCCAGTTACAGTAAAAAACAAAATAAAAACATTGTTTCTGGTTTGAATTACATTCACATGGCTCTTAAAAAGGTGACCATAAGGTGCGTAACACAAAGACATCAATCCCTTTCAGTTATTTTGAAGGGGTCATTACCTGGAGACTATACTTCTGTGTATTAAGTGTTCTATCTTTTTAAATGTTTTTTTTTATATACATAGTTTTTATGTTTTTGCAAGCAAATATTTGTAAGAAACGAATCATAACTTTGAATCTTAAATCATGCTGGAAAGCGCACCATTTTCTTGTACTTTTTATTTAAAAAGTAAATACATTTTAACCCTATTTCAAATCTGTGGTTTGGTGGAATCCTGTTTATCTTTTCATATTGTATTTTTTTACTCTAACATTGTTTTCTGTCCATGTTAACACATTACCAATATAAATCCAAGAACAAGCTGAGAAACTTTAAATAGATGTAAAAACACAAATGTATATTTAATGGAGTAAAGTTTGCTAAACATTCTGGAATATAAATTGTGTAAACTAATTGTAGCAACAAAATGTTTTATTCTTTGTCCCTAAAACTATTTAATAAGATGTTACTGAATGAATTTAGTCTTCTGTCTTTTTTTTTTTTTTTTAAATTGTCACCATTCCTCCTTTTCGCTCACACAGCAGCAACTAAATACATTTAAGCATGTAGACATCGTCAAGACCACCTGCTGAAGTTCAAACTAAGCACCAGAGCGTGATTTTAAGTGACTTTTGATGTTACATGGTTGTTGATACCCAATAGGCTGATCTAATTATTTCTCAAACTGCTGGATTTTCCCGCACAGTCATCTCTAGGGTTTACAGAGACTGGAATACAAACCAGGCAGCGCTAAAAGTGCTGCAGAGTCTCTCTCCCCCTCCCCCCCCCCCCCCAAAAAACAAAACAACAACAACAACAGAGGGCACCGCCTGTCAAAATCTAGTTTTAAGTAATCTGATCCTGGACACAATGCACATGGTCACTGACAGACCCTTGTCTCATTTGTCAGTAATGTAGCTACAGAGTATCTCTAGACTGAGATGTCCCATGGGCTACAAAGCTTTCAGTCTTTAACGTCGAAAAGCATAAAATATCAAAATGTACTGAGATTTGAAACATTTTCTTTAAATTGTGTTTCCCACAAAGATGACTGAAACTAAAATGAAAATATTTAATTCACTTTATTGAAGAGGTAACATGTTTGAATATTTGAGTAGCTCTAACCAGAGCTTTGGTCAGCACTATTTTATTTTAACTTTTTTTTTTTTTTTTTTTTTTTAAAGGTATTTTCAGTGTAAAGAGTTGAATTGTTTTAAACAACTAGAATCAGTTTTTCCTGTGTCGGTCACAGTTTAATTTGCAGAAGGTGGGAAAGTCGGTTAAGAAAGACTGCAATTATGAATTGAAACAACAAAGGAAAATTACCTTCAATTTTCATTGCTGTAAATTCAAAGGAACAATTTCCAGATTAAATGAGGACAAAAAAAACCAAACAACTCGAGTTCCAATTCATGAATCGTGACAAGTAATGGGAACAATGGCTTTAGCCAAAATGTACCAATTTTGTAACCAAAAGGAAACAATACTTAACTGACGTGTTTTTTGTAGTTTTATCAGTTGCATTAAAACTAAAATCGGGCTGAAACCAGCCATATGGTGTAGAGTGTGTGGAGAGAGGCCAAAGACTGAGTGAACCAGCTATTAAAGATTGGCCACATCCACAGTAAAACACACAGAACAGTCAAGTAAAGGAAGCAACAACGAAAGCAAAACAATATACAAGTCAATAGATGCAAATATGTGAGTGCAGGCAGCTTCCTATAGTTCAGCAGGTGGTTATGTCTATGTTTTATACGTGTACAAAAACAGGACTGTCTTTTATTGAAGAATGGTTGTAATTAGTTTATTCAGTGTTTTAAAGTTTCAGTAATAAGATTTTAAAAATTGCTCATTTTTATCACCAGAGTGAAGGCATGAAGAAAGATTTTTCCCTTTGGCTGTTTTCTCTGACAAAGAGAATCAGTGAAAACATGAAACAGGAAGTATTTCCTCTTAGGTTTGTATGATGATTGGAGTTCTGATTAAATGTTTCAGTGGACCACAAGATTTTCAGATCCTCAAGATGGCTAGAAGTTGAAATGGGTTATGTCCATGTTGTGATGATCGAGGACGCCAGAGGTTACACCAAGTCTACAACAGTACTTTTTTAAGGAAAAAGGGAAAAGAAAACAAAATGTTTAGTCTTCTTATAAAAGGGAGCTAATATATGGAAGTTTGTTTCTGACACCAAAATTATTTATTTAAAAAATAAATTTGAAGGTATTTTTTTCAAAATGTAAGTCTCTCATTTAAACTTGTAAGTTGAAATTTTGAGATGCATAACTCGAAATTTTGACTTGGACAGTAATAAATAATGAAATTTTTTTTTTTTTAAGTTTATTGTATTTTGGCAGATCTGATCTTCCATAAGAGCCATAAACTAGCATGAAGTTGCACATGCGTGGACAGAGTTTGACGTGGGACATTGTACTTTTGTGTCGTGCTTCCATTAAATTGGGGTTTCTGTTGAATAATGTCCTTGCCTTCTGCTCTGCTATTGTTGTCCACTTCTCATTCATCTCCTCACGCAGCGCGAACAAAGACACGTCAGCCTCGCCCTCTGATTGGCTCCCTGCCGGGGCCCCGCGACGCTGCTGTGCCGCGAGCTCCGCCACAACAGATGGACCTCTCGCGCTCTCCTCCTACCAGCTTCTGGATGCACTGCTGCACGCGCCCCGCTGATTGTGTCCAACGGCAGGAGAACGAGCGACTTGTCCCAGGAGTTTTAACGGCTAACGCTCAGTTCAGGAGAAACGACTGGAAGACGAAAGAAAAGGACCGAGGAGACCTATGTTAGGTGAGCCGTGAGAAGACTTCCAAAAGTCGGCACGAAGCAGACAGAGGGGTCGGTGTGGCTGAGTAGGCTGATCATGATGATGTGTCTGAGCGGTAGATGTGGCGATACGGGCTGGCTGCAGATGGATTCTTTGGTTGCCTGTATAAAAATGAAGTTTTAGTGTTTCGACAGCATCAAATGCAGGACGATTTGCAGATTTATTTATTTATTAAAAGCGCAGGGGACAGACAGACTAAAAACCTCGAATATGAGGCATTTGTGAGGAAACATCAGGGCACCAAACATGATGCCCTAGCCTAAATCTTGAACAGCAAATGATAGGACTACCCCACTGGGTCTCTACCAGAGTGTGCATAAAGATGTGTCCTTAAAACGCGTTACATAACAAGAAAATAGGGCCGGATAGACGGAGGCAGTGCCAAAAAAAAAAGTGAATATTAATGTGCACTCACTTGCCAGTATATTGTAAACTGCAGTTTAATATATACCAGCAATAAATCCATCCACCATGGTCGTTTCTGGTGTTTTTAAAGTGTTTTGTTGACGTTTGATTTCAACTTTTGGGTGATTAGGTAGGTAAGCGGTAAGCGTAAACCACAATGTAAACATTAAAATTAAATGTTTTCACAAATACTGGACAATATTTAGTTTTGGTAGCTAGTACCAGTCAACTTAAGGTTTCCCTTACTGATTTGTGTTGAGTTATTCT
The DNA here is from genome assembly GCF_041146795.1 of Maylandia zebra. Classification (NCBI taxonomy): domain Eukaryota; kingdom Metazoa; phylum Chordata; class Actinopteri; order Cichliformes; family Cichlidae; genus Maylandia; species Maylandia zebra. The sequence continues at coordinate 28,200,491 of NC_135178.1, forward strand.
CTAAAATTTTGACCATTACAAATATCAAAATAGTCTTTTCAAGTTCCCATAGCCCTTTCTGACATCTCAAATGCTTTGACTGCCAGTTCATCTGGACGCTTTTATTTATTTTTTTTTGACACCATCTTAGGAAAGTTTTAGCCTGGTGTTTACGGCCCTTGCAATAGTCAATGTTTATGTGATCAGTGACAATCAATGACAACACAGCCCCAGTCTTCACCCGAACAATAACTAGATAAATACCCACACACATACACAATAGGCCATTGTTTGACATTTAAAGTTATTTTCTCAGAAATTTGAGATAATAAGTCAAATTTTAAAATAGTAATCCAAAATTATGACATGTGGGCGGTTAAAAAAAAACAAACTTCTATAACAGATTAGGCTGAAACAGAAAACTAATTTATTTTCCTTTTAACATCCCATCTTTCCTGCCGCAGTCTCCCTCTGTGCTCCTGCTTTGATATATAATTAAAATCTAGTGCCGCACACACATTTGTTCAGGAATCAGGAGGTGCAGTGATAATTGTGGTGTCACTTTTGAAGACACTTGGAACAACAATGGCAAACCTTAACTTTCTGAACCTCAAGGGGAGCAATTAAATGGACTATTAGTGACAGAGAACAAGAGAAGTGAAGGGGCATCCACGCAGGAACGTGGTGATCAGAGTCCATAGAAAATCAGTAAGAAAACCATAAACCTAAAAAAAAAATTCAGGTAAAACTCTAACATTTCTGCCTTCCCTCTTTGCAATTTTTTCCATAGCCCTCCTCTCTGCCAAAGCAGATCACTTGGGTTGCTGGTTTGGGCCCACAAGTTATATTTTTGATACCCCTGCACTGCATAATAGACATTAAATTGAGGCTGTCGAAGCTCTGATATATCCGATGATATTGATGTGCAGAGCTGGTGAGACTGATGTTTAAAGTGGACGTAAAACCAATTTGGTTTAAGTTTTGAACAAAGTGTCAGTGTGTGTTTCAGCTCTGAAAATGTAATTTCATTGTCTCTACTTTTGAAGTTACAAAAGACCAGAGTGCTGGAAAATTACACCAAATTAAAGAGCACCAAATTTATACCGAGCTCTATGTACTTTGAAGAACTGTAACTAGGAAAATATTTGTAGCATGGTTAAACTTTGCATGGCGTCATTATTTCACAAAAAAGTGGGTGTGCTTTGATTGACGGAGATGGGAATTTCTTCCAGATTTAATTGACTTTATGTGAAACAAACCAGCAGCTGATAATCTTTAGCTCTACCATCTGCCGAAAAGGAAGAAAAGCTCCGTCTTTATCTGGAATCTGGGAGCCATATTCGGATTCGAGTCATGCTTCACTGTGTTGTTTTTTTTGTTTTGTTTTTTTGACAAGCCCAGTAAGCCTAACAAGGAGCAGGAGAGACGAACAGACACACACACATACACACACTATTTTTGGCTCAGTGTTGTGAACTAGTTTCGGGAGCTCAGATGTTTTTGGTGTTGCTATGACAATAATGACAATAGCAAGGCAGAGCAGTGGTAACGTGGAGGCTGAAGGCAGGGGAAGAGGACAGGAGCTATTCATCGAGCATTTCAGCCAAAGACATTGACGGAGGAGGTTCAGAGGGAGCAGGGCAAGAGGGCAGAAAACAAGCCGGGGGGAGGATGGAGGAAGTTGTGATCCTGGTTTGTAATAGTGTGTTAGATAGCCTCTAGTCTTTCACAAGGAAACATGAAGCAGCAAACTGTGAACAGAAAGCAGCGGAGAGCAGAGTTACTGTGGTACAAAAATGATGAGACATAAATATATATAGAAAGAGGGGGTAGATGGAGGCTGTGGGTTGACTGAGGTTGTAATGAGGCACGGGGGGATTTCAGACGGTCGATTAGCTCTACATTTGGACACAGAAGAGCACTCCGATCTGAAACAGGACTAGGTCAGCCGTGGGTCAGTCTGGCTAGATTTATATGCTGCTGGTTCTGCTATTGCAGCCACACCATCCTGCAGAGCATTTCTACAGGGAGTGCAGAATTATTAGGCAAGTTGTATTTTTGAGGAATAATTTTATTATTGAACAACAACAATGTTCTCAATGAACCCAAAAAACTCATTAATATCAAAGCTGAATGTTTTTGGAAGTAGTTTTTAGTTTTAGCTATTTTAGGGGGATATCTGTGTGTGCAGGTGACTATTACTGTGCATAATTATTAGGCAACTTAACAAAAAACAAATATATACCCATTTCAATTATTTATTTTTACCAGTGAAACCAATATAACATCTCCACATTCACAAATATACATTTCTGACATTCAAAAACAAAACAAAAACAAATCAGTGACCAATATAGCCACCTTTCTTTGCAAGGACACTCAAAAGCCTGCCATCCATGGATTCTGTCAGTGTTTTGATCTGTTCACCATCAACATTGCGTGCAGCAGCAACCACAGCCTCCCAGACACTGTTCAGAGAGGTGTACTGTTTTCCCTCCTTGTAAATCTCACATTTGATGATGGACCACAGGTTCTCAATGGGGTTCAGATCAGGTGAACAAGGAGGCCATGTCATTAGTTTTTCTTCTTTTATACCTTTTCTTGCCAGCCACGCTGTGGAGTACTTGGACGCGTGTGATGGAGCATTGTCCTGCATGAAAATCATGTTTTTCTTGAAGGATGCAGACTTCTTCCTGTACCACTGCTTGAAGAAGGTGTCTTCCAGAAACTGGCAGTAGGACTGGGAGTTGAGCTTGACTCCATCCTCAACCCGAAAAGGCCCCACAAGCTCATCTTTGATGAGCCCAAACCAGTACTCCACCTCCACCTTGCTGGCGTCTGAGTTGGACTGGCGCTCTCTGCCCTTTACCAATCCAGCCACGGGCCCATCCATCTGGCCCATCAAGACTCACTCTCATTTCATCAGTCCATAAAACCTTAGAAAAACCAGTCTTGAGATATTTCTTGGCCCAGTCTTGACGTTTCAGCTTGTGTGTCTTGCTCAGTGGTGGTCGTCTTTCAGCCTTTCTTACCTTGGCCATGTCTCTGAGTATTGCACACCTTGTGCTTTTGGGCACTCCAGTGATGTTGCAGCTCTGAAATATGGCCAAACTGGTGGCAAGTGGCATCTTGGCAGCTGCATGCTTGACTTTTCTCAGTTCATGGGCAGTTATTTTGCGCCTTGGTTTTTCCACACGCTTCTTGTGACCCTGTTGACTATTTTGAATGAAACGCTTGATTGTTCGATGATCACGCTTGAGAAGCTTTGCAATTTTGAGACTGCTGCATCCCTCTGCAAGATATCTCACTATTTTTGACTTTTCTGAGCCCGTCAAGTCCTTCTTTTGACCCATTTTGCCAAAGGAAAGGAAGTTGCCTAATAATTATGCACACCTGATATAGGGTGTTGATGTCATTAGACCACACCCCTTCTCATTACAGAGATGCACATCACCTAATATGCTTAATTGGTAGTAGGCTGTCGAGCCTATACAGCTTGGAGTAAGACAACATGCATGAAGAGGATGATGTGGACAAAATACTCATTTGCCTAATAATTCTGCACTCCCTGTACTAACACAAGAATCTCTTGTTATAACAGACAAAAGTGATCAATGGTTTGGAGATGTTTCAATTAAACAGGGTAACTGCATCGAAATCTGGTCTCTGAGCATGTTATGGCCTGCTATTGTAGAGCTGCCTTATTTTGATAAAAAAAAAAAAAAATACGTGAGTACTCTGCAGTGGGCTGCTTATGATTATTTAGAGCTTTAGCTTTGCATTTCCATTACAGTCATATGTTTTGATACATTTATGGAGTTCTAAAACTAAAACAATATAAATTGTTCACTTTTTTTTTTTTGATAACTTGAAATGGAGCGAAAAAGGAAAAAAAAACCTGTTAAACACTTTTAGGCCTCTTTTGAAACTTTGAATCACATTTTTTGTTTGTGCAAATGAAACACATTAAAAGTAGACTAAAGTAATAATAAAGTTTATAAAATATAACAGTCTAATAGTTTTACAATAGTAAAAGTGAATTTGAAGCCCAGCTGCAGATTAGTTTTTGCATCAGTTTAGCCATCGCTATCATAATTCAGCAAAATGAAAAGAGTAAGGTGCCAGGTAAACTAAAAATAAAATGTCTAAAGAATAAGTGTTGTTCATAGTAGAAGTGGGGTCAATTATCTAAAGCGACAGACAGTACCAAGGTGAAGAAGAGAGTGTAGCCAGGGTACAGTGGGTAGAGATGAGTGATTAGAGTGAAAGGGAGGGTTTATAAGATGGTAGTGAGATGTACTATGATTAGTTTGTAGAGAGTGACCCTGAAAAGAGTTGAAGATGCTCTCACTCCCAATGACTGACCAATGCTGTATTAATTTCTAATAATGTATTCATTATAAATGGATACTTCAGAAGGACAGCTTAGGTCGAGACAAAGTTGGAGAGGTAAGGCTGAGATGGATTGGACATGCAGAGGAGGGACAGCGAATACACTGAACAAAGGAAGGTGAATATGGAGCCTGCCAGGCAGAAGGAAAAGACCACAGAGAAAATGGATGCAGTGAAAGAGGACATGTAGAGGGGCAGGTGTGATACAGGAGGATGCTAGAGGCAAGGTGAGATGGAAGCATCTGATCCACTTTGGCAACCACTAAAGAGAGCAGCCAAAAGAAGATCATTTGTATTCATCTAGTTTTTCATTTACAACCCCTGAATTAAATAATATGTTAACTCGTATTAGATGATTGACACTGCTCTAAAATAACAGTGAAAAGAACAAAATGGGTGTCTCACCATGAATGAGCAGTGAGTATGGCTCACATTTTTAATGTTGCCCTCTCAGCAGCGTTAAAAGTGACATGTCTGAGTCAATCTTTTTCTCTGGAGCTTGAAGTCTCATGAAAGAAGGATCAATTTTGTTATCAGATTCCAGTTTAGTTGGCATAAAGTTCACGTTGATCTCAGACAATTATGGCATTGTTTTTGTGTTGTCAGCTGTCCACATGTCCGTCGCAGACCGCTGCCTTTGACCGTGATAATAAAGGCTAATGTCTTCCATTGTGTAGGTCAGTGCTTAGCTTTTGAGCTCTTGACAGGGCTAATATAGGTGATGAAATATTGATAGCCCCTGGCGTTGGGCTGAGCTGATTGGCGTTAAATATTTAATTTGCCCACATTAACTGAGGCTTTTTATTTCAGAGATTGACAGCCCCATCTTATTTTATCAGCACTGCGTGTTGAAGCTGCTTCTGTTTACACTAAACTGTGGAAGTATGTGCCTGATCCAAGAGTTTAAAGATTGATAACAGGGTGAGGCTCGTCCACGTGTGTGTAAGCGGATTATTCATTTGTGCTGCTTGAATTGAGGAAGTTTTAAGCTGTGTCAGGCCCTGTGTCGGCTTCCTGTGTGGCTGATTGAGTAAAGGAGGAAGTGATTTAACGGAAGGGGAGCACTTCCTTTTAACGTCCCCACTCTTCCCTGTCTGTTCACAGTCACGTTCAGAAGAAAAGACCCTCTTGGATCACTGACACCTGAGGATACAAACAGAATCTACCTGCCTATAACTTTGGCTGCCTCTCCTCATAGGCAGTTTCTTCTCTGGTGACTCAACAACTCATAGTCTTTACGACGGTAAGATCCATTGTTGTCTTATAATACATTTATATATATATATATTCTTAATATTTCATATTTTGTTGGCTGTTATGTTACAGAGGCACTGGCTATGTAACAGGAAGGTAGTTTAAACCGAGGCCTTTCAACTAATGTCCAAAATGGTTTTGGGTGTTTCGGCCTGTTTACAGTAAATCAAGTGTATTTAACACTACTGTGGGGAGTATGCTGTAAACAGGGGTTAACTGTAACTAATTAGCAGTAATACTACTTCAATGTTAACACAAAACAAAAAAGTCTACGGCAGGTATGGGTAAAGTACACACCTGGGGCTGGAATCAGCCTGCAGACTACCTCAGGTCACTCACAGTTGCTCTAAAAGGAATATGAAAGGAGGCTAGACACACGTTTTTTTTAAATATACATGAATCATACAAATTTAGAGTTTGTTGCAAATAACAGTGGAGCAGTAATAAGCTGTGTCCAGTGAATTGCTTACCCAGTGGAAGGATTCGAACTCCACCGTCTTGTATTGTAGCTGGTAGTCCTTGTCTTCGTAGTCTCAGTTAGCTCACCCACTTGAACCATCTCTCTGCCTCCAGCTCGCCAAGGCACTCCGCAGTAGAACAAGGACTATTGTCAAGGAGTCTCTGGGGACTGCCACAAAAGTGACCTGATCATCTTACGGGTAGAAAAACAAGAGACAGCAAGGGATGCAAAACAAACAGCAGAGGAATAGCAGCTGTAGGTATAGCTGTAATTTCGTAGGTCATCACTGTTGCATAGTGTGGACTTAAATGTTACTTAAATCTAACACAGTGTAGGTGTCTTGAAGAGTGAAGAATAAATTGTGACCTGATGACAGATCTAAGTGTAAAGTCACACAGATATTGAAGCTGTATTGTCAGGTCATCATGAATGTCTAACCATTTTTTTTTTTTTTTTTTGCAATCTGCCTTAAACAGGCGATCATTTAAACCAATAGGATTCATTTTCTTCAGAGGCTAAGCTGAGACCTGCAGTAAATGTTGTTTCAGTTCAGTTGTGACTTATTGAAATATGTCAGTGTAGAAAAAAATCACGCGCATTGCATGACAAAGCAGAGGTCTTTCTACATATAGAGGAAAATCCCCAGAAGAAAATGTGTTTTTAAGGTCTATGTCAGCATCATTGATGACCCTGTGCAATCCATCCATCCATCCATCCATTCGCTTCCGCTTATCCTTTTCAGGGTCGCGGGGGGCGCTGGAGCCTATCCCAGCTGTCATAGGGCGAGAGGCAGGGTACACCCTGGACAGGTCGCCAGTCTGTCGCAGTCGCCAGTCTGTCGCAGGACCCTGTGCAATCATATTATGTATTTTTTTTATTATTATTATTAAGGTCAAGGGTTAAAAAAAACTATCATTCTTCATTGAAAGTTGTTCCAAAATATCCTTTCTGCTTGTCTCAAAAACACAGGGTTTGGTTAGAGAACCAAGAATTCTTATTTTAATTACTTAAAAAAAGATGTTTCTTATAGCATGGGCTTGTTAAGTAACTATCATGAACTTTCATTTTGGGGAATAACTTTTGTGGGCTAGGCCAGAGGTCATCACTGATTTTAGACCTCAAAGAGTTAGGTGGGGTTACATTTACTCAACCATAAAATGTATTTTTGCTCATGAAATTGCTAAAACGGTAGCAAAATGCTCAATTTCGTGTTAAGTAAGGCGATTCATTGCTTCATCTACATGCAAACTAATCTTGGTAAGTGCCTCTGACTCCAAAGGCCTATTTTGAGGAAAAACCCTGCAACAGTTGCATCTTTAACTTTTGGTCTTCATGTTCTGAGGAAAAACAAAAAGAAAAGAAAAGCGTGCTATATGGCAGATGAAGGCACATAATGTGTTTTGCCAGTAGCATGCTCAGAGATGAATGTTTAGGCAGCTGAAATAATTTGCAGCAGCAGGTGGTCCATGTGTCCTGCACCTGTCCTTCATCCGGAGGTTTCTATCTTGCCAAACTCACACAGAAACACTCTGTCACTCAGCGAAGAGGGAAGGAAAACTCTGCAGGGTGGTGGCAGAGTGCCATTTAAAACAGCTGCATGTGCAAATGTGCAGCGTTTGTTTATGTGAAAGAGCTCACAGGAAAGAGAAAATACATTGTAAGACGAAGAAGAGAATGAGGAGAGCAGCTGCTCCCCTCATTCGCATAGTATATGTTTTGATTTAGTACAGGGACACAGTGGTGGAGGTTTAACTATCTTAAGGGAAGTAGTTGCCAGGAAAGCAGATATCATCTTCTTGTTATTGTTTACGGTCTGCAGCTCTGCCTCCTCCTCTTCCTGCAGTCACTCTGTCACTTCTGTTCTGTGCTCGCTGCTGGTCATGAGGAGTCATGAGACATTAACTCTGTGTGCCTTCTTTGTGTCTCAGCTCCTCTCATGCTCACTGAGAATGGATGATACACAGTACGGGGTTCAGATCGGAGAGAACAAGTTCGTCAGCAAGTAAGTCTTCCATCCCGCACTGTTTCTCATATAAACATAAGTATGTTTATACAGATTATAAATTCACAGTAAGTGACAACAGGGAAACAAATGAGTAGCCTTTATTCATCTTTGGTATGTTTAAAAAAAACCCATTAATTTAAAAAAGATGATGTGAAATAGGGATGTTTGTGGTTTTAAAGGTTTCAGCCTGTTAACTGTTTGCAGTGTTCATTATCTGAAATCTAGGTCTTTATTTATGACAACAAGTATCCCTAATACCTAACAAACTGTGTGATCTTTGGCTTTTGAAGTCTGACCAATCAGTTAATAAAAATGATAAATAATGCACACTGAAAACTATTAACAATTATTTTTCTCCACAACATAAAGTTACAGTTACTCCGCCTACCTGCATATACATTCACTTGTATTGTGAGACTTCAGTATAGAGACATTGAAATATTAAGGGAACAGGACTTCACCTGGTCCTGAAACTGCTTGTCAGTTAATTGTCAAATTACATTTGACTTCTATAAGCATACAAGACACGATATCCTGCCAAGATGACTGAATAATAAACAGCAGTACACAGATCATGTTACCAGTCACTCACAGGGTTAACACAGAGACAGGAAATCACACACTTGCATCTACTGAAACCCCAAACCTCTCAACAGAAAGCCAAATCAACATTTTATTCACACAGCCAAAGATAAATGTCTTTTCCAAAGTTTTTAATGGTGGCTTTATTAAGCTGATGAGAAAACATCAATTGAAACTGAATCTCAGCCTTACCAAGAACAGACATTAAATGCTTCTCTTTAGACATGCTTCTTATCTTACTACACCAAGAAACTGCTACACCCACTTTTCTTCTTCCTTTGTCTGTACATTAAAAAAGAAATGAGAGCTAATGAAAGAAAGGACGGGATCTGAAAATTACACATTAATCTCAATTCTGTGACTTATTTTTAATCTTTTAATCCTGATCTCATCTGGTTCTTATCTGGTGGGAAAGAACTTAAATGTAGTAGTGGCTATCAAGTAATGCTAATGGAGAATAAACCTCTAGGAGAAAACTGTGAGAAGATGAAAAATCAGTGAAAACGGCAACATTGTAATTTAAGGTTTGGGTGGGTCAGAGAATTTTGTCAGATTTGAGATTGGGCAGTTTGTTAATCTCAGGGTTAAACAGGGTTGGAATTAACATTTCAATCTGCCCCTGCATAAAGTACACAATAACACTAATCCAGCAGCAGAGACTGCCCTATCTTTCTCTAAACATATATGAAGTTTTTTTTTTTTAATTAGTTCTTTTTATTTTCGGTCTTACTGACATTAACATTAACAGCATAGTAAGGAATACTTTATTTTATCAGGAATGTTGTGGAGGGCCGCACCAGCATTACACAGGAGGTGATCTATTACTACATGGCTATATTACAACCTGCCCCTGCACAGTGGCATAGAATGAGACTTTGTAGAATAGTTTTCTTTTTGTTTGCTCATCTCTCAGCTGCCTTCAACTCACCACCACAGAAACTAAGTGAAATCCAAAATTACCAAAGTGGTGATTAAGTGCCAGAAATATTGTCAGTGCAGTGACCTGTATCCACTGATGTTAGCACCAACTGGTTTTCAGATATATTTGCATCACTCCATTAGTGATGATGTTATGCATTTTTGGGATGAATAAAGATCCCCAAAATTTGAACTAGTGTTGTTAAAAGTGCACGGTGCATGCAGAATTACAGCTGCAGGCACTACGAGGTGGTAAATCAGTGGGAATCTCCTTAAAACTTTGTTTCCTTCCAGTGATTTAACTACTTCTGTCTTCAGGTCAACAGTCCTGTCACATCTTAAAACTTACAACCTCTATTATGAAGGGCAGAATCTGCAGCTGCGGCACAGAGAGGTGAGTAATTGCATCTCTCGGTTTGTGTGTGTATGTACTCACATACAGTGTGAGTGAGTGAATGTGTTTAATCTTATTTTATTGTTTTAAATTTCAACAGAAGAACCTGAATGTGTCGAGGCTTCATCCCCGCTTTCACTTTTGCTCTTAATATATTTAATATAATATACCCCACCCATTTCACCCTATATCCCTAAGGAGTAGCAACTGTCCAGTCTGTGTGTATTTACTGTATATGTGTGTTTGTGTGTATTCATCAGTATTCGTGTCTTCCAACAGGAAGAAGAGGAACTGATTGTTGAGGGCTTGCTGAATATCTTTTGGGGCCTCCGGCGACCAATCAGGCTACAGATGCAGGATGACCACGAGCGAATCCGGCCGCCCCCCTCCTCCACGTCTTGGCACTCGGGTTGCAATCTGGACAGTCAAGGGTAAGAGCTCCAGACAGATCCAGTTACACCCCAGTGACCGGAAATGGTGATACAGAGAGGTCAGTGAGGGCAGATATAGATTTTATCTAGTTTGTCCAATGAAAGACAAGCAGGTATTTAATGTTTAAAAGTGTGTAATTAGGGTTTGAGATTTAAATCCATGTAAATGGAGTTTAATTCCTAAATAAGATACAAATTGGCAGCTTTCCATAAGCAAAAGTGAATCTTTTAAGCCACACTTCTGGTTTAATTGAGGATCGTACTCCAAGCTATTGCAAATCAGTCCATGTCAATAGGCTCTTAGTGCCATTTTCAGCGCTCCCATTTATCAAAAGAAGCTATTCTTGCTCCGAGGATAGCAGGCCTCACAGGCATAGAGCTGCCATTTGGATGTTAACATGAAAACAACAACAAAAACTCTCATAAGTAGCCAAATTGCTGTGAGATTCTTCAGAAATTTGCTTGATTATGACAGGAAACATTGTCACAACTCCTAACTAAAAGAACAGCTGCACTGGCAAAGAGGAACAGCAGTCACAAGTTGAAACTAACCAACCCAGATATGACGTATGTTAAACAGCAGGTTAAAAATGGCAGCTACTACAGGAAACCTAATAATAAGACTCACCACTACAGTCAGGACAGACCAGCATGTTGATGGCATCACAAACACATATCAAAGTGAAAAAAGAAAAACTGGTGTTCTCAAGAAAATCTCACAAACTGATCGAGATCTCCCTCTAGATTCATACATGGTGTGGAGGGAGTTTTAGACCTGGACTGCTCTTAAACTTAATGGCTTTACAAGATTCTAGTGGCTGTTAGTCCACACTAAAATCAATATCAGGATAATAGTTTTTTGAGAAACTACAGCTTATGGTCATAAATACATGATGGGAGTTATCATTTGAAGGTGCAGTTTTTATCTGAAAAAATATTTTTAGCTGTATGTTTACAGTTTTGACAGTTTGCAGTTCTTCTCCTTCACCCCATAAATGTACTCTCTCCTGTTCCCTGTTTGAAGTTCTCCCACCACCACAGATGGTCAACAGGCTCAGCAGAGCTCACCCACAGTGGAAGTGACGCCACCTGACAGCCAACCAGAGGACAACGGTGTGACTGAAGAGGAGGCAGAAGGTAAATTTTGGACTTTCGTTTTATACATTTATATTTTAAGACTTCAGTCATTTAGATTTTAAATATTTCAAGCTGTATCTACATGGTTATAAATAACCAATAAAGTAAGAGTAAAATATTAACCCAAAGGTGTAAATTAGTCTAAATTGCCCATAGGTGTGAATGCGGGAGTGAATGTAAGCGCGACTGGTTGTCTGTCTCTGTGTATTAGCTCTGCGACAGACTGGCGACCTGTCCAGGGCGTACCCCGCCTCTTGCCCTATGACAGCTGGGATATGCTCCTGCACCCCCTGTGACTCTGAAAAGGATAAGCGGATGGATGGATAGATAGATTTATCTTATTTTGAACGTGTTTGCTCACACTTCTTTCAGTATTTATAGATTTTTTTGAGCTGTTTCTCAGTTTTTTGCTACCTGTTCTTTTGGTTTTACTCATTTGAACTGTACATTACTCTGATGGCTATAATGAGGATCGAATAAGCAGCCTCAAACATCAGTCATTTACTAAGAATATTTTGTTTTTAAACTGGCTGAATCTTGGCGAAAAAAAGTTGGATCGCATTAAGATGAAATGAAATTAGCTATAAACACATTTTTAATTAAAAATAAAATTTGCACATTAAAGCGAAAGATAAAATTTGTTTACAGTTCTGTGTAAGTGATGTTTATTTCTAAAACTATGGTTTTCTTTCACTATTTTGTGATCTTAGCTTAGGGCTACACTGAATAATAATCAGTAATTTAAGGTGGTTCAACATTTGATTTGACAGAGGACAGTGAGAGCTCCGCTCAGCTCCTCAGGACAAAGAGCGATGCCGGGGTCTTAAGGAGAGGCCAGCGAAGGTCGCCAAGTGACCAGAGGAAAATCCGACGCCATCGATTCTCCATCAACGGACACTTCTACAACCATAAAGTAAAACTTTTAAAAACTTACAGAATAATCAAATAAAATTCATTAGGTTAGTTCATTTATGTGACTTTATGTGATTTGGGAACAGGTTTTAGTTACATTTTTCTTGAGAAAATGTGTTTAAAAGTGAAAAGAGTAAAAGTTTTAGCTTCAACAATTTTAACTGAACCTAAATTAATATTTAAAATATTAATATTTAAAATGTTTTTCCATTTCATCCTCAGACAGCAGTGTTTACGCCTGCTTACGGGTCGGTGACTAACGTTCGCATCAACAGCTGTATGACCACGCCGCAGGTGCTACGAGTTCTCCTTAACAAGTTCAAAATCGAAAACAGCCCAGATGATTTTGCACTCTATCTGGTCCATGCTAGTGGAGGTGAGTTAAGACTTTAGCCGCAGTCCACTAATTTTATTTTATCTGATTTTATCATCTACTTTTAGACTTTTAGTTTTATTACTTTTAAAGTTGGAAGTTTTTGCATTATTGCTGGTGGTGCAATCAAATCTGAACTAAAGCTACAACACAGAGCTTCTCTATAAAGCTTCGTAGCTGAAAATGCTACGTCAAGATGAACAGGATCAACCTTTTGAATCTCTATAAAGCTTATAATTTATTTTTATTTTTTTTAGAGGCTATGATATTTGGAAACTCAACACAGAATCGGTGTTGTCATTATTCCATTTCTGTTCACTCACTGGGTTTTCTGAGCTGAAAGAAACACATTGCAGTCAGTAATCAAACAGCAATTAGCAGAAGTGTAACTGAAAAGTAATGATGCTTTCAAAATGATGATGAAGATGTTTGATGAGATTGTAGATTATGTTGCGGTAACAAATGGCAAACTACCCCACATACAACTGAGTGCTCTTGCTGTTTGTTTTTGATTAAGTTCTTGCATCAGACCCAGCTGTAAAGTCTGAATGTCAGTGCTAAATTATTCATGAACTATTGGCTATGTGGATTACAAATATGGATATGTGTCATGTAGCTCAAAGGCGGACATTGAGGACATTGTGTATAAAATGTGTTATTGTTATTAATCCATCACTCCGTGTATGTTCTGGTGTTTCAGAGCGAGTGAAACTGAAGCGGACTGACTATCCTATGTTGCTGAGAATCATGCAGGGACCGTGTGAGCAAGTCTGCAAAATATTCCTCATGGAAGAAGATCTCGGAGAAGAAGTCACATATGATGTAAATCACCATTTTCTTTTTTCATAGCTATAAATGAACATGTGTTAATTATTTTACAGTTACTTTTTCCTTGTAAAACGAATAAAGTATACGCACAAGTATTTGCACTTGTGTTTCCAATATTCAATTATCTTTTGGGATTTGGCCTTAAAATTCTCTTTGCTTTCACAAGGTGGCGCAGTATATCAAGTTTGAGATGCCTGTCCTCCAGAGTTTCATCACCAAGCTAAAGGAAGAGGAGGACAGAGAGGTGCAGAAACTCAGGAGAAGGTATAAGAAATACATTTTTAATCTGTCCTGGCATTCAGTAAACATAATCTTAACATCTTTAACTTTTATGAGCTGCAATAAATATGAAAAGTGGAGGCCTACAAGCTATTTTTAAACTATTTTTTAGCCCACCACCTGCCCCCAGTCTAATGTGGATGTGCACGTGTTTTTATTGGCTCTTTAAAAAATCCTCAGATTTGGTCTTCCTCTGCCTTCATATTTGCAGGTATAACTATATTCGGAATATAATCGAGAAGCAGCTCCAGTGTCTTCCAGAGGGGGCAAAGTGTATGTGATCTGCTTATGGTAGGGCCCCCCACACCAAACTGTCACCACAGCTGCCAAGCCGTGACCAAGAGAATGACCAAGAATCAGCTGACAAGAGCAACAAGTACATGTTTCACCAACTGTCCTCCCTCAGCACATCCCACAATCAGTCAGCCCACAGTTTGCTCTTTCGTGCACGTGTTGAGTGTGACCATCTCTGTGATACTGAGAGTCATGGCAACACACACACTTTTTTTTCTTTGCTTTTCTTTACCATGAACAGAGCACTCGGACAAACGTCTCCTGTTTGTGTTTTTTAACCTTTTTTTAGTCTGTTAGCCTGCAAGATGAGGCTAAAATGTAACCTGTCTTCTGCCTTCGCTGCAGGAAATATTCAAAATCGTTTTAAAGCACAAATGTCATCTTATAGTGACTATATAGGTTTCTCCAAGCACAAAACACACAAAGTTGGTGGGATACTTTGAAGCTGATGTAAACATTTAGGACCTTTTTCATTTCATTGATGTGAAATCTTTTTATTGCCACTGCAGGCTGTGACTGTGATAATGCAGTTACACACAGTATTTGGCAATTTTACATGTAGGCAGCATGTAAGACTGAGAATCACAGGGAACAACCATCCTGTAAATGTGGAGTGGTCTGACGGTGACAAAAATTAACCTTACATATTTCATTAAATTTAATGCATAAAAAGCCCAAGTGAAAGAGTATGGAGAAGTGATTCCTGCATATCAAACCCCCAAAACTTCAACTGTTTATGTTTGGTGGCACCGGTCTTTGTCCTGCTTACTGAGTTTTAAATGAGATCTGGTGACATTGAAGCCAAACTCTCAGCATGAAGTTAGATCCAGAAGTTCCCCAAAATAACAGACTATTCCTTGGAATAATGCAACTTTTTGAGCTACTTGTTTTGTTCCTACACACACTCTTACGCTAAAGGTTTGCCTGACGTTAACCAGATTGCACAAAATCTTCATGTTTTGTTTTCATTTTGATTTAGTTTTTTTTTGTTTTTGTTTTTTTGACATCTACATCCAGCAGAGACAAGAAGCACAAAACGATAATCCCACAAGACTGTGAATTTTACGGAGAATGTTTTTAAACGTACGAACGAGCATTTCTAAGCAGTGCGGTTTGCCTCCACATGTACAGCACTTTGTCTCCTTCCGCCTGACAGTTCAGTATTTCTGACACGCAGTGGACGACGCCCCGAAGATTGTGTGAGAGCATGCATGTTGTGTTTTTAGTGACTAAGACTTGCCTGCTTTTGTATTGTGTCTTTTACAAAGTAAAGAAGAAATTTTAGCCTTTAAAGTGTTAACTCTTGCCACTACTTTGTGGAAGTTTTCGTACAATGTTTGTTATTTAATAAAAAATTTGTCTGGGGAAAATGAACTTGTAGTTCTCATCTGTTTTTGTTGCAGTCACTGCTACCTAACGATGCTGAATTCGTTTGCAGTGGCAGAAGCTTCGGGAGAGCTCGCTGAATGTTCTGGTTTGTTTACTCGGAGAGTTAAATAATTCAGATAAAATTAGAAACGCAAATGTTAAGCCCGCGCTCTCAGGTATTTATGCGTGATGTCGGCAGCACCAGCAGCTTACTGCACAGTCAGCCAATGAGGTGATTGAGATTGTCTGACGGATAACAGGCTGGCCCTGAAACATACTTTCCCACAGACAAGAAAAGGAGTCTGAGCTGCGAACATCACTTTTGGCTTCAGCTTCCCAAAGAGGAATACCATCCAAATCTCCGCCACACAAAAAAATATTAATTTCGCAGGTAAGACTTTTTTTATTTCTATTTTTTTCTCTTTTTTCTTCATGTTACTAATTTATATTAAAATGTGGGATGTTTATTGTATGAGGCTCAGTGAGTTACAGCCTTTTGTTCTTATTTCTGGGATATTTAAAAAAAATATTTGCACAGATCAGAGCTTATATCTAGAAAGTGTAGCTGTAATCTGAGAGTCACTGGATTATTCTCAAACTAACTGACCCAGTGTAATTATAGCTCGAGTTACCTTGTAAGAGGACACAGATTAGACAGTGTACACAGTCTGTTGACAGAGCCAATGATGTCATGGTCATATAATCAGTGGTGGGACATGTATTTCATTTCTTTGTAAAAGAATTAGTAGTACTATACAAAGTAATGTAATATAAAAGTTGCATACAGCGTACAAAGACTGTGGTATTTGTCAAATCCTAATTCTCAAGCAACACATGGTAGTACTAATTACAATTAATATGAATGCATCTCAAGGTACAAACAAGGATTATAATAAATAAAAAGTCAACTCTAAGTTCTCTTTTAATCATGGATACTTAATAATAATATATAAAACCAACCTGGATTTATAGACTGAATGGTTGATAAAAGAGAATTTAAGTGGAGCGGATTAAACTTTGCTTTAAATTGGATTTAAAGTTTGAAAAACAGACGTAGTTATGATTCAGTGATAGCGATCCTTATTAGTGGATTGGTGTTATCGATGCTCTAATATGTGAGCTATCCTTCAGTGACGCAGTTGGTCAAGGTGAAACTGCTGTAGGCGTTTTAAATACTGGAGAGTATTTCTTAAAACTCTATAACATACTTATTAAAATTATCTATTTAAATCCTCATCCAGAGAAGACTTAATTAAAATAAAGCTGGTGAATAAAAGTAAAAAGTGCAATATTTCTTTTTAAAATGTGTCAGAGTGCATGTGCAAAGTAGCATTAAAAAACCCACTCAATGTAGTCATGCATACATCAAAAGTGTACAGATTTGAGTAAATGTTTTGATGCAAGCGTATTTCTGCCACAGAAAAACAGAAATTGCCACCCAATTTTATCTCAATATTTCAACATGATTCAATATTTCAAGTTGAGTTATTAAAATTTTGAGATACTTTTTAGTGGCACAAACAAGTCACTAACTCTAATGTTAGTCCTCATGCTCACCTCATTACTGAAATTATTACTAGATACAGGACCTGCTTAGACTTCACAGTACTTAAAAATACACTTGTCCTACCACACTGTATATAAAGTACAATCTTCACTAATATTTTGTTAGTACAGATTATAGCAGTGACATACTTAATGCAATATGTTTTTACTAGGTTTTTGTTTTTTTGGAGTTTACATAATTTAATGTTGGATATTTTATAATAATACATCAATAATATTGTATTTATGGTGCATAGCCTACACCTAAACCTCATATATAAATGTAGCCTGGATGTTTGTTAATACATTATTTTTATGGCCTGTGTCATCTTTCTCTAATTCTTTTTACATGGTTATCTTATGTCTTAGCCTGTCCATAATTTGGGATTAGGTCAAAAATAGTCAGATTTCAGAATTAAGAAAATATGAATTTCATCCCAACAAAAACGAGCTAATCCATAGATTTAGAAACAGACCCCATCTACAGGATCCTAACTGAGGTGCATTAGAAAATATGAGTCTGATCTGATCCCTTGTCTGCTTCAGCACTCATGCCACAGTGCTTGTGTAAGATTTGTTTCTCAAAGCTGGATTAAGAGCAGTGATCTGTGCTGTTCCTAATTCATCAGCAGTGTAATAATACCACACAGCAGGACTAAAGCTGCACTGAGAACATCTCATCAGTGTGTTTGTGTGAGTTCAAGAACCTTTCCATTTTATATAATGTATAAAGTATAGTTTAAAAAAAAATAAATTTAAGTACTCACCATTCAAGTAGTAATAATGCAAATAAATATTTTCTCTTTAAATGATTTAAACGAAATCCTTGGTTGGTACTTGTTGGGTAATTATTTTACTATGTATAGTCTAAAACAGCAACAGCAGAAACAAAAATTTGATTTTCCTGTTTATAATAGCAAAATGAATACATAATTTTTTAAATCCCAATGACAGAACAAAGCTGAGCAAAAAAATTAACAACACAACTGAAAGATGATGTAACATGTAATAGAAGTAAAAGCAAGTCTATAAAAATGTAAAAGTGATTACTAATGAAGTTCATTAACCTCATTAACCAATTCAGTCCTAATAAAGTTTCTATAATCTTATTTTGACAGGATGAAAATCACGTTGGAAATGCACAAACTTTCCACAGTGGCCCTCTGTGTGCTGCTCCTGGCCACACTGTTACCCGGCTCCAAGGCCCGCCGTGGACGTGGAGGTGGTGGGTTCAGCCGAGGAGGAGGAGGCTACAGCCGGGGGTGGGGAGGTCAGCCCTACAGACCACCGCCTGTCCAGAGCAGTGGCCCCAGTGCCGGGAAAGTAGCTGGGGCAGCTGCTGCAGGAGCAATAGGAGGATCCATGCTCGGCTCTGCCTTGAGCCGTCCTGGGTATGGGTATGGGTATGGCGGAGGATTCGGAGGATATGGTGGATATGGAGGGTATGGAGGAGGTTATGGATACCCACGATACGGAGGTGGTTACGGCTATGGCCCCCGCCCTGGCTATGAGCCAGAGGGCTCTGGTGATGTAGAGTACTACACCGGAGCATCCAGTGGCCCAATCTACAACAGCATCATTGTTGTCATTGGCTCCCTAATGTCCCTGCTCATGGGCCACTGGGTGGCATTCATGTAGCGCTGGAGACGAAGCTGAGATTTACAAACACACCAGAAAAAACCCTCCTTTCAAAAATAACCCATCCTACTGTAAAGGGGACATTTTTAAAGTCATAGTTCACCTGAAATTTGAGTTTTCAGAAATAAAAACCTGTTGCCAATTTGTTTTATGGACACTTCAGTGACCCTGTGTGAGGACAATAAGAGGAGTTTGACTTATCAATGTGACACCATTACGCTGAATATGAAAACACGCGGTCAAAAATCATTATTAAAGTCACGAAATGTAATCTGATTTGATGTGATGTTGCTATCCTGTATATGCTGTATATTGTGTATAGGTTATATTTTTTAGTATTGCTTTCGTTGACATATTTGCATAATTAAATGTTTTATGATCATTTGTAGATTTTTATTAAAGAATGTTCTTTAATATTTAAAACTGTTATGAATGTAAAATAAATGTGTGATATAGCTTCGTGTTGACATTCATTCTCCATGCTAACCACATCATTTTAGATTATTTTAGATTATTATTAAGCCTTAGGAACCTTTGTAATCCTTTTCAGACTGACGTCACTGACTTTGTTTCTCATTTGTTCTTGGGTTTCTTTAGATTGTGATATGAAGCATTGTGTTATGAGGGCAATAATCGGGGCTAAGTGTGGCTAGTGAAACTGAACTGAGCTTTCCAAAAAAAAAGTGGTTAATCAAAGTTAATTTATAATCTAACAAGGAGAGGCAATTACTTTTTCACACGGTTTCAGGTCGTTTGAACAGCTTTTTTCTTCCTAATAAAAGAAATCATCATTTACAAACTGCATTTTGCATTTACTCAGGTTTCTTTGTCTAATATAAAAATTGATTTGATTATCTGAAACATTTAAGTGTAAAAATCAAAATAGTGCACTTATTTAAGTTATGTCTGGTATTTTGTGTACCAACACACTGGACCTACAGTTATAAAATGAATAAAAGGTCAACGTGCAGACGGCCAGCTTTAATTTGAAATGCTTAACAAGAATATTGCATTAACCTTTATGGAGCCGCAGCCATTTTTATACACGATGCCCTATTTTCAGGGGTTCATATTTAATTTGAGCTGATAAGTGTTTGCTAGTTCTTAATTATTTCTATAATGAAGCAGGTTAAAGGTCTGACAAGAGAGTTAAATGTGGCATTTAAATCTGAGGTACAAGTAAAATAGACCATTCTTTACAAAGCAAGTCTATCAGAGAGACCGGGACCATTAGGGGGGGCCAAATCACACAGTTTGATACATTTGTTAGGGATCGTTGAATGTCTGGAAATCTACAGACTAATACGGAGCTGAATGATCACATGATCCTTTAAATGGGAAAGAGAACCCCATCACAACATCTAGCTTAGTGTAGCATATTCCCCAAGAGAAAATTATGTCATTACCCAACACAATAATGGTGTGGAGGAGGCCTGGACGGGCTCATGATCCCAGATTTGGAGGTGCTGGATGGATACAATAACATAAAAAATACATAATCCAATGCTGACTCTACCGTTTTCATAACACTAATGCTACGAGACATTGTCATTTGCCAGCTCCGAAGCAATGAAATATCCACAAGTACAAGTTAGTAAAGCTATTTCATTTATTTAACATGACGAGGAAAAAGTGCAAGCCTTTAGGATTAATGAAAACATTCACATTCTCCCATAAGAAACAACCCTTTAGCTCGTTTTGTTTTACAGTTACAGGAAAAGGCTTTGTAACTATTTATTTTAATTTCTCCTGTAATCACAAGTCAGCCATCTGTGCCGTCAATGTTTGCTTTATATGAAGCATAAAGTATAAAATAAAGTATAAAATCTCACAGCAGAAGTCAGCACAAAATAAAGAAAGGATTACAGGTTCCTTTCCACCAAGTTATTTTTCATCTTATCATCTTTCATCTTATTCATGAACACATTCTCTATAATGTCAAATGAACATCTCAGTGCAGCAGCACAGGTACATTGCTGTTAAGTAGCATCAGCATAGCACTTGTAACTACTGCTAAAAGTCTTTGAAAGCCCATCTCCAATCCTTCTACCCCTCCTGTACTCCCGTCTTTCGGCCCTTCCTGTCTCATGTACTTCATGGAGTAAGCCATGTACAACTCCAAGCATCTCCTGGTTTTCACCTGCTCGATCAGTGCCGGGTAGCCGATCTCCACAATGCTGACTGTGTCATCTTCTTCGGGCTGATTTGGAGGGCCTGGACTTGCAGGGGTGGGGGTCGAGGGGTTTTCTGTGGCAGTGTCGTTGCTCTGTGATGTCACGAGAGTAGACGTGTTGGTTTTGGTTGTAGCTGTGGCAGTTGTACCTGGTTTGATTTGGGGCTTTTGAGTTTTCACCGGCAAAATGTCAGACCTCTTCATACAGGCATCCATGTAGTCTTCATAACTCTGAACGGGTTGAGTAATTACGGCATCTCTTCCTTTGTCGCTGCTGTATTCAGTAGTATTGGTATTGGTATTAGTATTTTTGTTAGTATTTCTATTAGTGTGGATTTTAGACCCATGGTTCCTGTGCATGTAGTGTTTGTAATAATACTCCTCTTGAGGGCTGCGGACAGTAAAGTGAGGATTGTGGAACTGTCCTAACCCATAGCCCAGGGCCGTTCCTGCCACTGCACCTCCAGCTGCAGCTACTACTGCACTGCGAGCAAACCCTCTGGAATTCTCAGAAGGACGATTACCTCCATAACCTCCTCCATACCGTCCATAACCTCCTCCATACCCTCCATACGGAGAACTTTGTCCCGGATACTGGTTAGGGTTGCCTGCTGCACCTGGTTGTCTGGGATAATTGCCTTGCTGCCCGGGACTGCCCTGATTGTTTTGTTTTGGATGGCCACCCTGAGGGGTGGAGTCTTTTTTGGGTTTGTATCCTGTATTGGTGCCCGAAGAGACTTTTTTGCTGCCCGAACTTTTTCCTCTCCCTCCCTTTCCCCTGGTCAGCGAGAAAGGGGTATTAAGCAAGATAAGTGACAAACTAAGCATGGACAATGAATAGAGCTTCATCTTCACTCTGTGGAGACAAATATGAGATAATATTTAGAGCATATCACTTTTAATTTTGTACTTATGTAGTGTTAATGTCACTTTATTATTTTAGTTTTAGTGCTAGAGAGCTGTTAGCAGCAGAAACCTAAAATCATACATGTGTTCTTCTTTTGGCTGCTCTCTTTAGGGGAAGATCGTCTCCCTCTATCTTACCCTATCTCTAGCATCGTCCTGTGTCACACCACCCCCTGCATGTCTTCCTTCCCTAAATTCACCAAATTCAATCTTCTCTGTGGTCTTATTCTATTCCTCCTTTTTGAAATCTCCATATTCAGCACCTTTGCTCATGTGTACTATGCCTCCTCTGCACATGTGCAAACCATCTCAGCATTTTTTTTTTAAATTTGTAATTGTGTTGGAGGAAACTAGGAAGGCTAGAGCAGAGACGCTGACAGCTGCAATCAGTCATGTATGCACTGGATTTTGTTTTGCACGGTAGAAAATTCACTTTCTTAGGTGCATTTTTGTCTGATTGTTTCATCAATCTCTGTGTTTCCAGATTGTATTTTTGGTGCTTAATTGCCACTTTTGAGATATTCGATTTGCAAGAAGGCAAATGAGCAGTTTAGACATGTGGAAACACAACAGGGTTTCATTTTTTAGGCTTTCAGTAACAAAAGGAAAACTGGAAATTCTCCTGAGAGTCTGCCAATGTCAGTGCTGATAGCTTTATGATGCAGAACCTGAACCTTGGAGGCTGTAATTAGTGACATCTCCACAGTGCTGTGTAATGTCAGTGTTGAGTACTCCTCAAGCTCTTTATTGAGTTGCAAATCCCATCACAGAAATATGATACTAGAAGTGATGCTGAGGCAGTGTGATCATGTAACAATGCAGGGTGTAGTTCAAACTGTTGTTATTTTCTCATCTGTTTTGCTTGTTTTAATTGAAAGAACTGTAATGAAAGCTGGTTTTTAAAACAAGTTGATACGAGCACATATTTATCACCTTGATCTTCGAAATTAAATACAAGTATGAAAATGAGACAGGCAGGTGGATAATCAAACAGATATTATATTGGAGGGTAAGTAATGTTTATTAAAATGATGAGGAACTGTAGATGATGAAGGTAGTTTATATCCCTTATCTTAATTTTGTTTTCAACTATCAGAATTTTAAAATATCTTGCTTCCAGGACATAAATATGTACAATGCACTGAAAAAGTATTTACCCCCTCCTGGTTTTTAGGTTTTCACATATTTGTCACACGTACATGTTTCAAATCATCCAAAAAAGTTTGACATTGGACAAAAATAACCTAAGTAGTTATTAAGGGGGTAAAACATCTTTGGCTCACTGTCCTGCTGCATCACCCAAATGAACTTGAGCTTCAGGGCATGAACTGATGGGTGGACACTCTCCTTCAGGATTTTCTGGTAGAGAGCAGAATTCAAAGTTTCATCAACTACAGCAAGTCATCCAAGTCAAGACCATCACTACCACCACCATGCTAGACTGTTGGCACGATGGTCTTTTTGTGAAATGTTAGTTTATGCCTGCAGTTCTTTAGATGTGGTTATCCAGTCTTGTGAGCTCCTGGATGAGTCGTTGATGTGCTCTTGGAGTCATTTTGATACACTGGTTCATTGTAACCCTTTCCAGACTCATAGATGTCAATGACTTTGTTTCTCAGTCGCTTCTTTAGATCATGGTGTGTTGCTTTTTGAGATCTTTTAACCTGCTTCATTTTGTCAGATACCATCGATTTAAGTATCACATTAATTTTAAAATCTTATTGCTTACTTTTAAAATCATAAATAATATCGCGCCTAGTTATCTTATTGATCTTCTCAGCCTGTATATTCCTAGGAGAGCACTGAGATCATCAGGACAATTGCTCTTGGTGCAACCTAGGTCACTGCAAAGAGCAGAGGTGACCGTGCTTTCGCTCTGTTTGCACCTAACCTCTGGAACAATCTCCCACAAGCTATTCGTGCATCTGACTCGATCCAGAATCTCGATTGAAAACTTATCTATTTGGTTTAGCCTTCCTGGCTATCTAGAGTACGATTCTTGTAAGTACCATTTTCTTCTGTTTTGTTGAACAAGGTTTTGTATTGATTTTGCTTTTGAAGTTTTATTTCGATATCTGCTTATCTTGTATGCTTGGTTAATCAATGCTTTCCACCTGCTATTTGCATTTGTATTTTGCTACTGCTTTTAGTGGATTTTGTGAAGCACTTTGGTGTACCTCTGGTTTTAAATGTGCAATACAAATAAAGTCGTATTGTATTGTAAGTTATTTCTGGATTCAGCAGGTGGGCAGTAATCAGGCCTGGGTGTGGCTAATGAAATTGAACTCAGCTTCCAAAAAATTTGATTGACCAAAGTCGAATCATGATTAAACAAGGGGGTTTGATAAGCTTTTTAAATGAAATCATCATTTAAAAACAATACTTTATATTTACGCCGGTAATCTTTGTCTACTATAAAAATGTGTTTGTTAATCTGAAACATTAAAGTGTGACAAATATACAAACAAACAAGAAAATTAAGAAATAACTCTCATAGGAGTTATATACAATTATATATGAGCTAACGGGTTTATATTAGCATGTTCACATTTTAAATGACAATAAAATATATTACTACTAAAAATTATTTTAACTGTCTGTCCAGTTGTTTGTAATGTGTTACTACAAAATTGAATACTATTCAGTCTGTTGTCAGACATGACGTGGAAAAACCACAAATCCTTGTCTGAGAAGGTGTGGCTTTAGAAAATATATAAAGAAAAATAAAGAAAATTCCATTAGACAGGCGCCTTAGTGGCGCTCCAAAATGGATTTCCGCTGTGTATCAGCCTGGGACGCATGATGCTAATTGATCAGTATCTGAAATAATGGAATGAGCCATCGTTTTTGCAAAACCACACAGGGAAGGCAAAAAAAAAAAAAAAAAAAAAAAAAAAAATAGAAAGTAAGAAAGAAGAAGGAAAAAAAGGGCTGTGGACAAACTGGAGAAGGAGGGTTTATTTAACTATTTATCTGAGCATTTTTGGATACCGAAAATCTTCCCCGCCTCACACACAAATAGCTGCTTTTGTGTACTTTAAAAAAACCCAACAACTGTTGTTTAAATTATCTTGTCAGATCTTGTTATAGGTCGTGTTTAACAGTTCGGCTGCTGTGACACAGCAATTAAAATTAAGCCTGATTTAATTAACTTTTATTTATTCTGGTGTTGTGCCAAAAAGCGATTGTATTTAAATAGTTTTAAATGACTTGTTTGCCTTTAATCTGTGAAATGTACGTCAAGCATATCTGTCGTGAATGATCTCAAGCTATTTTATGCCATTTCTACCATGAGTTAAAAGATTAAATTGGTTTTTGGCAAAGCGACCTTTATATGTTCTTTATTTATGAATGTCAAACACTCACTGTTCTTCAAGAGGCCAGCTGGCTTTGTAACAAATATAACATAATAGCTATATAAAAATATTTTAAGTGGCTAAAAAGGAGTGGATTGATTATAAATTATATATTAAAGACTTGCAATAAAGGTATTTTCTTTATTTTACACAAAACCTCCTCGGTATGGTAAGCATTTTATTTGTCTCAGGCTAATACAGCGACTAGTGATAACTAATCGATGATTTTTGCTTTAAATACTTGTAAAAACTTTTTTAACTGTATGCGATGCCTTTCCCTGTAACTTGTTGTTAAAGAGCTGCCGCGATATGGGAGGCAATAACAAGTTGCCCGGTGGATGGTTTGTTCCTTGAAACAATTAAAACATATGTTACATGTTGTTAGAATTTATTTATAACTGCATATTAATGCAGGGAATTCATATTAAAAGGGGAAAACTTCACTGGAATACGCCCTGCAATAACCACTGCCTGATACTCGGTTAGATAAAGACTGTTTACTCCAGGTGACGTGAACTGCGCACAGATCACAGGTAGAAACATTAATTGCTCTACTTTACCTACAGCCTCACCTGTGTGGTGACCGTGAGTCAGATGAGTTCCTTCCTCCCTGTTTGTCTTCGATAATGTCCCCGCGGCGCTCGTACCTCTCCGGTTATGGTTTCAACTGTTTCATTTCTGTCTGACATATGGCCGCACGAGAGATGTGGGTCGCTTAGAAACAGATGATGGGGGCAGGGCTGGGGTGGAGTCGATTCTCGGCATCCACAGGGGAAAAGGAAATGGAAAAATAATCAAATAAGGGCCCACAGCCAATCAGCAGCGAGAGTTCAGTGCGTGTACTTACTAATGGTTCAACTTTTAAGTGTCTGCTTTACTGAACGTTTTACCATATATCGTACATTTGGCTCATACTGAAAGAATAAATGATTCCATTTTCAATTCAACTTTATTCATATAGCACCAAATCACAACAACAGTGACCTTAATACTGTATGGTAGAGGCCCTACAATAATACAGAGAAAATCCCAACAATCAGATGACCCAAGGGTAAGCACTTGGGACGGAAAAACTCCCTTCTGCTTGTCCAGTTTCCTATTTTTATTTTATGTGTTTTTTTTAAGAAAATTGAGTTGAAAGCCTGTTCGCTTATCGACAGACTGCAGAGGGATCAGTGGCTAGCCAGAGGAAACTGGGAGAAACCCATGGAGAGTACTCCTTTGGTAGCAGGAAGCCAGGTTGTAGTAACGGGTTTGAGTGGCGGTGCACTTGAACTCAGGAAAGTCTACAACAACGCAGGAATGGCAGTGCGGAAACGTCAGCCATCCTTTCACCAGAGCAGACACTGGAAACAGACAAGAGAGGAAACAGGGTTTAAACAGGCCACAAAGCATGAAGAACATTGTTCAGTTTCTTTTCTGTTTACTCTAATTAAAAAACTGTCTTTATGGGATTTATAAAAAAGTTCCACTTTCCAATTTCCACTTGACCTAAAGAAATGTTTGATATGTAAATTATTTTGTATATGAACAGTTATCTTTGCTTATCTCTGTCCTGACCATCTCTTGTGTTTATTTGTAATGTAGACTGTAAAAAGAGGCGTACTGATATGATGGAGTAAAGTGTTTGCTTTCACCACTCGCGGTTAAAAAGCTCTCAGCAGGTCACTGGAGGATGTTTGTGTGGCAAAAACAGGGAGTGTCTCCTTTAGGGGGGGGAGGTCTTGGTCTTTGTTTGAGTAATAGGCTGTAATTGGTGCCACGCCGCCCCTTCAGCTGTGCTTCAGGTTTCTGATAGTTAGAATGACTCAGGACTGTTGTTTTATTTAAGCTAACATTATCATCCTGCTGCAACCAGGTTTCTGTAAGGCAGACTAAATCGATCTGTTGATCAATTATTAAGTCATGTACTAACAGAGACTTGGAAGAAAGAGAAAGTTGTTGTTTTTTTGTCTGTTTGGGAGCTGACACAGTCAGGGGATGGGGTTTGGGTGGATAACAGGAGGAGAGAAGCTGCAGAGAGGCGTGTAAGACTGCAACTCTGCTTCCTGGTCACATTTTGTGGGGTTAATACGTTGGCCTGATTTCTAGAAATGAGAGCTGCTCCATTCAAAGTGGGATGGATGCCGTCTCTCCTAACAAGACCAGGTTTCCTCCAGAAAGTTTCACAATTATCTATGAAGCCCACGTCGTTTTTTGGACACCACTCAGACAGACAGCAATTTAAAGATATCATCTGGCTAAACTTGACACCCCTGGTCTGATTGGGCAGGGGAATTCAATATGGTTAGTGACCTCCGATTGACATAATCGGGTGTCATTATTGCCGGCATGAATTATAATTTTAATGAATTTACGTTTACCCTTAGCCAGCAGTTTTAAATTCCCCTCAATTCGCCAAATATCCCTTCATTACGAAAGCTGGCTTTTTTAAGAAGAAGGAACATTTGAGGTCAGACTAACATCTGTAGGAGCTGAAAGCATCTTCTGACGTTAAAAATCTCCTGGATTTACGAGCGGAGATGTTATCAAAACGAGTGCGTAATCTGCACTTTACGTGGATGACTCAAAGCTGATATCGCGGTGCTAAAACTTAGCACTGCAACACTGTTTTCATGAAACAGAGCAGAAATTAACTGAAATGAACTTCCTTTTCTCAGCAGTGCGTACACAGAGAGCAACTTCTCTCTGCTCAGTCTGTAAAAAAGAAAATCTTTAGTGTGTTAGATTAATCCCTCAATGTTGCAGTGTGCTATTCAAACTAAGAAGCGGTGCACTCTACATCCACATGACACAGTAACATGGTAACTGGAAAGCTGTTTTCAAAGAGAAGCACTTGTGGGAAACCTGAGCTCACATTGGATTTTTGAGCCATTATATCACATTTCTTTTACTGAAGTGTGTCTTTGTATAGAAATTACAGTGCATTTTTAGTAGCTCATTCTGCAATTGTGGATAATTTCCTTCAGTAAATCTGTCCTATAACGTGTCAGATAAAATACAAATTATTTTCTTATGTTTTGCTCTTGTGGTCCAGTGCAGCCTGTTTCCTCCTGTGTTGCATTTCTGTGACTGCAGTCAAAATTCTCTCCATCGATCACTTATCCCAGCTGACCTGAAGTAAAAATTCATGATAAAGGCTGTGGATTCATTTGAATCAAACAGAAGAGGAGAGGAAAAGGGTGCAACTTCAATCACACGAGGTTACTGTTTATTGCAGGGGTGTCAAACATAAGGCCAGAATTAGCCCAGTAAAGACTCCAATCTGGCCATTGCATGGCTTTGGAATTTTTTTACTTTAAACATATTTGACTCCATCATATATGTAATAGATCAGAATGGATCATCTTTAGGGCTGATACCAATCAGGTTTCTTCAGTAAATACAATGAGAGTCCATCTGCAGCTCACACTAGTGTTTTCAGATTCATCCTGCTTGCTTCATCATTCATGCTGACATGCTTACAAACTTTAACTTATTTACAATCTTAGTTAAAGCATACTCTACTCAGCTAGTTCAGCTCAGGCTGATGTCATTCATGCACAACGTATGACCCAAAATGAATCATAAGATGAAAACTTTTACATTTGTTTATTATAATTTACTCCAGACTCACTGAGATTTTTCTCAAAACCAAACATCTAGACTTTGATTACAATTCTTCTGGTGTCTGCAAATATCTACAAAAACCAGTGATTATAAAGGTCTGCTATGTTGCCCCCTGGTGGGCTGTGAAAGTGTTGCATATGGGTTGTGAGTGTTTCATCGCACACTCATTTGGTCAGATATAAAAACCAAATGAGCAACACATCACACAAGTTTCTCTGTGTTTGCAGTATCACTATAATGCTGGTGATGACAGAGAAAAGCCCTCGCAGGTCTGTCTGCAGTCTTTGCGCTCCACTGCTGCTTTCAAGTTTGGTCTTTTTCTTCAAGTTTCTTTCAGCATTGACGATGTAAAGTTCGATGCACCTCTTGAGCTTAACCTGTGTGATCAGTGCTGGGTAACCAATCTCCACAATGCTCACTGTGTCGTCATCATCAGTTTGGAGGAGCTGTGAAGCTGCAGGTGCAGGATTGTCTTCATACTTATTCGGAGGGTGAGGAGTTGAAGGGGAATCTGTTGAGGAGTTTTTCGTTGCGGTGCTGTTACTTGTGGCGCTGCTGGCAGTGCCAAGAGCAGCAGTAATTGATGCAATGGTGGAGTTCACAGTAGCAGCTGTGGGGGGTTTAGATGTAGTCACAGCTGGTTTGAGGTTTGGTTTTCGATTCTTTACAGGGACAAGATCTGCTCTATTCATGCAGGACTTTATGAAACTATCAAATGTTACGTCAACTTGTATGTATTCGTAATCTCTGCTGAAGTCATTTGTATCAGTAGATCTAATACCATACTTCCTGTACATGTAGTAGTTGTAGTAATACTCCTCCTGGGGGCTGTGGAAGTGAAAGTGAGGACGGGGGAACCTTCCTAACCCGTAGCCCAGGGCCATTCCTGTCAGAGCTCCTCCAGCTGCCGCCAATGCTGCTCTGCGACCAAAACCTTTGGATTTATCAGAGGGAACAAAGCCCTGTGCCTTTGCATAGTTTGAGAAGGGAGAGCCGCCACCAGCACCATAACCCCCATACCCAAAGCTGCTGGCATAGTGAGGACTCAGGATTTTGTTGTTTGGGTTGTGGTTTATGTATCCGCCTGGATAACCCCCGTAACTGCCATAACTGCCCCAGTATGGGTAGCCCGGTCCTGGGTAAGCACCAGCTTGATGTCCTGGGTACCCTGGGTAGAATCCTTGATTAGGATACCCACTTTGGTAAGGGTATCCTCCTGGTCTGCCTGGTTGTTGAGGGTAACCTCCTTGGTTGGGGTTACCTCCTTGGTAAGGGTAACCTCCTGGTCTGCCTGGTTGTTGGGGGTAGCCTCCTTGGTTGGGGTTACCTCCTTGGTAAGGGTAACCTCCTGGTCTGCCTGGTTGTTGGGGGTAGCCTCCTTGGTTGAACTGTGTGGACTGTTGGGTCTTAGACTTAGTGTCCTGATTAGGTTTTGTTTTTGAAGGCTTCTTAAAAGCATTCATTATCTGAGGAAACTTTCCTCTTTTGGAAGCCAGTGAAGGTTTAATGTGAATGACGAGAAGAGGTAGACACAAGATGGCTATAAGTGTTGGCTTCATCTTTGTACCACTGCAGAGAGAAGTCAGAGAAGAAAGCAAACAGGAAGACAATAGTAATATTATAATTTATCCTCTGTAGGCCACGAGGTTTCATTTTTCACACCTGGAGTCTTCCTCCTTTTCTTTGTGTGCAGTCTATTTTTGACTAAACCCCCCATAGAGTTGAGTGACATAATATTGTAAATCTATGTGCACAGCCCTGCCTTTAACAGCACTGATCCGTACTTGCGCAGTGCTGTCTTATGATTATTTAATATAAATGGAAAAACTCACTGAAACCTTAAAATGCATGACCCTAACTGTGAAGTTAGAAAAACCTCTGAATAATCTTTGAAATGCATGTAACTGTATCAGTGCATTGCATCAATTACAACCGTCATATGCGTTTGCACGACACATTCTTGCCCTACTGTTATCAACACGAAGCTGTAGGTCCGTTAAAGCTGGCGAGCTTAAAATAGAGCAGTCTTTCAGCAGCCAGCCATATTTATAGCTGTTTTTAAAACGCAAAACACTTGCTTGAATCGCTCCCCGCCACCAAAAGGAAAACAAAGAAGTGCACAAAACTTATCTATCACCTGATGTCCACGTAAAGTCTCTCACCAGGTCGAGCCTGTGATCACGAACACGTTGCCTCTGTTTGCTCTTAGGTTAAGACAAATTCACCACAAAGCACACAAACACATACTGACCTGTGCTTCCAGCGAGTCCACGGCAGCACTGCTTGTGTATGAGATAAACTTCAAATGTCAGCCCCTCCTGTCCCCATGGCGACAAAAAATTCAACCCCCTTCCCGTCACCATCTCCCAAAATACACCACAGACATTCACACACTCACTCTGTCATTCATTGTCAATCTCGACCCAGAGAAAACACATTCATTTAAACCTTCGACTCAAGCTCAAACTAGAGACAACAACTTTTCTGACTCTTTTAAAAATGTCTTTGATATCCTTCACAGCGCAGGTGAGCAGCTCACACTGGTGTCATCCATCCACAGATGTTGGCATTAGATGAAAGGTTTAAGATTTTTTTTAAAAATTATAATTTACTGAAAATCGGGATGTTTCTCAAAACCATAAATCTAGATTTCCTTTGACTACGAGATCTTCAAATTTCTAAACCAGGGGTTAGACGTGTGGGGTGCTGCCCCCTGGTGGGCCGTGAGGGTGTTGCGGGGGGAGAAGAGTAGTGTCTCTTGGCTTGTGACATTCTTAAGTTTGGGAATGAGTGATCTAAACTCATTTTCACAGAAGTCCATATAAAAAAAATCCAAAAACAGTTTCAGATGAAGGGCCAAATGACTGATACACCATGCTGCTGTTGCACTCTCTTCTTTTTCCTTTTCTGTGTTTCTCCATATGATGAAGGCCTCAGAGCAGCTCTGTTTGGATGTTGCTGCCCAGCAGCATCAGTGTAATGCGGGTGACTATAGACAAAACCCTTGGACGACACCTCTATAGTCTCTACTTCTGATTTTAAGCTCCAGCTTTTTCTTTAAGAGCTTTTCGACATCAATTGCATTAAGCTCTCTGCACTTCCTGAGCTTCATCTGATCTGTTCTTGTCACCGTGTGTAGTTCACTTTAGCGTCAGGTCTAACAGGCACAAGATCTGTTCGATTATTCATGCAGAACTTCATGAAACTGTCAAATGTCTCAGCAGGTTCATTGTCTCTCACGACAGGCTTCAGGAAATTATATAAATATTGAAAGCCTCAACTTTACTCCTCCAAACATACCTCTTCTCATTGTGATTAAAAAACAAAACAAACCCTCAATACTCTGATCTTGTATGACCATAAAATTCTTCTTCAGGAGGTATTTGGCTCCTCCATGTGGGCAGCTGCTCCCATGATGAGTGTATGTCAACTTCTGACTACACCTGTACACATCTGTAAGTGGTTTTATGTTTGATCCTAATTTGCAACCAAGTCTATTTACAGGCCATTTATCAGCAAGAATATTAAATCAGTAGAACTTTACTTTGATCAGAAACACAAACTAAAGTGATTTAATGTCTCCTTGATTAGGTTACAGGACAAAATCCTGAATATGGAGTAACATTTAATGTTTGAACAAATCAAGTTTAAAGTTTTGAGTAACTAAAGTTTCGAATTAAGAGCTCGAGTAACTAGCTGGCACTCATCCACAACACACTGAAAGCATTAAAAGCTATGAACTAATGAGACTAATGACTGTAACGGCTCTGAAGTGGGCAGAGAAAAAGAGAAAGTTGACACCCTTTATCTCTAACTGGGTCTGAGTTTGTCAAACCTGCGAACACAAAGAAAGCCTGGATATGCTGAACTGGCATTGCAGTACACCCATCATGACCTCTGACCCCAGAGTCAGGTGTGACTACAGGGTTCTTTAGAAAGCACTGATCCGTTACTGATGACACAATGTTGCAAAAACAGTTCACATCCATTAAAAACTGAAGCACAAAAGAGAGAAAGTTTTGAGTCTTTTTATTGATCTCCTTCAGCGCAGGATGTAGAGATGATTGAAAAGGTGTCTGCTTTTCCCATCAGTAACAACACTGGTGATTATAATTCGAGGAATCATTTGGATCAAACGGGAAAGGGGCCAAACAGGAGACATTAGTCTATAAAGAAAAAGGTGCAACTGGGCGCTTCAAACACAGAGGTGACTGAAAAACCAAAGTAATATATTCTGATGACAAACAATCACCCTCTAACCATAGGCACATGTGTAAAACCAGTGAAACAAGTCTTAACCAGCAATGATTGGAGTTAAAATGTCCTTTCAGTTATGTCATCCACTTCCAGGAGGTGCCTACGGATAAACAGCAACGAGTGGGGTAAAAAGAAAAAAGAAATAAAACACCACACAAGTTGCTTCTCCATTAAATGTTTACAGGGAGTTTGAAGCATCACACACACAAAGCTGGAGAAACCTTCCAACTTTGATGACAGTAAATATGGGGGCATAACGATGTTAGACATTTGGGCAAATCAGCCACGATACCAAAAAATAATCATCTCATGTGTGGCTTCAGGCTTACAGCTTCTCCACGCGAGCGGACATCAAGCATTTTCCGTTTAAAGACTCTTTAGCATCATAGTGTTAAAACATAATACACTTGAAATAGCTTGTCCTTTCAGTGGCTGTACCAGTGAGCTCGCACTTAATGACGAACCCCTCTTCACTTAACAGCAGCACGTCATCATCACCCCCCCACCCACCCCAATCTAAACCTGCTGTTTCACCATAAGATCAACTCAATCTCTGACATTTTAATACCTTTTATATTTTATGTAGGCAGCATCTTTCTGGTGCCTACAGCTGACTTTAACAAAGGTGGGGCAGCTACTGTGGGGAAAAAAAGAAAAGAAAAAAGAAAAGGGTTGACTTCTCTCTCAGCTGGCACAGGAGTTAAAAACACCTGCAAATAAAACCTGGTATGCGCATAACAAACTGTACAAAGCTGCTGCTGCTTCAGTTACAGAACACAAAAACAAAAATGAGCATATTTACAAATGTACAAAGGGAGAAACCATCGTGGTCACAAACAGTTCACCAGGAAATGACTTCAGGTCACAGAATCAGCAGCCATCAGCTGACTGCCAGGGCGGTAGCACGTTGGGAGAGTGTCAGAGATCGGGGTGCGCAAAGCTGAGGTGAAGCCGCCGAACCTGCAGTGAGGAAGATGAGGAGCGGGCAGGACTCCTGGGTGAGATGCTGGTTCAAAAACAGAATAAGGGGTTTTAGCCCCGTCCATTCCTCCCCTCGCTCCAGGCTCTCCTGCTCATCTTCACACGCCGTTCGCACTGATCTTGCTCTTCTGGGTTCCTTCTATTGCCGCTTTGGCCTGTGGAAAAGATTGGAAGAGTGTTTAAACATTATCATCTCCTACTGAACATGTATCAAGACAAAACAAATTTCTTCTTAACGCTGTTAATAAGTCTGCAGTGACCCAAGAAATACAATGGACACAGTGACGTTGTTGCCTGGGTCAAACGAGTTGCAGCATGGTGCCCAGACACTGAGAAAACACGGCAAACACATTGAAGAATATGCAATTCTGAAGAATTTACGGCCATGAGCTGTCGGTAGATAAAGAAGCCCATACACCTAGACCTGTGGCTTGACTTGGCCTTTTACACACTAGCCGTGAATGTATTAACAATCCATAAAGAGCGGAAGATGTTTGCAGGAAAGAGGTAAAAAGATGTCTGCTTCTTTGTGTATTTGGAGCCCATGATTTGTGTGATCTTCCAAATGTAGAAAAAAATATTTTTAAAACATCTGCACAAAAAAAAATCCCAATAATACACCCAAATAACAGTGCATTTCTTTAACTTCAGTGTCTAAAATGTCAAAACTTAAGGCACAAATCCAATCTCCCCTTAGGTATGTTCTTATGGTTTCCCACACTAATGCTATTTTTAGACTGCCTCAGGATGTTACAGTAAACCTTCCTGTTGGCCGTCTCACTCTGGGGGGCAGGGTGAGCAAACGGTGCTCTGCACAACTGAAAGTTGAGAGAAAAAGCTCATCACCTGACATCACTCACACCTTGCACAAACTGCAGCACAGTACAATCTCTCTGGAGCTTAAAGAACACCTCGAATCAGCAGCCAGGAGTGAATAGTTCACCACTAATCAGCTCTGAAAGCGCTCAGTTAGGCCCAGACTTTGCAAAGGCATCATTAACATGTTTCACTGATTTATCATGACGGATAAAAATGATTTCACGTCTTTAAAACATAAATAAACAAAGGAGAAATCAAACGACCAGGACTCATGGCAGTCATTAACATTTGAAATTAGACTCGTTTGAAAGATGCTAAAAATAAGATGAAAAAAAATCCGTACAAGGAATCTTAAAATGTCTTTACACATCTTGGGAGGACTGACTTTAAAAGATAAATGTGACTGTGTGACAGTCACAGGTCGTTTTCAGATATTTTTAACCCTCACGGATTAATTTATTATTCTGTGTCTATGTTTTATTCTGCTTTCAGTGATTACCTAAAAGATTTATCATAAGAGCACGTCAATCGCATGTTCAGGTCAGTGTGACAGACGAATGAGACCAAAGTGGGAAGAAATTACTGGAAACCATTCAGGTTTCTGTGGACACTCACCTGAAGGACTTCAGCAGGAGTCAGAGGTTTGTCTGACACGGCTGGAGCTTTGTCTCTCACTTCCTCTGCCTAAAAGTCGATAGAGGAGAAGAAAAATATGATAAATATATCATTAGATAATAATAATGGATACAACTGACTGGCTTTATGTCCTGTGTTGGGAGGTATAAATGACGATTAGTAATTTATTTTGTCCCTTATATCTCAGAAAATATCCATGCACTCAAGTATGCCTAAAAATGGGCAGCAGAGCTCCTCCAGCATGAAAATAAAGTTTTGGTCTTGAGGAGGAAATCTCTGCAGACCTGCAGCTTTGGCCCAATTTCCTGTGTCATAAATACAGTTCATCTGATCTCGTGCTCATGTGTGTTGTTGGGGTTCAGTGTTTGGTTTTGTTAGGCGTGCACTGACCGGTCTGTCTTTGATGATGAGTGCAGGGTCTGCCAACCTGTCGCTGCTGACTGGGACTGTATTTGCTACTGGGTTTTCCTCTGGAGTAACACCAACCTTCTGCAGACCAACCAACAAATATGAGGTGAGAAGAACACATCTAAAATCATAAACTGCTCTGGTTTAATTTGATTATCATTCTCTTTCTCAGATGTGCTCTATTTCACATTCAAAACCTGTTTTTATATTTCCAGCTTTTTACTTTCTACTCTGTTCTTTTGGTTGTATTTAAAACAGTTTTTATTTCCATCATGATTAGCAAAGACGATCCTGTTTTGTTTTTTGTTTTTAAACAGCTGGAGTGTTAAGCGTTGTGCAGCTTTCTCTGGCCGACTGATAGGTCAGTGAATTAAGTTGTAGGATTTTAAATTGTCTGCAAAGGACGAACCTCGATCTTAGGAACAGGCGGGATGACGTGGGGTTTGGGTTTGAGGTCTGTCAGGTACATGGCTCTGGAGAGCAGCAGCAGCGATGGAGGAACGTTCTCATTCAGGTGCAGGTCCAGCCACTAGATGAGAGAAAAACATTTATGAAACGAGATTACTGGAAAGGTATAAAAGGTTTGCTTTTGATTAAAAGGTTTTTTCTAATTAGCTCTGATATTTGGATCAGACGTCGACCTGATCCTGACTTTAAGAACTGGATGGAAAAATCGGTGGTGGTGAGATTGTCTCATTAATTTAGATCTGTGTTGTTGTAAACACCAATAACTTTTTTATTTATTTTATTCTGTTATTTCCTCATTTTCCTTTATTATTTTTCCAATTAAAACCCATTCAGTGCATTTATATTCTTGGATGCCTGTATTTGTAAGGATTTATTTTGCAAAGTTGGCAAACCTGCTAATATTAGTCTCAACAGGCTGAAAAGCAGATCCAATAACTGGACCAATAGCTTGCCATCATGTCCTACAGTACTCCTCATTTTTCTCCAAGATGAACTTGTCTTCAAGAGCAAATCTGAACCATTTTGCTCCAGCTGACCTCAAACAGCGGTGTCTGTGGGCGACTCCCAACTGAACACTTAAAGAAAACACGTTAAAAACCGGCTGCTCACCTGCTGCATCTGCTCACGAAGCTGATCTGTAGTAAGACCGAGAGACCTCATCCCACGAATGCGGCACGCTGCCTGCAACTCTGACACACTCATGGCCGCCACACCCTCGGCTGCAATCATCTGTGAAGGGATGAAAGAGGAAGTGAAAAACTGAAGCATGAGAAAAGTTACTCTTTAGCTTGATCAACGTATGTCTAGCAGCTGTGTACATATGCAGCACAGTAAAAAGAGTATATATTTGGTGTTTCAGAACTTTCTACCTTAAAAGGAAACATTGTAGTAAAACTGATCTGAAACAAGTCAAGTCAGAGACATTTATTACAGATTTACTTCTTGTTAAAGATGTACTATTTTTATGTGCAGTAACATCAGACACTAAGTAAAGCAGGAAAGAAGAGAAAGGGATAATCTGATCATAACTGGCAGATGATTAAACCCAGCCTGTGATGTCACCTGAGATGATTAATGGTTGTTTAGTTTTACAGCCTTTGTGTATCTCTCCTAGTCACAGCTGTAAACTTGTGGTAACGAGCTTTCAGTCTCACCTCATCGTCCGACTTGATGGCTCTGAGTTTCATCATCAGCTGAAAGCGCAGCAAGTTGTTGGTGCCAATAGGCTGCAGCTCCAACAGTTTGCACAGAGCCACCAGCTGGGGGCGCTCCAGGTGCTCCAGCGTCAGCTCGTCCTCAAACAGCTTGGAGAAGCGGACAATGTCCTTCGTTTGGGGTTGCTCTCCTGTGCCCCGAACCTGAAATGGAAAGTTACGGACGCATTACTATAGTAAAGCTTCTTCAGTCATCCCTCAAACACGTGACAGCGGATCAGTAACAACGTTAGAGCAACGAGTTTGCTGTCATTCACCTCCTGAACGTATTTGGAGAAGCGCTGCGCCTCATCGTCCGACTTTGCTTTATTCCTTCGAGCCATCTCAGCGATCGTCTCCTGCAGAAACTTAGCCAGCTCCAGCTTCGCAGCCAGACCTTTCTTCTGCTTCTCCTCCTGCAGGATGACAACAATTGTTTAAAAATGCAAGGCAACAAGCAAAGAGAGGCTAAAGAAACTATGTCCTTAAAGTTTAGAGAGGAAAACATTTTGGGGAAGAGATCAGAGTGATGCGACAAGATCATCTGAGAAGGGGGGGAAAACAAAACAAAACACAGTCTCTGATTGATTATGTTTAGCTGCATTTAACACCCATTATATATATTATACGGAAACCATAGAGCTTTTTATGGGAAACTAATTTATGCTTCAGTATAGGTATCAGGAAGAATGTTTAGGATAAGAAGCTTTTACAGCTCAATAAAAAGGAAGCCCACATTTTCCCTTTGACAGCATTTTGCTTACTGCAAATAATAAAATGTATATCACAGTAAGTTGAGTTTACATTTGGCTTGGACTTTCCCTGACATTGCTTTTAACGCTGTTTTACTCTTTTCTTTAATTGTTATTATTGTTAACTAAGTTTCAGAGAGCAGACACCTCCAAGCTGCCTAGCAGCATGACAACATATCTCTGAATCATTCAGCTGTGCTCCAGAACAACCACGCAGGATCAGAGATAACAGGGCGCACA
Source organism: Maylandia zebra (assembly GCF_041146795.1). NCBI lineage: Eukaryota > Metazoa > Chordata > Actinopteri > Cichliformes > Cichlidae > Maylandia > Maylandia zebra. Next base: position 28,239,078 of record NC_135178.1, read on the forward strand.
CAACAGAAACTTTCAGTGCGTGAGGGAAGACGGCGTTTAACACATCAGAAATGATGATGCAGTTTAAGAAAGACCGATATCAGAACAGGCCATAGGAATAGTTACAGTTGTTGACAGATGCACCTACTTAACACATAAAAAGTTCAAAGGTTGTCTGCTGACAACATGTTAAAAAACAAAACATTTAGAGTTTACATTGTGCTTATAAATGCCAGACACGTGTCTCAGAGTAAACTATCAAGATTAGATCAAGTAAGCAGCCTGCTGGAGTCACGTCTGAAAGGTTATATAATCCCAATGAACCCTATTATAAGTTCACTCAGGCAGCAGAGTGTGTGTATGGGTATGTGTGTGTGTGCATGCCTTTTTGGTCTCCGTCTCAAAGGTGGAGGGCAACATCTCTGGGAACAGTTTGAGGAAGACGGGAAGAAGGAACTCCATGAAGGGGACGATGATAAACACCATGAAGGGCACCAGACGGAAGAGGTCAGCACAGGTCCTCATCAGCTGCAACAAACAGAAACAGTGCAAGACAACAGTATTTATGCTGTGGTGCTGCTGACTGTGGGTCCTTCCACAGCAGAGGTAGAAGAGGGACAGCCATGGACGAGGGGTCCTATAAAAGCACAGATCAAAGTTTACAGTTTAACTGTCAGGGATGCACCAATATGATATTTGTCTGACAGCGACCGAGGGTACGTCCAGAGGTACACTTTAACCATAACAGTGAAGAAATGCTGGCCAATCAAAAGCCCACAAATGATAATACAGCACACAGTCTGAAATCAAAAGTAAAAGGAGATAAAGGTACACACCTTTGACATCGTTTCTGTGTAAACACAGAAAATGAATTTTAAAATGCATTTCAAGATGCACAGAGGTTTAACAAAATACCTGCATACGTGTGGACGTAGCCCATGCATCTGTGATAAGGTGCAAATTTATGGGTGCTATCTACTTTCTCTTCCATGCTCAACTGTGGCTGGTGATGCAGCAGAACTAGTTCACGAGTTGCTATGCCAGGAAGAATAAGGACCGCCAGCTGCAGTTCAAGATGGAGGACATGTGTGACCATGGCTGTTTCCCAGCTTCACCAACAATAACTGTACCTGAAGCGCTACACATGTCATCAGGAAAAGTAAACCAACTGACAGTTTCTGTCAAATATTGATGTAGACTTGCTGGCACTGTGAGGACATAAACGGCCCTCAGCTTGTCAGTCAAACTGGCTATTTCCATTATCATACACACACACACACACACACACACACACACACACACACACACACACACACACACACACACACACACACACACAGGTCAGCGATTCTCTGCGCGATCAACCTCTCATATGTTTAAGCTTGCTGCGGGAGATTTCACTTGTCATGTTTGCATAGTAAGCTAACGATTGATAAGACGATGTCAGAGGAATTGGTGCGCAAATTATCATCACTCACCAATCAGTGCTGTCGCTCTCTATACACAGTTCGCGCGATTGCAAAGTGAAAGCAAAAAACAAGCGCAAATTAAAACGTGATTTCAATATGTCACATATTGACAGTGGCTCATCGACGCCAATGACATAATTACCCAGCTACATTTCCGAAAGAATGCAAAAGCATTGACATATTGTAGCGGGTCAGGGCTGTTCGGGGTTCTGTTTGTAGTTATGTTTTGTGTACGTTGCCATGGTGACGGGTGACGCCCTCTCGCTGCGACAGTGTGTCCTTCCGGGGTCAGAGGGCGCCCTGTGTGTTGTTGTTGCTGTGCTGTTGCCGCGCTGAGCAGTTAGCTAGCGGCAGTGTTCTTCTGCAGATGTCAATAAACGGCTGTGCTCCCTGGCTAGCTCACGGGAAGCAAGACCAAACGATACCTCCGTCTCCTCCTTGTCTGAGCTCGCCACATTGGTGTCAGAAGTGGGATAGCTCACCCTCGCTGTAATGGAGAGAGACATTCAGAGGCTGGAGCAAGCTGTCGAGGAGAACATTCCCCGCTTGGGAAACTGGCGATTGAAGAGAGAGGGTGTGAGTGGCCATGCAAGTCCCCCGACGGGTCCCGATAGCGCGAGCGCACCGCGGCGGCGGCCCGTCGCGACACATGCTAGGGCAATGCTTCATGGGTTACCTCTGTCGACCCACACGCCGAGCCCCCAACCGTAGCAGTCATGCCTACCACGCCAGTTAAGGCACCTGGATATTTGCAGGACTTTGTGTGGGGTAATGGGGTCGTCGGGGACGACTGACCCCTTAGGTGGGGGCTATGTATCGGGTCAGGGCTGTTCGGGGTTCTGTTTGTACAGTTGTTTTGTTTATGTTGCCATAGTGACGGGTGACGCCCTCTCGCTGCTGCGGTGTGTCCTTCCGGGGTCAGAGGGCGCCCTATGTGTTGTTGTTGTTGCTGTGCTGTTGCCGCGCTGAGCAGTTAGCTAGCAGCAGTGTTCTTCTGCAGATGTCAATAAACGGCTGTGCTCCCTGGCTAGCTCACGGGAAGCAAGACCAAACGATACCTCCGTCTCCTCCTTGTCTGAGCTCGCGACAATATATTTTTCCTTCCTACAAAGCCCGACTGGAAAAATCGCTAGCCCCGGGACGTCGGGCTAGCGATTTTGCAAGCCCTGTATCTGATTGAGGAATCACTCATCTGTGGGAAAGAGTTTATTACAGAGAAATGGCTCTTTCCAAAATAAAAGCTATACTATACGCTTCTTCTGGGCTATATTCTCAGCAGCATATTGTAGCGGGTCAGGGCTGTGTTTGCACAGTTATGGTTTTTTTTTTTGTTGCCATAGTGACGGGTGACGCCCTCTCGCTGCGACAGTGTGTCCTTCCGGGGTCAGAGGGCGCCCTGTGTGTTGTTTTGCTGTTGCCGCGCTGAGCAGTTAGCTAGCGGCAGTGTTAATAAACGGCTGTGCTCCCTGGCTAGCTCACGGGAAGCAATACCAAACGACACCTCCGTCTCCTCCTTGTCTGAGCTCGCCACATTGGTGTCAGAAGTGTGATGATGGTGGCACCCCATGTTCTGACCCGAGTGACTTTTCCCCCGCCGGTCGTGACCGGCCAGTGCGCCAAAAGAAGGCACCTGGACATTTGCAGGACTTTGTGTGGGGTAATGGGGTCGTCGGGGACGACTGACCCCTTAGGTGGGGGCTATGTAGCGGGTCAGGGCTGTTTGGGGTTCTGTTTGTACAGTTATGTTTTGTTTATGTTGCCATAGTGACGGGTGACGCCCTCTCGCTGCGGCGGTGTCTCCTTCCGGGGTCAGAGGGCGCCCTGTGTGTTGTTGTTGCTGTGCGGTTGCCGCGCTGAGCAGTTAGCTAGCGGCAGTGTTCTTCTGCAGATGTCAATAAACGGCTGTGCTCCCTGGCTAGCTCACGGGAAGCAAGACCAAACGACACCTCTGTCTCCACCTTGTCTGAGCTCGCCACAATATTAAATATATCAGGTCCCCATAAGGAGAATCATGTGCTAACGGCTGTCTAAATGAGTCGGGTAAAGTTTGTAGCATGCATGCTTGTTGTTTTTGTCTGCTTCCACTTGTCTTTGCACTAGGATGACGTTGGTGTAAATGTGCAGTCATATTCGTTGTGTTCCCACTAGTGCTGTCAGCGTTAATCTCGTTGAAATGACATTAACGCCACAACACGGCAAATCTCCGTTAACGAGCTACCCCTGATCGCCCCTTGCGGGGGGCGTTAACGAGCTAACTGCGCTAACACACTAGTTCCCACCCATGTGATTGAGCATTGCGTGGCACATCCAACATACTGTTTTACTTTAGTCCATGATGCGCTTACCTTCAGGGTCATACGTCACATGAAAACCAAAATAATTCCAAACGCCAGATCTGAATGAGGGTGGGGGAGGTTCAATTTGCCATGTTGCAAGGAGAGCTTAACTTCTGTCTCGCTAGCTTGCCCTGCCCTCTTCCTTCTGACGATGCTGTCTGTGTTGAGCGCTGTGTGTGTGTGTATGTGTATGTGTATATATATATATATATATATATATATATATATATATATATATATATATATATATATATATATATATATATATATATATATATATATATATGAGAGAGAGACAGAGACAGAGATACATAGATTGATAGATTCCTGTATAATATATGTGATCACAACTGTACCTTCTTGGTTGCTAAAATAGTTTGGTCATTAGAGATATAATAACATGACAAGCTGTGAAATCACACGAGTTGTGTATATATTTAGACATTCAGCAGGCGTATAAAACCTCTGTAGTGCTGCTGTTAGGTGAAAACAACCATTAAAAGAAAAAAAAAATATACACTTATTCAGCCTCATAGCTGTAGCACACTAAATGGCTTCAGCTTTAGGAGTAAATAGGCGTGTACAGGTTCTTGATAAAATACAGACCGTGATATTTCTCTGAATCCCAAAACACCAACTACACTGGGGATTAGTGTTTAAACAGTCAATCCTTAACGCACAGCAGGTCAGGCAGTCAGAGACAGGACATATTTAATGGCAGGATTTCATGCCACAGATTATATTTAACGTCATTCAGGATTTTCAGAGTCACTGAACAAAGACTGTAAAACCTCACATCCATCGTCCTCAGCTCCTTCTGACACAAAGCCAGTGAGCTGGGTGTGAAATGAATCTCAGTAACAGGACAGAAAGGGTGGTGGTGGAAGGGGATTGGATGACTCTCAAGCTGAGGGTTTGAAAATGAGTAGAAACCAGACAAACTACTGCTGCACCCAGACTGCAGCCTATTACAGCACATCACAGCAGGATAAACACAACAGCCTGCAAATTATGCAGGACAGAGCTGTGGAAAGATGGCTTCAAAGCTGTGAGATGGAAACTAAACGTAAGCATTTTCAAAAAACAAAAACTAAACTCACGCTACAATCCTGAAAACCCTAAAGACTAAAATTAGTCAGACTAATCCAACATTTAAGCTCCCTTACCCTTCTCCTCTCCCTGCGTGTGAGCACTTGTCCATGCAGCAGCCTCCACACCATCCTGCCAGCAATCTTGGTGTCGATACCGAGTAACCGGAAGCCGTTGTAGTAATGCTTCAACTCATCCACGAACCTCTGATACAGAGACTTCTTCACGAGTGCCTTGTCCTTAACCGGAGCAACGGTGGCTGCGGCGGCTGTTGGTGCTGGAGGGGCAGCAGATGGAGGTTGGGACTGAGGCGCAGCAGCTGGAGAGTCCTTTTTATCTCCTGAAGAAGCATCGTGAGCAGCAGCAGGTGGTGGTAGTGGTGAAGTCTTAGTGTCCTCCTGCTTTATGTCCTGGAGCCAAACACCTGAGCTGTGTAGGGAGCGAGTGAGGAGGACAGAGCTGTGGCTACGACCAAGGGGGTGGCCACGGAAACAGTGATGGTGACCATAGCGGGAGGACCTGAGTGGGAACGAAGGCGAGACGTGGCAAGGAGGGACTACGTGGAGATAGGCTTTGGAAGACAAGGAGGAGCAGCTATGCCTCTTGGATAACAAATATGATCCCCTGTTGACAGAGAAGAAACAAAAACTGCTTAGACAATACTTTCCTTAAATGTATGTTTTAGTGACGGATGAGACCATCAATAACACAACGTTATGTTACTGAATACAAACACAGAATAGCTTCTGGTTCAGATTGCTGTAAATGAACTCCTCTGGATTTAAATCAGAGGGGGGGAGTCAAATATACAGCTAGCAATCCAGAAGTGGACTCAAATTGTCCAACCGGGCCGACCGGATAGCTTTACAATATGTGAATGTTTCAAATTTCAATAAGAGGCTCATTTTATTTGAACTGTGGTGTGGGCACTGACTGCACTACCACACAGGAGATAAAGTTTAGGTCTAAAATCATCTGTCTGTGAAGCTTTAAAACCTCAAAAATCTCCACTGTGACATTTAAACGATGTTTGTTAAGTTAGTGGGTGATGAATTAAACGTAGATGTTTTCTGAGTGGAACTTTTACTCATAAAAACCAGAAAAAAAATATTTCTGAAAAATAAGGAATTTGTGCAAACATCCCCCACAAAATGACCCATTTTTACTGCTCTTAGACTGGACTCTTATTTTGAAAGTGGGACTGTCGTTAACCAGTAAGGTCAAGCTAATTTTGTGGAAACCTCTGACGTCATTCAGCCATGTCAGACAGACTCTCTATTATTAATTATCCTAAATCTAGTATGTCTGGTTTGAACTAGCAGGATAGTGAAGTCACAACATACAACAAGGTACCCTGGTGAAAACTTGAAAAAAGCTAATGTTTAGAAGAAAAAAAAAAGTCTATTAACCAATTCTATATACTAAGGGGGACGAGGGGAAGTGATCTCAAACTTTACCTTTTATACGACATATCGTTTATCAGCTATAAAGCTGTCATTAAACAGCAATTACACCCATAATAATAACAGCCGAACAGAAACTACTTCCAGCTCGCAGAATTGTACACATATCTGCGTTCACATTCACTCTAAAAATATTTGGATGAATCACCACATCACTCGTTCAGCTCCTTCTAGGAAACCTTCATCTGTTTCTGAAAATTTCTTATTGTTTTAGCAACGCTTTCAGAGGGATACTGAATCTTCCGGCAGTCCCTGGAATCCAATGAACCCCCGCAATGAAACACCACTTCCTCCTCCAAACACCATCATTGCTACTATACACACATGAATGCAGAGGCCTTTTCTCACTTCTGTAGGCTTTTGTGTAAGTGTCAAGCACTGTTTGAGGTCACAGTTTACCTCCATATACCTCCAGAAAGAGCCTCTGCTAGCAAATACATATTAATGCAGTTTAAGAATGGACTCTTCACAGTTTGGGGAGCAAACATAAGGTCACAGTTTGCCCCCAGGACACTCCCCCGACCTCAAACAGTGCCTGCTACTAAATGTACATTAGGCACTGCCTGAGGGTAACCACCCTCTGAGAAGCTGTCCTGATGACTACACACCTTCAAGTGCTTTTCAGTTAACAATGGGAACTGTAACCAACTGCATACTTATCTAAGGACCCTTAAAACTCTTGTCTAAGACCTAAACTTATTCAGAGTTCTTGCAGTCCAGACACGAAATCAGTTTATTCTTCCAACAGTTCTCAGAATTATGGAAAAAGTTCATCTGACGCTAATATTAGATGAGGATGTTATCCCCCCCTCTGGTATGTACGCACATGAAACAGTGGCAACCCATCTTCTTATATTTATTTATTTATTTATTTTTTAAATGCACACTGTTTACCTGCAGGATGCACAAAAAGTTTACAAACAAACTGACCTGCCCTTTCTGTTCTTGGATCAAGAATGGGTTATATAGTTAACTATATAACTGTGTGACTACACTCTCCTGCAACACAGCAGAATGCAACAGAGAGCTGATACTGACTATCAGTGACACGTGAAGTTATTTTGGTGACACTGACGTTTACACTGAAACAGCACATATGCATTTTTGTTGTTTTTCACAGTAGCTACACATTCAGACCAGAGGACAACTACTTTAGATTAGCCTGAGTTTAGAGTTTTCTGTCTACTTTAATGATGGTCCTGTTGGTGTCTCAAATTCAAATTTTTATTTGTCACGTACACAGTCATACACAGTACGATATGTAGTGAAATGCTTGGACAACTGCTCGTGACCTAAAGAAAACAAAAAAGGAAAAGGCTATGAATAAGAAAGGAAATAAATATGAAAAATTAAAAAGGGTAAATTTAACTAGGAAGGAATAAAATATAAATTAAGGTTAAAAATGAAATAACTGTACAACACAAATTAGAATGAAGGGTAAATTTAACTGGGAAGAATAAGATAAAGATAAATATATAAATTAAAGTTGAAAATAAAATAACTGTACAACAAAATACACAATATAGAACTATATAAGAATGTATGAAGAAATCTAAATATAAATAAATATATACACAATAACAGCAGCTGTACAAGTATTAACCGGAAATGAAGAATATAGTGACCAGTGTTGTGCAAAACCAAAGTCCAGAAAGTCCAGTGTGTGTGTAAGAACCATATGTGTGGGTCAGTACTGTGTGGTGGTGTGATTGAGAGACCGTATCGCCTGCGGGAAGAAGCTCCTCCTCAGTCTCTCTGTGTTGGTCTTCAGGGAGCGGAATCGCTTTCCTGACCTCAACAGAGAGAACAGTCTGTTGTTGGGATGGCTGAGGTCCTTCACGATCTTCCTGGCCTTGGTCCGGCACCGCCTGCTGTAGATTGAGTGCAGGTCAGGGAGCTCGGAGCGGATGGTGCGCTCAGCTGACCGCACAACCCTCTGTAGAGCTCGTCTGTCCTGCATGGTGCTGTTCCCGAACCAGGTTAAGATGTTTCCCGCCAGGATGCTCTCTATGGTGCACGAGTAAAAGTTCCTGAGCACCTTGGAGGGCAGTTGGAAGTCTCTCAAGCGTCTGAGGTGGTAGAGACGCTGTCGGGCCTTTTTCACCACGGTGTTGATGTGACAGGACCATGACAGGTCCTGCGTGATGTGAACTCCGAGGTATTTGAAGCTGTCCACTCTCTCCACTGGGCACTCGTTGATGACGGGGGTCTGGTAGTTCCTCTCCTGCTTAGTGCTGAAGTCCACTATCAGCTCCTTTGTCTTACTGACGTTTAGAAGGAGGTTGTTCCTCTGGCACCAGTTCTCCAGATTCCTAATCTCCTTCAGGTAGGCCGTCTCGTTGTTATCAGAGATCAGGCCCACCACGACGGTGTCGTCAGCAAACTTGATGATGGTGGTGGAGCTGGTAGTGGCCACACAGTCATATGTGTACAAAGAGTACAGCAGGGGGCTCAGAACACACCCCTGGGGGGCTCCAGTGCTGAGAGTGGTGGAGGCTGAGACAATGTGTGTGTTCTTTACTTTTCCACTAAACCTTAAAAAGTGAAGCATATATTTCCTTCACTATATAAAAAAATGTGTTTCCTTATAAACATGTGTGTCCTTGTGTATTTTTGGCCCTTAAGTAATTTTTTCTGTTGTGGGGTTTCTTTCCCTTACTTTTCGCTTTTGTTTTCCTCATACTTCTTTTTCCTCCTGTAGTTTTTAAAGATTGTCCTCAGGTTTCTGAGTTTGCTCCCTTGTAAGTTAATTTGATTAATTTGAGCGTTTTCTCAAGCAAGTGTAAATATTATCCAGGCTTAAATGTGTTGTTTTAACTCGGTATCAGCATCGATCCTTGTCCAGCACTGGCTCGTGCTCTTTTGTTTACCTGTAGCAGAGCCCAACAACACGCCCCGACTCACAGTTTGCTCCAGCTTACACACAATAAGCGAAAGTATTCGAGCAAAAGTAAAAATAAAACTGTTAGGTACTAAAAGTAAAAGAAACCGTGTCCAACTGACTTACCTTGATCTTGTAACTGCGAGGAGCACCTGGTGACTAAAGACTGCCATTGTAGGGGCAGATTACAGTACTCTGTTAAACGGAGAAACAGCGAGGTTAGAGTTCACTCTTATGGGAACAGAAGTGAGACAGAAAACTACTGTAGTGCTAAAACTAACATTAAGACGACGAGACAGCAAATGAGCCCGATATTATGTAACAACAGTTTTAACGTGACTACTCATCTGAGAGGTACCACAGACTTAACTCTACCAGTTTCCCTAAAAAAATAATCTAACCTAACAGAAGACCTTAAGAACTGAACCCAAACCTTACTCCGCCTCTTTTTAAAGGCAGTAATAAAAGGACGTAACTTGATACCAAAACCAGGAGGGGTAAATTCCCAGGGTAAATTTCCGCCAGAGAAACACAGCCCTACGCTAGGCTAGCCGCTTAGCTAAAGTGAGCTAACCGGCTAACATAGTCGGTTAGCTGCGTTAGCTTAGCCGGCCGGTGCTAACTAAATGGCAGCCCACCAACCTCCAGCGTCGATGACCGAGCTATGGCTGCCGTAGCGGACAGGGCGATGTAAGGTTTCTCGGTAGGACGACAATAATATCCATCCACGGCACTCAATCCATGTAGAAGGGAACGATGAAAGTAACGGCCGGTGTAATGATAAACCCATTTACGGTGGGTTTCTCCGTCGAAAGTGCCCTCAGACGCGACAGGCTTGAGCTTCTTTACTGACAGTGTTTGTGTGTTTGTGCAGCCGTCACAGGCAGCTGCACTGAAATGTCACACCGGACATGCGTAAAGGCTGTGTGAGAAGTGTCAAAGATCGTCTATGCTAGCAAAGATGGCTCACTGTGTGGGCGAAAAAAAAAGCTTCTGCTCAGTGAAAGAGGGTGTTACCCTTCTTGTATTTATTCATTTTCAGTTTTATGATTTATGGATGCTAGATGACATCTAAAAAAGCACATATAAATCAATGAAATGAAACAATCTTTACTTTCATATTGATGCTGTCAAACGATTTCATATTGAATGTGTTGTAATCAGTGTAACTAATCTGCAAGACAGTGGTGAGGTGCGCAGTAAGAGTAGCAGATGAATTCAAGGTGGGGCTGGGATTATATCAGGGATCTGCCCTGGGCCCCTTCTTGTGATGTCTCTGTAGACTATAATGTTTGCAGACAACAGTGTAACCTGTACTGAGAGTAGGTGCGAGAGAGCCCGGATAGGTGGAGGTCTTCTCTGGAGAGAAGATGAATGAAAGTCAGTAGAAGCAAGAAAGAATATATGCGTGTGAATGAGAAAGAGGCAGGTGTAGCAATGAAGCAGGAAGGAGAAGAAGGACCAAACGTGGAAAAGAGTCAAGCATCCAACATCTCCAGGATTAGTTGAACTGACATGTCTTCAGGATATAAGAGGATACATTTAAAATGTATCTTCATTAGACAAATACATCAATATATCCCGTCTTTTAGACATACAACGAAACTAAACTAGGAAAGCGAGCCAGTACTGCTCATTAAATTTGTTTTGTTTTTGTTGCAATTTTAAGGTCTTGTTAATTCAGAAAAACTCGACTTTTGTTTGTCAACTGATAGCAATTTGCCCTCTCACATCAAATCAACTCTGGATTGATTCTCCTTCATTGGTATGCTAGTGTTTAAACCTGCAGTAAGCCACCAAACGAGCTGTCCCTCAAGCTTTAAAGTTAACTAATGCATGATGGAGTCATGCACAGGCCTACTCACATGATTACTCTGAAACAACTTTTAGTTGCAGTGGTCATTTCTTTCGCTTACACTGGTCACTCAGACAGAGACACCTTGTTGCCACAGTATTCCTTGATATTTACGTCAGACTGTTCGACTGTTTGCCTTTTATTGTGTGTTTTACTTGTTATCCATTGGGCTATTTATATTTCTTGCACAGTATGAAGCATCCACAATTCCAATGTATATGTACAACAAAATAATAAAAAGTAATTCTTTTGTATTCGATTCATGCTAAAATAAAGCCACTGCTAATCAGATGCCTTCTAGATGGAATTACATGGTGGACCAAAATGAGACCGTACCTTTCTGTTTTATAGAGCGCATGTGTTTTACACTCACTGTTGTACTGCTCTCCTGACCTCTTCGCTACATATTGATGATGTTTTAAATCACATATTTCAACTTTGGAATCATCTGATGAGGCTTCAGCGACCAAAAGATAGATCAGATGCATCCCATAGGTCCTGTGTGAAGTCGCTCAGATACTGCTTATCTGCTGTAGATAGTTTTGTTTGTTTGATTTGTTGTTATGCCTACTTATTTTGTCCTACACTTGTGCAGTTTCCTCTGGGGTTTTTTTTTGTTTTTGTTTTTTTTTTTTGGGGGGGGGGGGGGTTACATTTTTTTAATGTAATAGCTATTTTGAAATCATGTTGATTCAAAAATATCTGTTAAACTGTGTTATATTTTACATTTTTAATACATTCAGCTAAAGAAATGGGGGGTAAATGTGTTTTTGCATCAAGCTGCTACTAACAAAGGGCCTGAAGATATATTTTAAAATTAGTTCTTTGTTAAATTTTCTGTTATGTTTCGACACAACACTGGTTTATCATTTGTATTTGGTGCCTGTTTTATGCTTTAATGATTCACAGGTCAGTGTTAAATGGTTCAGTAAATAAAACAAAAAAAGCAGCAATTGATCAGTTTTCAGGCACCTTCAGTTCCCTCACAGTTTAACCTCTATTTCTTAAACTATTGTGTCGATTCTGGGAAATACGCATCAAAAGAGAAGGTCAGAAGCCAGACTGTTTTTCTAATTTACTGGTTCTATAACTTCTTCTGCCATGCTCTACTTCACACCTGACATACCATTATTTTATCTTTTATGTTTATTATTAATAAAAAATGACAAAGACCAGGTTGAAATTTTAGTTACACGGACATCGGTGGAAGTAGCACACTGGTTTTTAATTGAGCCACAGTCTGAAAATTGCTGCTCCAACTGACAGAGATTTCTCATACACAAAAGTTTGGCGTTTTCTAAGGAAGCATTTGCATGGTAGAAACCGGAGACAGAGCACAATCTGGCAGACAAACAGTGACCAGATCAATACACAAGATAATGTTCAACGATAAGAAAGCTGCAATTCACACATATTGTCTTTGCAAAAGCCTTTAGAGATTTGACAGATTATTCACAAATCAATAAAAAAGGGGAAAAAACAGATATTTTAGTAGCAGCTGTTGTGTTAAACATTAAATCTTGTGTTTTTACATCTTTTTTTTACATTATTATTTAATATTCATTATTATGCATGATGGATGTTATGCTTATACCGAACTTTAAATTACTTACAGTATAAAGCATGTAAAAGTCAAACTGCTCTATAATATAGAGCACTCCCTCCAAAAAGCACAGTGTACTTACAATGTAAGATGGGAAAATATTGTTTTTGCCTATATTTAAGTATTTGTGGGTAAATAATGACAATAATAAATTACATTGTAATTTCAAATAAAATACATTAAAATTCCATTTAATTACAGGACTGTATTATAAAGTATTATCCATGTGTTTGGACTCCCCTGTATTTGGGGAGAACATCCATCCATCCATCCACCCTCATAAGACTTTGTGTTACACTATCTCATACCGTACATTACCAAATCTCCATTTGCACTATTTGCCTATTTGCACTACTCTGCCTGGTTTGCACTCAATGTCATTTACCCTTATATTGTATATTGTATAGCTTTCTTGTTATATGTAAAATTGTATTATATTATTTAATTTTTTTTACTTTAAAATATTTTACTTGCATTTTTAATCACTCTTATATTTAAATGTTCATTTTCTATTTTATCTAGGGATTGAGAGTAACGAAGTTTCTATTCTCTGTATGTCCTGTACATGTGGCAGAATTGACAATAAAGTTGACTTTGACTTTGACTTTGACTTTAAACCTGGCACTTTCTTGCTGAACGAAATCCTTGATATATGAAAGGAAGTGTTCCTAATAACACTTGCAGGAACAACATGCAGGAACAAGAAACAAGAGGCAGAGTGACAGCTCTTTCTTTTTTCCACCTCCTCCCCCTGAGAAGCAGATCAGGCGAGGAGGCGCGTAAAAGCCAATCGGAGAGCCTGCTGCAAGCGTAGATACATGGTGCCGTGGACACAGAGATAAAAATATAATAACAATAATGATTTAAAAAAAAAATCAAATATTTAACAGTGTTTATCCACGATACGAGCAGTAAAATGTTCTTGTGTAGCCCATTAAAAATAAATAAATAAATGAAACCCCCCACACATGCGTTTCCTCCTTTATTTCCGTGCATTTCAGATGCCTTTTTCCTCCTGTTTAACCAAATGTAAGATATAAACTACAGCTCCCGGGGTGCCTCTGGTGACCCTTGCTTGCAGGCTGCATCAGTGTGATTTTGGCGCTGAGCTGAGGAGCTGGATCCACCGAGAATTTAAAAGAAAAAAAAGGGCAGAGCGCTTTTGTTAAACCGGAGGAAGAGGGTGCTAGAGATTATTATGAAGAAGAGGACAGGAAGGGGGTTGCGATCAGATTGAGGTTTTCGGGTCCTCGCACTGACGAAGAGCCCCGCGTTGGGATTGGGCAGCGACCAGATCGAGTCCTCCTCCTCCTCTCTGTGGAGAATTGCGTTAAAACGAAAAGGCCTGAGCTTTACCAACATCACAGGATTATTATTATTTTTTTATTATTATTTTGTACCCCCCTCCTTCTCCTTCTCCTCCTGTAGATTAAACGAGGAAGCATTGCTGGCTGGTGTATGTGTTTAGAATGGGACACGCTGAAGGTATTGACATTTTTTTGTGTATTTTCCTGCATCTTTCGACTCGCTATCAAAATCCGTGCTGCTGCTGGTGCTACTGCTCAGTGTTGGCCGCCTCTGCATGTTGCATCTCCTCGTTTTCAGTCGTAGCCAGCTTGCTTTCGGGCACATTTTCCCCCCACAAACCGTCAGTGATGGAGGTATAATCACGGCAGACAATTTGATTTAAAGGGGTACCAGGCAGCCATATTGGCAGCGTTAGCGTTAGCCTACCCAACATTAGCTTTCTCCCCCCTCCTCCCCTTCCACCTCCTTTCATCTTGTTTCATGTGCGCTTAGATGGATTAGAAAACATTAATAAATGGAAATGTGTCCCCGAGTGTGTCAGAAAGACATACAGCCACATCCCCGTCGTGTGCTTCGCCTTTTAACCGTTTAAACGGCTCCTGTATTTCCATTTCGATGCCTTTGGTGCCAGGTAGCTTCAAGCTAACATCGCAGGAAGCTGTAAGATCAGTCATTGAAACCTTGTTATGCCCATGCATGCACCCGTCTTTTTTGTTATGTTTGATTAAAATAACACATCTATAGCCGGCTATTGATCTCTGCCACACTATATATACACCCAAGTTATACTACAAGTCCTTATAGGAGACTAGTGACCGCTGGATGACATCTTTTGGATGTTTACATCACCGTGGTTCACCCTTCGCAAAGCTGCTAACAAGTTAAACCGCAACAAGAGGAGCAGATTACCCACTCAACACTTTAAACCTAATTAATTATATCAGCTCTGGTGGTTAAAAGTGTTCAGTGCATGAGGTCAAACCCACCTCTGGTAGCTGCTCTTTTGTTTTGTGCAAGCAGGCCACCATGTGTTTGTGTTGATGAAAATAAACACATAAAAATCACCTAAAGCTTGTGAACAGGAGCTTGCACGACCTCTCAGTATACACTACGAAGATGACCCGAGTTTGTGATGATAATATGGGGATTTATGGGGTCTGCAATTCAGACCACCCTGTGAGTTTATCACAGTAATCATTATAATGAGTATTCTGCAGATCTCCTCAGTGCATCTGTTTAAAAAAAAAATCCCACATAATTCAAACTGCTGCTCTAAAACTCAGATTTGAGGAGTAGGAGCCTGGTGAAACTGCCACTGAAGTGATAATTAAAGTTGTGTAGTTAATGGTCAGCTAACCCTGAGTTTGTAAGGGAGGAGAGGTGTGTGCTTCTACAAGTCAGAGTTAGAAGTTTCACACTATATTATTAGCAGAAATTTCTAGATATTTTAACCAGAAAACAGCTGATACATGGCAAACCAATTCGGTAGATGGCTGACTTCTTTCCAGAACTTATGACAGTCCCGTGTGTTTATCTGCAGTGAGAAAGATTTACCAAAGCCCAGATCAGTGGTCATAAACAAAAAATAAACTCTGTTATTCTGATGTTTTTCTAGCTATTTTATTCGTATAATAATAAACAGTCCTTGTGTTTACTGTGGGAGCCAAAAAACCCGATGATGTAACTCTGTCTTTGCTCTTAGTTTCTCTTCATTTACAGCTGCAGTTTGATACGTTTCAGACACCAAATCTGCTTGGTTCCATTTAGAGAAAGGATTATTGTTTGGGTTTAAATATGCCTTTTTCATTGAAAATGAGGCTTAAAAAACGGTAACCGTGGGTTCAGATGTGACACCAAGTGTCAGTGTGTGACAATTTGGGATTCCAGAGTGAAGCTTTAATTTGCAAACAAGTTTGCTTAATACACTGCTAGAAAGTTAAATAAAAAAGGCCAACCCAGAAACACAGATGTGTGCAGTGTTAATCTGTTGCTCTGTGTTAAATAATCTGTTAATAATTCCTG
Source organism: Maylandia zebra (assembly GCF_041146795.1). Taxonomy (NCBI): domain Eukaryota; kingdom Metazoa; phylum Chordata; class Actinopteri; order Cichliformes; family Cichlidae; genus Maylandia; species Maylandia zebra. Next base: position 28,255,083 of record NC_135178.1, read on the forward strand.
AAGGATAGAAGCTAAGGTCTTGGTGACTATTGGCTGTGTGCTTGTTGAGCTTTCCTGCGGTTCATTCAGTTGTGTGTACCTCTGTCGGCAGGTCCAGTCAAAGAAAAAGACAGTTAAGGATGCAGGAGCCCAACAATGGATTTCTCCTTCTCTTTCATGCAAGGGATCATGGGAAATACAATTCAGCAACCCCCTCAGCTCATTGACTCCGCCAACATCAGACAGGAAGGCACCTGCGACACCGGCAGTGACCCGGGTGAGGATGGTGGTCCCTCCTACGATGCAGCCCTGGATGCAGAGTTTCCGTACCCGCCATCGGCTTCGGAGGACATGCCGCAGGTCCCCAATGGCTACCCGCCGGGTTTGGGCATATACGAACCGCAGGCTAAATTCTCCATGTACTCGCAGTTCCCCAACGGCTCTGCTAATGGCTATGGGGCCATACGGAGCTACGGGGACCACGGCCTCGTGTCGGTGGAGGGGACCGTCCTGAGAGGTCCCGGTCTCCAGGAAAGACCTCTGTCTCCCGTTTCACCCCCACTGTCCACACATCACCCACACCTCCACCACCACCATCATCATCATCCCCATCACCACCACCATTCGCTCCACATCCACTCAAATCCACCTCACATACAAACCCACTCACACCCGCAGAGTCCTCCACCGCCACCCCTGCCCACCCAGCATCACCTACACCAGACACCTCACATCATGACTCACAACCTGCCCCCTCCTCCCCCGTTACACCTGCCTTCGTCCAGTCCTCCCCCCTCACTTGTGGACAACACCCCTTCGTCTCAGCCCACGCACGCCCCATCCAGTGCTTCTGGTGGGGTCCTGAAGAAAACCAGTTCTCCGGAGATCAAGCTGAAGATCATAAAGACGTATCAGAACGGCAAAGAGCTGTTCGAGTCTGCGCTGTGCGGAGACCTGCTGCAAGAACTGCAGGTAACTGCCAACAGCCTTTTAGGCAACATTTCTTTTTACCTTTTTGTTTATTCTTCCAAAGATGCTTTTTAGTGCAGAAGATTAGGTGGAAATGTGGAAATCTGCACAGGTGCGCACAGTGTTGTTTTCTTTTTTTATTATTATTTCATATAATGAAAAAGATGCATGATCTGACTGCTATCTCCTTTTCAAAATTGCTTCAAACATTTTTTTTTTTTCATGTGGTAGAACAGAGCTGAAGAACCTCTGATTCTCCAGAGTTTAATGTATTTTTAAAAAATTGCATTAATAATTACAAAATGTATAATGTTTAAGCTAATTTTTCTGCAAACTAGACTTTATAGTTAGCCATTCCTATGAGAACTAAAACTTTGAGGTACAAAATCAGCCCGGGTGTTCTCGACTAAGATCAAGAGCCAAGCCTATGAGCAACAAAATCAAGAGACGATAGTGCAGCTGGAATTACACTTACTATCTGAATTGATTAAGTGTAGAAGGAATGGGCCATCAATGACAACACGTGGGTTATTGATGAGTTTAAAAACTCTCCAGAAGCTTAAAGGCTGCACATTATCAGGATCAGCCCCTTTAATTTAATCAAAGTTTGGATAGCAAGATAACAAGCTGTTCAAATGGAGGTCATGGGGTGAAAGTGCATTTTCTAGTCTTTATATAATGTATGCATACATACTATCGTCATTTAGCTCTGGTCAGCTACTGCCAGAGGATTTAATAAAATTTACCAGATTTGAACGATTCTGGTTGAGGTTGCGGCCAATCTGCTGTACTGTCTCTCTGAAAAAGACAAGGACTAATGTTTTATATTTATATAAAGTTAAGAAAAACTTCTTACTTGATGTTAGAGCTGAAATGATTAGCAACGTAATCAATTAGAGGATCAAAACGAAAACGATTAGAGATCCCGTTCACAGCTAATGTTGAATACCAGATGACTGTGATGACCTTCTTTCTTTCTTTCTTTCTTTCTTTCTTTCTTTCTTTCTTTCTTTCTAGGAAGAGTAAAGATCACGTAAAAAGCACAAGTTTAATTATTTAGGGAACTTAAGGATAAATATTAAACTAATGCTGGTTTCAGCCTGTCAAAGAACAGAATTAACTGGTTGTTGCTCCTTTTGTTTTAAAAATCTTTAAATTGTTTTTTCTCACAGGAATAAAAAAAAATGCAGATAAAGAAACTTTATCAAAATATAACAAGCATCTGAAGTTTTCACATTGTTTTATTGTCAGGTTTTTATTAACATTTGCTCGTGTTTGGCAGTCCTCTTTAACATGAGCACATGTTTCTTCACAAATCTTTATGGCTGTACTAACAAACTCGCTCTGTGTGTGTGTTTATTTTAAAACCTTGCTTTTAACTTTGTATGTTTTTATTAATGTGCGTATTAGTAAACCTAAAGGGTTTGCTGGTAAAGGTTTGTGCATGAGAAGAAAGCACACACTGACTTTAATCTGAACCGCTGCGTCCCGTGTCTGTTATTCCTTTGGTTTATAAATAATTAAATCCGAGAAAGACGTGTGAAACATAGTTCAGAGGTGCTGCAAACTAATTTGCTTCAGAACTTCAGTCTGGGGACATCAATAAATGATTATTTTAATTATTGCATAAACTAATTGTGTGTCTTCTACTATAACAGTTAATAGTTAACTAAAGCTAAACTAAAACTGGGTGTGGAAAAGCAGTTTTAGTTAAGTTATATAAAGCTTAAAAACTAGGCCTCAGAAAAACAGAACCAAGTTTAACAACTTGTCTACTTGGAAATCATACGCAGGAAATGTCCTTGGTATTAGTCTTTGTCAGTTTGGTGCGTCATTTGAACATGCCCTCCCCTATTGTAACAGTTAAAAAGATGGAAATTATGAAAAACTGAAGTGAAACAGGCAAACTCATTTTGGATAGTACCGAATTGAAAACAAATGCTCAAAACCAAACAGAAAGAAAAAGCAAGCCGAAAACTTAAAAAACTGTAACAATGATGCCTCATGTACTTTTTTAGACAGCCGCCCAACACGTAAGCTCGGCCAGTCCACATACAGCGTGGAACTTTACATTACATTTTGGCTTTCCTGCACCTTATGCTTCTGCTCAGTAAAGGAAAAACTTGCATAAACACAATTATTTTCCCATTTTAAAGACAATGTGTTCTTTAAAAATGCTTTTTTCCTCCCTTTTTCCATGTTGTCATGGACATTGTCAGACATTGATGTCAGTGTGTGTTGACAAATACTTGTAAGCCAAAAGCTCACACTTAGACTGGTCTAAATGCTCTATTTTGTAAATTAATTTTAAACTCTTGACTCCGTATGATCTCGAAAGGAGTGGATATCATTATCAGGAAGTGTGAAGGTCGCTTTTGCTTATGAGAGGCAGCCAATCAGAAGGAAGTTCACTTACAGAGAGCCCAAATGACAGATGATAAATAAACTGAGTATACCCAGGCTCAGTACTAGATAAATGAGGATTATTTTAACCATAAAGCTACTCTGCTGCAGTCCAAGAATAAAATTATGCGGATGGAAATGAACATAAAATGTCCTGTTTAAATCCCAAGACACCTTGGCAAAATAACTGTGCGTATTAATTGGAAATCTTATCAGTCCATTTATTTTTTAATGGAATTATTACCGTGCACATCTTAGTTTACTTTTAATTATTCTTCAAAATCCCTAAAGCAGCGGACATCTGAGGAAATTCTGAGTTGTTTCTTTTATAAAAACACAACAAAATGAACTGCCGTCTCATCGCAGCTGACTTCTTTCTGTTTATTTCCCCGTCTTCAGAAAGAGTCTCAGAAGAACGAGGCCGCTCAGGCGCAGCGCAGACATGAGAGGAAGAAGGAGAAGAGGAAAAAGAGTGCAAGACTGCTGCTGCAAGCTCAGGAACAGAGCCTGGACACGAGCCAAACACAGCCAGGTACCACAGGCCAGACAGAGGACACCCACGTCCAGCCGCCGCCAAAAGAAGCACCGCCGGTGCAGACAGAGAAGCCTCCGAAGACCGTTATTAAAACCGAACCAAAGACGCCGAAGGCAAGAGCTCATGTTCACTCACCAAAGCAGTTTGAAGTCGTCGCAGATCAGCTGCTGTGGTTTGTAGTAAACATTTTGAAAACATAACAGTGACTTGTTCATGTTTAGGTTCCTAAGGTCCATCATCCATCAGTGATCCAGGAGACAGGCTTCTGTAAGGAGTTTGTAATAGGAGATCTGGTGTGGTCCAAGGTGGGTACCTACCCCTGGTGGCCCTGCATGGTGTCCTCAGACCCACAGATGAAGGTCCACACTCGCATCAACACCAGAGGTAAAATCCCTTAAACGTCTTTGTTGTTCAAGTTTAAGTGTGTAAATGTGTAAACACAGAAGTGCCGCAACTTGTTTTCTTTCCTCTGCTGCCGCGCAGGTCACAGGGAATATCACGTCCAGTTCTTTGGCAGTGTCGCAGAGCGAGCGTGGATCCACGAGAAGAGGATAGTCATGTACCAGGGGAAGCAACAGTTTGACGAGCTTCAGTCAGAGACACTTCGCAAAACCACAAACCCTGTAGAGAGACACAAAGTATGCACAGATGGGAGATTTATTTTTAAGACTTAAAGAAAACAAACTGTTTAAACAGAATTTTTGTTGTTTTCAGCTTTTAAAAAGATTGTTTCAAAAATCTTTAACCAGAATTAACCATATAGTGGACCTGCTATGCTTTTCCTTATTTTCAGCCACTGTAACAATGGTGGATGCTCATATTAAAGATATTAAAAAAAAATTTCAAGTAATGAGGTCATCGTATGTGCAAGTAATCCCTTTCGAGTTAAAAGCTCAGGCTTTAGACCTCTGCAGCGGCACACATTTAAAAATGTTTGATTTTGTTGAGTGGGTGAAAATTGGGATACTTAGTTTGAAAGAATAATGAGCAAGTCTAATTTGTTTTTAAAGATTTTTCCCTTTTCTTAATGAAGGCATATTCTGAGCTGTCCTCTTCACATAACATCATCATCAGACATCCCATCCTCACTGGGATTATAAGACAGCTTTATGTAACATCAGTGTTTATAGTGGGGATTTCTCAGTGCCACTTTTTCATCTCCCATGCTGATGGTTAGTAATCTGATGCTGTCTTTTTCCCCTCTTACACAGCTAAGCCAATAATAAATTTACATGGAGACACGTCTGAGCTCGAGATATCAGTTTAACCCAATCAGATATTCTTAAATCTCAGTTACTTGTCACATCTGTCTTCATGGCATGCTAGCAGTTAACTGAGGTTGTACCATGTAGTTTTGGCTAATGGAGCATCTGATTATATTTTCCCCAATGTGTTACCCACTATCTTTGACCAATATCGAATCAATACCAATTATTGGATCCGCACACCTCTTCTTTTGTTTTTAGTCATGTATGTAGTATGTGGAACACTTTTTTTTTTTTTTTTTAATTATTATTATTATTATTGTTCTAAAAACTCCCTGAAAAGCCTTCAGTTAATCCAAAATCATGAATGCCAGGGTTAGTACATGTTTATAAGTTCATGAGTTTTCTTTTTTTTCTCATCAGCTAATGAAGCCTATCCCTCAGCGGGAACGTTCTCAGTGGGAGGTGGGTGTTGGTCATGCCGAGGATGCTTTTCTGATGACGAGACAGGAGCGAATTGACAACTACACCTTCATCTATGTGGACCCAGACCCTACTGAAGCCCCACCCAGCAAGAAACCCAACATCAGACCTGAGAAACGAAGCCGGCGCTCAAGCAGCTCTATCAGTAAGAAGGAGGACCGAGATGTAAAGTCACCAGATAGAGAGCAGCCTCCGCGACGGCAGCTTCCACGGAGACAGTGTAGTGTTTCAAACACAGATGACAACGCAAACTCCCAGGCCTCAAGTGAAGATAAGAACCAGAGGGGGGACCAACGTAAGACCAGCTCACCGAAACAGAATGCCGGCTGTGATGCACGAGCACAGCAGGACTCTCCGCCTCCGGTCAAAACGTGGAAAACGGCAGCTGCCAGGAAGCTGCTGCCTCTTTCTATCACAATGAAGAGGCTGAATGTGGAGATCACAAAATGTGACTGGCCTCTTATCCAGAAAAAAGCAGCTGCCTCCCCAAAGAAGGACAAAGAAGAAGAGAAGAAAGAGAGGGTGGAGAGAGAAGGCAGGCAGCCCGACCTGGGATACTGCTCACCTGAGGTTGGTCTAACTGACAGAAGAAGATGTACACAGCAGAAACATCCTGTAAGCTAATATTCAAATGTTGATTTCAGCAGGACAGCAGAGCTAAACCTGAGCCCAGTCCAGAGGAGGAGGAAGATGGGGATGAAGGAGAGGACGAGGGAGAGGAGAGGAGAGATTCCCCAGCGAGTCGGAGGAGTGAAGAGGGAGGATTGCAGCAGACCTCATCTCCGGGATCACACCACAGCAGTCCGCAAGGTTGGCGAAACACAGACATGCAGAGTGTTTCTGTTGCATTTCTCAATTTTATGGATTAAATTGACAAAGTCAGAAAGAGATGCAGCTTAGTGTTTTGTTTTGTTTTTTTAGGTTCTCAAGAGAGGAAGCTTCAGCGGCGGTGTGTCAGAAGCAGGTCTGAGTCAGAGAGAGGCAACGATCTCGTCCCTAAGAAGAAAACCAAAAAAGAGCAGGTATTAGTCCTCCACAGGGAATCAGTATGCCATACCTTTCTCTCCCTGTCTTTTTTTTATAGATTTTTATAGAATATAAAAATATAATAAAGTAAAAATTGAAATATGAGCCTAGCACTTCTGTTCACGTAACAGCTTTAGCAGTTTGAAAGCTTATCAGATGCTAAAATGCTGCTAAAAGGATTTTGTAATATGATAGAGCTTTGGGCAGCTGTATTTTTCCTACACCGCAGGAGTTGGCAGGAGAACTGTGAAATTGTGTATCTGTCTTCCAAAATAATCCAGGTATGCACGTGTTGAGCTATATTCAGATTTGTTTTGCAAACTTTCCTGAATTTTTGTGCAGGAATAGTTTCATTAAATTGAATGAGACAGCTTAGAATCCAAACTAAGAAGACCTGAGATAACCTGAACCTGCACTTTTAATCTCCTTGCAGGCTGAGATGGCTCCAGAGACCACGCTGAGGACAGGTTCACAGAAAGGTGAGCGATCATTCATTCACACACGCTGTAAATCATTTGTCATGGAAGCTCTTTGTACTTGTAGAAAGACAAAATCTGTCTCTTCTTCCCCCCCCCCCCATGTGATCGTGTAGGAGCTAGTGAGATCTCAGATGCGTGCAAGCCACTGAAGAAGCGAAGCAGAGCATCAACAGATGTTGAAATGGCTTCATCTCAGTACAGAGACACGTCTGATTCAGACTCCAGAGGCCTCAACGACCCGCAGGTAGCCTTGAATGACATGACCGAGGGCTTTTTTTCTGCACACAAAATATTTGTCTCCATTAGTCCAGAGGCTAAATATCCATACATTATTGCCATGCATGCAGAGATGTTTACTGTTCATAGTGCAAAATTCGATCTCAGTCATGTTTTCATTATCTCTGATTCATTTTGCTCTTATTGCATTAATTTATTTTTATTCCTGTAAGCAATAGGCCTGTTTAGATCCCAACATTGCACCCTTTAAAACCAGAAATGAGCACTTCTTAAGCTTTTACCTTCTTAAGGATGATCATTTTTTTTATTATTTACATGTTTTTATATTATTCTTTGGCTTCTCTGCTGCTGAAGAAAAGAAGACACTTGAAGCAGTTGATACTCTTTTTGTCATTCCTGTCATATATGTATTGTTATGATGATGGTCCACGTACAAGTAATTCCTGCAAACTCAAGCTCAGACTTGGGGCTGCTCATTTGCCAGTTTTTTTCCTACTCTTTGATTTATATGTAGAGAGTGGATATTCCTAATTTGGTCATCTCAGGTGCGCAGCTCTGACTGTGAGCGCAGAAGCTTCTGTTTGCGAGGTACAGCCAATCAGGAAAAAGTAGGGTAAAGGGAGAGGAACTTAAACAGCTTGGTTCGATGAGGATACAATTCACAAAGGTCCAGTGTAAGATAAGAAAAAATGTCTGCACACCCGACGCATTGGTTAAACACTCTGGTTTACATTCAGTGCATCTCTGCTTCAGGGCTTATTTGGGAAGAGTCTTGATAGTCCAGCAGCAGCAGATGCAGATGCTTCAGATACTCAGTCTGTGGACTCTGGCCTGTCCCGTCAGGACAGCAGCACCAGCAAGAGGGACACTGTGTGCCAGGTCAGCGTTGCTCATGATTCGCCTCAGTTCTGCTCTTTCTTCTAAACATTTACAGGCATTGGTTGTGTGGTATATTTGTGTGGTATATTTTTAAACTGCCTCACTCTCTGTGTTTTTGTGTAGATCTGCGAGGTGTACGGCGATGGTTTGATGGTATGTGAAGGTGACTGCAACAAGCAGTTTCACATGGAGTGTCTCGGTTTGTCGTCCCCACCTGAAGGAAGATTTAGCTGCACAGAATGTAGAACAGGTGAGTGAATTCAAACACAACTACATATCTACCATCATATTTGCAGTGTTTGGCGCTTTTCTACAGCACGTTCTCTGACATTCCTTTTCTAGGGAACCATCCTTGTTTTAGCTGTAAAACAGTGGGCATGGAGGTGACGCGCTGCTCTGTGTCTGGATGTGGTTGTTACTATCACGAGGACTGTGTCCGTAAACTCCCGGGAACCACCAGCAGCCCAGGTGGAGGTTTCAGCTGCCCTCAGCACAGTTGTTCAACCTGCTGTCTGGAGAGAGACCCACAACGAGCCAGTAAAGGTAGAACAGCTTCCCTTTTTTGTCTGTGGCCTTTAGTAATTTCGTGGTTGAGTCTGTAGGGGTGTGAGCTGGTGATAGATAGAAAAAGGGTCATTAAAATGGAGTTTAGACTCCTTAGGTGATGATACTGACTGACTAATAGAACAAAGCTCACATTGAAATCAAGCTTGTGATTCTTTGTTGAAATATGTAAGAGTTAAATGCATTAGAAGTAAATAGGAGTGTCTTCTTCAGAGAAAACAGACTGTGGGAGAACTTGTGCCAGATTTAATGAAGAATACTTGGTGACAGCCTTGGCACAAACATCCTCTTCATGTCAAAGTTAAATTGTTCTGTTTGGTGAGAAGTACCTGGAGACTGTCGAGCACTGGAGAAAGTAAACTGGCTTGCTCCTGGAAAGGTCTTTAGGCGATCGTACATTATCCTGCAGGAAATATCTGCAAATGAGAAAAGATGCGCTTCGATGCAGAGGTGCTAAAAGTGATATCGACAACTATGATTTATACCAGGGGCGCGTGGTTCATTTTCCCAAGGGGCCACATGAGAAACTGGAACTGTAGTGGAAGACTGTAATAATAAGTGGAACTCAATTCTGCTCCATTTTAATTTTATCTCTTTATCTCTTTATAAGTGTGTTGTTGCAGCCCTCCACAACAATCCCAGTATGTCAGGGAAACCCTTAGGAAAATGAACTGATTTATACCTTTGCCATCAGACATGAAAGTCATCCAAGTGGGAAGAGAGGAAAGGCTGGAAAGGAAAAAAAAACACGCCTAACACCTACCGGACACTGCTCTGGTTTTGCATGAAATTACTTTGAAAAGGACTGAAAGAATCATTTTCAGTGAATTATATTTTGTATACAAATGGGGAAAAAACTTTATGATTCAAAGAAAAATCAAATAACACTGATTTCTTTTCACATACCTAAGATCATTATGAGTGTAAATGGATGCAGGTGAGGACCTGTGCAACTTTGATAGGAGTCAAATCGTTTTAGGTTGTTACTTTACTGGATTTTTCTCAAGTCATGTTTCTCTGGTTCTTTAATCCACTTTTAATATCTATATATTTTTTCATGTGAAAATGTTAATGAGAGCAGTTGTACCAAAAAGATACATTTGCAAATAGCTGAAGCTTTTGTTTAAAATAAATAAATACAAATCAATAGTGCTTAGGCACAGCAGGCCATCAGTCTCTATAATACAGTGGAGAAAACTTTTTATGAAGAACTTATTTTAAATCCAGTCCCAGCAGGAGAAACTCGTGTTGTTTTGTTCAGTATATGTCTACACAGCCCAAAGCAGTGACTCTCAATCTTTTTGACTTGTGATCTCTTGTGTTTTTGTAACACTTTGTTCTATTTTAGATGTTGAAAAGTCACATTTCCCCTCTGAGCTTCTCAGATGGCTTCTTTCAAAAAATAGTTTAGGTTCAAAAATTAGCCTTACCATTTTGTCTAGCTTAGTTTTTTTTTTCCTTTTAAACCTGAGTAAATACTGCGCAAATCTCCAGGTTTTCTTGTGCCCTATGGAAAATCTATTGTCAGATTCTGTTTTGTTGTTTAAGTACTGTGAAGATAGATTTCAATAACTTGGAGCTGAAGTCTCTGTAGTCGGTTGTCTTTTTCCTTTTGCTTTCCTTTAATTACAGCTGGAGCCCATTAAAGGAATATGACCTATTTGTTTTTAATAGAATCTCAGCAGTAAAAAGAAGTGAGCAGAGCTGTGTTGTTAGGCTGAGTGATTAATTGGATTCCAATTATACTTCCATTTTTGTTTTTTAATGATCACGAAAAGAAGGTAATCTCGGATCTACAAGGACACCTCATCCTGTCTACTTCCAGCAGTGTCTTCACGTGACTCCAGTGCATGTCTTCAGGATGGCTTGAAGGCCTCTGTTTGCACCCTGGTCATAAAGACCCAGACCATGTGCACCTCTTTTTGTCTTTTACTTTTTTTTTTATGTATTTATTTTTTAGCAGCCCTAGAGTACAGTTGAATACTCCAGAATGATTACCTCCTACCTAATCATTTTTCCTTGACCTTCTTGGAGAACGTCACAAGGCCAAAGACATAAAGGCAAATTTATACCACGATTGTGGTAAAATCTGCTCTCTCTCTCATCTGTTTCCCCTCCAGGTCGTCTGATTCGTTGTATCCGCTGTCCGTTGGCCTATCACACCAGCGACAGCTGCGTGGCGGCAGGCAGTGTCATCCTTACTCACCACATCATGATCTGCAGCAACCACGGCAGCGCCAAGAAGAACGGCCTCCTCACCTCCCCCGTCAACGTGGGATGGTGCTTCCTGTGTGCCCGAGGTAAGCTTTCCCCACCCTACACACCGACAAACCCCCGAGCCAAAGGAGTGACGTTCCCCCTCGCCCCATGCTGCAGACACAAGCAGTTCTTAATTACCGTACACCAGACGATTTGAATCTTGTGGCGAAATCCAAGATCGATTCTTCTTGCCTGCATCATCTCATATTGTCATCTTTTTTTTGTTTGTTTGTTTTTTATACACTTTTAACCTCTTTTTGACGCAGTAACATCTCATTTAGGTATCTTTAATATTACATGTTTCATGTTTGGCTTTGTTGTTCATGGATAGCAGTGCTGTGTCTGTTTTCCATCATGATACTAATACTATGAACGAGTCGGGCTGTTACACTGCACTCCACTTAAAAGAACCACGTCTGTCCTGAGTGCCGATGAAAGAAAACATCCTTTTTTCTTTGTGACTTTTAGCTCGTTTAAGCCTCACATTTAACTTCAAGTTGAGTGCACTGTCTGGCCTCTTTCTGTTGAGACCAACTTTGTTTTACTTTTGTTTTTTGTGCGTGTTACAACTGTGTATGAGTATGTGTGTTTGTGTGGCTGTGCACGCGTGTTTGTTCTTTCTCTTTTTGTAAACTTTGGGTAATTTTCGAGTTTGACTGCGGCTCACCCCCGTCTCTTCCTGTGTGTCTTGTGTAGGGCTGTTAGTGCAAGACCTTACTGACACCATATTAAGTTCATATGCCTATAAGTCCCACTACCTTCTGACTGAGTCAAATCGTGCTGAGTTGAAATTACCTATGATTCCCTCTCCTTCGTCAGCTACCAAAAAGAATGTTGGGAAAGGTAACTGAACAGTTTTTCTCTTTCTCCTTTGTCCCACTGGTCTGTGTTTGTGTTGTGCCTGCTCCCATTCTGACCCCCTTCCCTCCCTTTTTGTACACATCTTTCATTTCAAAGCCTTGAGGTGCAAAGTTAATTAACTGACTACACATGCAGTTAATTTTAACGCAGAGTGACGCAGAGTAACTTCAGCCAAGTTCCCTAACACATTAACAAAACAACAGTGGGCCTCATGCAAGAATTAAGTCTTGTGCTCTCATCCCAAGCCTCTCATTGAAGGGTTGCATATGAGAAGCCAGAGTCACAAAAGTAAAATTATTGTAAAATTGGTCTTTCAAAGATATTACATTTAGAAAGGCACAAGTGTACATCAATTCTGTTTAGCTGTGTACTGCTGACTCATTGTCACACAATAACAGCGCAGTAGATTAGGCAGAAATTGTGCTCTTGTATATAATAAAAGGACAAAAAAGGCGATTCTTTAACTGATGAAGCTGGAGTGAGGAATTACCGACTCGCTGGAGTTTGGTGTGCAATTATATAGATTGAATTTATTCATTTATGCAAAATGTGTAATATTTAAGGCAATCAATCCGTGGATATTGTCACTGTACTATACAACTAGGCCTCATGGCTGCGTATTCATATTAAAGATATGAAAAAGATACATTTGTGCTTGTTCATTAATCAACAAAATTAAAAGAGATGGCGACATAATTGAAATAACACATCTCATCTGCCTAAGTATGTTATTACGATAGACTCTATAAAAGATGGACGTAGCTTCTGGGTCTGAAAAGTAAAGCCAAACATGTCTTCTGTGGTAATGGTCATTGCAAAGACACTTCTGGTTGTATCAAAGTAAACGCGTTCATGACTTTACTGGCTCATTGACTTCTTTGGGGTCATATTGAATAAAACATGAATGTTGTTTTGTAAATTATGATTATTCTCAGAGTCAAAAAGAAGTGTTTTCCAGAATAAATGAAACCTTGCAGACTTTCCAAGACCGACTCTAAGGTGTCAGGATGTTTTCTTTTTGATGCTAAAGATACTTCTTTATAGCTTTATGACTTTGGTTGAATATTTGGGCATCTATGATGTGAGTTTGGCTGAGCAGACCGTTCCCTGACACCCTGGTACTATTTGAATGATAAGAACCTAAACATTGAAATGCCTTTAAACCTTTGTGCAGTACTCTACATGTATAAAAGGGAATAATTTGGCATGAAGTTAGAGGCGACAAATTCTCTCTGCAAAGTTACGATGGGAAGCAATGAAGAGGAACCAGTGTCACAAACACGGATACTGTTCAGCAGGATGAGAGGTATTTGGTTATTCGTCTTTTAAGTCAATTACAGAATAAAACCGCGGTCCCCAACCTTTTTTGCGTCACGGACCGGTTTATGCCCGACAATATTTTCACGGACCGGCCTTTAAGGTGTCGCAGATAAATACAACAAAATAAAACTAGTACCGGTACCGAAAAAAAGAAGATTTATTCATAACACACATGAAAAGACCGAGGAAAACCGAGTTAACAATAAAAATGATAACAAAATAATGCTGAAAACCGATAAAAACCCTGAAAACCATATATTTCACACCTGAGCCTCAACTCTCGCGGCCCGGTACCAAACGACTCACGGACCGGTACGAGTCCAGGGCCCGGGGGGTGGGGATGGTCAGTGCAAAGCTAAAAGTCAGACTAATGTGGAAAAATCTCTTTTTAACACAACTAATCTGAACAGCTCATGAATTTTGTTCACTCATCCTGTTGAACGTGAAAAGTTCTTATTTATCGTAGATCTGCTTTGTTTGTATGAGTGGTTCTTGCATGAGGCCCATCGTAAAATTGGTTGCTGATGCGCAACCAATCTACAAACTTCTTTGCTAAAATAGTCGGTTATAAAGAAAATAAATCAGTTTATCTGCTGGTAAAATAAAATTGGTCCTTAGACCTGCAGCATGGATGTATGAAGTCCCAATGCAGGGACGGACGCTCTGGGTTGGTTCAGGTTCTCTCTGTGGTTTGTGGAGCTTCTCGCTGCTGGAGGCGCATTGCTTCTCTGCTTCAGCACTCTGGGCTTGGTTTTGATTTGAAAGACCTCGTCCGGCGTCACCTCTTTTATGGCAACTGCAACTAAGTTTGTTTTTGACTGAAAATTTCAAACAGTATGACATTTTGGCTCCCCTCATGTCTTTGAGCTTTGACCTGCCTTGGATGGAATATAATCCTAATCATTTAGTACAATTAAGCAAAGAACTGTTTCCAGGTGATGGAGGTTAAATTACAGGGTTTTTTCTTCTTTTTTAAAAATTATAATTCTGCTATTGCATTTTTTTTTAAATTACATTTTGGAAATGGAAATACTGTAAAGATTTGATTCCATGCAAGCTGGTCTGTGCAGAATGTGATATGTGTGATGGGAAGTTTGCTTTATGAGCTGGACTGCATGCCGGCTTTTTGCCAGTACTTTGTTATTTGAGTATAACCCTGATTCATTGTTAACCTGCTGGCTGATTTTTATTCCGGTGCTACCGCATGTATTTCCCATAAGACTGGTCTTGGTACAGTGCTCTGAATCTGATTGCCAGACATGCTGTAACCGCTGCAATAAAATGCTATACCCAAACCAGGAAACCCATGCAGGGTTTCCAATCATTTCATTCATGCCGTCAGGCTGTTACAGGAGGCTTCACTCAGACCAGAAGGTCCTAGCCTTAGTTTTTCATTTAGATTAATAGCCAGATGTTATTGTGGTAGGAATGTCTTCCTAAGGAACACTGTTTTAACTCACATTAGATGCTAGAAAACCACGATTGTATTCTGTATTTATAGACTTTGTACTAGTTGTACTTTTAGTTAATAGGCTTGTCTGCAAATGAGATTCAGAGTTTGACCAGGTGTTAAGGTGCATCACCTAATCATGCACTCCTCCTCTCTTTGCATACCCACCCCCTCCCCACAACGCATGCACACACACACACACACACACACACACACACACACACACACACACACACACACACACACACACACACACACACACATACAAACACAAACACACATCCATACACACATACGCAAACACACACATGTATACATCCATACAAATGTAGGAGGCAAGTTGCTGTGCTGCGACTCATGCCCAGCTTCCTTCCACCCGGAGTGTCTGGAGATGGAGATGCCGGAGGGGTCGTGGTCCTGCAGCGATTGCAGGGCAGGGAAGAAACCTCACTACAAACAAATTGTCTGGGTCAAACTAGGCAACTACAGGTAGGAAGCACAGATTGGGGACAGCTGAGGGTTATGCAGCTGTCACTTTGTGGTATGGATGCATTTAAAGGATAAGATAGTGATAGTTTAGATTTCAGTGCATGATTTCTACCTTTTAATCCTATTTAAAAAAACCACAGAAAGTTGATTGCACATAGTCTTCTGTGTCGTAGACCTCCGCTGTTGTCCAGAAACCCAGTAATGACCAGCAATACTGTTTCCTTTCTTATAATAATCCTTCTAGTCTTGATAATTTAAATCTGCCACAGAAGCTGAAACTGTTCAAGTATCTTTTGTCCAGAGCCTTAAAAAAATTAAGACCAACAATCAGCCACAATATTAAAACCACCTTCCTAATACCGTTTATGTCCCCCTAGTGCTGCCAACACTGTGTCTGACGCATCAAGGCATAGAATCCACTGAATGTTTCCTTTAGTATCGGGTACCATGACGTTAGCAGAAGAGCCTTTAAGTCCTGCAAGTTGCTGCTCAGTCAGAATGAGGATTTAGAGACTTTGGAGACCCAAGCAATATTTGTTTATTTAGCACTTTTTCCTCTCAAGAGTTACAAACTCCTCTACAAAAGCCAGTATTCATAATAAAAGGTTAAAATAAAAGACACTAAAATTAAACGGAGCAGAAGACAAAAGAAATCATCATCAATCTGTGAAGATAGTCATTCTCCATTCCTGCTAGAAAACACCATCAGAGTGAACGGCTGCAATGAAGTTATGTATCTGGTCATGCAACAGTGTTTGTTCCATGTCATCGTAACAACCACATGAATACAAAAAACACTGATAGGAGCATCACACTGTCTCTGTCAGCTGTTATTCTTTCCATAGTGCATCCTAACTGCCATGTCCATGCGCCCCAGGGTGGCTACAATGTAGCTTGCCATCACCAGTGTGTGAATGTGTGTGTGAATGGGTGGATGACTGGATGTGTAAAGCGCTTTGGGGTCCTTAGGGACTAGTAAAGCGCTATACAAATACAGGCCATTTACCATTTCTTCCCCAGGTAAACAACACACACTCACCCAGCCGTTCACATGACGTAAAGAAGACATGATTCATCAGACTAGACAACCAGTGATCCATTTTTGATGCTCACATGACCACTGCTTGTGCTTAAAGCTAGCATGAGAGTGCTGACTGTTTTATTCATCAGTCTCTCATGACCACCATTAAGAGTTTCACTTATTTGTGCTACAGTAGCTAATCTGGCAGATCAGCTACACAGGACAGCCTTTATTCCTCAGTGTTATCAGAGACAGTAATCTCAGTTGTCTGCTTGTATTCCCATGGGCCTCTGTTGGTAAATGCTGTGTACTGGCAACGCAAAACAGGACATGCATCGCAGTTTGTCTCTTAAATCTTTGAGAGACACACAACCTATTTTTTCAGCTTCTAACACATACGTTTTAAGAATAGACTGTTAACCAGCTGCCTAATATATCCCACCCCATCATAGAGGATCTTGTAACTAGACTATTTTATTTAGCTGAGCTGTCAGTGGTTTAAACGATCTGTTTTTTACTTGCGTCTGCAGCAGGAAGAAATCTAATATGAGCCTGAGAACCGCAAACATGTCAGGGGGGTGCGTGCATGCAGATTGTTGGTCTTGGTCTGTTTAAACTCGGTGTAGCACATTGTTTTCACACCTCATGGGGAAACAGGATGTGATAATATAAATGCAGGTATTCAGGAAACACTGAGCAGTGCTTTTCGCTCTCACACTGACTGTCAGTCAGGCTCAATATTTGTCTCACAGTTTAGAATCTTCTGGCAGATTAAAGGTGTGCACACAGATAATTATTAATCTGTTGATGAAGCAGCTCTGAATTTGATTTAAAAAAACAAAATTTCTAGGCAGAAACAAATAAATACAGTATTTCCTCTCTAAGTCATGGTTCACCTTTTCGAGGACTCGCTGCATCGTGGATTTATCTGTAAATTTAGATTGTGGAATTTCATATCACAGGCTTCTGTGGCCTATAGGTATTTTTATTCTTATTCACTTTTGCCCTTGATTTTCTAATGATGTCCCTTGCTTGCCAGGTGGTGGCCTGCAGAGATCTGCAACCCTCGCCTGGTGCCATCAAACATTCAGAGTCTTCGGCACGATATTGGTGACTTCCCGGTTTTCTTCTTTGGCTCCCATGACTACTACTGGATCAACCAAGGCCGCGTCTTCCCATATGTGGAGAATGACAAGAACTTTGTCACAGGACAGATCAATATTAACAAAACCTTCAAGAAAGGTAACATATTCCTAAAATCCTTCCTTCTAATCTGTTGTGATATCACTTCAAGCCAAAAGAAAAGATGATTTTCTGAGTCGCTATTCATCTTTTAGCTCTGGAAGAAGCAGCCCGGCGCTTTCAGGAGCTTAAGGCGCAGAGGGAGAGCAGGGAGGCTCTAAAGCAGGACCGCAATTCTCGCAAACCACCACCCTACAAGTTCATCAAGGTGAGCAGATGGAAAGACCAAAAGGTGGTTATAAGTTTTGATCGTCAAGTTTTCAGGGTTGTTACTAATTCTGTGGCTGCTTTGTTTTCCTGTCAGTCCAACAAGCCTGTGGGGAAAGTTCAGGTGCACGTGGCCGACTTGTCAGAAATTCAGCGATGCAACTGCAAGCCAGCAGACGAGCATCCCTGCAGCCTGGAGTCCCAGTGTCTCAACCGCATGCTGCAGTACGAGTGTCACCCACAGGTCTGCGTGCATCTTTGGGTTTTTTATGTCATTTGTGATTCAGGTAATAAAATCTAACTTTTAACTTTCTGTGGTTGGTTGTGCTCCTGTGATCAGGTGTGCCCTGCAGGAGACAGCTGTGAGAATCAGTGTTTCTCCAAACGGCTGTATGCAGAAACAGAAGTGATAAAGACGGAAGGGTGTGGCTGGGGCCTCAGGACAAACCAGGCACTGAAGAAGGTGGGCGCTGCACTTAAAATGCAGACCTTTCATCTAAAGAGCATCAGCACATCTGATTTGTATTTGCTACAAGCTGAAATGTTAAATAAAGCAATCTAAATTAGTTTAACAATCAAATTAAACATAGAAAAATACTGAAAAATAAAAAAACTGAATAGATTACAATAAAAGCTCTTCTTATTAATCTTGCAAGCTGCCTACCCTGCAGAAAAGCTTTTAAACGCCCCAGTGTCTGTGATATTTGTTAACATATGTTCATTTATGCTATAAGTATCTTCTTCTGCATACAAACAAAAACATCTGAGTGCAGTAGCAGTTTCTAGATATGTAAATTCAAAAATCTAGAAATCAGTTTCATCTGCCAGGCAAGAGTGTAAAAGTTCAGCAAATCAGTGGTTCTCATATGTGTGTTTGTTATTTGTTGTCAGTCTGCTTCCTAGCAATAAGTAATTTTTAAGTGCGTGTCTGTGTAATAACTAAAACAATATAAATGTGTTTGTTGTTTCCTGCAGGGTGACTTTGTGGCCGAGTATGTGGGAGAGGTGATAGACTCAGAAGAGTGCCAGCAGCGAATCAAACGTGCCCATGAAAATCATGTGACCAACTTCTACATGCTCACCCTCACCAAGGTAACATCTGTGACGTTTACTGGACACTCAGGATACACAATGCTAACAACAATAGATAACATACAACAGGTAACAATAGGTAACATACAACAAGTTGTAATATTAGTCAGATAATCCATTAGAAACGCCCCCAAAAGACTCCAACATACTTTTCAGTGATCTTAAATTGTTTTGTTTTTTTTTCACTTCCTCATTGATTTAATTTTTCAGTCCTTGACTGTCCCATTTATTTGTTCATCCATTCATTTCCTTGTCCAATTTGGGGTCAGTTCACATAACATCCCTGATACATAAATCGTCCACAGAAGAACATTTCCTAAACTCTGGTGTCTTAATACTCACGTCTTCCCGGTAGGATCGTGTCATCGACGCTGGCCCAAAAGGAAACTCGTCTCGGTTTATTAACCACAGCTGCAGCCCAAACTGCGAAACCCAGAAGTGGACGGTAAACGGCGACGTTCGTATTGGAATCTTTGCCCTTTGTGACATCGAGGCTGGTGAGTTAATCTGCAGCTCTGACACACATTTTCCTTCATGTATATTAAATGTACTGAGAGCAAGTTGGATGATTCCCATTTAATGTTGCTCTTCTCCCTGGTGTCCCTGCAGGCACAGAGCTGACGTTTAACTACAATCTGCACTGTGTGGGCAACAGGAGAACGTCGTGTCACTGTGGATCAGACAACTGCTCTGGATTTCTTGGGGTCCAGCCATCGGTGAGAATGTTTGTCATCCCCATTAAAATTCAGAGTACCTAAGAAGGAGCAGCCAAGTTTGGAACCTGTGTTTGATACCTCTTTCTTGTTTTATCATATTTCCTGCAGAGTGCTGCAGTGACGGAGAAAGAGGAAAAGGCCAGGAATGCAAAGATGAAGCAGAAGAAGCGGAAACTGCGGCCGGAGGGCAAACACACACACGAGTACTTTTGCTTCTGCTGCGGAAAAGGAGGAGAGCTGGTGATGTGTGACAGGAAGGACTGCCCAAAAGCGTATCACCTGCTGTGTCTCAACCTCACCAAACCGCCATACGGTAACGACAGAAATGACTTTCTGCATGCTTTTGTTTAGTTTGTGTTGCTCCTGAAACGTTTCTGCAGGTCAGTTTCTTGCAGTTTTCCAGGGTTTTTTTTTTTTTTTTTTTTTAATTGGCTGTCTGTACTTTCAAACCTTCTCTATAATACTATGTTATCAGTAATGTACCGGAAATTAAAGCAGATGTATTAGGACAGGATATTAGAAGAATTTCCTGTTCTGTAAATCATCTCATTGACAGCTCAAGTTTTTGTTTGGGATCTCTTTTTGAGGTTGGAAACTCCTGTCCTCAAAAATCAGTTCACTCCACAACATAAAAAAATCAGCACAGCAGGAAAACGACAAAGGTGGTGGAAAGCACAGCATTTAAGTCACTGTTCCCATCCACCCCTGTATGCTGTCCTTATGCATCAGTTTTCCATGAGCTTTCCATTTTGGATTTGTAGCTGGGACACAGATGCAGAAGTGTCTGAAGGAGGCAGGGAGAGACATCCACTCCATTTACTTTTAAAGCTTTTGTTTTTATCAGAAATGTAATGGAGCATATAAAAATTAAGCTACTCTGTGGAGGTAGATGTTACACTGATTGGACACTTTTTACCTTTATCCGTCTGTTTTGACTTCTGTGCTGAATTAGTGTCTAGATGACGATCTCTCAGCAGTGTGACAGTTAACAGGAAGGCTCGTCCTGGGCCTATGCTTTTTTGGAAATCGAATTTCCCAGAGGAACCCACCCGAGGGATTAATAAAGTTCTATCTAATCTATATCAAAGATCAGCACATACTCATTTGTAATCTGGTTCACATGCTTTACACCAGTTTTCCCAATCAAAGAAAACACGAAGTGTGATGATCAGAGTTGTGATTGACATGTCAAGTGGACTGCAGATGTGGTGGGCTATATGTGATATTTATTTTTAAATAATCTCCTTTTTCAGTTCTCTGACTTGATGCGTCTGTAATTAACCCATTTCCTGTCTCCAGGGCGGTGGGAATGCCCGTGGCATGACTGCAGCGTTTGCAGCAACCCGGCCTCGTCTCTCTGTGACTTCTGCCCTCGCTCCTTCTGCCGGGATCATGAGGCGGGGGCGCTCACCACCTCCTCCCTGGACGACCGCCTCTGTTGTTCCAGCCACAACCCGCTCAGTCCCCTGGGGGCCAAATCCAGCTCCACCCAGCAGCGGCGCTCCGCTCAGAGCCCCGTCAGAGTCAAAGAGGAGCCGGAGTCAGGCCAGCCGGCCACGGAGTGATAAAACCCTTAATACCTCATTCCCTGCAAAGTGTGCTCCAATCCACCTCTGATCCTAAGCAGTGCACTACAACAGGGAATACAGTGCTTTTTTCTTTTTTTTTTGACACATGTGATGGCCGCAACTCAGAGCTGAGACACGCTGACGAACACCTTGATGCTGTTTTGTGGCGACAGTAGGAGAAGGACCAGAAATCATCAGGCACCGTTTTCCCTCCTGTCTTGCCATAAAACACCACTACTTACACTCTCTGCAGCTCGCCTGCGCCCACTTGAGGGCCCAGGCCACCACCTCATTATGTTGTTTTTAAATTTTTACTGCTATTTTTTTTTTCTTTCTTTCTTTTTAAAGCAGTGTAAGCGTCGTCACGTCTCCAGTTCCTGGCACTTTGAAGAACTCACTGAGTGAGGTGGAGGAAGGGGCAGAGAGGAGGAAAAGGATGTGGGAGCTGAAGCTCTCCATCACCACCAAGCTGCTCCTCTCCTTGTTTACCTGCTGTAAGCTGTGGTCTCACACACAGGGTGGCTTTAGGATGGAGACGAGCCAGCTTTTCTCGTGATCTGTCATCCTCTTTATCTGTTAGAGAAAAGGAGCGGCGGGGAAATGACCAATTTCGTGCAATTTGTTTTTTTCCAGGACCACACTACATTCCAACCTTCCTTAAACATGGTTTTAATATGCTTATGGGTATAGATAAATATAATTATATACAGTATCTATGTTTGTTAATGTTTACAGACAGATTCTCTCACTTCATCTCAGTGAGTGGTGTATTATGTTTGTTTAGGTGTTGAACATTACGCAGACCTCCTTGTGAAAATAGTCCTATTAAGGTGAAATATAATGGTATATAGTGAAATGGTATGACATTTCAGAAGTTCTTGTGATTTTCATATTGCCAGTCTCACTCGCCATTGTGTACATAATTGGCTCACAATATTGTAAAATACTAAAAAGATCAGGAGGGGGCGGAGCCTCACCTCTCTGATTGTTCTTGGAAGATGGAAAAGCTTTTTCTTTTTTCTTTTTTTTTTTGTAATAATAATTGAAAAAAAAAAAACAAGACAGATCCTTTTTTTAAAAATTCTTTCTTTAAAGCTATGTTTTCATGTTTCCTCCAATTAGTTATTTGCAAAGTAGATGGAGGGGCCCAGCTTGTGATCACTGGTGCTGTCTTAAAGAAGTGTTAATAAGCCTTAAGTTTGGGTTTTTAGCTGTAGTTACTACTGCCCAGATGCAGTCCACTTCGGTTGTTTCGGTTCGGCGTACTGTGACGGCTTTTTTGTTTTCGGGGATTTGGGTTTTTTTGCCAGACTTTTTCTGAAAAGCACTTTCACGCGGCTCATTGCTACTCACCTTAGCTAGGTCATACGTATACAGAAATGTATATTAAAAGAACATATGACAAGTGTTTCAAAATGGATACCTCTTCTTCTTGTATTATTGGAAGTTAAACTGTGTTGTAACTTTTTGCCTCTCGGTCAGAAACGTGGTGAGCGCTGGGTGTGGCTTGTTTCTTCTGAGGAAAGTGGCCTAAATGCTGTTTTTATTTTATTTTATTTTTGTTTCATATTTCTTTTATTGTTTGTTTTCTTTTACATTTTTCTTTGGCACACAAGTAGGAAAGACTGCCAACCCAGCTTCGTCCAAAAAAAAAAAAAAAAGAAAACAAAAAAAAATGTCCTCCGTGTCCTCCAGAGACACTTCTTCATTTTCCAGCTTGAGAAAACTCTTAAGGCTGGGCTTTATATGGAGACGTAATGGTGTAACAACAGTTCAGTCCAGTATAATGTACAAACTTCTGTACAGTGTTTTTAATCGCTCATCGTCAAATCTCAAATTTTTGTATTTATTGCACCACATTTTATACCAATTTCTTTTTCAAACACCAGTGCAGTAACTTGTCTCCCTCTGTAAGGAAATAGGCTTAAAAAAACATATGGGGAGTTTTACGTAATATACCTGTATTTTCTTTCTTTTTCTTGTTTTTTTTTTTTTTTTTTTTTTTTTTTTAAAACATTTGGTGTAATGATTCCACATCCGGTAACAGCCGCTGCTCATCAGCCTGTGTCGTGACTCACTGTAATTGGTGTTTAAAAGCAGTGTGAAGCACTTCAGTATTGGAATGTAAAGTTTCTGTTTCAGAGCAGGTTTTGCAGCCCGGACTCAGGTGGTTGTCACTGAAGGAAGCTTTTCTGTGATCGCGCCTTGCTTTGTCAGTTACACTGATGTTTGTTTTGTTTTTTGTGCCCTTAAAAGATGTATTTTCTCTTTAAAAAAAAAAAAAGTGCAACAGGGTAGAATGGTGCCAATGTTTCCAATCAATTTAGGTGATTTAGGGTCTTTTTAAACACTCAGTTGCCCGTTTATTAGATAGAACTTCAGAACTGGGATGAAACTTCGAGGAGGTTATAATGCTCATTATTTTTCTACTGATGTTGATGACAGTAGAATAAATGGAGCCTTTTTCAGACATGATATGAAACATACAGGGCTTCAAGGTGCTGACACTCAGGTGCGTTTTTTTGTTGTTGTTTTTTTTCTTGTTTACCTGAGTGTTGTTGAGGCTGACTTCAGTCTACCCACACTGGTACATCACTAAGAGAGATCTGTTTTCGCAGACGAATGTTTTTATTTTAAGTGCTAATAAAAACTGAGCCAGTGAGTTAAAATGACATTATGTTCTTTATATTGTTGTTTAAGGTATTCTTTACTGAGCTGAGGAGCATGTGCAGTCCTAATCTTTAGTGGGATTGCATGAGTCGTAAACTCGTTCAGATGTCGATGCTGATAGATTAATCGTGGGTAAATATCTGAAAGGATGATCTCTACGCCACCTCTTGCCCAGTCACCAGCTGGGATTGTATCCAGCCTCTTGTTACGCTACAGCTTCTAAATGGACAGTTTTATTCTCCGGCCTCTAAAACAGGGATGTCAAACTTATTATACATCAAAGGCCACATGCAGCCCACTTTGATACTTAGTAACTGTAAAAACACAGTTAAAAGTCCAAAAGTTTATCCCCTCAATATTTCCAAAGCTGGACAGATTGGAGACTTTGCCAGGCCAGTTCTGGCCCCCGGGCCTTTTGTTTGACACCCTGCTCTAAAAAATTTGCCACCTCTAAAAACAAAAGCTGAGCATTATAGCTTTCTTTAAAATTTTATTTCAGGCCTGATAGCAGTGTGGGTTGTTGTTGGTTTTGCCTAATAAACTGGCAGCTGGCTGTAAATCATGAGGGAGAAAGAATAAAAGCCTCCGAATGCAGAAAACTAAGACGTACTAGACGTGTTTTAGTTGTTTGAAAATACTCACCGTTCATTGACAAATTATGTTAATATGCACAAGTCCGGTTTCTGTGCGCTACAGGATTTCAGTTTAAGTGTGAGGCCTTGAACGACCTCTGGACACTGATTCTCACTGATTCTCGCTTGTGGCACACAACACAAGGCCTGATTAGTTTAGGCAAAGTTTGAGGCAGGACACTTGATGCCTACTCACTCGCTGTGATAATCACCTGACTTTTTTTAATGTCCAACAACAGATATTTGTGAAAACGGGGACGTTAAAGTCAGATTTAATTCGACCACGGGGAAATGAACTTTTTGGGGTCAGACTTCTGTTTTAATTGATTGATGTGCATTCAGAAATGCATAGAAAAGCTTGAACTATGAACTTTTTGCCCCCTTCAAGTTAAAGTCTCTCACTCTTCTGCATTCGGCAGTTTCTTTCCTATAATTCCTGTTGTTTTGTGCCTTTCAGGAAGCCTTTTTTAAGATGGGATTCCTGGAGGCGAAAAAAAGGGGATAGTTGTATTTGTTTTGTTTTTAATGCAATTAAGCACTTCTAGTTTTTCTTTTCTTTTTACAACTGTATTCCTTGATAATCAAGTAGGTCCATGACTAAAGCACCTATTTGTGTACTCCAAAAGGTCTGTGCGTCTAAACTTTAGTTTCTTTCTTTTTTAATTTATTGATGTACTGTTTGTTTGCTTAGGTTTGGGGTTTTTTTGAGCACAGGTTTCGTACGTGTATGATTATCGAACCGTAGGCATCCCTGACTCGTGTTATCTGCTTAAGCAAAAGCGATCATTTATGATGATAAAACTTGTCTTAAAGCTTCTGTTTTTTTTCTGTTGCTTAGCTGAACTGCATGCTTCCAGACAACGACTTATTGCCAATGTCTTTTTGTTTGGTTGTTTTTTTTGGGTTTTTTTATTGTATTGCACAGAGATTCTGCAAAACCGAACGGCCTTTATTTTCCTTCGCACCTGCAGATCGCATGATCGCGCTCATTTTTTTTGTGCCAGTTTGTCCTCTCCCGTACCTCCTGCCTGACAAAGCAGCAGTATTATTTAAGTGTTCATCTGAGTTACTTCAGAAACTGTCTGGTGTGTATGTTTTGGTTTGAAGAGACAGCATGTTTGCTCTCATTTAAGTGGCCCTTAAATACGCCTAAGGAGGATTTTATTTTGTTTTCCACCCCCTGTCTCTGTGTCAAAGGGCATGTTTCAGTTCACTGTAATGTCTTTTGTGTTTTGTGCAATGTTGCCGACTGTCATTTTGGGGTTTTTTTGGGTTTTTTTTAATTAACATGCTGTCAAATAGTGTTGGAATAAATAAATAAATTCACCTTCATAAGCACTCATGATCTCTTTTTACTTGTAGTAAAATTGCTTACAGTAACTCTAACTGGGGTCATATCTATCTCTCTTGGTGTTGCTTCAATTAAAAAGTGGATGAACACAAAATACCATGTTAATTACTGTTCAATCTGTGTTACTGCATACTACATTATTGTTGAAGAACTTGTAAATAGTTTGCATTGAACTTGCATAGGATCTTGTTACTGTGGCGTGCTCTTTTTGCCTGTAAAATTCTGCTTCTAAATGTGTGTGACTGTTGAGACGACACTCTTTTTGTACATGACTGTCTTTTTATTTGAGGATATTGATTCTGTCCTTTTTCATTCGAAAGTTGAGTTTGAAGAGTTCAGACATGCCTGAAGTTTGACTTTAATAAAGCTGTACTCTGTCTCAGTGAAACACTCCCACTGTGTGTGGCTTCTTTTTTTTTTATTGCTTGGTGAGAACAAAGTGAACCAGAGCAAAATGCATCCAGGGGCAAATTCTTACCACTCTGCAGTGGAGTTATTATACAGTCGTGGCAAAGAGAAAATAGATCATGCTATTAACCTTCTAAGACCCAAACTCTTTCATGGCATGCATTTTAAAATTTTCTTTGCTATTTGAGCTGATTGGTACCTGATGAATGTAAAAACAAAAAATTACCAGATTTTAAAAAAAAATTTTTTTTACTGAATTTTGTTCCTTAAAAATGAGATCCACATATGAGGACATTTATTTTGATAGAACAGTGGCAGCATAATGTCCTTGTACGTGGATATCAGGCCTTGTAGAGGAAAATTAAGTATTTTGGTCTAGACATCCTAAAATGTGATGTCCACATATGTGGACTCCAGGTCCTAGGATGTTAATGTCAAAAACTAAAATCCAAAAGTAGCGTGTGATTGTAGAACTGCCTTTAGCAAGTGTGAAATAACTTAAAGTAATCATGATCTGTATGAGTTTATCAGTTTCTCAAAGCATAATGGAGGAATTTTGGCCCATTCCTTACAATTTCAGACATTTTAATTGGGTTGAGGTCAGGTTATTATATAGTAGATTTTGTGCTTTGGATCATTGTCTTGTTGCATGACCCAATTTCAGCCAAGCTTTATTTATGACCTCACATTAGACCCTAGAGTACTTTGGTAAACAGAGGCTTATAGTTGACTAAGTGACTGCTAAACAAGCACCAATCATCACCATGTTTGATATAAGGTGTTTGGATTTCTCCAAACGTCCTGCTGTGTTCAGACATCTCCACTTTTTTCAACATTTTCAACTTTCTCCTAGCAGCACATACTGTTGTGAATTTTTACATTTACCATGCTAACTGAGGAATGCATCTTGTATAACTTCTTTGCCACTATCTGATCATTTTAAGAGTTACACAACTTGCCTCATTCGCCCATTTTTTTCTATGCTCTTTCTATGTAACCTTCCAAGTAGTAGGAGAGCTGCTCTACCTGAGCTACAGCCACCCCTATACATAGAGAGTGAAAAGAGGTGAGTGAAGAAGAACAACGTACCATAGGAACCCCCCAGCGGCCTAGGGTTGAGGGTCACCTGATCCAGTTTTAACTATATGCTTTTTCAAAAAGGGAACGTTTTAAGGCTAGTCATAAAGGCAGAGAGGGGTCTGTCTCCTGAATCCAAACTGTGATCTGGTTGCATGGAAGGAGGACCTGAACGCAGAAGGATCTGCCTCCCATTCTACTTTTAAATATCTGAGGAACCACAAGTAAGCCTAAAAGTCTGAGAGAGAAGAGCTGTATTGAGATAATATAGAAGCAGTAATGGTGTGTCTAAGTCTGTCCACATACTGCTTCTGCATTTTGGCAAATTTGTCATTATTCATCTAAGGTTCTGTGTACCTGATATGAAGACCCAGACTGGAGTGTTTGTAAGGGGCAGATTTAAGCCTCTCAGTTATATACATATATAGAGTCTCAATCAACCCTAATCAGGCTGGTGCCTGATAACAAGATTTAACCAAAGTCATAAAGACCAAAAATTCATGACATTTCCTTAGCATTTTTATTTTGTTTTGTAAGGATGCAGTATCGTTTTCATCTTTCCCAAAATTCTATTTTTTATATTTATTTCAGTTAATAAAAACATTTTTAGTTTACACCTAGTATTAAGTTTCTGTTTAGTTTTATTTACTTATATTAATCTTGCTCTGGAGAATTATCGGGGCAATTATTTTTAAGTGTGTATTTTAATGAACTTTACCTTCTTGGTAACTGGTCCGGGACAACCATACAATGAGTGAAATGCTATTTCTCCTACCTCAATGTGCGGTAAAAACATATTAACAGGCAAAACACATAAAAATCCTAGAAATATAAACTGGGAAGCTTTGAATGGATGAGTATTTAATAAGTGGAGCTAAACTTATGCAAAAAGTGAAATATTTTACGAAGACGCAGCAGTAAAGAAACAAACATTTAGGCAATAAATCATGCAGACATCTTCTGTAACCTCTAGGTGGCCATTCGTAACGTGACGTGGCTTCTTGCATCCCACGTGTCAAGCAGGAAAAACTGATCTACGACAACTTCCGGTTTACAAAACATCAAGAAAATGTTTTTCTCCTTTGGAACGAACGTGGATCACCGTGAAGCATTTATATCATGAGAACATTACAACCCCCCATCCGAAAAAAAGTAAACGAAAAAAAAAAAAAAAATCAAAACAGCAGAAAAGAATTGTCCATCGAAAATTACTGAATTAACACTTTTATACCTTGATTAAAAATCAAATGTTACTAAATAACACACAGGGAAAAGGTAATAAACTGTCACCATACCTCAGTTTTATAATTGCTGGCCATCTTTTTAATATACTTTTTAAAAAATGTACACAGTGAACTACACAATCGCAATTCTTCACTACAACTCGCTTTTTTAAAATCTATCTATCTATCTATCTATCTATCTATCTATCTATCTATCTATCTATCTATCTATCTATCTATCTATCTATCTATCTATCTAGAGTACGACGGGACTTTGAGCCGCATTTAACTTAACACTTTCATTTTTAAGGCTTTTATTTTGACAGCTCACACCAGACGCGCGTGCGGTGTTCGTTAGCTTCACGCAGCGCTCCTTCTCCTCCTCCTCCGTGACATCCCTGTTTCTCTCAAATCTAAGAATGCGCGACTTACACCTTCGGTAGACACAGAAGAGTTAGGGGCCTGCTTTATGTTACAAGAAGAGTAAACTATGAGGATAAAGAGGTAAAGAACAGCTTCCGGTTTAAGGTTAGTAGTGTTAATTTTTGTCAATTTGCTTGACAACGCGGAAATTCGGCCAGATGTCTATGGTGACAGATGTTGCTAGCTCTGCTTAGCTTAGTCTGCTAACGTATACTTTGTACAGATCACTTAAATAATAATTTTCCTCTGTACCGACGGCACTGATCATAATTCAATGCGTTTATGTTATATCCGGTCAAATGGAACCTCTTTAATATAGAGCATCTGGAAGTGGAGGGCACAGTTGCAGCATGTTGGCCTTTATGCCAGATTTTAGACGTGGTCAGTGTAAATACTGATGTAAACAGCCTTTTCATCTTTACCTGTATTTATCTGTGCGAACATACGATGTGTAAAGAGGGGGAGTCATCAATTTTATTTTTTTTTTGCATTTCTTTTAAAATAATAAGCTCAAACAGGCGCATTTGGCATCGTTTTGCCTGTGATTTCAAATGAATGGTGCACTCATGTATTTATTAAGATTACAAGATTATTTTCTCCTCCTTTAGACCAACACCAGATGTTAAGTGTCAAGATCATTTTACATACACCCCATTTTTATGGAGTCCCTTAAGATAGAGTTGTTTTTAACCTTGTGCAAATCAAGTTATTTGGCTTTTGAGAGCATTTTATTGTGGACACAAGTTACACAACGGTTTTTATCTTGTGCAAACAAGTTATTTATCTCTTCGAGCAAGTGATTATCTTAATCAAACAAGTAATAAGATAAAAAAATATCACCTTACAGGACTTAGTGGGCTCCATATATTTACTGTAGTACAACGTTTATATTTGCTGTTTTTCTGTATATAGGATGTATAAATAATGTAAGTAGCTTTGCTTTAATGGTGATTATTTTGAGAAACTTGGAATTGTTACCTTTCGTGTGACGTTTCATGCCCTCATTTTGGTAAACGGGGTTATCTTTTAACTTAATTTCAAACGACGGGTGGTTGAACTGGAGGTGGTAGAGTTAAGATTTTTATTGGGAGTGATGGAATGGATTAGAAATAAGTACATCAGAGGGGCAACTCAGGTTGAGTGTTTGGAGATAAAGTTAGGGGTTAGACCGAGATGATTTGGGCATTTGCAGAGGAGGAATAGTGAGCATACTGGACAAAGGATGTTGAAGATGTAGCTGCCATGCAGGAGGAAAAGAGAAATACTTCAAAGGAATTTTCATGGGTGTAGTCAAGGAAATTTGGTGTGATAGAGGAGGATAGTAAGGATAAGGGGAGATGGAGGCAGGTGATTGGCTGTAGATGTTAAGGTTAAAACTAGACTTACAGCCCAAAATATTAACCAGTATCACCAGGAGGTGCCCAGGAAATAACTGTACCACCTCAACAGAATAAAGCAGAATAACTTCAGCTGTTTGTAATGCACATACTTGTAACTAAAGTATTTTGCATAAATCACTGAAACTATTTTAAAAAAAAAAATCAATAATCTTCTCATCTATTTAGGTTTCATTGTTTTTCTTTCAACATCTAAATTAAAGTAAAACTAAAACTCAGCTCTCCATTGTCTTTAGTCCCAGTTAAGTTAAAAGATGGTGGAGTGAAGATGTTTGCTGTTGACTGACGTCCACTCCGAGAAACAAAATGAAGAGGAGGCTGCTGCGTGGTTTCCTGTCGGAAATTTCCATCCGGCTAGCGCTGTTGGTGGTGTTCCTGTAAGTTATCCCTGGGACAGGCACAACATCTGAATGCAAGCATTTTGTTTTATTGTGGGCAAACACCACCTTAACACCATTTGTGCTTTGCTCAGTGTGACGGAGCAGCTTCCTCCTTTCTACCGTGAGATTCAGGCAGAGGAGATGTGGCTGTATAAATTCCACCGCGTGGAGAGGGACCATGTACCCACCTCTCTTATGTTTGTGAGTATAGCTGTTTGATAAACTGGAATAAATAAAATCCCTCTGGTCATTTTTGTACTTTATTGGAACACGTTAACTTTCTGCTGTTTTGTAGGATCATTGTAAAGTTTCTTTTTAGGACCTTAACTCCCATAAGTTCATATTTCTGTGAGAAAAAATATTCATAATATATCATAACTCTCTGGATTTTTATTAGCTTTAAAATTAAACCGCATGATGGTTAATTTACATATTAAATGAACATCTTGTCTTTTTAGTTTGGGTATGTTTTGATGCACATCAAGAACGTAGCTATATGATCATGAAAATCTTTTGTTTACAGTTGTTGTTTGTTCTGATGACGTAGAGTTAATATTTACTGAGTGTGACTGAGCTCTCACAGGGGAAATCACTTTAAACAAGTCCAACACGTGGACAAAATTGTAAAGTCCCCCTGTGACTCCAGAGGGGAGTTTTGAGACGTTTGATAAACTGGCTCAAAACTTTTAGAGGCGTGGAGTGTGGAGAAGAAATAAGTTTACCCAGTTTAACCAGTCTTGATTTCCTTAAAAACGGCTGGTCTATTATCCTGAAAGTTTTAGGAGTCCTAAAACATCAGCATAGGACGAAAGCTGTACTGCACAATGGGGTATTTGATATGTCCAATAATATGATTTTGAAAATGGTCTAAAAGGTCTTAGCAGCAAAAAATAAATAAAACTATGGAGAAATCTAGTTTAATTACCCAAAAACAGCCCCATGTTTTTAAATTCTACCAGTAAGCATATTTATGAGTTATAAGTAAATCACCCACCATACAGCAGGGGTTGTTAAAGGGGTAAACTTTCCATAGAGGCTGTAAATGTGCTTTTCACTGCTGTAACGTTAGACATTTTAATATTGAATCTGTGGAGAGTTTTGTGTGTGTGTGTGTGTCCAGTCTCAGATGGAGAGGATTTACAATTATTATTGTTATGATCTCCTCTTTTGTTGATCTGTTACAGAGTGTGGCGGTTTGCACCCCGCTGATTGTAATCCTGGCTTTCACCTTCCTGAATAAGTCGGAGCGTGGTGATCTGAAGGAAGCCTCACTGGGTAGGAAACTCGTGCAAAAGAGCTTTTTGGTTTGTCGCATTTAAATGTGTGGGCTGGCTTTTTGAGTTGATTTATCTTTTTCATGATTCAGTTCTGTTTCCCCCTGTCATCCAGCTGTGACTCTGACTCTAGTGCTGAACGGAGTTTTCACCAATGTCATCAAACTTGTAGTTGGCAGGTAAGCATGTTAGATTACATAGCACATTCAACTTTAACCAGAAGCTCCACATTTGTCCTCCATGTTCATTCTGTGTCACATCCTCAGGCCACGACCAGACTTCTTCTACCGCTGTTTCCCAGACGGTCAGATGAATCTGGAGCTGCGATGCAGTGGTGACCCAGATGTCATCATGGAAGGCAGAAAGAGCTTTCCCAGCGGGCATTCTTCCTGTAAGAGGCTGTTATGGTCAATTATGGCTGCAGAGCTGGTACATTTTCATCAGCAGGCAACAAGAAAAGTAAATGGAGGCACAGAGTGAGGCCGGGGGGCGTATATCTCAATGCACATGTATCCAAGTGTGTAATAGCCTTTAGGCTCTTATTTCATTGTTAGACTCATGCCTGAGTTATAGTACTGCCTTAAATCTATGAACATAAAAAAAAATCAGAAATGCAACTGCACATCTCAGTGAGGTAGACTTCCGCAGCTGAAGTCTCTCTGCCCTTTCAAGAAAGGGAACTGTATGAGATTTTTCAGCCTCTTAATAGCAGAGTAGTGCAGACCACATCATTAACTGGTGGGGATTCAGTGCAGTGCTATAATTTCAGCTCTGATTTCCCATTTTGTGGCATAAAACTTCCTCTGGCTCTATTTCATCCCTTCCGTTTCTTTCTCTTTCGTTGCAGTTGCCTTTGCAGGTTTGGGCTTCACAGCGCTCTACATTGCAGGAAAGCTGCGCTGCTTCACAGCAGCGGGCCAAGGCCGAGCGTGGCGGCTGTGTGCCTTCCTCACTCCTTTACTCATTGCAGCTGTGATCGCCCTCTCCAGAACCTGCGACTACAAACACCACTGGCAAGGTCTGTTAAATTTGCTTGGTCTGAACACTGCAAAATACTGTAAGTAGTTGGCTTTTTTAGCTGACAAATTTTGGGTACTATTTTAAAGACAAATCTCTATCAAACGCTTTTATTTATGAAGGTTATCCAGACTTAGCTGTCTGTATGCGAAAACGTAATTAGCCCCTTGTTAAGTTATGAATTAACTTGGTGAACAGTGGTGAACCTTCCCAGGAGTGGCCAGCCTACCAAAATTACTCCAAGATTGCATCAATGACTCATTGAAGAAGGTCACAAAAGAACCCAGACAAACATCTATGGATGTCTCTGGCAAGGTGAAAACCAACGCTGACCAAAAAGGACACAAAATCTCATCTCACATTTGCCAAAAACACTTCTTGATGATCTCCAAGATTTATGTGAAAATATTCTGTGACAGTCGTGATTTTGACATTTTTGAGTCCCATTAAATCTTGAATAAAACTAACAGAGCATTTAGTAAAAAGAACGTCATAACAACAGTTAAACATGGTGGTGGTAGTGTGATGGTCTGGGGCTGCGTCAGGACCTTCACAACTTGTTGCAACTGATGGAAGCATGAATTCTGCTCTCTATCAGAAAATGTGAAAAAGGAAAGGTTTTGGAATGACCTACTCAGAATCTGGATTAAAACTGATTCACATCTGTCGCATGACCTTAAACAGGCTCCTCATCATTGAAAACCCTTCAATATGACTTAATTACAATTCTCCATAGAAGAGTGGGGCACATCACCTCCACAGCAATGTGAACGACTCATTGTCAGTTATCATACATGTTTGATTGCAGTTCTTGCTGTGAAGGGTGGCAGCTTAGGTTTACGGGCAATGACTTTTTCACACAGGGCCAGGTAGGTTTGGGTAACTTATCACATTTGCATGATGAACCCAGGTGCTTGTGTTAGTTATGTCCATATATAGTGTATAATAGTGCATAATGTAAATAAGGGACTAATTTAGCAAAAGTTCTTATCCGTGTTGTTATGTGTCTCCTTTATGCAGATGTGCTGGTGGGGTCTCTGCTGGGTCTCGCCTTCGCCTGGCTGTGCTACAGGCAGCACTACCCTCCCCTTCGGGACCCAGACTGCCACAGACCTCTGCGTCACAGAGAGACTGTTCCTGCCGCACAGGAGCGCAAGCTGGCCAACTCCACCTACATCCTGCCCATGTAGAAAAGCTGTAACTGCATTTTCCTCTTTGCTGGTGTCATTTAAACTGAGTTGCACAGTAATCCATGTAATACTGTTTTTTCACTCTTTAGGGCTGGGCAGCATATCGGTATTTAAGTTGATCATTAATCATTGTCTATGTATTCTCTGGGTTTTCTTTTTGTAGAGGGAGACATGATACACAGTTTCTTTTCTGGAATGAATTTGCATCAATTACCGATTCAAATTTTCTCCTACAT
Organism: Maylandia zebra; assembly: GCF_041146795.1. Classification (NCBI taxonomy): domain Eukaryota; kingdom Metazoa; phylum Chordata; class Actinopteri; order Cichliformes; family Cichlidae; genus Maylandia; species Maylandia zebra. The sequence goes on from NC_135178.1 coordinate 28,289,345, forward strand.
TGTTTCTGAAACCCTTGAGAGCTACACTAGCACATTAGCAGGTGTCTAGCAGGTTTCTAGTCCCGTAATTACCCAGCAAACAGGTCAAAAGAGGTCGCAGTACGACCACAAAAACTAAACCGTAGACAGACGTATGTCAGTGTTGTCTCAACGCAGAATAGAGGCAAGGTCAGACAGCCTCTTGTAAAGTGAGGAATAACAAATCGGGTTACTGCAAAAACACTTTATATTTTTACAGTTTTCTGCATCTAAACTGTATTTCATTTGTGGCACAGTGAAGTTTATGCATTGAACTTTTACAATTATCTCCTCCCTGTCCTCGATGTCAGTGTCATAGACTCAGGAACGCTCAGGAAAAGAAAGAGGTCACACGACATGATTATTTTTTCTCCTGATTCCTCCTCTCGAGACACTTTTTTGTTTTATTCTCATCAATAAGGAGATAGTGGGGAAAAAAATCTTGAACACAAGCTTTCTCTTACCAGAAAGTCTAACAATGATGTCCGGTAACCTCATGTATTTTTCCAACTGTGACTTGATGTCTGAAAATTCCGCTGTGACAGTTATTCAGTATTGAAATGTTTGCTGGGTACAGATGGGGTATCTCATTATCATGATGCTGTTCTCCAGCCCAGCTCTGCACACTCTGTGTATTGTGCCTATAGATCACATACTTTACTCACAACAGCTGAGCAGGTTATCTACACAGCCACTGTACAAACAGTCCACCACTCATCAGTCTCTGGCTCAGCTGCTGTGAAAGAGTTTCTCATGTGAGAATCACTTTGTGATTGTTTTGTAAACTTGCAACTTTGTAAAGACGCAGGATTGAGGCTTAAAGGGAAGCTAACCGCACTCTGAGGTTCATTTCTGTGCATAGACGCCTCCTCTGGTGAGAAGAATCGAAACTCAATGCCTGAGGATTTTTCACCATCTGTTTCAGTCTTTGTGGTTTTGGAGCTGGCTCAGGCTTAAACAAACACTGGGAGCAAACATCAGCTTGTTAGGGGTCAAAGTCCTTGACTGTCCTTTCTGTTCACAGATCAAAATAGCACAAACACACCTAGTAAAACCTCAGAGAAACATGTTATGACATGATGACACAGACAGTAAGATGTGATTAAATGATCCAGTGTAATGGAACTTTTGAGCTTAGATGCTACTGACCACCAGACCATGTCTCTCTTGGGGTTACTGGGTAAAACTGCATCTGTCATGATGCCTGTTATAGCATATCACAACACTAAGATACTTTGTGGTAAACATTTTGTTGTTTTTGATAAGGAATTGGGTAAAGACACAGGATTGTCTTTGTTATACCTGCAAATTAAGAATGTGAAATTAACTTTATGCTGCCATAAAGTGCAGTGGCAGCAACAGCCTTTCAGTTTAAACAGCCTGGCTTGATGTTGGCTGGTCCCACGATTAAATCATAGCTAACAACGAGTTAAATATTACTTTGACTTTCCCATCTTTTCTGTGGTGTTTTGATGCTTTGATGATGTAAAACTTTGAAAAAAAGTCAATACTTTATAGGTAAAACCTTCTTAAATTGCTGAGCACTGTTGTTAAAACAAAAGTGCAATTAATAGGGACTATTTTCAGCTGCGGATGAATACACATATAACATTCCAGTAGTTTTTGGACAGCAGTGAAGCTCTGTGGCACAGAGGAAAACAGTATTTGTTTTGGTTTTGAGCATATATTGGGTTTAGTGATTAAAAGTATATAACACCTCCAAGTGATTCTGTTAAATGAACTTTCAGGAGTGCAAACAACTAAGCACTCCTCTTGCATTTAAAGCCAAGTTCACGTAAACATATTGATCACGCTTGTTTATTTTTACTTTATCGAATGCTTTAAAACTTTCTGTCTTCCTATAATATATGTTCAATGTTTCCATTTATTGATTTTTTAAAAAAAACAAAACTTCTCTGTAAAAAGTCCTCCACGATATTAACATCCTGATGTAGCAGTGCTGCTTTACGCTTCTCAGTTTTTCCAGTGCCTGCTTTGCTTTAAATGATAAAATCATCTCTGGTGTAACAGGACAGCTCAGCCAATCACGTTATTCCAAGTCACCGTAACTGTAAAGCGAATTAAACGAGTCTTCTCAGGCTTACTGTAGATGGGGTACTGTAGGTACTGTTTTAACCTCTCCAGGCGATGGTGCTACCCTCCCAGTGCTCCTGCTGGCCAGGTTTTTCTCTCCAGCATGTAAACTCATCGATCGTAATCTGAGACATTTAACGCTACAATTTGTGGTTTGGGCGTATTTTGAGTTTTTATTTATTTAATGTATATTTTTTTCTGTTTGTGTGTTGAACCGGCCAAAGTTTTGCACGGTTAACCCAAGCATAAAAGCAGCTGGATCTCAGTGGTTACAGACCAAACTTGGCATAAAGAAAGCGGATAATTTTTGTGCCTTTGTTTACTATGTTCCTCTCAGTTCATGAATGAAGTGTATGCTGCATGTTATGGTGTATGCTCTCTGTCATGTAACCTTTTTTTTTTTTCCTTCCTGAATCTACGTTTTGTTTGTTTGATTGTTTCCAGTGTATTCACTTGTAAACAAACAAATATGGCATGCTGCATTTTTTTTAACCTCAGAAAGAAACGTGTCATTTCTTTTTACTCAGTGGATTAATTGTTGGTGGAGTCAAAAGTGAAGACGTGTGTGGATAATGTCAAAAAAATTTTTAAAAATGAGACAAGAGGAGAGAAATCGTATCTGAATTTCTTTGACAGATGTTTTGGGGGTACTTGTTTACTTTTTGGGGAATGCAGGAGTTTACTTGAATTTTTAATATTTGTAACTTTAGAAGTGGTTAGGATGAAAATGGGAGCAAAGTTGTGGGTAAACTTTGAAGGTGTGACTCACCCTGAAGTCGGACATACAAATTTTCCCTCCGGCCTGTAGTGCTGTCTATAATCTTAAATAAAATGGAGCTAAATGTCCATAGTAAAAGAGAAAAATCTGAATTTTAAAATGTATTTTGAGGAACTCTAAGCAACAGGATTCAAGCACCCTAAAGGCAAAAACATTTCTACAGCTGATTTTTCCCAATCTGACCAACTCGTACTAGAATTGTCTTGATGAATAAACAAGGAAAAATCTGTAAGTTCAATTTTTGGGGTGAACTGTCCCTTTAAGGCAAAAAAAAAAAAGGTCATTAGGCTGCTGCTTTTTCATAAAATCATGCATGTTTCACACATATTTTTTTGCCTCCATCCATTCTATTAATTTATGTAATTTCAGGGCATTCAGAGTGATGTTGGGGGATTCTGCTGAGACTTTCCTGTTTGCTTTGTTCATGCCATGATCGTACAGCTCATTCTGCTTATGTGCTGTTTGTGTTGTGATGCTTTTAATGAATCTCCCCATGACACTGAATGATCTCTTGTCCTTTCCATGTTTTCTTTGGAGTCAGCAGTCCTGGTTTTGAGTTTGTATGTGATGATGGATGATTAATAAATGAGGTTAAAACGCATGTGCATATCAAATTATGGCGCACCAGTATTTGTAGATGATGTATTGGGAGGTAATCTCCCGGACATTGTATGTATTTACATATTGTGTGTGGTAATAATTCAGATTTTTAAACCTCTAATCAAAACTGTAACCTGTGCCACCTCTCTTTTTGTAGTTTTTCACCTATTATAATCAAACTGAAGCATGTAGTTCTGCTGGAAATTATTTTAATGTATTTCAAGTAATGACTTCGCAGGGTAATGGACAGTTGGTGGGTGGATAGTTTAGCAGACGTTAGGGTGTGTAAATCAGATTCAGGTGGTGACACAAATAAACAATTGAACGCACCTTTTTTTAAATAATAGAATTCAGTTCAACTTGTTTTGTGAGTTTGCGGGAGAAGTTTTCTTTCAAGGCCTTTTGCCAGACAAGCTCATGAGATACATTTATATACTATTCAAGTGGAAAGGGGTTGGGCAAAATCCTTTCCAATATGTTTTAATCTAAATCAAGTACTTTTTAAAATTTCAGTCTATAACAGCTTTTATCATTAAAGTCTAAAAATGTGTGATTAATGCCACTTTTATAGCTATGCCAATGAAAACATCTTTAATAGTACATACTTGTAAAGTGTGTGTCACTACTGCGCTCCAGGTTTACATGAATACGTTTATACTTGGTTAAGTGAACCTCTCATATAAATTCACACAATTTCTGTTATTGTAACCACACGGTGGAAAACTACAATTTTGTGAATGTGTGAAGTGTGTGCATAAGTCATTGTTTTAGCATTTTTACAGTTAGACTTAAAACAGTATGGTACAGAAATCATAGTTAACTCTGTGAGGTTTTTGTGTTTTTTATTAAATTGTTTTCCTATGTCTTTGCAGTCAGGGAATAAACAAAATAATCATTCTGACACACAGAAAACTGATTAGATCTTTCTCCAAAATATAGAGGTAGAGAGAGGTTACCATCTATAATTGTTTATATTATTATAAATTCACCATTCAGGTAATATAAATGTAAACACTAATGTTAAAATAATATTGTGTTCTTAATAAAGTCTAAAGGAGTTTACACATATTATAAAAACATCGTTATGACATTTAAATAAATTAATAAATATTTCAAAATCGATATAAATAAAGCTATAACTTTATTTCAGCTCTCTTTAGTTCCAGTACTGCTTTGTTTCCTCAACCTGGTAGGCGGGACTTCCAGCGTTGACGTTGCTGATTTTCTTCTATCTGATTGGTCGGGAGTGACGTGTAGATTTGGCGCCACATTTCCAACAGGGAACAGAGCGGCATCGCTGTGTGTGTATTGTCAAAGCTCCGAGCCTGACAGCAAGCCAAAATAACCCGCAGTTTATGCCACCTCAGGGTGATTCGATTAGGCTCGTCTTATTTTAATAGTTTTAATCGACTGACTTCTCTGAAAATGTTCATCGCGGACATAAGAAAGGATTTTTATGAAGTTGTCGCCAACCAGGTAAGGCTAACTCTAACATTAGCCAACATTGCCTAGCAGCTAGGAAACTTAACATCTGAAATCGCAAACTGAAATCGCTTACATTATAAACCTTCTCGTGCTACTTACAGAGAGTCGTGCTCCTGGTGGCACCAGACATTGACGCTCTCTGCGCCTGTAAAATACTGCAGGTAAGACAATAAAATGTTAGCAAGCGGCAGCTCCTGTAGCCTTTGCGTGCACAGTTTTTGACTGTTTTTCCACTGTTGTTTTGCCTCTCTTGTTCTAGTGGCTTTTGTGCATGATGACGAACATTTGCGCTCTTAAACTAAGGTCATTGTAGAGGGTAAACAGAGAGCATGCTGATTAAATACTTCCAGTTATTATGGACTTTCGGACACCCAACCGTACTGTCATAATGGGGAGGTTACCATCTGTTCATGCATTAACTGGGAATATTTAAAAGTACTGACAGTAGGTTTCAGTAAGTGCTGTTGCGGTTTATGGAGCTTTTTTGACTTTTACTGTGTTCAGAGTAATTATAAGCTGATGTAAACACTGACTGTTTGTGTCTTCACTAGGCCTTGTTTCACTGTGACCAGATCCAGTATACACTTGTGCCAGTTACAGGCTGGCAGGACCTTGGCACTGCCTTCCTTGAACACAAAGAGCAGGTATACTTAAATAAGACCAGAAGGCTGTGCTGTAAAGCAAGATTGACGTTAACACGTTATTTCAAGCCAGTATGAAGGTGCTTTTAGCTTTTTGAGATCACCATGGAAACCTTTGCTTTTTTATGCGTTTCTGCTTGAGAACCTGAAGTGGAAAGCTTTGTAGTACACTACTCTGAGCCTGCACATGAATATATGACAGTAAACACTGAACCTTATATATTGTGTTGACTGATTTTTGTGCTGCAGTTTCGATACTTTGTTCTCATCAACTGCGGAGCAAATGTTGACCTCCTTGAGATGCTGCAGCCAGATGATGACTCCATCTTCTTCATCTGTGACACTCACCGGCCTGTAGATGTGGTCAATGTCTACAATGATACCCAGGTGATGTGCAATGGTTTGCTAATTCGGGCTATATCCCCACTAATAAGTTCACATAGGTTCACAGGCTAGGGTCTACCCCACAGAGCCTCAGAGTAGCACAGGGATTCACTCAAGGCATGAAGTCTGAGAAGAGAGGGATCAGATGGAGTCAGGCCTGTAAGACTCAGCTCAGTGGCAGAAGTTTGATGAGGATGCGGACCCTACAGCTAAAGGGGATGTAAAAATGAGGTTTCGAACCACGATGACCATGATAGGGAGCATGATAGTGGAGACGTTTGGAGTGTAAGAAAAAAGAAGGGCCAAGTTGATGCATTATTTTAAAGCAGAAGGGGGGGAAAAACAGTTCTGTATATGTGAATTTAAAAAAACATCTTCTCACATCATCAGTCTCATCAGTTTGTCTCAAGAGCCAAATAACAACACACACATTTCCTCCAATTCTATTTGGCACTGTGTATAATCTGTCCACCGGTATGTGTGTGTTTAACAATATTAACCACTAGTTTGCCTGTAGAGCCAGGCTCTTCAGGTGTTTGTCACCATTGCTTAGTCCACAGGGGAATAGGCAAGATAAAAAATTGTAAAACCTTTACAAGCATCAAAGTCCAAAACTTTTGAAATACTTGTTGTTAAAATAAGTCCAAAATACATGAATCGACCATCTTTGCTCCACATTCTCTCCAGCATGCCGGTGAAGTGCCTAGCTAGTTAGGTATAAGATTTTTTTTAAATTTCTGTGACTGATAATGTCCAGCGGGCAAAGTTAGCATAGGGGCCTTTAAATATGTAGATAAAGTCTCCTTTTTGCCCATCAGAACTACAGATGGAAGTACTCTTGTGCTATTGTGCTGTACTGTATTTGCAATCTGGTACAAAACATCAAATAGTTCATTATCTTTATGCATTTCACTGTAAACAATGATCCATTTGCACCTGAAGTTCAAGATTAACAATACTCTGTGAAGGTTCTCAGTCATCCAGGTCATCGTAGTCAAAGGAGCTTGCAAAGAAAAGCGTCTGGACTTCTTTAAGTTGCTTGAAGACATTTCACCTCTCATCCGAGAAGCTTCTTCAGTTCTAAGGTCAAATGGTGGAGAGTCCCAGATATAAACCTAGTGGGAGTGACCCCCCACAGAGGGACAAAAGGACCCCCTGATGATCCTCTAATCGCCTGAGCCAAGGTGGGAAACTGGGCGTGGGTCCCAATCAGCCAGAGTTTTGGGTGTGTTCACTGTGAAACCTGGCCCCACCTTATCATGCGAATTCCTGAGGTCAGATGGCCCAGGATGTGAGTGGGCGTTAAGGCGTCTGGGAAGGGATCTCAAAACTGGATTATAGATGGCAGAGAGTTGGTGTCGTAAACCCCCGCCTCTGTTCAAAGATGGTCGCTCACAGTGGACATAGATGGCTTCTTTTACTCCTCTTTCAAACCATCTGTCCTCTCTGTCCAAAATGTGAACATTGGCATCCTCGAAAGAGTGTCCTTTATCCTTAAGATGCAGATGGACTGCTGAGTCTTGTCCTGTGGAGGACAATACTCCCTTAACAATACTCCCACTTGTTTGTGGAAGTGAGCGTTACATTAACTCTCTGTCTTCTGCTCAACAGATTAAGCTGCTCATCAAACAGGATGACGACCTCAGCGTGCCGTCGTATGACGATATCTTTCGAGATGAAGATGAGGAAGGAGAAGACTCTGGAAATGAGAGCGATGAAGGCTCAGAGCCGTCTGGGAAACGCAGAAGATTTGATGAGGTACGTATTAAACTGAGTCGGTGCTGCCCGCAGGGATGAACTGGTAGCGTGAACTGTAAAGGCTATTACATTGGGGCTGTGGTCCTGTGTTTGCAGGGGGCTGTCGAAAGGAGAATTGAAAGGCAGCGAGCCAAGAGGGAGTGGGAGGCTCGAAGGTGAAGTGTTTTTACTTAGTTGTTTGGTTCTTTCTGTGCACAGCACAACAGTTGAATGCATGCTTACCTTTCATTAATTTCACAGGAGGGAAATCCTGTTTGACTATGAGCAGTATGAATATCACGGCACCTCGGTGAGTTTTGACAACCTCACATAAGTAATATAAGAACATTAATGTTACCTGAATTTCTGAATGAACTCCTGAATTTTAATTTGTTTTCCTGTCAGGCTGCGATGATGTTTTTTGAGCTTGCGTGGGTTTTGACTAAAGATACCAAGGATATGCTGTGGTGAGCTTTCTGAGGAGATCTTTCATGGCAAACAATCTTGAAATACAGTTTATACGGTCTGTTAGATGTGCACTGCTTCTTCTTTGCAGGTGGGCCATCATCGGGCTGACAGACCAGTGGGTTCATGATAAAATCACAAAGTAAGGATGCCCTCAGTTTTACAAAACTATTATCAAAACAATTATAAACCAATTTCCCAAAAGCTCAGGACACTGAAAAATGTAAATAAAAGCTGAAAGCAGTTGCTGTCAAACCATTTAAAACCTTAAATCAGTCAAAATCTGAGAGTATTTATTTATTTTTTTTAATGAAAGCATGCAAAGTTTTCATCTTGTACTATGGAAATTTTGAGACTTACTGGCTTGCAAATTACATAAGGTTGATACTTCTTGGGGCTTTTCTTTTCCAGCTCACTCATAACTCATTTTTTTCTGGGTAAAACTGACTTTTAAGCTCCTTTACACCATCCACTCCAGTTATAAAAATCTGAAGCCAAAATGTCGTTTTTGTCCAGAACCAATTTTAAGCTGTTTAGGTGTTGTGGGATATAACATAATCCCAAAGACAAAACTGCACCAATTTGTCTGTCAAGCTGACAAAACTTCAAAAAGGCTCAACAAGGATCGTGTCACCATGTGAGACAGGTGGCTTTTATATCAGGGGTGTAGAAAAAGCTGAGCCGTACTGTTGAAATTGCACAAATTTTCTTACACTGAGATATTGCAATGATTGAATGTGGAGTTACATTTCTTTACACTGACACAAAGGGGAATTTTAGCTGGTGAGGTCCATTTAAAATCAAAGTAAGCTGTTTGTGGCCTGTGATGTAAAATGAGTTTGACATCCCTGGAGAAGATCTCTTTTTTATCCATATTTTGTCTCTGTACGAGATTCCTTCTGTGCTTTTTTGTGGACATAAAAAAAAATTTTTTATATTTTTTTTAAATTATTTATTTATTTATTTTATCTTTTTATTTATTTTTTTAAAGCATTTCAGGTCTGAAAATTTCACATAGTTCTGCGCCTGTGATGTTATGAGGGCTCGAAATAAGGTGCCAAATTTTGACCCAATGCTGTGCACTTTGAGTGTCGTGACTCAGTTTGAGTTTAATATATTAAAGTTTAAAAAAAAAAAAAACATCAGCAGATTCTCATGAAAATTGCTTTCCTTGTCTTACTTGATATATAAAAAAAGAAATCAGTTGCTTAACAAATTGGCCCTCCTGGAGATATTATTGGACTGGAAGCAGGCAAGTTCAGCACATGGACTCGTTAGCGATGGAGCCATGCTCGTGCAGAATGTGCTTGAGCACTGACTTACTGAAATGGGGACGATGATGCCTCAGCTGAAGGATGTGTTGTTCGGGAATAATGGATATCACAGATATGTCACTTGGCTATATCATGAGCAGTGTTGCACCCCTCATGCTGAACTGTGATGGTGACCTGCATCCAAAAAGAGGTTTAAATTGTGACGGTTCAGACCACAGGTTTCCACTTCACCTTTAACCCTTACTGTTCAAATATAATATTTCAAAGATTTACCAGTCATTGCACTTTGGGTTCTGTCTGAAATATAAATACAAGGAACCTTTGTGTAAACTGATCTCTCTTTTTTTTCTTTTATATTTCTGCTGAGTTATTATTATTTTTGTCTGCCTCGCTTCTTTTTTTTCTTTTTTAGTATGAAGTATGTAACCGACATCGCCACTATGCAGCGACACGTTTCCCGACATAACCACCGAAACGAGGATGAGGAGAACTCGCTCTCGATCGACTGTATGAGGATCTCCTTTGAATACGAGTATCCTTAACTCATCTGCCTTGTTGCCTTTTACAGATCTTTATGTTCCACCTGATTTCTGCCACACAATTGCTAAAAATTACTGAAAGTCAGAGCCTTAACTGTCTCTTCAGTCTTCGTCTTACCCTTTACCAGCACTGGTCTCTGTATGAGAGCATTTATAATTCCTGCTACACTTCCTGCAGCTTCAAGCTCTGGACCTTAAATGGCCAAAAGAAACTCCAGGAGTTTTTAGCAGACATGGGGTAAAGTGCTTTCTAATCCATGCTTTGTGTGTTAACAAACTTCCTCTTTTTGTTGAGCCGGAATTTGTTTGAAATAAAATTTGTGTTACAGACTGCCGCTGAAACAAGTGCGTCAGAAATTTAACTCCATGGATATGTCGATCAAAGAAAACCTGAGGGACGTCATTGAGGAGTCCTCCAATAAATACGGGTATGTATTTGAATGGCAACCACTGACTGCTCATCCAGTCTGCTTTTCCCTGTTCTACTCCCATTTCTCCTCTTCATCAGTATGAAGGACATCCGCATCCAGACGTTTGGCGTTCACTTCGGCTTTAAGAACCGCTTCCTGGCCAGCGACATGGTGCACGCTACTGCTGCCTTGCTGGAGAGTGCTGAGAAAGACGACAGCGAGACTGACAACTTCATCAAGGCTCTCGATGCCCTTTCTAGGTGTGCAAAGGAAACTAAGTTCACTCTTCAAAGACTTAATTTGCTCACATTTCCTTTAAAAATGTCGTCTTTTTTTTTTCTTTTGTTTTCTCTGTGCAGGAGCAACATCGATCGTCTGCATTCGGGTATTGCGCTAGCAAAGAAGAAGCTGATTGCCATCCAGCAAACGGTCGCCAGCTGCATCTGCACCAACCTCATCCTGTCGCAGGGACCCTTCCTCTACTGCTACCTCATGGAGGTGCGAGTGTTTGGATGCCTGAGATGTGCATGCTTTCAATTTTATTTAGCCATATCTCCTATTCACATCCTCTCTTTGTAGGGAACACCTGACGTGAAGCTGTTCTCCAAGCCCATGGCGCTAACGCTGCTCTGCAAGTACCTCCTGAAGGCTTTTGTCCATTCGGTGAGTGTCTGAACGCTATCGGGACTGATTCACAATGTAGACGGAGGTTCACTGAAATCATAGTTATTCAAGTCTCTCTGCTCTTTCACTCACGGTGTCTTGGCCAATTAGACGAGAAATAAACGCTGCAAACTGCTCCCGCTCGTCATGGCTGCCCCCAAGGATGTGGAGAAGGGAACTGTCATTGTTGTGGGAATCCCACCAGAGTCTGAGACGTCCGACAAGAAGAAGTAAGTTTCTCAGTTTATGATTTCTCTCCTTCTCAACCTGCATCTCTGGTTAACCTGATTAGCTGCTTTTTGAAAGAGATCAGAGTCCACAAATCTCGGCAGGACCTAATCTCAACAACTCAGAGCCTGCTGGAGATGTACGGATATAAAAGTTTACCAATGTGAGCTGATTTTTGTCCATGCAATGCTCTAAAAGTCAAAACCATAGTCTTCAAGTGGTCTCTGAGGTTAATGGTGAGCCTGTGTATGTGATATGTGAGAAGAGTTATAAGTTAGAAGCCTTGCAGCAGCGTTCTGAACAACCTGCAGACGTTCCAGGTTCTGTTAAGACGAGCAAATGCTGAATTATAATATTTCAGACACAATTAAATAAAGGCGTGAATATTTTCCAGTTCAGAGCATGACACAGTGGGACTCAAATAACAACTAGTGGCTCTAATTTATTTCCTTTTCACATTTTTCTACCAGTATACAACAATATTGCCTCATTTCCTCCTCTGCGTTTGTTTTTGCCCTTTTAGTTTCTTTGGTCGTGCATTTGAGAAAGCTGCAGAGAGCACGAGCTCCAGGACTCTTCACGACCACTTCGGCACTTCAAGTAAGACACAGTAAAGTGTTGTTTGTTTGGTTTTTTTGCTGCTGTGCAGACAGTCAGTGAATTTGCTCTTGCATGTCTGCAATGTGGCCACTAGGTGGCAGCCTAGTCTTTGTTTAATGTGCAGTCTGTTTGTCTTGCCATTCTCACCCAAACTTTCAGTTGTGATGCTGTTACTCAGGATTTTTAGTTTAATCTGTCATGTCTCATGTGTGAAAGAATATTTTAGAATATTCTGCTCATTCCCATCTAAAATATTTATCCAGTTCACCATCATTTTAAAAATCGCAAGCAAAAAAACTCCTCCCGGGATGTCAGACCGCTGCTGGATGATTTGTCCTGTTGGCATGTTTTTCTTTCTTATTTGTGTTTTTCTTTCTGCAGTAATTGAACTGAAGACTGAAGACAGGAGCAAGTTTCTGGATGCGCTCATCACTCTCCTTTCATGAGAAACTGAAGCTCTCCCAGGGCGACAGATCAGCTGCTGGTCACATGTGTCAGGCGTGTAAAATGTCACCAGCACCAGAACTTTATCCTTGGTTTTGTTTTTTAAGGTTTTAAGTGGTTTTTATGTGTATATTGTACAGTGTTTTTGTAAATGTGTTGTTTTAAATTTGTCTTTTATTCCTGAATGTGAGAAGTTTTAAGTCATTCACATTTTAAACATGTTTAATAAATCATTTTATAGAATGGAGACGCGTTGATTTTTATGCCTTTTTTTATTTTTATATGATCAGGCATTATTAACTTCTTTTTTTTTTTATACTCTTGCAGTATTTAATATTTTTTACCTTATCTAATGTATGACCAGAAAATCCCACATTCTTCACGTGTCATTTGTTGAACTTTTAGCATGTCTTGGCTTCACTGCGGCCTGAGAGAAGTCAGCTGTTTATCTCAAAGCCTGGCCGGCTTTGCTTTCTTTTTCCTGAGAAGATAAACAAAAAAATTACGTGAGGTAAGTTTTTGTGTAAATTTTGCAGAATGGCAGTTTTGAATACCAAAATAGTTTTTAGTCTCATATTTGCTGCAGTGGAGGATGTTAAGGTAAACAGTGGTATTGTCAGGAGGGCGTGCACATCACCTTGGTTTAACTCAGTATCTGCGAGTCATGCTTTAAATAACTCAAGGCATAATTTTAAATGAGAACCCATAAAGGTGTCCTTAGTTGCCATATTGTAGTTGTAGTATATACAGAGACTGACGGGTATATTGGTATTTAGAATCAGCTTTAACGTTCAAGTACACATACAAGGACTCGGGCTATTTATGCTCACTTCTCAGTGAAAGAAGCATTTACTTTCACTTGACTGTCAACAGACAGTACATTGCATTATTTATTTTTAATATTAATAAGAGTTTGTTATATTACAACAGTTGGGTGAGTTTGTACACTGCATAAACAGAGGAAACAAGAGTTTTTAAAAAAAAAAAGCAAAATGTTTGTGTCAGAATAAAGCGCAGGCAAATATTTAACAGTAAGAAACTCTGGAAATAATGACAACTTTAATACAGCAATTATTGTTAAAAAAAAAAAGATGTACCAACTAATAACAAATTCTACTATTGCAGTATTTTGTGGTTATTTAACTCAAACTACACATTTAAAGACTTTCAAATCGTATGTGAAACTTTTTACGTATTACTGTATTACTGTATTACTGTTAATGCTTCCATAGGAGCAGCCAGGTGCCCCTAATCAAATGCACTTTAATACCTAACTGTGCACACCTTTATAAGCAGAGATGTATTAGTTTGATGGTCTGCAGCATTCAGGTAAAACATCAGGAATAAGAAGCCCAATAGTCTGAGATGGGTTATATGGCCAGGTGAGAAGCTTTAACAAGAGGAAAATTGTCAAGACAGTACAATTAAAAAAAGACTGAACAAGAATGGTTTGTTTGAAAAGATGTGCAGGAGAAAGCCTGCTTTCTGGAAAGAATGATGGCAGGAAGACTTAGGTTTGCAAAGACTTGTGCAACAATGTCCTTTGGACAGGTAAGAGCAAAGTGAAGATGTTTGGCTGTACTGCAAACATGCACAGGGCCATGTTGGGAGACAACCAAACATAATATTAGCACAATCAACTCGTACCAACTGTCGAGCACAGTGGTGGAGGGGTGATGATTTGGCCTTATTGTGCATCCACAGGACCTGGGCACCTGGCAGGCACTGAGTCAACCATGAACTTCTCTGTATACCTGCATACTCTGAAGTCAAATGTGAGGTCATCTGTGTAACAGCTAAAGCTTGGCACAAACTGAGTCATGAAACGGCACAATGAGCCCAAGCACAGCAGCAACTGTACAACAGAATGTCTGAAAATCAAAGAATGAAGGTTGCAATGGTTTGGCTAAAGTCCAGACCTCAAACTGCCACAGTAAGACCTGTGAGAGCTGTGCATAAACAAAGGGCCACAAACCGCAATGAACTGAAAAAACGCTGCAACTCACTTTTAAATGTCTAACATCTGATGCAGTCACGTATCATATGTTGCTTGAGTCGGCACAGTTGAACCTTTTCTGCAGTAGTTACTGTTTCAGGAACAATATTATATTTAATGAAAAACTCTAAAAGTAAATGTTAATGAATACATTTATGTTTTCATATTTGAAATTTCTGCTTTTTGTATTTAAAATATGTATTAGTTTAATCACTTTTAAATCTTTTCATATAAATGGTTTCTGAGGGAGATGGAGCAAATTAAAAAGAATCTGCATGCCCAGCAACCTTTTTATTACAAGGTGGATATAGTGGATTTTAGATTACTTGCTATGCAAAAGCCCAATAAATCCTTTGAATGTAGCAAACCTCACAGATTACTAGAATCAACAAGCACGTCCTGCAGTACTTGTGGTTACAGCCCAAGTCTGCTGGCTATCCAAACTTTAGCAGAAAAGCTAAAGTTTGGATATGAATGATTATGAAAAGCTTCAGGTTGAAGTCCTGAAAACATCAGCAGTAGATAAGGTCAGTTTTTCACGATCTGCCACCACACAGTCAGCAGAAACCACCATTAGCTTGTTATTAAGTGTTAGTGAGTTTGTTGGGGTGCATGACTTGAGGCTTTACCTAAGGAACCCTTTTCCACTCCTAGGCTATTTAAACTTCACTCATATTTGAAGGAATTACCGCATTTTTAAAACCCTCTTGTGGAAGGTTATCCATCCAGCTGCAGGCAGGAGGCAGGGGGCTGCAAAACTGCTGGGATCAGTTTGGAAAAATCCAGGCATTATAAGGAAGTCATAAGTCTTGTATCATGAAACAAAGACTTGGCAAAGTGTTTGCTGTTGGCAGTGGTCAGTGAAAGGGGTAGAGAAAGGAATCCAAACCGATAACAGTCTTTTCATCTTAATCCAGTCTTTTGTTTTGCTGACGCACAACTTGTGGTTCCACCAAAACTCTTCTTACTGTATTTCTATGATTTCCAGTTAAAGCATTGAGGTCCACTAAACTTCACATCTTCTCCTGAGCTCAGCCCGCTCATGTGGGGCAAAGGTGAGAGCACAGCCTTGGCCCACACTTGGGAATGTAGGCCAGGCCCCCTGGTGGGGACTTGCTGCCGCCCTTGAGACTCACTGGAAGGGAAAGGCCTGAGCTGCTCCCAGCAGGGTGATTTAGATCCCTATCACCCCTGGATCAGGATAAGATCATGAACTTCAGCGTGAAGGGAGTTTGGGTGGTTTTGCAGGAAAATCCGGAGTGAGTGGCAGCAGCGGGCCGGAAACATGCTGCAGTGGAGGATGTTAAGGCAAACAGTGGTATTGTCAGGAGGGCGTGCACATCACCTTGGTTTAACTCAGTATCTGCGAGTCATGCTGTTTTCCCTAGGCTGGCTGAGAATTACTTACATCCATAATGACACTGTTTACAGTCACAGCAGAGTGATGTTATCCAGAAGAAATAATGTTACAAACTGTAACTGAGGAAGCAGAGTAGTTTATTTTAAGAGATGTAATTATCATAAATTCAGCAGCCTTTCTGCTTCCACCGCTGTCATTGAGTTTCTTTCTTTCTTTCTTTATTGCTGGGTAATTAACGTGTTTAAAGAAGACCTGTACGTTTTAGTGGAACAAAAATTTCCAAAAATATTTCCATGTAAGAGTACCTATAATTTTTTTTTCTACCAAAAAATAATTATCTTTAGATGCAGTAGAAGATGAGAAGAAGACAGGAACCATTGTATGTTTATTTTTTAAAATAAACTAATTATATTTGATGTATCTTTATGTAGCCTGTAAATTTGTGGTATGTTTTATCATTTTTTTACAATAATATTAGGAAGCATAAACTCCCCCATCTCATTATAATTATATATTATTTTGATGTCCATATTACAGGCAGTCCTGATGCGTGTCTGCATTGAAATTCAACCACAAAAACTGAATTTACATTTTGAAAAGTAATGTTGTTTTTGAAGAAAATGGGCACATTATAAGTACATATAAGTATATCCCGTAATTATCAACTTCGAGGTGTTTTAGAGGAAAGAAGGTTTCTCTGTGTTACACTGTAATTATACTGCATTTATAGGGTTCCAGGCTGTATTACTGAGTAATTTAACCTTCCAGTTTTACACTGTAATTACTCAGGATTGTAAGTTTGAAGACCTTATTTCTGCGTAGCCCAACCTCCCCAACTTGAAAAATAATTACAAAGTATTATTAGGGGCATGAATTGTAACATAGAGTAGTCTAACCACCCTATTTTACATTGTATTTACACAGGATATATTAAAAACATGCAGACTTTATTATAAAGTAGCCTAACGTCCTACATTACATTGTAATTACAGACACATTTTTGCTGCTCGTGTTATATTTTCAAGTAGTATAACATCCTCATGTTGCATTATAATTCCACAGTACGTTTTGGGGACCGGGCTGTATTAACAAGTAGCCTCCATCAACACTTCTTTTCTTGCACTGTAATTACACTGCACTTTTAGGGGCATGGGGTGTATCACTGAGTTGCCTGACCTCATAGTTTTGCATTGTAATTAAACATGTTTGGTGCCACCTGATATTGAATTAAAATGACTTATATTTGAATTTAAATTGTTTAATTTTAATCATTTCAGTTGCTCTGATTTTCATTCGCACAAAAAATTCAGTTCTCTAAATATGTATGTATTTGTTTAATTACAATGTAAGCTGGGCAGGTTAGGTTACTCAATAATATAAGCCTTATAAGAAAGTAAAAAAATACCCCAAAGTTACTAAAATATTTACAGTATAATTTGTTTCTTCTATCTTTTTGAAACCTGCTGTTTTTACCCTCCTTGTTCTGCTGTGCAACTAAATCACTATTTGAAGCTGCTGTAAACTGCGCCCTAATTCAGAAAAACCAGATGGTAATTTCCAGGAAATTACACAATACATCATGGGCTTTATTATAAATTGCTAGCACCTTTCTCTGTTGTTTGTTATACATTTATACATTGTTATTTATATGTTGTTACAAGGATGGAGACGTGACAACATTGCAAATAACGAGATCTGCTCACTGGATGTTCCCGCGGCACATCCACCCTTTTGGCCTTCTCCCCCTCAGCCATCAATCACTTTGCTCTCCACCACCCCCCTCTTGCACCTCTGGTGAAGTGGGGCCACTGCCCTTTACGCTGCTCTGCATACGAGGAATGTGGCACGTTACAGACCAGACACACACACACACACACACTGAGGAAAACAACTCCCCAAAGGCAGGACCATACAGTCAATGTGTAAATGTGCAGAAGAGATTTTTCAAGGCTTCACACAAACAGTACTGTTGCCTCAACAGGACTGAGCTGCTTAGTGGGGCTTTGTGGGATGTCGGTGGAGTAATGATGTGGGTGGTGGGAGAGGGGTGGGGGGGCTGATACAGTATTTTCTGACTTTTATGATACGCTGTTATGATCTACATTTAAAAACTCCATACAACTTTTATGTTTAAGCGTAGTGTTTCAGTTTTGCCATAACAAGGGCTCGCTAATCCTTTAATAAACTTTAATTCACATAATCTGTTACATACACATATCAGTAACACACATAAACATTGCTAAATGCACAATTTTTAGTGTGTTTGACATTTCTGCACTCATACTTCTTTCTTATCTGCTGACATGTACACAAATACCACTGGCTCTGGTTGTGTTGGCTTTCTCCATTCATTTATTGGTCCGCTTGATGTATAGGCATTCCTGATCCTAGCAAACTCTAATTACTTTGGTTAATCAGACTTTTTATCTAGTGCCACGGCACACCTGAGTAGTTTGTCTTTCTAACAATGACAACCTATAGAACAACAAAATGTCGTTTCATTAATTACTTACATGCTGGTTGATCCCATAAGTAGTTCCTTTTGTTTCACCTGCTCGTGTCCTTTAAATAAACTCTCAGAAATCTGCACATTCATCAAAATCCATAAAAAAGGAGCACCAGCTGTTTTTACTCCTGTTCCTTCTCTGTCTTTGACAATCCTCTGGACAGCCAGAGACTTAGTCTCTCCGTCATGCTGTGAGCAGATCGTGATCCACAGTCCTATGCAAACTTTTTACACAAACTCAACAGTACAAATATCATCACCTTAAAACCTTTATTTCCTGCACTGCTTCTGCTGCTTTCGTCTCACCCTGTCAGCCCACAGCTGCCCTTAATGATCCCTAACCCCTACGACCTTTAACCTCTTCAAACCCTCTCACAGTTGGCGGTGTTATTTCCTGAATTGGTCTGTTCTCTTTTGTTTTAAAATGCTTTCAAGCAAAAGAGATTAGCAGCAAAGATATGACGCAGGGCCTGAGAGGTGCTTCTGGGCCTTCAGTTGATCAGTCTACTGTTTATTGAATCCTCATCAGAAATGATTCGAATAACTAAGCAAGATGGAGCTGGAGAAAAGGTTGAGGAATGCCAAATTACTCAAGAACTGGACTGAAAACAGGCCTTACGGAGTGATGACATTTTGAAATTTTTGGATCACATTTCTGTCAGTGTGAACAGAAGAGGTCAAGAGAGAGACACAACATGAGTGTCTGCAGCCATCTGTAAATCACGATGAAGTGTCTGTCATGTTTTGAGGCCAGTTGTGGATGTTGTCAAAATTGATGGATTTATGAATGCAGAAAGAAAAAGGTTGCTTTTTGTCCACCACGCAGTATTATTTGAAAAGGGTCTGATTGGAAACCGCCTAATTTTTCAGTATGGCAATGTTCCCAAACACTGCCAATGCAACTAAAGCACATCTGGATAAAAAACACACACACTGGAGCACTATCAGTTGTGGACTGGCCTCCTTGGAGCCTCGACCTCAACATTATTAAAGCAGTGTGGGATCAACTTGACAGAGAATGAAAAGGCTGGCAAAGAAGAAGAGCCTTGAACGTCCTTCAAGAAGCCTGCAGATAGCTAAGTGCCGGCTGTGTTAAAGAACTTGCTGGTCATACTTTTAATATTGACTTTTAAGCTCGTTAGAATTGAAACTCTGCTTTATATACTGTATTTCTATGTACGCACCTTTACCCATTTTCCAAGCAAAATATAAAGAAATGAGTGACGTCTCAAGACTTGTGGACAATAATGTAACCAATCTAGAGTATAACTATGATAACTACACTAATACAAGGTCTGTTTATGTATAAATATGCTTTCCACAGGATGTTTTTTTAAAGTATTGCGTAGAAAACCCTAATCGGCATGACATTCCTGTTACATTTGTGTGTTTGCACACTGGGATGTCAAGCAGAAAAACTGAAGGGAAGTTGAAGGAGGGCAGGCTCAAACACAGTCGGGTGTGATGAGAGTGTCTTTTTTTTTGCCATTTCCTGTGGTGGGTGGCTCAGTCATGCAGGATACCCTTTAATGGATAACAAGCAGAACAACTTTCTTTCTTCAAAATAACCTATGGTCCCCTGAACACAGACAGAAAGCTCAGGAAGAGAAAGACAAAAACAAAACACACACTAACATGAGTTTCCTTGTTCTACCTTTAATTTTTCCACATATCAAATTCAGGTTTTTTTTTCTTTTCAAGAGTCCCAAGTTTTCCTGCAAGATGTAATTAGTGTAGAAACAATACACTTTGTGCATCTAAATCCTGATCCTGTTTGTGTACGTGGTTTAGATAGTGTTTGTTTACTAAACCACTGATTGCCATATCCTATGTTTGAACGGGAGTCCAAATAGAAGCCAAAGTTAAAGTACTGCCTGTATCGCAGCCCTTTATAGCAACAGGAGTAATAAACAGTGCTGGTGGTGACATAACATACGTTTTGCTAACCATGCCAAATCAGAAATGTCTCCTGATCACACCCAGACATTCCTCATGCTGCCAGCACTCTTCATCTCAGCAGAGGGCTGCCATTCACTACTTTAACTCATCCATCTTACCCACTCGTATATGTGTGCGATGAAGTTTTTATGTGTCCAGGTATTTCGAATGTCCATTTGAAGATATACCGAAACATGATCTCACCCAGACTGGCATGGAAGGAGTAGAGACTCCCTGTTTGAATTTCTCCCCACTCATATTTTTGAGATACAACCATCCCTGTGCTCTCTGTTTATTGCACTTTTAAGAAAACACTCGCTGTAGAAATGTTGTTGGCTTGTCTTAAATTATACATGAAAATCTAAATATTGTGTCATTTTTGGGAAAGTGAGATTAAATATTTGGCATGCCTTTTTGTAAATATTGAGATTTGAAGGGTTAAAGTTTTAAAGGTTTAGATGCTTTTTCGGGGGGTAAGTGGGAATAATTGATATGATGAACCTGTTGCTTGTTAACACATCAAGCAAATACAGATTTGAAAGGATAATTCACTTTATCATATATTTACCAGCAGGTAATAGTTACTGAAAGTTCTCGTCCAGTAGAATTTGATATTTATGGACCTACATAATGCATCTTCTGATTTCTTAAACATGCCACAGTATTCCTGTTTAAAATGGGAGAGCTGTCTACATAGTTTTTACATGATGTATACATAAGGATTTAAATATTACCAATAAAGTAAATGCATCAATAGAATTTGGAGGTCGAATTATCCCTGAATTATGTCGTAGATAAACATTTTAACAACCTATTAAATAACACATGTTAAATCTGTTTTTCACAACCTTATCTGAGCTTTATCAAATGTACATTGAGCAAAATACAAAAATCTTTAATGTTTTATTTAAGTTGCAAAATCGGTTCAGGCAAATAATTCTCTATATGGCTTTAAATACACATTTCCTTACAGATATTTGAGATATTTGATACATTTTAAAAGTTTTAGAAGTTTGGGGATTTCAAATATCATTGTACTTGTATCAATACAAGTACTTAAACAGAGTGCTCAAAGATACTGCAAAAAAACCAAGAGCTTCAGCTCATATCCTGCCAGCTTCAGTTAGCACAATAAATGTTCATGACGGTGCGATTACAAGAACCCTGAACAGGCTATGGTTTAAAAGGGTTGCCAGGAGAAAGTCTCTTGCATGAGAGCACAGCTAGGGTTTGCAAAATACATCTGAACAAACCACAAGACAATGTCCTTTGGACAGCTGAGACCCAAGTAGAGATGTCTGATCATAATGCACAGTGCCAGATTTGGAGAAAACCATAACAGCACAAACACCTCATACCAACGGTCAAACATGGTGGTGAAGGGGTGATGATTTGAGCTTGTTTTGCAGCCACTGGCCGTGGGCACCTGGCAGGCACTGAGTTGACCGTGAACTCCTCTGTATTCTAAAGTATCATGAAGTCATATGTGATGATGTCTGTCTGATGTCTGTGAATGTTCTCAGTCATCCACATCATCATTGTCTAAGGAGCTTGGAAAGAAAAGTGTCTGGACTTCTTTAAATTTCCTTGAAGACTTTTCACCTCTCATCAGCTCTATCAGCTGTCAGCTAATGCTTGGCCCAGACTGTCATGCAACAGAAGAATGATCCGAAGCACAGCACCAAATAAAAGCACAGCTGAAAATAAAAAGAATTGAGGTGATACAATTAAGTCTAGACTTCAACCTGACTGAAAAATTGTGGCTCATCTTAAGTGAGCTGCGCAAAAACAAATACCTGCAAAACTCAATGAACCAAAGTAGATTTGACTCCATAGAGTCCTGTGATAACTTTCTTTTTCATGTGTATGTATATACGTGCATACAGGTTATTTTTCTGCAAACTGTTTGAGGTATATGATGCTGTGGCTCTGAGCACATAGTTCTCTTGATAGGACCTTCTGTTTGTGACATGCAGCCAATCAAAAGAAAGTTGGCTCAAAGGGAGACTGGCCTTAAAGATTAAGGAGCTAAAATAGTTTGTCTTGGGCAGAGGATGAGATCAGGGGCTGCACCAGTGCAAGAAAAAAAGGATTATTTTGAGTTCTGAATCATGTTAAGCTCGTCTAAAAGAGAAGCAGGAAATGAATACAATATGCTCATTTTAAATGCTGGACTTAGCCCCTACAGTATAAAAATGGGTGAATTTATTTTTAACTATTCTCCTCATAAAAGCAACATTTGATAATTTCCCTTGTACCCTTAATGACGAGCTTCGACACCTCAGTATTTACCAATAAAGACATGACTTGACCACCATTAGTAGTTTCCAGGTAGCTACATAGGCAGAGAGACACCCAAACTAACTTCTGATGCACATCCAGTCTTTTTGCTCAATAAGCAGGCCTGAAACACTAGGTTCGGAAAAACCATTTCAAGGGTTCCTTCTAGTTATCTTTCAAGGGGTAAAGAGATAAAGGGATTTGTCCTTTTCCCGGTAAAAGATAAATCACGTATCCCTATTTTCCAGATTTGACCTGATGTTTGTTTACATGTGATAATGTCTTTGCTGTTCTGTGAAGCGCAAAAAGTAAACAAACTTAACATCTTCACTTTTACATAATCCAGATGGATATTTTAATGTTTGAGGAATGTCTGTTCTCAACCCACAGATGAGCAATTATATGTTAGGATTGCATCAAACCACTAACCTAGCATAAAACAGAGCGTTGTCATATGCAAACGCATACATTTATCTGTACCTGTGTTTGTGTGAATACTGAAGCCTAGGGAGTAGTTTACCCAAACCACAGGGCTCCATCTACAAACACACACACACACATTACACTTCTACTCCTTCTCCTCCTCTCCGCACCCTCCATGTTCCTTCCTGTTCCTGTTTCCTGTTCTGCTGTCCCCCTGCACAGGAAGCCTGGTCGTGCTACTGGACTCTGACAAAAAGCCGTGAGTCAAGCTGTAAACTTTCTGGACACACTGGAGGAAAGAACGTGGAGTTTTGTTTTGTTTTTTCTGATCTCCATCTCCATCTAGCTCTCTCATTGTTTCTCAAACAAATGACTCATGGGGTCTTTAACTCTATGTACAAAGCCACATTTGTCCTCCACGTTTAACCACCTGCAGACTCTTGGCTTTGCTGTCTGTGAGTAAGCTGTGTCCAGCTGGGAGGTCTGTAGATTGTGTGCACCTGCTGGCTCTGGTGCAAGTCTTACTCAGTCAGTAAAAGCATTACTCAGTTCTCTTGTTTCGTGACTCGTTTACGCTGCTTTGGAGGCTTTGTAATATCATTGTCCTGTAATGTTAAGTTTTAAAGTGACCAATCGTTCCAAGAGCCGTTATCAGCTGGTGTGAGGAGCTCAGACTGAGGGTTGTGACCCTGATCCGAAGTTTGAGGCTCGGCTTCGATTAGATCATGCCTGATCAGTGGAGGGAGCCGATCTGCAGCCTGACCGGTGACCAGCTCCAGAGGTCAAGGTTCAAGCCATGAGAGTCAACTTCTTAACTCAACCATGAAAAAACACACGTCGCTCATTCGTGACACAAATCTGAAATCAGTGATCAATCTGATCGCCTTTTGACACGGCCTTAACTGTATGGCCTCTCGCTCACTCGGAGGTCAAGTTTAGTTGTTCTCTGTGTGCTGTGTCATCCGTTTGTTTGTGTGCATGTTTCAAAACATATGGCAATATTTGCTCTTTGGATAAAACACAATGAAGAAAATATGCTTTTGCTGTCTCAGCCATTTTTGCAGTGACCATTAAAGGCTTTAAGTAAATCCCTCCTTCATCTTCCAGACTGCTGTGGATAGGCTGTGCGTATGTTTGTGTGTGTGTGCGTGTGTGTGTATGTGCATGTGTGTGTGTGTGTCCATAGTTACTGGAATGTCTGCTAGCCAGGCCTTTTATTAGGCTCATCCATACCACCACATTATAGGCTCCCGTAGCCAGGCAACTGCAGGTTCTGGCTGGTTACAATGGCGAGCGTCCATTGAGTGACGTCGCCGGCCCTATTTGCCTCCCTCCTAAGAGAAATGAGGGCCTTTTTTAAATGTGCACCCCCATTCCAGTTCTTTCAATACTCACACATACATACACTCACTTAACCCGTTACTCACGCAGACAGACACACACACTGTGCTTCGTCACCCTCTGTGAAGATGAGTGGAACTAACAATCTGAGAAAAAAAAAACATCTCACTGAGGCAGAGCACACTGCAGCTTCCCGGGAGTGTCTTTGTGTGGGAAAACCCATGCAGGCCACAAAGTGTGAGCGCTTACTGTCAGCCAGTCTTAGCCTGATTATGTTACTCTGTCTAGTAGAACATGTTTTACTGTGCAACAACATTCCAACTAATACAAGTAGATTAGGTTATGATAACCTGTGCATTTATAGGTAAACATGAAAGTATGATTAACAGTTATTGAAGTTACAAATTACTCACATTTTATTATTTAGACTAAAAGCAAAGGTTGCCATTAAAAACATGGTCATTTTGTTGGATTCATAGTCTAAATTCCAAAGATATTCAGTCTGACATCAATAAATAAAAGCTGTACCATTTACCGTTTGGGGAAAAAGTAATTTTGGTGATCTCAAACCAGCTATCAGAGATCTTGGAGTGACGTTTTGTGGCGAGTTTTCACTGAATTCTGATGTTAACAGTTGACAAATTTCACAAATGCAGTCCTATTATATCTAAAAGTGAAATGGAGTTTGTTATTCCTGCTTTTATTTCCTCTCACCTTGACTACTGCAGCTCACTGCCTTCTACTCGGGTTGTCTAGCACTCATACAAAATGCTGCTGCAAAGCTCCTTACCAGCTCCTCCATCCTTCAGCTCCTCACATCACACCTCTGCCGATCTCACTGCACTGGCTCCAGAATCCAATTCAAAGCTTAGGCTTTCCTCTTTGGGAGTCTGCATGATGAAGCACCCACTTTTGCACACCTCACCGGGACTCTCAGGTGTTGATCAGGACTAGGGATCAAGACTAAAAACTAAATGTGACAGAGCCTTTGCAAGTGTGAGCCCCCGCTCTCTTTGCAACACTCTGCCCTCCTGTGTCCAATCGACGAGCAGTTTTTTATCAGTTTCTTATTGAACTTGTGCTTTTTTCATATCTTTCAGAAAATGCAAGTAAGTAGACCTTGAAATGGAAATATTCTATCAAACCTATAGATGAGGACCTTGTGATATGGTTGAACATGCTGGAAACTTGCTGTAGTCTCAGTGAAACCTTTGTTGTTTTCTTAACTGCATATTCAACCCTCAATTGTGGGCACCCTGAGTCTCTGATGATAATTTTAATCTACCATGAAGTATTTCTTATGTGTGTTACTAGAGGTCCACTGATCGCCCTCTATCCTGACTGTATGCAGCCTCTCTGCGTGGCCATATTTTGAACTTTTAAGAGGGCATATGACCTGCTAAGATTCGTAAGTCACCAGCAAAACAAGTATGCATAAGCTTCTGTAATCCAGTCACAGTTCTAAATCAGAGAGCTGTTATTGGAATATCTTGTGTATTTTTCCACTGTTTAAATAGGACTGTAACTTCATTACCTTAATATACCAAAGTAATCCCCAGTGTTTTGAGTAAATTCCTCGCCTGTGAAGTAAGTAAACTAATTGCTCTATACCAATTTGTCATGGAGCCCGCCTATCTTAGCACCTTGGTGGAAGAAGATGTGAAGACTTATGAATGAATGGAGTGACTTGCAGGACAACGATTGCAGCAGCTTCTCCACAGCTTTAATTTGAACGTCTTTCACTGACTGCGGATGAGGAGGGGAGGGGAGGTGGTCTGAAGGGGGGTGGGGGTATTGTGAGTTGAACAGCAGAGCCCCACTCTGGCTGAATGGGTATTGTCATCTGGATTTCTATGGCTAACCAAAATACTTTCTCCCGCCGTGGGGGTTGGTTTATGAATTCATGATGGGAACGGCAAGTCTTACACACAGCTATGGAGGGCACTCCTGCCCCTGCAGACCATCATAACTCAGACTTTAGCACCAAAAAAACACTTCAAATGAGGATTATATACAATATATTCAGTTTAATCTTAATAAAATGAAACAGTATTGCATCTTCAGATACATGAATATGGAATCATTACATCAAACATCAATAACAGAAAACAAAGTTTATTTCTGGAAATTGTGAAAAAACAAAAGACTTCCTGCAATGAAGGGAAAAGTTGCAGGTTCTCGAGACTGTAGCCTACACTGTATCTGTTGCACATTTTCATGTCACATATAGGCCAAATCTCCAGAATCTACAGGTCCAAAATAAGAGCAAGCCTCAAAGCCACCCCACTCCTATTAACTTCTGAGCAAAACAAAAGCTTATCTGAGATTTATGAGGGCTTTGACACAACATTTTACTTTGACATTGTTGTCAATTGTCCCCCTAAAGGAAACTGGTCTTTGAACGCGTGGGAGTGCAAACATTCTCAGTTACTGTACAAGGTTGTGCTGACAATGCACATCAAGGCAAAAGAACAGCCTATATTTTTCGGTGGCTAGAGTTCCTCAATAAAAGAAAAAACAACAACAACATGTAGTTACAGCAGTAAACAATTCAAAATACTAATAATTTCGAGAATTTACAAAGCTGGTACCTAAGAAAGATACTCTTTTTTTTATATACGTCGTGAGCTACCTCCTGTAGTTGATAGTCTTTGTTTAATCTCCTGTAGACAGACACATAAAGGACGTGGTCCGAGCGTATTGAAGGGCCAGTGTAAAAACAATAGAGGTGGTTCCACTGATTTTCAAAGTTCAAACTTATGAAAAAAACAAACAAACTGCTGGTGCAAAGATAAAGTCCGTAAAAAACAGTTTTTTTCAAAAGCGGCACGTTCACTATTAGGCGTCACCTCCTGGGAGCCACATAGCTACACATAATTCCTCTTGTCATAGTCCCCGTTCTGCGTGGCGGCTCTTTTGGTCTGTGCGTATTTTACTGAATATCCCGAGTTCCCGCTGGAAGGACAGGAGCAGCACAGCAGCGCTCCTCCGATCAGCAGCAGCGCTGTGGCCGCCCAGCCGATGTAGAGCGCAGCGCCGATCTCCCTCTTCTTGGATGCAGGCACCTGCGGGTTGTAAAAGTCCGATATAATGTTGTTTGCCATCCAGCAAAGGGGCACGAGTACAAACAGGCCACTGAGGATGTAGATCACCCCACCGGCGTTCACCACCCGAGCTTTGATGTACTCAGTGCGGATACAGTTGGTGCACTGTGCCCCCGCAATCACAACCATGAGACCCAACACTCCCATCACGGAGGAGATGATGGTGAGCGCTCTGGCCGCCTGCAGGTCGTGGGAGAGAGCGAGGACGGAGTCGTGCACCTTGCACTGCATCTGCCCCGTGCTCTGCACCACACACGACATCCACAAGCCGTCCCAGAGCGTTTGAGCCACCACGATGTTGGCTTCGATGAAAGCCGTCACCTTCCACATAGGTAACCCGCACGCAACCATCACCAGGAGCGAGCCAATTACGCACATGGAAAGTCCCAAAATCTCCAGTCCGGCCGACACCATTTTCTCTCTTGTTATGTTCAGTCAGGTCCGCGTGAAGGTGCTTAAACTCTCCGCTTGTTTTTCTCCTTGAAAGCAAAGTGCTGTTTTTGCTTTTGTCTTCTTCCTTCTCAACTCGATACAGGAGGGTGAGTCGTTAGTCTCGCATCACTCGTTACGTTTACGCAGAGATGTAAGGCAGCAGCTCCCAGTCTCTTTGTTAGCGAGGGGATGTGAAAACAACTGGAATCACAGTCGCACCGGACCACGAATATCTGTGAGGTGGGGTGTGTGGACTCGGAGAGAAACTTTCCTCCAATCCGCTGCGTCCGCATCCTCAAGGGACCAATGAAAGCGCAGGGAAGTTGACCGACTGAATAAAGCGGTCCAGAGCGCATTGTGCGTTTGAACAGTTATTTACAATGAATAGAGGGGGCGGGAGAGGGGTGAAGAGATTTTATGGCAGACCTCTGTGTGCGCGTTAACGTTGTGGAACAGCTGAAGTGCAGTGGTGTGATGTATCACGGCACTTGCTATTGATTCTTCAGACATGGAGGATAATGCAACTTGTCTGTTGGGTATAATTATCATTTCACACCTATTCTCATAGGAATATTATATTTGTCTAACCCATTAGTCAGAAAAGAAGTACAAATCTGACTTTTAAATATGTCCACTTATCTTTGAAGTACAAGTACAACAAGAGTTTTTTTTAATGCTTTTCTTTATTGCTGTTGCTTTTTCTTAATTTCACCTTCATCTTCAGTCAATCGTTTGCAGTCAACTTGCACTTTTAAATAGATTATTTTAAGTTCATAAACTATCTACAGCTAATTTTATACGTTTAGTGTTTGGACTGGAGGGTTTGCGCCCAATGACTGCAATGAGTTGACTTTTCCTATCAAGCAGGCAGATTTCAAATTCTAAAAACCTCACAGGATTCATACAGTCCTACCAGCACAAAGTGGAATTTTACTCCAGGATATGTTCAGTGTAGCAGGCTTGATTTGAACTTGGGAGAACTTTTAATCTGCTTAAGGTGGTACTACCAAAATATAACTCTCAGTGAAAGAATTGTCTTGGCTGAGGGATTTTAAATAACAAATACAACAAGTAGAGAAGTACTTTATTTTTTTTAAAAGGCCAAATGAATACAAATCAAAATCATTAGTAAATGTGTTACAACACTGTAGGTAGGCCCAGGGACCCACTGGATGACTTCTGAAAATATGAAGAGTGACGTCAATTTAGGATTTTTATTTTTCATTTTATTTTCACAAGTTTTATAGCTTTTCTTCCTGATAAAGAACTCCCTCATAGCCATTCATACAAGCCCAAAGTAATTAAGTAATAGATAAACAATTAACTGAAAGAAAAGTTCTTGTTCTTTCACTTAGAATCGAATTATGTGGCCCACGATGTAAAATGAGTGTGACATCCCTGATATAGACAATAGCCTACTTTCTTATGCAAAAACCATCACAAACATAGCAAAAAACATACTTCTTTATCTTTTAATGTCAGTTTTTTGCACTGCACTGTGCACTTCATTTTAATGATTTTTAATGCCATTTAATATTTGCTGTGCTTTTTCCCCTACATTTTCTAAGTCATATTTACATCTATTTTCCTGTTTTACTTTATTGTATAATAAAGTAAAATTAAAAATTAAAAATGTCAATTTAATTCCAAATTTAAATGCTAAAAAAATTATGTATTTGAATAGATTCTTATTTTTGCTTTATTGTATTTAATTTACTTTTATTTCAAATTCGTTTTGTTTGTTTTTTTACTTTATTGAGATATTTCTTTTCTCGTATTGAATTTTATTTTTTGAGTTCTACTTATTTTGTTAGCCTGTAACTTTGTTTAGCTTTTTTTTGTTTAACAGAATTTACCCACTTTGAGATAAATTAAGCGATTCTCTCATCGTTAACATAAGATTACATAATTCGGCGGATTCTTGGGAAACATTATAACATTTTTAATAAGATAGTCACAACTTCTATCGCAGAGTTGTATATTTAACGGTTTCCACGGCAGAAAGAAAAACCGTTACAAGGTAAAGTACCAAAGAAACTGTTCCGCTGAAGTAACCATATTGGTTCTGCCTAATGATACATTCCTACTTACGCCTTTCTAGCAATTGAGCCGAAATGGCGTCAGTGGCGCTGTACGGTAGCCGTGGGTAACGAAAAGACACTGGGACGAGGGCGGACTCAGGGAAGCGGTTTCCGGGTCTCCCTTCCTGGGCTGGGACAGCAGAGAGAGACGAAACGCTCCGGTGGATTAATAGCATTCAAAGGTACGGACAGGTAAGGTACTGCTCGGTTGTTTGCGGTTATTATGATATATAGATTTTTAACTTTAAACAGTGTAGCGACTAGTCGATGGAACCCTAAGGGAGACAAACCGGACAATCAGTTTGAAGACTAGCTGGCAATATGACACCAGCCGCGGTAGCAACTGTTGAATGCTAAAGTTTGACATGTAACACAGTTTCATCGCTTTTGTAGACCCAACGTTGGTTTATCGAGCAAGTTTTTAAAGAGGAAATTATTTAAGGAACTACTGTGTTTACTTAAGCTGGGTACAGGCAAATTGCAAAGTCATTGTCCCAGTAGCAGATATTTGGAAAACTCTGTGAGTGTCTGACAGACTGGGTGTGGTGGACATCTGACTGTTACAGACACTGAGGCCTTCACACACGTTTCAGACTCCCCCTGGCCAGTGACTAAAGCATTATATTAAATTCTCCTTCATTATTTGACACAACTGTCCAAATAAACACTTCCCCTTCTTCATGTTTTGAAAAACAGCTGCGCTACTCACTGCTTTGAACTCATTTATTGCCCCATGGCCCAACTACTGGGAAGCTTGCTACACTTCACCAGGCTTAATCAATTCATAAATCAGAACCATTAAAGAACTTTGCTCCAGATTCCTCTTGTGTACCCTTCCTGACCTCTGCACTTGCTTTCTAACATGCGATTATTCCATGACCTTTGGTTATAAAGCACATTTCCACAAAAGTAAATTTTGCCTCCAGACATCTTTAACAATAACAGAGGGAAACGATAACACATTCTCATTATGTGTCTGTCTAAGATGTGGCTGAGGGCCACTATTGAAGAATTGTCATCCATCTTTGTTGTGTTTTGGACTGGGTGAAAACATGCATATTTCACTTCCTTTCTTGTTAAGTGGTGAGCACTATGGCAGACTCTGCAAGCTGTAATCTCAAGGCGGCAGCTGCCCCTTACTACAGAAAACAAGTAGGTTTTATGGCCAGCTGAACAGAGATCAATTTGATATTAAAAGAACAACATCTTCCCGTAATGAAAGACGCCCCATGGCTCAAATCAAGCACCTTCACCTTTCTCTGACCTTTCCCCTTCCTCCGACTTTATCTCACTAACACAGTCCAACAGGGATCACGTTTGTTTGAAACTACACAGGGATGTTTCCGATCATTTTGTGCTGTGGTGTGAATGGAAAGGCAAAGCTTCATTCACACCAGCAGAGCCAAATGGACTGTGGGTACTGCTGATGTGAAATATAGGATACTTTTCAATTAAGCTGGACTTGTGTCAAAATGTGATTTTTGTTTTTACATAATGTGAATTTTTTTGCAATAATGTCTTTTTGAAATGTCCTAAAAAAAGATCCATTTGAATAGTAAAACAGAACAAAAAAAAAAAACAGGAGAATACAGTTTTAGCAGTTTCTACACTGCCAAACACACTGATGTAAAGTTAAACAGACACATTTTTGAAGATAATAAGTTGACCCAGTAATGTTGTCTTGTTACCAAAACAAATTATAAGCAAATTATATCAATGTGGATTGCCACATTAATACAAACATTTTGTTTATAAGTTTTTAAAGTAACCTATACCTTTCCTTATTTTCTGGTAATTAACTAATCATTTGATTGAGGTGTGTTGACTCAGGGTGATATCTAAAACCTGCAGGACACCGGCACTTGAGGTGTGGAGTCCCCCATCCCTGACTTTTAAAAAAATTATTAAGAATGCCTCAAGTTTCAAATATTGAGGGCATATGTTTAATTTACCCATGTTATCCATAAGCTTAGGCTTATCTGGATGAGGTTTTTGTTTTATTCTTGCATTTATTAAGAGATTCTTTATTTTGTGTTGCTGAAACCCAGAATAAACGTTGTTTCTTCAGTTTGTTTTATATGTACAGCTAGTTAGAAACTTGCCTTGAATACACAGCATGACTTTACACCACCAGTTGTATGAAATAGATGCAAACCTTTTGAGTGTGAAAAATTAAGCCTTAAACCTGCAGCATTTCTAAATGTCAGCAGGCCTGTTAGTTTCCCTTGATTGTAGTTGGCTGTCAAAAAGACTTCCGATAAACATCCGTCCTGCAGTAGTCTATGGGGAAATGGGCCTAAGTAAACACAGAGAGAATTTTAATTTTGATGATTTTAAGTGTCAGAAAGGAGGATTAGCCTTGCAATTTTCAAGCTATTAGCCAATTAACTTCCAGTTTCAAAACATCAAAGCTTCCTAACAGGACTTCGTGACTTTATGTTGGTGGCATTACAGGAGTTGCATCCATCTTTCATACCACAGGTGTCGAACTCCAGGCCTCGAGGGCCGGTGTCCTGCAGGTTTTAGATGTGTCCTTGATTTAACACAGCTGATTTAAATCGCTAAATTACCTCCAGTTCAGGCCTGGTAATGAACCAATCATTTGATTCAGGTGTGTTGACCCAGGGTGAGCTCTAAAACCTGCAGGACACTGGCCCCCAAGGCCTGTGGCTGTAATTATACTCCGCTGCAGATGAAAAATTACAACAGTTCTAAATGAACCCAAACATCTTTTTCTACATGATGTTTTTATGCATATGATGTATAGAGACAGATCTTTGATTGGCTAATATTGGCTGAGTATATTGTAAGACAACTATAGAGAAGATTAGTGCTTTCTAATGCTGGAGAAAGTAGTTTTGCAGTGTGATGTTTTTGAAATAAATTTTAAAAATGAATGCACTTTACAATCAGTCAGTGTGGAATTTGTGTTGTGATTTGATAAAAGGCTTTCTACAAATATTATTATGGAGGTTTAATGGGAGGAAATGAGCATGGAAATGAACAGGTTATATTACCTGCACCTTTAACTGTGCACCAGTGTACAGCAGCGGTGAGTATTATAAAGATAATATTTTGTTACTGAATGGCTCCCACTTGTTTTCAGTAATTTCCTATGTTGTCCTCATTGTCATAAATCATCCTAAGCTTTAAACTCTGTGTGTGTTATGAACAGTCCTGGTGGTTTGCCTGTGGTCGAAAGGCTTTCTTATTCCGCCAATTGTGGCTTTTTTTCCTCTCTGTGGGCTCATATTTTTAAGTGTTTCCAAAACCACAGCTTAAAAGCCTGTGTCATGTCTTTATTACACCACTTTGGCCCACCATTCCTACCTTCAGACCCCCAAGGGCTGCTTAATTACAGTCAAGCCCCCTTCTCTGTGTGTTGTATTGTCTACGTGTGGAGGTCTTTTGCCAAACATCACTTTATTATGCTCAGCTGCTCCGAGGTTCCTGTTGCTTTGATCAGTTGCCAGTAATTTACCATTTTTGTACTTATGCCACTGACTTCATAAAGTCTCCACATTGTTAAATCATTGTTTCATCTTTTTCAATAAGTTCAGAGAGGCCTTAATCCAAGAAGAGCGAGTCTGCAGACCTTTGACACTGCCTGTCAGGGAAGGTGAATAGTTCTTCTAGCATTGCTGGTCCTTCGTGGCTTCACTCCAGCCAATAAATCAACTGTAAGTGCATTACATGCCAACAACTTTGGCTTTCTAAGGTGGCATTTTTCCCTTTTGGCCCTAACTGTTTAATCTCCCCCATGTCTGGCCCACTGATGCCAGTGTGTATGTGTATGTAAGCAGCTCAGCAGCCTGGCCGATTAAATGGCCATTATTAAGAGCGTATTATTGAAGTGTGCCTCCTGCCTGTCTGTCCTGTAGTGTTGTCTTTGAGAGATTACAACTGAGATATTGGACCAGTTTAATTAATCTGCTGCTGGTCTAATGCTGGTTCCCACAGAGCCTGAAGAAGAATAACACTTAGAGTGTGTGTATGTGTGCAACACAACTGAATGCACTTGTGTGGGCTGCTGCTTTAACTCAGATACTCATTAACTGTAAAAACACATTATTAACTGCCTTTGTTGTGTTTTTAGGCCTGAAACAAATGATTTTGTAGGTCATGAGTTGTGACCATAGA
This sequence comes from Maylandia zebra, assembly GCF_041146795.1. Lineage (NCBI taxonomy): Eukaryota > Metazoa > Chordata > Actinopteri > Cichliformes > Cichlidae > Maylandia > Maylandia zebra. The sequence goes on from NC_135178.1 coordinate 28,323,306, forward strand.
GTGTAACCATGGTGTCACCCACCCGGTGTTTAGTGTGTGTAGTGTCTATTGGGATTTGCTCAACCTTCCTCAAACTGTGGGTGATGTGTACATACTCCAAACATGGCAGCACTGTGCCAGCAATATTTATGTTTCCACAATGTGCTGGCTGGCCTGTCATGCAGTTTCCGAGACTAAAACCTTAGTAAAAGTGGTTAGCTCTCAGTAGCCTCCTTAGGGGAAAAAAAGGGCGCTGATATTCTAACACTACCAGTCTTGGTCAGAAAGCTGCATTCACTGACTTTGATGCTTTGCGCCACTATGAGGGTAACGTTTCTGAATTCTTGAATATATTGCTACTCTTTCAGGATGTATGGCTGCTGATTGGCTGTCTATTAAATTTTCCTGTCCTCCTAATGTATTCAAATTTCTGAAACATTTTTAATTTTTAACAGTACTTGCAAAAATAACAAGAAGCAGGTGGTTTTCTGTTTCCAAATTCTTCACTCTGTATTTAGTGGTGACTTGAGCAAAATTCTGTCATGGATTTGATTATTATAACCACTTATTTAATTTTGTATTTATTCATCCGGTGCAGCCAGAGTAGCTCTGATCCACCAGGGCTTGGCCAATGGGAGATTTTGGTTTGCCCTCTGTGTCTGAAAGAGTAGATCCTTGGGAACTCAAAAGTGTAGGTTGGAATCTTTGAATCTTTAGCTTGTTCCAGTCATCCTTTCTCATTCCAAAGCATTACGTGATGCCATTATATTAGAGGGTGTATTCATCTCACCATTGTGTGAGTACACATGGTGTCTTTTAATGTTGGTGCCTTGAGTCATTAGTCATGTTTTTATTAGTGTCCTAATTGAGACCCACAAAGTCTGTGTAAAGATGTTGGAGGGTCAGCGGCAGCATAAGTCTTTGGTTTATCATCTCATTCTGTGCTTTAACAGAATTACCTTTCTTTATGGCTCAGAAATTAAACTAACAGAAACTAGGCTGCATAGATGGGTTGGATTGGTATCTGGGAACTGGAGGCTGGATTCAGGTTTCTGGTTCTTTATAGTGTAATTCAAGCAATTTCAGAGCAGTGGTATGACAGCAGGGAGGAGGCTGTTGTCATCAGGGAGTGCTATTGTTGAGTGCTTGGTTGGCGACAATGTTTATGTAGATGGCACTCATCCAGTTAACATCCACATGAATCCAGGGACTCAAGGTTTCCACGGAGATTGCTTTAAAGTTGATGAATTTAAGGACAAGGCCTCATATGGTCTCTGATCACTTGGATTGCCCCTTTACCTTAATTCAGCACTGCTCCATTCTAAATGGGTTGAGTCTCCCCCCTTACTGTCCTGCATGCGGTTGGTCTTAAAATGTCTTCAGGGTTCAGGCACGTGTTTCCCCTTCTCTGTAAGCCCAGCTGCCCTATATAGGAAAGGCTTCAGGAACGAAAGGGATAAACAGCCATTGTTCTCCTTGTGTGCTTGGTGAAACCACCCTGTCAGCAGGACAGATCGCTGCCCACTTTGATCTAGATACAGACCACTCCCAACTACCATCTAATACATTTAACAGCGTGAAATGGTTCCCCAGGTGACCACAAATGTGTTTGTCAAATGCCACGGTCAAATCAGGTTCCCATGCCATGTCTTTCCACCGGCAAAGATTACATAACCAGAGTGCATCTCCGTTTGGCAACACACAGGAGCCTGCCTCTTTCTAATGCTTATCACACTCCACCTGTCAACTCCCAGTGTGTTGGTGATAAAATGGAGCCTGTTCTTCCTGCTCATTCATTATGTAGCGAATTTATCAAATGAGGCTGTTGCTCTGTCGTCTGCTCAGGGTCATAGGGAGAGCCAGGAGCAATGAGCAGGCAATACTGTAACAGCTTAATGAGAGTCTGGGAAGTTACTTGTGCAGATTTGATAACGTCTGCAGTGAGAGTGATAGTGTTAACAATGGTGTGGCCATCGGCATCTGAACTTGGACTACATGTTTTGGTCTTTTTGCAAAGATATAAGGTATAAATGTAGCATTTTTCTAATTGTATAAAAAGAAATAGTCAAATATCAAAGTTTTTGCTGTTGCTACAGGTTTTTTTGCCACCTTTCTTTGTAGCTCTCTGAGGTTATTAGGATCCCACAAATCAATGTGACAGCACAGCTCTAAAACCTTGAAAACATCAATTAATTATTCTATTCAAAAAGTTGTTTCAGTTGCTTTCCACAAAATAATGTTTTTAAATTTATATCAGTATTTTAAACTAAATGATTACATTCATGATTTGGTTGATTTAATTGTTTGTTTGTTTTTTTACATTTTGTTTTTCATAAGAAAATTGAAGCAGACTCAAGTCAAATGGGTGTTTTTTTTCAGCTGTGCAGCATAAATCCAGTATAAATATGTCACTTATTTTATGGTGGTTTAACAGATATCAGTGTTTTTTCAGGCTTAAACTTGAACAACTGATTTAACCATAAGGCTGTAACCGTGTAAGTCACAACAGCAATAAAATTTTAAAACATAAGGAAAAACAAAGGCCTCGTTGAGCTTATAGGCTACACAAAATGTTATTATTAATTTGCTGGATACAACTTTTACAGAGTGAAAAGTTGTGTGTGTGTGTGTGTACATATATGTATTGTTCAACTGAATAGATATTTATGATGCATAAAAGTTATCTGAATCATTACAATGGGTCGCAGCAGGACATGTCATTTACCACTCTTTTTTCCCTCTCCTACAGGCTTGACAGACATCACATAAACCGTAGCGATGTCTCAGTCTGGAGAGAAAGGAAAGGTGAGTAAATGTCAGAAATTTCCTCACATCACAGTTTAGATTAAACTATGCAGATTTTTGGTGGGTGGTTTTCTAATAAGGATCTGGTGATTAAGGGCCATGGTACTTGTAATCTCTAACACACACGCCTTCACAAGCATCCACAGAGGATATCCTGTTTAAATGCAACTGTTTCATGGCTTGGCTTTATTGTGTGTTTAAAGTTTCTCAGTGATATGTATCATCATCAATCTCTCTCTTATACACTTCAACTGTACACCTAGACTTCATAAAATGATGAGGCAGGAGTTTAGAGGATTTATCAGATGAAAGAAATAAGCAGAAAAATGTCATGTAACATAGTTATACTATGCTATCACCTAAATGCAAAACATCACATATACTTCTGACTAGTTTGCAGCTTATTTTTTGTAGTTTCTGATCCTATTTGTTTTTCTTGTGCTACAGTTTCCAGATGCTGCAGGTTATGTAGGGTTTGCTAACCTGCCTAACCAAGTGCACCGGAAATCAGTGAAAAAAGGGTTTGAATTTACCCTCATGGTTGTAGGTGAGTGGTCGAGTGCTCAAGTTTCAAAGTGGGCATACCAGAAAAGGTTTGAAGTACTCCATATGTTTTCTCTTGAAAGTACAGATTTATAGTTTAGTCTCTATTTTTCAGGGGAGTCTGGTTTGGGCAAATCCACATTGATAAACAGCCTGTTTCTCACTGATCTCTACCCTGAACGTTACATCCCTGGTGCTGCAGGTATGTACACACACACACACACACACTTTAATATTAAAAAAGGCCTACTGCAATGTCTCCAGCAAAGTGTTATTTCAAGTGGAATGCTGAGAATGCTGCAGTCTCAAAATGTGACCCTGCCCTACTTATGACTTGACTTAGATTAGGACTTGGGCTCTAGCTTGAAAACAATTATCCAGGCCCTCACAGTTCAGAAAACACATATCACTCTTATATGGCAAAACCGGCGGTTTGGGCCAAATCTGGTGTAATTTTCTGATTTGTTTTAACAGAGAAGATTGAGCGGACAGTGCAGATTGAGGCATCAACAGTGGAGATCGAAGAAAGGGGAGTGAAGCTTCGTCTCACTGTAGTTGACACTCCTGGATACGGCGATGCCATCAACAGCCAGGACTGGTGTGTTTTTGTTATGTTGTTTTTGTTGTTGTGGGGGAGTTAGAACAACTTGAGACGTGTGCAGCGTGATCTCCTATCCTCCCCACCTGTCCCCGATGCACCTTTTTTTCCAAGTTTTGTCTCAGGCTCCTTATTTCTTACCTCTCCTCCCCCTGCATTCTCCGTGTCTCCTATTATGTGTGTATGCGTCTGTAATGTGTCGGTATGTGTGCTTACTTGTGGGGCGTCCTACTCTCAACGTGGGCTCTCTGTCCAGGATACGTTTCCTGTTAATTGTGCTGGCATAGCTGTATTTCTACATTCGTGGGTCCTCTTCATAACAACTCCACACTTAATAAAAGGAAACGTATCTTCACTTACCTTTCATTTCTTTCTACAAGATTTGTGTGCCACTTTTTTAGCATTTAGATTATGAATATTAAATGGTAGGTAAATGAAACCAAATTTTAAGCGCTATTTAGAAATTAAAGACGAAGAGTAAATTTCAGACAACAGTTTAGACCAGCCGTCCCCTACCTTTTTTGCGCCACGGACTGGTTCATGTCCGACAGTATTTTCACGGACCGGCCTTTAAGGTGTCGCGGATAAATACAACAAAATAAAACCAGTACTGGTACCAAAAAAAAGGAAGATTTATTCATAACACATGGGAAAAGACCCAGGGAAACAGAGTTAACGATAAAAATGATTTAAAAAAAATGATAAAAAATAACGATAAAAAACAATCAAAACCCTGAAAACCATAACTTTCACAACTCTCACATCCCGGTACCAAACGACTCATGGACCGGTGCCGGTCCGGGGGTTGGGGACCGCTAGTTTAGACTACTGAACTGAGAGAAGGTAAAGAGGTAAAAGTTAAAACTGATGGAATAGTATGATTAAACATTAACGTTATGTATGTTTGGTTGCTTTGTTTAACACTGATAGAAATAGGAATGATGTTCATTCTACAAGTTGATTTTCATATTTGACTGTTTGGCTAGAAGATATAAAACTGCACCCATCAGCTACATTTTTTATCTTATGAGTCAGAAACAGATGGTGTGAAAATGGCTGCTTTCCTTTTTTTTTAAAAAAGTAACACTGCTGTTGTTAGGGAGGTTGAGATGGTGTGCCAATTACAGCAACAAAACCTTTCATTTTAAGTTGATTCCATTGAATTTCCAGCTCTTACAGGGACATAAACCCCTTCAACTGGAAATGACCTATTCATTCAGTCATAAACCGGGAGGATTTATAATATCAGTGATCTATTGCCTGACATGTAAAACTACACTCTAAAGGGTTTTTGTGGGAGTTAAAGCAGGTTTCTGAAGATCTATATCATCCTGTGTGTTCAATTCAGTGGAAGTATGTCCTGGCCTTATTCTGAGAAACTATTTCTTCACTTTGACCCTTCTAACCTAATGACAGGTGTTTTACAGCTCTAACCTGCTCTTTGTGTATGAGAAAATCTAACTTGGAGTGAAAATAAGTTGTGTATTAAAACTAACAAATTCCTTACTGGTGCAGATAAATGTTTTTTGGGGGGATGGGATGTTCTGTATTTGATTTCAGTTTTAAGACCATCATCCAGTATATCGACAATCAATTTGAACGATACCTCCATGATGAGAGTGGGCTGAATCGAAGACACATAGTGGACAACAGAGTGCATTGCTGCTTCTACTTCATTTCTCCGTTTGGACATGGGTAAGTAAGCACAGACACAACACTAAAGACACCAGAAACGAGCTGACTTGTACTTAACACACTACTTTTAATCATGTTTGGTGGTTCTAAAACAGAACTTCCTTAATTTGGGTATTTCAAAACTACACCAACTCTTGCTGTTTATGACATCTTTAGCATTAGCGTTTTTGATTAACTTGAGTTCCTTTTACACATTTCAGTTCTGCTTTGTTTCTCAGTACTGTCATATGCTGTGAAAGGCAGTTATTCCTTGTCCAATTTTATCATTTTTGTCATTTCAAAACAGTTTTTCACTGTGTCCTAATTTCCCTCTTTGTTTTTCCTTCTTTCCCAGTCTAAAACCACTGGATGTGGAGTTTATGAAGGCCATCCACAGCAAAGTCAATATAGTCCCAGTCATTGCCAAGGCTGACACACTGACTCTGAAGGAGAGGGATCGCCTGAAGAGGAGGGTGGGTTTGATTTTACACCCACAGACACATAATTTCAATCCTAAGATGTCTGTTTTCTGGTGTATACACCACATGTAATCATCTTTATTCAAATACTACCACAAAGCCCAAATGCCACTTACTAAAGACACTGTTAATCCAATTAGCAGATATATGTGTACGCCATTAGAAAGTGGCTTATAATCATAGAATGGAACAAAACAGTATTATATAGCTTATCTGTCTATAATGGCAGCTTAGCATGTCACACCTCTTTGCGTTCATGTGAGAAAGCACTCGTGCACTTCTCCCTGTGATTGCGCTGATGAACGGCTTTAAGTTTTTGCGTTTCTGATGAAATCACCAGTTTCAAAGTAAAGGGAGGGACAAACCAAGAAAGGAAACAGTAGAAGGGGTGGACTGAGGAAAGTTTGTTGTATATAATTTAGATGAAGCACATTTCATCCAGTTTCAACATGTCCCACATACTTCCTCTTGGACCTGACCCAAGTGTCTGCCTGCCTGCCTGCACGCTTCTCAGCTTCCTGCTGTCCACAGGGGAAGGACATTGTAGTACCGCTCATCACACACACTTCACAGCAGTGTGTTCAGCTGATAACGTCTTGCTTCAGATGATTTAGGAGGATTTTCCTCGTCTTTCCTTGTCTTATTTCCTTTTTTATATCTATGAGACAACTTGAGTATTCCTTATTTCTGTGCTTTTTGTCTCAATTCAGAGAAAATTGGAACTAGTTGGTTGATAATGTCATTTTCTGTTTTTATATAATTAATTGATTTTAATGTAAAGATGTTGCCTCAGACTGAGAAGTTACATCAGAAATTATTTTTGAACTTTAGCACTTTTTGTATTTGAAATGATTAAGTGAGAAAAAGACCCACTCTTTGCAGCCTGGTAAAAAAGCATATTGTGCCTCAGTTGCTAATAACTTTTTTCTGTCAGCCCTCTTTAATTGAAAGTCAGCCTGTCTCCTCACCTTCCCCGGATGCCCAGACCTCCCACCTGCTTCTCATTCAGGTCTCGGAGCCGGTGGTCTGGCAGGCGTCAGGCTGATCGGCTGACCGGAGTCCAGCTCTGCTTTGTTCTCCCAAACAGCCAATCTGTTTTGTTAGAATCCTGGGCTGTTAAATTTCTTGAAGTCACCGATGCAGTATCTTAGCAAATTGCAGGTTACAGTTGGTCATTCAGGATATTTCTTCTTGTACTCACTGAGACAGCAGGATTTAACAGTGGGCGCACATGAAAACTCAGTAACTGCACTTAACTGCAACTCAAACCTCAAGTCTGTTCCTTTGGCAGTTAAGAATAAAAAATACCATGTTTCCTGCCACTGCTGACCCCCACCTCAAGCTGAAGGAAACCCCCAAGCTTTTTGGCTTTTTGCTCCAGCTGCCAGCCTTCAGCAGGTCAGCTGTCTTTATCAGAGTTTTGGCTCAACTTTTGTTTAATTTTGTGTGTATTTTTCTCCCTTTACTATAAAAGTTTAGCCAGGAGAAGTGAAGTGAGAAATAATAAGGGACAAGGGACTCTAAGGAAATACTGTAACAGTATCACTCTGATCTGACCTCTTTTCAGCTAAACTTTCAGTTTGTTCACATGCTCTGCTAAGTGTTCCCTTAACATACAATTCCGACTGTACAATGAGCAGCAATTAGCTGCAGAGTTTAACAAAACTGTCAAACTCACGCATACCCACACCCAATAAGATCTATAACATCTAAAGCGATGAAGAAAACAGGAAATATAGAGGATTAGTCAGCTAATCCCATGTGGCTCTCCAAATGACGTTCCTCCCAGTTTTCTCAAAAAGGTATTTCCTACCATCAGACCACACATTCCGAACATTATTAATACTAGTTTTCTGTCTGGTCAAGTACCTAAGGAGCTTAAGCATGCAGTCATACATCCTTTACTTAAGAAACCAGGCTTTGACAGTTCAGTCATGTAAAATTTTAGACACATTCCCTTTCACACTTCCCTTTCTTAGTAAGATCCTGGAAAGGATTGTTTATACTCAGTTGATGGACTATTTGAATGACTCTCAATTGTCGGAAATCTTTCAGTCCGGCTTTAAGCCATTTCACAGTACGGAGACAGCCCTCGTAAAAGTTATGAATGATGTTCTGATAGCGACAGACCATGGTAAATATGCAGTGCTGGTCTTCTTGGACATGACTGCTGCATTCGACACAGTGGATCACGATTTGCTGATCTCCCGCTTACAGCACTGTGTGGGAATTTCTGGTTCAGCACTGTTGTGGTTAAAATCTTATCTCTCAAACAGGACCTTTTGTGTTAAGTTGGGGTCGGCTTCATCCCCTGTGGCCCCTCTGCTTTGGGGTGTGCCACAGGGATCTATTCTTGGTTCATTATTGTTTGCACTGTATCTTTTGCCTCTTGGCGCAATATTTCAAAAACATAGTGTCATTCCATCTACATGCAGATGACTGCCAGCTTTATTTACCTTTTAGTCATTCAGATAGTCTCCCAAGTCGACCTCTGCTTGACTGCCTTAGTGATGTTAAAGCATGGTGGCAAAAAACGTTTTACATTTTAATGATCATAAGACGGAAGCGATCTTATTTGTCCCAAATCGTGTTTCTGACGCTCCAGATGTTGATCTTGCCGCTTTGACTTCCATTTAAAGAGTTCAATCACAAATCTCGGAGTAAAAATTGATTCTGCACTTACCTTTGATGGTCATGTAAACGGGGTGGTAAAATCAGCATTCTATCACCTCAGACGTTTATCAAAGGTTAAGCCCTTTCTTTCCAAGCGTGACTTGGAAAGTGTTATTCATGCCTTTATTACTTCACGTTTAGATTATTGCAATTCTCTTTTAATAGGGGTTGGGCAGGGCACTTTGTCACGCTTGCAACTAGTCCTTTTATTGGTTTTTAAATCTATAAATGGTCTGGCACCTGTTTATTTGTCTGATTTGTTGAGGCCCATGTCCCCATTCGTTCGCTTCGGTCAGCTGAGAAGCTGTTGCTTTCAGTCCCTAAGTCAAGGCTGAAACTTAGAGGAGACTGACCATTCTCTGTTGCAGCTCCGATGCTTTGGAATAACCTCCTCTCCATATTAGACAAGCTACATCAGTGCCAGTTTTTAAGTCCAGATTAAAAACCTATTTTTATTCCCTGGCTTTTAACTCTGTGGGTAACTGACATTTTCATTAATTTTATTGCTATGTCTGGTTTTTGCTATTTTATTACTATATTTATATTTGTATTGTACAGCACTTTGGTCTACCAGGTGTGTTTTTAAAGTGCTATATAAATAAACGACGACGATGATGATGAGCTATCTTCCCTACATTTAAAAATGGCACCATGTGGCTCTTGGGAATGTATATTATTCCTACTGACTCTTGTTTGTTTACAATCTGGGCATGTACAACTTTTATCTCCGTCCTTGTATAAATGACTAAACTGCTGTGGCGCTTCTATGTGGGTTTTGTGTATTTCATATATACAAGGATGCCCTACTTTGATGATCGCAAAGCTGCACTTTTTAGTGTCAGTATTACAATCTTTGGTCTTTAAATAAAAAAGAAAATACATATTACAACACAGCTGAAGTTGAACAGAATTGTACTGATTTAACTGTTGAAGTAAAAAGATGAACCAGTGAACAAGAGACTCCTTTTAGAAAGTGGAAGCACATAAACTCTACTGCTGCTTTCCAGCATTTTGAGTTACATTAAAATGAATCATATACTGGGTGAGATCAAGAACTTCCACATCTTTTCCCATTAAAAAAACAAAAACCATACCTGATTTCAATGTGGGCTCTATGCACTTCAATGTTGCCTCCTTTTCAGCTCTCAGCGCATCTGCTTTCATATGCTCAACCTGTTTATTTTCCCTGAAAGTCCTACTTGGTGGTGGGATCATTGCCATCAAAGTCAATTCAGATTGACACAGGACTTGATGTTTACTCTGTACAAGTTTGGCAGTTCTGGTGAAATCGCAAACTTTCTTCTTCAAATAGTCAAAGGGACAGTAAAATGGTCCAAAATTGTTCAAAATGAAATTGGGCAGCAGAACTTTTCATCACTCTTTACATAGGAAATTATGTTGGAATGAAAATGATGGCTGACTAATTTACAATGAATTCAGGATATTTCACATATCTGACCCAGTAATCTGTTTTTTTTGCATGTTTAGAAGTTTGACGTGCCATGGTAATGCCCATTAATCTCTATTAAGTGTCTCTCGGGAAAATGGACGGGAGTATTTGTTGGGTTGATCAGATAAGTTCAAGTGGCTCTTAGGTATACGTGCCTGACTCCTGCTGTACAGTCCTGTACAGTATGGCACCAAGGCCTTCCTTTGAGGTCAGAGCACTATCAGCCAAGAACCTGCCAGAAAGCTGAATGCTGGAGAATGATTGATAACCTCCAGTGTTTCTCCCACACAATTTATTAGTTTGTTTTTTGGAGAGCAGTTTCTCACCGCTCGGAGAATTTGTTTCCCCTCCCTCAAAGGCTCGTACAGTCCTTTCCCCTATTATTAGTGGGAAACAGCTTGTATAGAACAATATAAATTTCCTGCAACGTGTCAAGACTGTTCCACTGACAAGACACAAGTAGCACAGCTCAGGCTCAAAGAACAAATTGAACAAGCGTTCACCGGAACTACTCGTCATTTGCCTGCGTTTTAACCAGTTCTTCCCTTCCTGGCAGTGCTTCCCCCACCAGCCTATTATTTTCTCGCCCTTCATCTTTGTGTCCTCTTTTTTTTCTTTTTCTTTTTTCTTTTTTTTTTTTTACGCTTGTTCTAATGCCAATTTCCTTCACCAGAGTCATCGTGGTCTCTAGCTCATAACTTGCCCTGAGGAGGGTATATTGAGGGTCTGATCCTCTCAGTCTGGGTCCCTAAAGTCATATCCTGTGTGGGGATTTAGTCTGAAAGTGCTTTACTGGTTGTTTTCTGTTTGAGTGAAGAGGATGGTACACAGCTGGTTTAAAGTGGAATCCAGATGAGCAAAAAAAGAGTAAAGACCTTTATTCTTATCTAAAAAAAAAATAGAGTGCATATTTCTATTTTTTCCCTTCTGTAGCTACAACACTAAAATTGACTGATTTCAACAGCCACCTTTTTTTGTATAAAATTGAGGAAGAGAGGAAGCTTAAAAAACTAATAGAAATCCAAGATTTATGTGAATGTAACTAAAAACTGGGCCAGCTGCTTGCACTGACGAATTACCTCTCAAGCAAATTACGAGTCGCTGTGTGTTGTTTTCATGCTTTGATTAAATGTGCCTAAAATAAACACTGCCCAGAACAAAGGGAAAACATCTAAGATCCCAGTCTGTGATTTTTGGAAGTGATCAGCATATTTAAAGTGTGAGGAATTTGCACTAAAAGGTAAAAGAGTGGATAAGGATGCCTTTGCTATAGGCAAAGGCGTAAGAAAGTTGTATTAAGCTGATTGCGACTGTGTGAGCTTTCTTTCCTTTTGTGTAAAGACTAAAGTCACAGGTCAGTGAAGGCCAGAGAACCCAGCCCCTCTGCTGTTCTCGCGCAAGCCTGTAGACCGCAAACAATACCGCAGCCTCTTTTTCAAGTCTTCCTCGTCTCCTCTTCTTTCTTCTCCTTATCTTTCTGTTTGCCCTTGTTCGCACAGCATTTTGTTACTTACTACCATGTCCCCAACTCCTCCGCCATACTCCTACTTTGTGAATAAGCTCTCCACTGGTGCACGTTACCAGTGTCGACACAGTCGGTAATAATAATGACTGTTTTTATTTGCATCACTATTAATTTTTTTTTTTTTTTTTTTAAGTGACAGAAACCAGACACAGAAACCCGATTAAATAAACATTGAGAACAAAAAATTTACCTAAACTGAAAGAATCCACATAGTTTACTGAAAAGGCTGAAACTGCAGCTTTTTACACCGATTATTTTTGCAAAATGTGTAAAACTAAATATCACCAAAATAAAGGTAAAAGAAAATAATACATTAAAAAAATGAATTATTGAATAAATTCAATACAAAAATGCATAAATAGTGTTTCATAAATAGTGATCATACCTAACTTGTTCACCTCCTTTTCTTTTTTTTTTTTTTTTTTTGCGTTAAACTTTCTCTCTAATTTTAATAATTTGAACCAAGTTTAGTTAAATGGCAAAATCAATGCATGATTAGTAGTCAGATATGTTACTCTAGGATATTACCTCATATTTTTGAGGTAATTATACGCACATGATTAATGATATGTAGTTTGTGGGAGTTTCCTGATGAGCTTCAGTTTAAATTCTTATTGTGCAGGCCAGAGATGGGCCTTACTGTAATCCAATTACTTTTTTCAAGTAACGAGTAAAGTAAGGGATTACTATTGCAAAAAAGGTCATTTGATTACTGTTACTTTCCCGTAAGCACGCTGCGTTACTGCGTTACTAAAACGGTGATTTTTTTTTTTGATTTTTATTTTTTTTGCGAGAGTGTCTCATGACAATGACGTAAGCCAGTGCGACATTCGTGGCAACAGCTGTGTGCAGATCAACAAAGGATAATATATCGAGTGTGGGAGCGCATATGACCGTGCAGTGTTTAAGGCGTGGAAGTACTGACCTTACTTTGAGTTAGATTCCGTAAAAAGTGACAAAAACATTAGCATTCGCTGTTCACTGCGTGGGAAGAAAACTTATTTTTACAGCGAAAAAAAACCCCTAAACTTCCGAGCAAGCACCAACAGTACGCTGCCACGGGAATGTGAAACTCCCAGATCCTTCCACTGACCGCTACGACACACCTGCACCAGGGCAAACCTCCGCCTGCCCCACTCCTGCTATACAGGTAAAAATAGAGCAACAGGACCACTGAGTCTTTGATTTTATTTATTTTCTGCTGTGTTTTACTTGCATCTATTTGAAAGAGTGAGTGTAAGCACAGAAACAAATTTCTGGTGCTGCAAAATGCTGCATATAATTTAATGTTTGCTTGATGCATAAAGTTAAAAGATTAAAACTAATAAAACAAGTTTCAAAAAGAGACTTTTTCATTTGATTACATTTTATATGATGAATTATGCAGAAAAAGTAGAATTGGGCTGAAAGATCTATTGCTTTATTACCTATTCAGGTTGTAAATCTTTTTTTTTTTAAAGTAACTAATTACTAATTATTTTCAAAAGTAAAGTCACAGGATTACTTTTTGGGGGAAGTAATCAGTAATTAATTACTTACTGATTACTAATCAGTAATTGATTACTAATCAGTAATTAGTTACTGCTTACGGTACTTTTTTCAAGTAACCAACACTGGTGCAGGCTTAGACTGGTACCTTATCAGTGAGATTATGGGGGTGATTGCAAGTTCCTTGTGTCAAGCCCTGATCAGCTTGTGCTTGATCCTTTTCCTTCCAGTGTTTCAAACAGGGTGATATATTTATTTTTATGCCCTCCTTTGGTCATTGTGCCAGGGAACGTTCCCCATCTCCAAAGATTTTAAAATAATAAATAGGCCTTTTGTCTCATGGAACACACAACTCTGTTACACACTATTAATTGCTTTTAAGTGAAGAAAGTGTGGGTCAACTGTAGCATTACAAATCTGAAAAGATCATTTCTGGACTTTGGCTTACTGCTGATGAGTCACTTGAAGCTGTTGAGTCCCTTTTGATTAGCAAATAAAGTCACAAAACTTGGTTTGTGGCTGTCCTCTTTTAAATCTCACATAAATACAAGATTACGTGAATGGCTCAATTGTATCTCTGTGTATGCTCTTTGATCAAAGGAAAGGTGGGTGGTCTTAACTGTACTAATGCTTAGCCCAGACAATAGGAGTGTGGGTGGCTGTGTGTTTGTTTGTTCATTATTACTCATACGATACCTTCGTGGTACTATGATTGTAGGACTTCCTTTGTACTTTACATCAGTACCTCACTTTAAAAACATTCAAATCTGGACCAACAAAATATTTCTAGATAGTGTTTCTGTGTGTTGTGGTGTTCTACTGGTGCTGCTGTGTGTCACAATTAGTTTTGTACTTTTAAGGGAACTTTCTGGGGGATTTAGTCTGTAGATTGTCTGGTCACAATGGCTTTTTTTAACCTGCCTTGTTGTTGTTCTTTTACTTTGGTGAATCACTGACCTCCTTGAGCTACAAGGCTCCATGCACGTAACATACAAGCTCTGTTCCTGCTACTAATGCCAGATTATACCAGTTGAACACAGTATGTTAGCACTTAGCTGTGTGTGTGTGTGTGTGTGTGTGTGTGTGTGTGTGTGTGTGTTGGGTTAGATGGCTGGTATGAGATCTAAATCCCCCTCCGACCCCCTCAGATCAGGTATTGTTGGGGCTCCTTCACCCCCTCAGACTCCCTGCAGGCAGGAGAGAGCCGGTTAGCTGAAAGGCGTTTCCTTGCAAGACAAAAGTGTTCGGTCTCATGTGTCTTGAGGTTGTATTTGGAAGCTAAATAGTAGGTTTATATGTGAAGGTATGTGAAATGTGTTTTCTGGAATGTTATTTACAAAGATACGAGTTCAGTACTCTCTAGCAAGTGTCAATATTTGTTGACATATTTCATTAAAAGCTACGTGCTTTGATTTTGTGAGAGAGAATTAGAAGTCTTGTTATGAGTTTGGAAAAGTCTTAAGGGGTCATACCTTTCTAGACAGCTTTTTGACCATTTTTATCATGGTGTTTAACAGTACTGTCCCTTTTATTTTTTGTAAGGCTATATTGCTGCTTGCTCATATTTCTTCTTTTTTGTCACGCAGAAAGTAGGAATCCATCATCAGACCCATCAATACTCTATTTTTCATGAGATTTACTGTGACTTGAAACACATTAACAGAAAATGTGTTTTTGACCATAATATTTGTTTATCCAGTGTGAAACTCCAGCTATAGCTCATCTTTTAACGCATTTACTGATTACATTTGCATTAAATGCCCTTTTTATTTTTTTAATTAAAAAAATATATTTTAAAGTCTTTGCTTCAAGCATCTCTTATATAAGGTTGTAACGTATTAAGCAAATTTGTATAGTGGCACCAGTATACAAAGATGGTGAAATAAAAGTTGGTTGCCAGATAACAATGCATTGACAATTTTCACCTTGGTTCTAACATTTCTTTACTATTAAAATGAACCGCTACAGTGGGACAAAAAAGTATTTAGTCAGCCACCGATTGTGCAAGTTCCCCCACTTAAAATGATGACAGAGGTCAGTAATTTGCACCAGAGGTACACTTCAACTGTGAGAGACAGAATGTGAAAAAAAAATCCATGAATCCACATGGTAGGATTTGTAAAGAATTTATTCGTAAATTAGGGTGGAAAATAAGTATTTGGTCACCTCAAACAAGGAAAATCTCTGGCTCTCACAGACCTGTAACGTCTTCTGTAAGAAGCTTTTCTGTCCCCCACTCGTTACTTGTATGAATGGCACCTGTTTGAACTCATAATCTGTATAAAAGACACCTGTCCACAGCCTCAAACAGTCAGACTCCAAACTCTGCCATGGCCAAGACCAAAGAGCTTTCGAAGGACACCAGGAAAAGTATTGTAGACCTGCACCAGACTGGGAAGAGTGAATCTACAATAGGCAAGCAGCTTGGTGTGAAAAAATCAACTGTGGGAGCAATCATCAGAAAATGGAAGACATACAAGACCACTGATAATCTCCCTCGATCTGGGGCTCCACGCAAGATCTCATCCCGTGGGGTCAAAATGATCATGAGAACGGTGAGCAAAGATCCCAGAACCACACGGGGGGACCTGGTGAATGACCTGCAGAGAGCTGGGACCAAAGTAACAAAGGTCACCATCAGTAACACACTACAACGGCAGGGAATCAAATCCCGCAGTGCCAGACGTGTTCTGCTGCTGAAGCCAGTGCATGTCCAGGCCCGTCTGAAGTTTGCACATGGATGATACAGCAGAGGATTGGGAGAATGTCATGTGGTCAGATGAAACCAAAGTAGAACTTTTTGGTATAAACTCAATTCGTCGTGTTTGGAGGAAGAAGAATACTGAGTTGCATCCCAAGAACACCATACCTACTGTGAAGCATGGGGGTGGAAACATCATGCTATGGGGCTGTTTTTCTGCCAAGGGGACAGGACGACTGATCCGTGTTAAGGACGGAATGAATGGGGCCATGTATCGTGAGATTTTGAGCCAAAACCTCCTTCCATCAGTGAGAACTTTGAAGATGAAACGAGGCTGGGTCTTCCAACATGACAATGATCCAAAACACACCGCCCGGGCAACAAAGGAGTGGCTCCGTAAGAAGCATTTGAAAGTCCTGGAGTGGCCTAGCCAGTCTCCAGACCTCAACCCCATAGAAAATCTGTGGCGGGAGTTGAAAGTCCGTGTTGCTCGGCGACAGCCCCAAAACATCACTGCTCTCGAGAAGATCTGCATGGAAGAATGGGCCAAAATACCAGCTACTGTGTGTGCAAACCTGGTAAAGACCTATAGTAAACGTTTGACCTCTGTTATTGCCAACAAAGGTTATGTTACAAAGTATTGGGTTGTATTTTTGTTATTGACCAAATACTTATTTTCCACCCTAATTTACGTATAAATTCTTTACAAATCCTACCATGTGGATTCATGGATTTTTTTTTTCACATTCTGTCTCTCACAGTTGAAGTGTACCTCTGGTGCAAATTACTGACCTCTGTCATCTTTTTAGGTGGGGGAACTTGCACAATCGGTGGCTGACTAAATACTTTTTTGCCCCACTGTAAATACCAATGCCAGTTTTAGTTCCAGTTGACCTTTGAAAACCTTTACAGTACTCCTATATTAGCTCTTGCCTTCAGAAAAGTAAAAATTAAACATTAAAGTAAGTGCATGGCTTTATAAGGTGTAGAGCAAGCAGTAGTTTACACACAGTTGGACCTACTGGAGTCTTACAAGAGGCACACTGTGGATTTTCCTTTAATAATGTCTTCAGCCTTGGAAAAAAGGGACCCCTGTCCTTTAATCTCATAACAAGCAGCGACCCTCCATGTGGGTCAGTCTTAACAAATCTGTTCGGTTTCTCTCAGTCTCTAATGAAGAAATTGGAATAGTGCATCATAAGGTTTAAGGAGTTTCTGGTATGAAAGAAGGTTTGAAAGCTACTCGGATGTCCTGCTTCTACTGGCAGGGATGCATTGTTTTATTCCCATAGCTTCCTTGAAGAAGCTGGCATGCATCTTTAAGGTTACATAAACCTTATTGAAAGTGCTCTTGGTCTGATCTTTAGTCTTACGATTCTTAGTTGGTCACGGTTGATTGGAATTGAAATGCAGTTTTTTTTTTTTTAAATCCTTTTTGGCTTTCTGTAATGTTATTCTTCTATGTCTGCATTGTTGAGTTCCCAAGAGTACTTTGCGCCATGTTTCTCCTTCCAAGTATTGTTCCATGCCACAGTTTGACTTTATTGGATACAAATCAGACCAAACCAAGAGACTCAGCTCTATCCTCAGCAATCACACGAAAAAAGCCTTTAATAGTTGGGAGTGTTTGCTTGTGCATGCAGTCACCTGTTGAATGCCAGTACTACAGTGATCACCACAATCCCCTTTTTTTGTTTCTGTGTTCTTTTCTTTGGCTGGTGTTTGTTTCCTTCCAGTGATGTTTGTTCATAGCTTGGCAGGTGTTTGAGTCATTCATATTCTTTTTTTGCTTAGCTTATGAGAATGAACAAATCCTGAAAATATTTTTCCCTCGGCAGGTTAAGAGATGAATGTGGAATCCCTCTAATGATGGGTTTGCATCTTGTTTCTTTATGATTGGAGGTGTTGGCTCAACCTACTTTGCAGTTGAAAAAGTGCTTAGTCACATCTCCCACCACTACACCCTGTGTAATTATATCTATGTATAGACCTGCGGGTATGCTATATTTGGGCTGTACATAATTGTTACAGTATATTTCATACTCCTATTTCAAGAACTGAGTGATACCAGCTTTTCTCTGTAAATACACGTCTTGCATGACTCACCTGCCGTTTGCCCTATTTCTAATCTTCAAACCTAACAGTACCATTTCATATCATACCCTCACACTGGACTCAGAGCTGCCCAGCATGATGGAGTCTTTCTACAAACATCACTTCATATTCTGTGATGTAAACCGATAAATTGTTGGCTTCCTTTTCTAATTAATGCTCAGGCAGAGTCTGGAGTTGAATTGTTTGTATGCTGCTCCGACAGCTTCGAACAAACCACTAAAGCCAATCATAACAGTGGGGTGGGAGTGTGTGGCGTATTATGGCCTGACATGATGGTCATAAAGTTAACTTGGTTCCCACTGCCAATATCCCTGTGCCAACTAAAACACTCAATTACGAGAAGGAGAGGCTGGTGTAGCGCTGGGGATTAAGGCCTACATTGTGTACAGTAAATCAGCAGGAGACAACAGGTATTTGGAGCGAGTGGTGGTTTTGAAATCACATGATCCATTAGCGGTCTTGATTATAGGTCTCAGCCTGTGCTAAGCACATGTTACAGAACAGAATAATTCAGGTAAACAGCCATTTAGGATTAACAAGGTCTGGAAACAGATGATGGCAGACAACAGACTTGTGTTTGCGCAATGACTGATGCAGGTTTGTAGATATTTAATTGTACTTTGCATTTGTAAAAAACTGTTATTCTGTTTTTATCAGTTCTTCAGTTCACTTTTTTGTTGGATTTCTTTCTGTTTTATCACATATCACATCTGCATTTGTGTCTAATCTAATCTACTTGTTTTACAGGATTTGTTTGTTTCATTTTTTTTTTCGTGTCATTGTGTCACACATGTTTATTTTCCCGCTGGGTGCATAGTTTCCCAAAATTCTGTCTGTGCTACCTCACCAGAGTGATGTTTATCGAGCCTCCGTGTAGAACGTCCCTGTAAATCTGGTGTTTGAGTACGTGAGGGAGAAACTGAGGCTCTAGCCTGGTGTCACAGTCTCCTCTCGGTCCTGCAAAGCCTGTTTGTTTTTAGATCTGGCACACAACAATACCCGACTCTCCGCCGTGCACACACTATCTCACATACACTGCGTGCAGAGCTCACTGAGAAAACAAGCGACAGCCATAACAAGGACTTAAACAGGAGCTGCACTCCGTAGGAAAAGCTGCACTCACTTCCCAGGCTGGTGGCTGACTCACCACCATCCTATTATACACTATAGTACTTGAAAGTCCCCAAAAAGTCAGGAAAACAGCGCTTGACGTTTTTTGGCACCATTACACAAGATTGCATTGTCGTTTTCAAAATTCTCCTCTCGGGAACACAAAAGCAAAATGCAGCTTTGATGTTTACAATAATAAATACTGACATCTGTCCCAGCGGTAGCAGAGAAGAAAGCTCCTTTGTTTCAGCTTGTTTCTTCACCGGTCAGAGAAGAAATAAAGGAGGGCGAGATCTTTGTTTCGGACTCTTTGGAAGTTTGAGGCGCACACAGGCTATTTTTTTTCACCTGTCTAACCTTTCTGTTTCAACTCCTTCTCCTCCACAGGGGTCTTTAATTAAATGTGCTGCTGCAACAACAGGTGCTCACTCACACCCTCCTATTACTCAGTAGAGTTTCCTTACTTTCTGTTTATGGGACAGCGGCTGTTATTTTCTACATATAATTCACAGTTTACAGTGAATGTACTGTGAACCAGTGCACCATTTGGAGACTCTCCAGGACTGGAGAGGTGCTTTAAGAGCAGATAATCTGTCAGCTCGTTCTAAAAAGAGCATCCACATAAAGATTGAAATATTTTTCTCTTTCCTTTTTCCATAATCCTGCTGACAGACAGCCTGAAAAAAAGTTGGCATTGGTCTTTCCAGAGAAAATGTGTTTGGATGAACAGTACCTATATGCCGAGCTGGAATGGTCTGCTGCAGTTATCAGCTGTATCGATGTTGTTTTAGTTTATTTTGTTTTAGTTAGGATATATGATTAGAGGTTTTAATAAAAATGAAATGGTCCTCATAGGTAGCAACAATGTGAACATTTTACTGTTCAAATGAGACATCTGGCTTTCTGGACTGCTGCAGTACCCTGTTGGTAAAGGTCAAGCTGACCCGTCTTGTAGTATTTGCAGTGGCACATTTGTTGGGCTCAAGTTGAGATTCCCATCACAGTGGGAGAGTTCAGGATCACAGTGACGCCACAGCATGGCCTCTTCTTTCAGTTTCTCTTGTTTCCACTTCTCAGATCCTGGATGAGATTGCAGAACAAGGGATAAAAATTTATCAGCTACCTGATGCCGACTCTGACGAGGACGAGGAGTTCAAGGAGCAGACTAGAGTCCTGAAGGTGAGAGAGGGGCACTCAGCTAATGCCATCTTTTCCCATAGGAGGTCCGCCATTTCCCTCTGCTGGTTCAGCATTCTCTTCCCATTCATCTTTGCTTCCCTTCACTGGAACTGCTCCTCGCTGATACCTTTATTTTCCACATATTCTTTCCTCTGCCTTTGGGTGTCCACTAACATTTGACTTCCTTTCCCAGGCAAGCATTCCCTTTGCTGTCATTGGCTCCAACCAGCTTATCGAAGTGAAGGGGAAGAAGATCCGTGGTCGTCTGTACCCCTGGGGTGTAGTAGAGGTGGAGAATCCTGAGCACAATGACTTCCTGAAGTTGCGCACCATGCTTGTGTGAGTATCTTTGGTTATAATTTGAAAAGTAAAGTCTTATAAAATCTAACCAGAACTTTTGCCCTGTTAAGCTTGTTGCTGCCAGAGATGAAGTTAAAATCTGAGCTCTGCTGCCTTCTAGTGTTTGAAGATGTGATTGGTGTCTGTCTGTTGCAGGACCCACATGCAAGACCTCCAAGAGGTAACTCAGGATCTGCATTATGAGAACTTCCGCTCAGAGAGGCTGAAGAGAGCGGGCAGGTGGGATCCTGTTTGATATAGCAAAGCACACGTTAGTTATTCCTGTTTCATTCAAGGAGTATAATATTAATCACTTCATTTGTCCTGCAGAGCTGTGGATGAGGAGGTGTTGGATAAGGACCAGATCCTGCTACAGAAGGAGGCAGAGGTAAAAACACACGGAGCAGATTTGTGTATTTGAGCAATAAAAGTGAATAGCCGTACACACAGACCTCAGCAGTCTGAAATCGAATTAAAAAAAATACTAGCCTGTGGCGCTTTTTCACTTTACTCATTTAAGGCACAGACTCGTGCATAGTTTAGCGAATACTTACATTTCAGTCTTACATCATTACAAGTATATATACAAATTTTCATTTTCTTTGCAAACTACATAGAAACCTGTTCAGTTTTAAAGAGAAATAATGTGACCTGTAAACCTTTGTAAGTAAATGAAACTTTATTCATACATTAAAGGCTAAGGCTGTTTACGGTGCTTCACATTTGTCCAAACTAAATCAATGTTCCAGGCTTTCAATTCAGCACTCATAACATATTTTCACGTGTGTGTTTCCAGGTTAAAAAAAAGGATTTCTATCATTGTTCTTTTTTCTTTTTTTGTTAAAGTAACAGAACTACACAGATGAAAAGCATAAATAAAAAGCATAAAGTAGCTTGATTTCCCAGTGAAATCATGATGTCTGTGAGCCATAAATCTGTAAATGTAGAAAGGCTCAGTTGATCGTTTCATCTTGAAAACAGTTCAGTAGAATATTTCAGGGTGAAAAATGGCTGACATGGTGTTCAGACAGCACACGAGGATTTGATGACTCAAGTAGGTCAACTCTGGCACTCGGTGTATAGTCAGGTATAAATGCAGAATCACACTGAGCCTGCAGCACTGTAACATAACGTGCTTTCAAAGGTCATGACCACAGTTTTAGAAGCTGCAAATGCAAACCAGGAAAGCAGCCTGTTTTTCTGTCTGGTTGTATGTTGGAACGCAAAAACATTCTTATTTTCACTCGATATGCATTGTTAACCTTATGGGCCGCTGAGCCTGCATGTCATCAGGTCATAACCTGTTTCCTGATTGCCTTTGATTGGCCTTTTTCTGTTACTGCAGCAGGGCACCATAGTGAGCAGGTGGGGTGCAATCAGAGCTGTTTGTAAACAATGTCTCCAAGCAGGATATGCCATCACTTCCTGCCTGGGTGTTTTTTATGGTGGGAACAACCTCAGTAACGTTAGGAACCGAAGCCACAAAGCCAGAGGGATCGTTTGTTTGGCTGATTTGTTTAGATGTCGTGAGAGGTTTTGCTGGGAGGAAATATCACAATGACCTGTGATACTCCCTAGATTCCTAAAAGGTCCCAGAGTAAATGAATAAGTAATTGTTATTTACATGAGAGGTTCTTGGAAGTAGTTGTGTACTGAGAACTGATTAGGAGTTCCGAGTTGTGTCACATTCAATGATCGGATAATGCACCGTATGAATGTCAGTTCAATGTGCAGTAATGTCAAATTTGTTTTTCTTAAATTTTCAGGCAAATTCAGCAAATAGCTCAATACATTCTTACAGTTAGGGTTAAATATACATTTTCTGACACTTTAGGGTTTGTTTTCCTTACAGTCAGAGCTGGAGTAGAGTTAACAGCCCACAGGAGGCTTAAACTAGACTTTCTAAGTAGGTAATTCAGTTGCAGCAAGATGCCATCTTCCCTTGTTTTAGACAACATAATACTATACAGTAGCAGACTTTTCAGTCTCTTAGTTCTGTGGAAACAACCATATTTCACCTACTGAGAAAAAATAATCTGGCTTGAACTGCTTGAAGTTCTGTGCTCTGCCACAAGAGGGCGAGAGATATTAACAGGAGAGCTGCTGTTTAATAAGAACACCTGTGATCCTTCTGTAGTGCATCCTCACTGTTAGTTTTAAGTACTGCCTTTGTTTTAGTGCTTTTTACTCTTTAACGTCTACCATGTAGCAATTATTCATTTATTAGTTTGCATTGATTTTATGCTTTATTTATTTTTAAGCTTTTTGACATTATAGCTGATATAAATACTCTCTATTTGACTAAATGGTGACTAAACAAACACTTTTTTTTTTCTTGTGTAAACAAAATGTTATTCTGTAAGCTGTTTCAGATGGCAGTTATTTGGCTGCTTTAGCCTAGTTAAATACTGAGTGAATTATACTGTTGTCAGATGAGAAAGTCCTCCAATTTCTTAAGCTTAAAACAATTAAAATATTTTATTATTAAAGAGAAAAAAGGCTTTTTCTTTTCTGTTAATATGTGAATATTTTCTGGGTGTGTGTGAAATAGGAGAAGTACTCTTTGAAGCAGACATTAGGTCTTGAAGTCACACATTACATTTCGCCACAAGCTGATATTCTAAGAAAGGCTGACTGAATCAGCAGATATATGTGTGTATTTTAACCCCAGACCACTACCTTCTGATAAGTTTATATCGATAGTTTGGTTGCCTAAATCTGACCAAACTAAATGAAACTTACTGATGTGAAAGTGGTCACTGCTTGAAGAAAAACTTCAATGGGGTTTTATTTTCATCTTCTTTCTCTTTCTGTAGCTGAGACGCATGCAGGAGATGATCGCACAGATGCAGGCACAGATGAAGATGAAGTCGGACGACTAAAAGGGTCGGAGGTGAAGGGAAGCACTGTGACCCAAGCCACCAGCACACACATATACATAAAGCATACACACACATGCATACACTTAGTTGTCCAGCCCTGCCACTCTGCAGGCCCACCAGGAGCCATTTTCCAGAACCACATCATCTATGTGCACACCACCACCACCTCTTCTTCTTCCCTCCATTCTTCCATCCATCGGCTGTTTGGCAGCTCTGTCTCTTCAAGACTCCACATTCAAACTAGTCTCCTTGTGGGAGTGGGTAAAAAAAGAAACAAGTTATGACGACGATGTTTGAATACTGGGTGATTATCATTTATCTGCTATTTAGCCTTCTTAGTTGTTATCCTCAGCGTTGACAGTGACAGCGGTACCGAGCGGTTTTACCGTCACACACGTGTTTACATAATATACAAACTGTGAGTTTCACCTCATAGGTCAAAACTTTACAATGCATTATTTTCCATTTATTCTGCTATTGGGTTTGAACTCATTCACTTAAAGGTACAAATAGTTTGCTTCTCGTTTTTTCTGTTGGTTACTCATCACTCACCCATCACCTTCACCTCTGAATAACCATTAGTGCCTGTTTGCTTCAGCCTGATAACGCAATAATTATAATTACCACAGAGATAGATACATGCGGTAAACCAAATCTGGTTTTCCTAAATGTGTTAGACTAGAAACTTTATTGTTTAACCAACAGCTAAAACTAATGCAAACCCTCCAGGCTTCAGAATTTCAGGATTTTTTTGTTTTTTTAAAATGTATCTGTAATACCTGGTTTTAATGTGCCAAACTATAACTTCAGACTGAAAACTAATCAATCAGTACTGTAAGTTACAATGTTCCCATGTTTGTCTCAGAGACATCATTTCATGTATAAAACGGTCAGCTTGTACACTGCATGTGCAGCTTTTCAACTTACTGTATTCACTCATTTCAGTTTAAATATGTAACTGAGCTGTGTGTAAACTCCCTCCAGCCCACTGTGAACAGCAGACCTTAACATTTCCCCAGCACTGCCGTTTAATCGTGCTTTCACTCATTTGCCATTATTTCTTATTAATGTGTCAGTTAAGACTTTGTAGATGTCGACATGTTTTGTATTTCCTGTCTCAAATAAAATTTGTTAAGAGAACAAAAGTTGACATTTGCTCATTTGGGGGCAGGGGGTACCTTTGAGACTCATGATCGACATGACTTGGCACTGTTACTGTTTCTAAAACGTGTGACTGTCTGTGTTTTCAGTTTGGTTTCCTATGTAACATGTAGAAAAAAATGTGACATCGGTCTTGCACAGGAAACTCTCATAACATCCATTTTCTTGTCCACTTATTCACATTAAGTTTATTTAGGGAGCAGGAGCTAATTTTAGCTGTAACATGGTGAGAGGAGCAGTACACCCTGGATTGGGTCGCCTGTCTAAAGGAGGGATAACAGAGAGACAGCAACAGACTCTCACATACACACATTCAGCTTGAAACCACCAATTAACCCAACAAGCTAGAGAAAGCCCACGTAGGTCTGAGACGAACAGGAAGTTCAAACTAGGGACCTTGTTACTGTGGGGCAACCATTTCGCCGTGAGAACAGGCATAGGAAGAAATTTCAAAGAGGTAGTCGTTCCAGACGTTTCTTTGATTATTATTATTTTTTGTTCATTATGAAGTTGCTGGCACAAAGTCCAGCAGCATGAAAAGTAAATCCTATTAAGCTTTGTGAATTTATCAATTTTATTTCTTTCTATAATGATTTTTTTTTTTAATGTAAAAGTGTAATCTGCACATACCGCAAAGACGTAACCACAAGGGGAGCAGATAGTTATAAATAGTAAAACCTTAGGTCAGACTGAGGACTTTCAAGTTGAATAAATAAAACGTAAATAAAAGGTACAAAGGTTACAAAAAATATGAATGTTTCATTGAAGACACTAAAAACAAGGCAAACTTTTGTAGGTTCATCAGGTAAATATGTGTTCACGTGTTGGGTCCAGTGATTTCAAGCGTAAGTAAAATAGCTTTAATGCTCAGAGAGAAGTGAGGTTTACTTAATAACGGATGTTACTGAGGATTTGACACTCATAGCATCCTCCTGCTGTTTGGCTGAGTCTGTGAGGAGGAGGAGGAAGGAGTGGTTTTCATGTGTCGTGTCAGCTCGGCCCGCCCTCCTGTCTGTCCGGGGGTTTGGAGGCGAGGGTCCGCTGTCTGTGAGCCGTCGCTTCGGTGAAATTCGGGAGGAGAACGGTGAACATGACGTCCAATATTAGATACAAAAGCCGGATCCCGGTAAAGACAGGTGAGCGTGCTTTCTCGCTTTTATTCGTCGGATTGAGTTTAAATGTGATCAGTGCAGTGATGTCTCCATGTTTCCGTCTCTCTGGGCGTCGCTCTGCATCCCTGCACCTGCAACCCCCTCTCATCCAATCCTATGATGGCTAACAGAGGACAGCACGGAGGTAGGAATCATCATTTATTGTATTCATTTGTGATATTTGTTGCGGTTGAGGATTTTTTACGATGCAATAGCTTTGGCACAGGGAGAGCTCTGCTCCAGCAGCATCACTAGTATTTGCTTCTCAGATCCCATGTTTTCGCTTTTTTTTCTCATGTGCGCGTCAGATTAATAATCGCACGATGCTCTGAGGGTAGCCGTGCCATCACAGGCTGAGCTGATCACCACACTGACAGGCGGAGAGGGGTGGGTAGAGTAATTTTTAGACGCATATGTAGAGCAGGCCAGCGCGACAAGAGGCGAGCAGCCAACGTGATGGTACCCAAAAGGCAGCATCCTTCCTCCTCATCCCCTCCTCCACGACTCTCTGCTGCCTCCACATTTATTCTGGTTTTTCGGTCACTGAATCGGCCGATGGGCTGACCTAATTGTCAGCGTTGCGTCAGCAGGACTCGTGGATACAGTCGCCGCTGCTGACTGCCTTTAGTAAACCTTTACTGACCATTGTTCAGCTAAAAACAGCTGCCACATGAGCCTGCAGGGGAGGCCGGCTCTCTGATGACCCTCCTCCTCTTCTTCCTCTTTGAAGATAGTGTAAGGTGACAGTACAGGAGTAACTGCGTGGTTACACATGTGTGTGAGTAAAGCAGGAACCACATGCAGCAAAAAGACTAATTTATTTCTTATACAAAATTCAAGTATCCCATTGCAAGAAATGAACATTTGTGGAATTTTTTTTTTTAATTATTATCATTCGGTCTTTCGGGCATGAGTGTCATAGTTTCATCAGGGGAACTCTTATATGTTTTAATTTGTAACTGGAAAAACAACTTGAAGTATAAAATGATTACAATTTAAACTGTTAGAACGTGTTTCTGTGGGTACAACAGTCAGAGGAAAAAAGATGTCCTTAAAAAATTGTTACCTAAGTCCAGTTATGTCTGTATGTGCGGTCTGTGCTCAGAGCCCCTTAATAGGCTCTTGTTACTGGTTATGTGGCTCCGTCCCTGTTATTGAATTGATTTACTGTAATGAAACGTGTTACTGTTTAGATTTCTAGTCAAAGCTGAAACACCTCACTCAGAACAGCAACTTGAATTAGTAGTTTCAATAAAACCGAGCAATATAACATCATACGGGTGACAGTAAAGCAGATCGGGTTTATCTTATTACTGAGTTCCCCCTGAAACAAATGAAAATTTATGCTCAAGTAAGACTATTAGTTTTATTTTTGTTTTTATGTGTACTTTGACCCAGATTTGGAAGAATCAGTGAGGTCTTATATTTAAGGGTACAGGTATGCACAGCAATAACTCTCAGAGGGTTGTGTTTATCTGTCATCTCTCTGCTTTTGTAGAGCGTTTTGATGCCGTCTCACCGCATTTCAGTGCCAATTCCTGTAACAAATGTAAAATCAGTTTAAGTAACCCATATGTCAAAGACTTCACTCTCTAGATGAGAGCATGAACCTATATTTATTCACATTAAACTACTTTCCAGTGCAATTGGTATGCTTGTGGAGTAATAATTATGATGACTTGTCTGCATGATCACAGCAAATTGGAGAGTATTCAAACAAAACAGAACATGCCATTCTCCCAAGGATGGCAAAAAAATACTTCTTAAAGTATATCTGCATATTGTCTGAAGTATAGAATTTGTGTAAACGTGCTTGTTTACGTTCCACCACTTGAAACCAAAAACAGAGGTGGTTTCTATCTTCATTTTTACCTCTACCCCCTGTATACTCCACCCTCCTCAGTGCTGTAGAAAAATGCTGAACAGGTTGGAGTGGCTTTCTTCCAAAAATTCCCAATTGGATCCAGTTCAGTCGTTAAATTCATGGTGGTCACATGGTATTGGTACTGCAGATCCAGCACAGACTATGAGGAAAACCTGGATGAGGATGGTTTACGTTACGTGCATAAACAGTAAAAAAAAAAAAAAAGCCTCTTGATAAAAATATTCATTACTACAGTGTTTTTACACCTTGTGAGTTCTGCTTTTGGCTGTCACTTCACTCTCCACTCCCACACTCTGTGCTGACTTTGACCCTGATGAGAAAAATATCTCCTATTCTGGACCATTTATGCTGCGAAGGAGGAGGAAGAGGAGGGAGAGCTGGAAAGCACAGTAATCCTTCTCAGTATGACTGACTTAATGCTGAGATCATAACTGCAGAAACAGCCGTAACTGACAATCAATCTTAAAATCAATGTTTTTAGAAAACTCCCATCCGACTCTCGTGTTTCTCTTTCCACGTTCCCCTCATTAACGTTACCCTGAACGCTCACTTCCTTGGCTGTGATAGTGTGGAGACAAAAAAATCAGTTTTCATGACTGCTCCAATATGAAGGAGTGGACGACGCCATCTGACCTACAATCCTGTGTGGTGATTAGTCTGTGTGCGTGTGTGTGTGTGTGTGTGTGGGTGGGTGAGTGGGTAGGTGGATGGATATTCACTGAGCATTTTTTCATTAAAGATTAAAAGAAAAAAAAAATCCCAGTTTGACCAGCACTCGGCTGCATGATGTCACCCTGCTGGAGTGACACACAGATGATGTATCACTGATTTGAGCTCAAAAATGTGCTTTTGGATATCTAAAGTGTTTCTACAATAACATCAGCTAGTAAATCGGTCTCACCATGACCCTCACTAGTAGCTGTTCATTGTTCTGTTCATTAGACTGATTTTGATGTTTTGATGATTGCTTGTCCTGTTTTGCTTCTGTTCCTGGAAGTTTGCTGTTAATCAGTGAAGACATGCTGTCATGATGAGCCCCTTAGTAACTGTGGCTCAGGAGCAGCAGGGGAGAATAAGAGGGCGGTACATGCCACTGCTGCTGTATTCTGTATGGTCTGTGATTTGGTGTTGGGTGGTTGCTAGGCAACACGATGATAATGATGATGATCTATCATACATAACGAAAGTTTTGTGGATATAAAATGCATGTTTTTATCGTAAAAGTAGACTAGTTTCATGCTTTTATAACATGTTGTAAGTGCATATATGCTACAAAAAAGTAATTTTAGCCCACTTGTATCTGGTTGCTCAGGGCAGCATGATGAAGTCATGATACCTGACGTAAATAAGAATCTTCAAGGGCCAAAAATGTTCCTGTTTGCCAAGTTTGATTACTCAACTCCTGATTGTGCAGGATGAGTTTGCACACAGAGATTTTGTGTGTTGTAGCCTGTTAAGGGGTAATCTGCTGTGCAGCTGGAATTGCAGCCACTAGAGCACAGATTAGAAAATCAATCAGTCCGTTTGTCGGCTGTTTATCACCAGGAATGTTCAATCAATACATTTT
Organism: Maylandia zebra; assembly: GCF_041146795.1. Classification (NCBI taxonomy): domain Eukaryota; kingdom Metazoa; phylum Chordata; class Actinopteri; order Cichliformes; family Cichlidae; genus Maylandia; species Maylandia zebra. Next base: position 28,352,610 of record NC_135178.1, read on the forward strand.
ATTTCACTGTAACGGCAGCATCAAGTAGTGCAATAAACATCCATCCATCCTTTCTTTTCCACTTATCCTTGTCAGGTTTGTGGGGGGCTGGAGCCTATCCCTACTGTTTTAGGGCGAGAGGCAGGGTACACCCTGGACAGGCCGCCAGTCTGCCGCAGGGCTAGCACATAGAGACAGACAACCATTTGCATTCACATTTACGCCTATGGGCAATTTAGGGTTACCAATTAACCTATCCTCACTAACTGCATTTCTTTGGAATGTGGGAGGAAGCCGGAGTACCCGGAGAGAACCCACGCGAACATGGGGAGGACATGCAAACTCCACACAGAAAGACTCCAGCCTGACTCAAGACTTTCTTGCTGTGAGGCAACAGTGCCCACCACCATGCTGCCCCTACAATAAAGATATTAACTCGTAAATTTACAGAATTTCCTTAAGCCTTGCTCTACTGCCTTATCTGTTGCCTATATATAGGCGGGCAGGAGATGTGAGCAGTGAACAGATGTTAAGTCAGATGTGTCTGCATGAGTGTCACTTCACTTCAGGTACAATCTCACTTAATTCTCTCACCTGCTCTCTCTGTCTCTAAACATACACCCTCTCGCTGCCACAGATGGGACCCTCGCTGCTCCCACTGAGGACCAGCTGCAGAGCAGGAGCAGGCAGCTCAGAGAGGGGGGTCGACTTAAACGTGGAAATTTAAGCCTCCTGCAGCTCTTCAACAGATAAGAAAAGGAGGGAGCAGCTGATGCATGAAGCCTCGAGCTTCCATTAATCATATGGGCACAACATTTTCCCCTAAAAGAAACCATTTGACATGTAGGGAAACAGTCACTTGGTCAAAGGCTAGTGCAGCGATTCTCAAACTTTTTCTTACACACCAGCTTCAGAGGTAAAAGAAACAAACTTTGTGCCCCAAACTTTCCAGATTTTATCAGTCATTTGTCATAAAAAGGGATCCAGGATGAATTTTAGAAAAGTAGTCATTAAACAGAGCACCAGCCAGCAGGAGATCTGTGCACCACAAGCAGACTTTCAGGTCTTTGGTGGCTGACTGAAAGTCTGAAAGTCGGCTTTTCAGACTTTGGTGATTGATTTTCCGTCAGTTACCAAAGGCCTGAAAATCGAGATCCTGAAAGCAAAACAGAGTTACAAAAACTTTTTTGAAAGCAAATTTGCTGCAAAAAAATTGGGGTCTGCCTGGACATGTGTGAAAACCATAGCGGGGCTTCAAAATCCCCAGAGCAGCAGCCAGACCGTTTTAGACGATTTTAATTCAAACAGAGATTTTGCAAACTCCTTGAATATGTTGCATGCTTTAGTTCTTCTGATTTTTGCAAGGATATTTTGGAACTGAAACAGAAACTGAAAGACACTCAGCACTTTATCGTTGAACTCAGCGATGACCAAAAGGCCTTTCATACAGTTAATGTGAACAAAAGCCAGGGTCCTGATAATATTAGTGGGCGCCTAATTAAATGTTGTGCTAAAGAACTCAGACCTATATTTCAGGTTATTTTTAATGAATCGTTGCAAATACAACCTGTGCCCTCTCTTTGAAAAGAAGCTGTCCTGGTTCCTGTCCCGAAATCTAGTCGTCCAAAAGTTCTAAACGACTTCAGACCTTTTGCCCTCATCTCAGTCGTGATGAAAGTCTTTGGAAAAATCCCCAGAAAATGATTATGGAAGAAATTGAACATGGTGGAAAACCTGGTGAACTGGATTTTAGATTTTTTAACTGATAGGTCACAAAGAGTGAGAATAAATGGGGCTCTGTCTGACCCAGTGTGTCTTATAACCCTGATTATTCATACTCTATACAAACATGTGTCTGAGCAGATATGAAAACAGGGCCATCATTAAATACACAGATGACTCTGTTATTGTCAGCTTACTGAAAGAGGGTGAAACTAGCCACGATCCAGTCATTGATGATTGGTTTAGTGGTGTGACGAGTCTTATCTCTTTTATTAAGTCTGTTTTATCTTTTTGTTTAGTGGCACGGTTCAGTCAGACCTCTGTCACAGAGCCTTGTCTGTCAGGTTTAAATAGGTGTGTGTGTGTGTGTGTGTGTGTGTGTGTGTGTGTGTGTGTGTGTGTGTGTGTGTGTTTTATGAAGGGATGGCAAGTGCTATCATTTTTCTGCAAAGCAAACTTACCTGCAGGTATAAATAACGTAACCTTGACCTTGACTGAACTTAACTGCCACCGAAACCAACCCAGACCGCTAACGCTCACTAAAATATTTCGCATGCCAAGTATAGAAACGATTATACTGGTTTTACTTGTGTTAGGTGCCAAACTTTGTATTGCCTCAGACAAATTACAAACAGCTCAGAAAATAACTGTTCCCAGCTAATAAGTAGTTAAGCGCATAACACAGCTTAAACACGTTATGTAACAGTGCACATGCATCAGTTTAGAGCTGCTGAGGTTAATTTTAGACAGTGCCAATTTAAATGTTTTCTACAGTTTGTCTCATAAGCTAGCTGTAGCTCATGGCCATAGACTGTATATAAAAGATGGCATAAGCAGCAGTTCGCTTGGTGAAAACGCCTTGTTGAGGTCAATACGGAGGAAGTAGTAACTCAAACAACCACTTGCCACCACCAAGGCATACAGAAGAGCATCTCGCAGGCCTGTGATTCATGCAGGCTCACCAAAACTGGACAACAGAAGATTGGGATATTGCCTGTTCTTGATTTTTGCTGTGAATTTCGAATGGTGCGGTCAGAAATTGTCGTTAAAACCAAGTGCACGCTGGTGACCATGTTGTAATGGAGCTGGATATATTGTCTTGGCACACTTTGGGCTCCTAAGTAATAACTGATCATTATTTTTAGATTTATCACCACAGCCTACCTGAGTATTGTTGCTGACCACGTCATCTCCCTTTATGACGACAGTGCGCCCATCTTCTGATGGCTGTTGGCAGCACAAAGCTCAAATAATCTCAAACTGCCTTCTTAAACGTGACAACGATTTCACTGAACTCAAATGACCTCCATGTTAATCAGATCTCAGCCCACTAGAGAACTGAGGTCAGAATATGCAGAGCATCGATGCGCGATGCGATCAAGTCGTCAATGAGCAATGTTTCCAGCTCCTGAGTGAGTGTGTACACCATTATGTTTGATAACTGAGAATAATCTAGATCCTGAAAAACAGATCAGGCAGCCTGGGTGTGTTTCTGCTCCGGAAAGTTATTTTCTCTCTGTAACAGTTATTACCTGCGCTGTTGTTGTTCAGGTGTTTGAGGAGCTTATGCCCTGCAGTGAGTTCTCATGCACATACTTTCATTTTTCTCATGCCGCAAACACGCCTATACTGCCAGTGATCCATTAGCCTGTGTGCATGTGTGTGTGTTTGTGTGTGCAGTCAGTTTTTCTCTCTGATTTTTAGCTACAGCTCAGCCTCAGCTCATTTTTTGGACAGCTCAGTGAGTGCAAGCTGACCCAGATATCTTTGAGTCTTTGAGAGAAATCTTTTAAAGTATTCGGTCGACCTGGTTATGTTTGGGATTAACTTCTTTGGTAATGGGGATCAGGACTTTGGCAGTAAGAATATTTTGTAACCTTTCTTGAAACATCAAAAATATCTTAATTATACTGTCATGAACCACATGGAGTTAATGGAGTTATTCACTAGAGAAAACATTGAAATGATTTAATTCCATTTAAAGCATGAGGTGTTTTTGTGGTGGTGTAATTCCATTTTTTTCTGTACGTGAAAGATAATTTTTTATCTTGGAAAAATTTTAAAAAGGTCACAGCTCATTCATCTTTGTGGTTTTGCATCACATCATGTGATCATGATCATGCTGAGTTTGCTTGAGGATCTTAGTGACTCTTTGTGCTTTTCCAATGTGTCTGAGCACCTTGACACTTCCTCTTCGTGTTCACCTTGAAACTCCACTTTAGTGACATCAGTTAATCAGTTCCCCAAAACGCAGCCTTTTGCAGCCTTTTGCAGCTCCCAGGGCTACAACTACTGATTTGGACTCAGCATTTTGGCCACAACTATGCTAGTTCATTGAAGCCAGGAGTTACCAAATCAAAGAGTGGGACACTCCCATAGCAAGGTGAACCCTTAAGCTAAATAAAAAAACAAACTAATAAAATACTGGAATTTCACTCACCAAAATGAAGCCCTGTCAGTATCCAGATGGATGACATATTAAAAAAAATTCATCCTCATGGGGTCGTTATGAAGTTTTGGCCTCAACTATATTGAGGCCAAAACTGTCTCTTGCATCAGGCTGTAAACTTTTTTTTAAAGGGTTTACACTTCATTGCTTTTAAAGGTCGTAACTTTGTACACTGCCTGCATCTGACAACAGAGCACATCTGCAGGTAGATGGACCGTACCCAGCTGAACCATAACTTCAGTTTAATGCTGTAAAGTTGGACAGTCTAACACGGGAGTCTTCTGACTAAATTTAGGAGCCAACCTCAAGTGGCCACTGGAGGAACTGCAACTTTTAACAGTTTGACATTGACATTGCTGCCCCGGAAGTTGGATCCCACCTGTAACCTATAATTGGATATATTGTAATGCAGTCAGTCAGTTAATACGTAAAACAAGTAAATCAGCATTTTCTTCTCATCGTTAATAAAAGCAACACAATCTGATTCTTCTCACCCTTCTCAGCACACTTAGTCCCTAGGTGGTTCCACATAGCTTAAATGGGACAGTGTAATTTTTACCAGCTTTTCTCAAACATGTGGACGAGGTCTGTCGATGACTCTTTACAAAGAAATGAAATCCTGTAAGTGTATATTAGGATCAGTGCAACATGTTTGGCTAATTGGTGTGTTTTTAACGTCTGTATACATCTATGGTACAAAAAAAACATTTTCTTTGTTGGTTTGAGTTTTCATGGGATCTGTTGACAAAAAGAAAATTATAGAAGCATCAGAAGTTACTTAATTATAATGCACAGTTTCCAACATTCCTCAGCATGATTACTTACCAAATATGGTTATAGCCAAGTATCATTTGTCTTTGAATGAGCTGATGCTAAAACTAAAACTGGGCAACCACGGCCAAATGTCCTTGAAACATTTTTATCACTGCCTGAGCATTTACATGCTGTCAGATTAGCATGCTAAATAGCCGGGGGCATGCTGGCCTTTGCATCTCCACGGAGACAAAACAAAGGAGGGAGGGGGGTCCATCTTCATGTTGTTTTTTTGCACCCCTCTTCCTTTGTCTCACCCGCCCTCACCCCTCCTACTCCTCATCTTCCTCTTTGCCTCACTTTACTGGGCTACCATCCGGTCGGCAGGCAGTGCGCTAGAGGAAGCGTTCAGTGTTAATGGCTTGACAGTGTCAGCGGGATGGCTGGGAGCTGGAGAAGAGTGAACAGTAAAGGTCACAACTCTTCTCAGCTCCATCGCAGGCCGTCTGGCTGCTTTAAGCTGGAAGCACATGAATTAAAGCCGGGTTGTTACCACTACACAAGATCATGGCATGCTGTCAGATTCTTGAGCAAAAAGGGTGGAAAATAATTGGATACAGGCTCTCTCTTTCTCTAACAACTTAGGAAATCTGTTATATATTTTTACAATAATTTATGGTCAGTGCTTTGGTCCTTCCACCTTCAGTCTCCACTGAAAAGCATAAAGATTTTTGCTTTGGTTCACTTATCAGTGCATTTATAGATTAATTGGTCATAGGTGTGAATTCAAGTGTGAATAGTTACTTATCTCTCTGTGTGTGTTAGTCTTGTGAGAGGCTGGTGATCTGGCCAAGGTGTACCCCGCCTCCTGCCCCATGGTAGCTTGGATACGTCAGTGCAGAAGTGCTTCTAACCTGTAGTTTAGTTAATGGCCACCAGAGGGTGATTTGCAAAAAGACTTCTGGTGCTGTAGAAGTTTATGGGAAAATAGCTTTCAATGCTTTTCCTCTGTGACCTCAGTAAACAGTTTCCTTATGAGTTTATGGACTCAGTCGCTTCTTTCAGGTCAAAGTAAATAAAAGTTCTTATTTTGCAAAAAGGGTGCATTTCCAGGCATGCCAGTGGGTTTGTGTGTCGATCTTTTATACTCTCTGCTAAAGCCCTCTATAAACATTCTCTGTTTAAAAGTTTAGAATAACTTCTTGGTCTGAAAAGTGACATCTGTCCAGAAGAGGCTTAAATCTTTCATTTTTTCTGATAACCAACAGGGTGGCTTTTTGTTTCAAAAGAAGTCTATTGTACAGAAGTCAGTGAGGAAACCAACCACTGCACCTCATGATCTGACCTCAGCAAATATTTTCCCAAGGATTTTATAGTTTCAAAACCTATTAAACATAATAAACCTTCTAAAGCTCTGTTTTTATAACTGGTTTTTGACCGCTGCATATCTGTTACTTCAAGGTATAAATAACGGTCCTACAGTATGTTCTGTACTACAGCCTTCATTTGCACACATATGCTGGATAATCATGATGTTGTAAAAAAACAAGCAGCTTGAACGTTGATGGTAGAAATCTCTGTTTCTGCAGTCTGAAAAAGTTTTCATGATGAATTTAGATTTTTAAAGTTTTCATCAGCAAAACTGTGTCTCATCAACTGTTGTTCCTCCTTCAGCCACATCCAGAGTGATGACATGCGATTTCATGTGTTTGTGTGACAGAGGAGATAACTGCTGTGAGCCTTTGAGAGTCACTTCCTTTAAAGACAACTTTGTATGACTGAGAGGAGGAAGTTGAGCGCTGCCTGATGAGCAAGTGGCTGATTTCTGGATCTCTGCCTAACAGGATCGTCCCACATATTGGCAAAGATACTGTTAGGCAGAGATCCAGAAATAATATTCTGACAGCCAAAAAGTTTCTTCTTCTTGTTAGTTAAAAAAAATAAACATAAACAGCAAAAATGCCAAATATTCTCAGGTTTGTGTTTTTAAACTGAAGATTCAAAAGATATTTCCCAGTTTTACCACTAAAACTGAAAAATTAGCAGAACATTCAATTTACAGACATCATCACTGCTTTTGGATTATCAAGGGTAAAATATTCATATATAATCATATTCATCAGCGCTTCCATAGGGACGATACACAGATGTCGATTTAACACTCTGAGGTCTAAGTCATCTTAGGCAATAACTCTATTTCGATCCAAAACAGTCTTTTTTTAATGATGTTAATGCTTTTTTAATTTTTTTCTTTATTACCTGGTTGTCAAGACTTGTTAGTGAGAATATCTGAGCATGCCGTCTCAAAATAAACGCTGGTATCTTTGACTCCAGTCATATTTTCAATACAAGTTCTGGGTTTTTTTTGCCTTTTAGATAAAGCCAATTCTGTGGTTTCAGAATGACTCTGTTTAATTTGTGAATCTGTTGTGTAATATTCAGTTAAAGTGTTTATTAGGCGTTACCCATGAAGTTCAAGTGGCAGCAAGGCATAAGATGAGCACATGAGAGAAAAGATTATACAAGACCTTTGACTTTACTCAGCAATCAATAAAGCAAGAAGTTTAAATGAATACTTTGTGAAGTGACATCAGCAGAGTCTGCGTGTGTGTGTGTGTGTGTGTGTGTGTGTGTGTGTGTGTGTGTGTGTGTGTGTGTGTGTGTGTGTGTGTGTGTGTGAGAGAGAGAGAGAGAGACAGAGAGACAGAAAGGGACAGCTGGCCATTGAGAAAGACTGGGGGGCTGGGGCTGGCTATTGTAAGAGCATTTCAAGACATCTGTTCCTTTCTTTTATTCTGATTGGGCCTCCCTCTGCCCTACACACACACACACGCACACACACACGCACACGCACACGCATTCTCTGTCTACAATGACCGTAAACTTTTCATCTGCCATTTGTGACGTTTCAATTTGCTTCCTCTCAGCTGAGAAAACTTACCAAGAAGCTGAAACCACTAACTTTTTGTCCCAGTTCAGTCCTCTGTCTCCCTCCTGTGGCGTGGAGCGAGGTGCTCACACGCCATACGTGGCGTCACTGCGAGACATTCCTTTTCAGGGGAAAAAAAACAGTATTCTTCTTTAAAAACCCAGCTTCTGTTATTTCAAAGAGCATTTTAGCTCTGCTGCCCACGTCATGCACAAGTCGAACACACCCATCCCATCGTACGCTGACATACACACACCACAGTCACATCTGGAATCAATCGAGTCCAGCCTCTGCCATTAAATGTACCTCGTTTATCTCCACACACACAGAAATGCATACACACTTCTACAGTGCCCAGTGATTTCTTTACATCCTTCTTATTTCAGTCCAAACTGGCAGTTTGTAGCAGCAGCACATAAGTATGTGCATGTTCCCACTGAAAATCACACCGTGGGTATACAGCATAACAAAATTTATTCACTGACCTAAAAAATACACCTGAATTATTTAAAGTACGCAGCATGTGACAGTTTGGGGGGTTTGGGGGCCTTTCTTGATAAGAGATCAAAACTCTGATATCACTCGTGTGTGTGTGTGTGTGTGTGTGTGTGTGTGTGTGTGTGTGTGTGTGTGTGTGTGTGTGTGTGTGTGTGTGTGCGCGCGTGCGCGTACAGTAAATGTGAAGCCACTGCGAGAAGCTGGCTTGCTCACCTTAGCATAGAGGCAGATGATGAATCTGGTTATGTCTGCATTATATGTTTATGTGCTTTTACACGATGCACATGAACTTCAAACTACACCAACCTTCAGAGTTACCAGGGAATCTGCACTGATTGATTATAAAATGTGATTTTTGTAGAACGCAGCAGTTAAAAAGTGATTTAATTACAATGCTGCTGTTTGTTCTTCAGTCTGGAATAAAACCTTTAAATTCCTCTTTACAGAAGAAGACCTGCTCCTTATTGCACTGCCCTTTTGGTTATATCAGCATTTCAGCAGGTTTAAGGTCAGGAGTTGGACTTTCCCAAACATTAATTTCCTCTGATGTGCGGCAGTGTTTCCAGTGTTTTTGAATCTCTAATGCTTCTTTTAAGGTGCTTGAAAACACACACATAACCACTGCTAACTGCATTTAACCTTTTTGTTAATTTAAAGTCTTGTAGTTAAGTTACTGCTGTGCTACTTGCAAAATACAATTAAAAATATAAAAATACGCAAGATTCTTATCAAATTTCATTTCTTGTATTTGTTTTTTTCTGATAGAGCTGCTTCACTGTACTCTTTACTCAGCTGGCTCAGAGTAGCTGGAAGAAACGTGTAAAGACAGCCAAGGAAAAACACGCATGAAGGGTCTGGCAGGCCAGGCATCAAAATCACAGTGACTCCCTCATGGCAACATTGAATACTGGGTTTCCCCTCATTCATTTTTGGGTTGTGAATCCTTATAAGAATTTATGTTTAGCCTAACTTAACAAGTATTTTTTTTTTGAAAGGTAGACTGCACATTTATGTGGTAAAACTTCCTCCTCATGACTCATCAGACCAGCAAGATATTCAAATACTGAGTGAATGATAGAAATATCAGTCACAAGTGTATTTTTTGGAGTGCTTTTATTTATTTTATTTATCTATCTAATTTTGCTGTAATCCCTGCACTTACATAAGAGTTTAAATGAAGAATATTTACTTGTTGTATTGGTCCTCTTCCGTCACCGTCTGTCACTGCAAACCTGCAGTAAAACACAGATGCCTCGGCTAATAGCAAAGGCAGCAGATACAGAGCTTTCACTTGACTGACAGGTGACTCGATCATCTGATTGTGTTACTCTGCAGGCCTGAACTCGCAGTTATCATTTGTTTGCCATGCAACTTTTGTCACTGCCATGCTCAAACACGTTCTTTTATTTTTCTTTATCTTACGATATAGTACACTTTCTCTCCCCTCTGTCTCTCTCTCTGCGAGCTGGTAGTCATTTCTCTCAGTGTAAGGATTTATTTTTGTACTGTTGGAGCTGGGGGAGGGAATACAGACCGAATGAATGAGTTTCTTTTAGACCTTCGTTCCTTCCATCCCTCCCTTGTTTCCTCCCTCAAATTGCCACTTCTCTCTTGCTCCCTCTCTCTCTCTTTCTCAGCGAGAATTCCTCCATACCTGTCTGAGCAGGGAGCGTAAGACCGCTGTAGGGCAGAAGAGAAAAAGAAATAAAGAAACAAAGGAGAAAAGAGAAGAAAGGGAGTCAAGAGGAGAGCAGGAGGAACACATTTAAAACTCATAAACAGGAGGGAAGTGTGTTAGAGACAGAGCTATCAAGGTCTAGAGCATTCAAATTTGCCTTTCCGCCTCCCTGCTGGGCTGTTTTTTAACTTTCTGAAACCAGCGGCTATTTTGGTCCGTCAGTGTCGGAGCGGTTTAGGATGGATGCCATCATGCTGCAAGAAAAACTGGTGGAACGGCTGCTGTGCCCACGAGTGAGAACTGCCAGACAGAAGGTAAAGAGTTGGATTTATGGTAAGAAATGTGTGAAGAAAAGCCAAAGACTGGGAAAAGAAATCAGACAGTTACGCGGATATTAAGAGAAAAAATAGCAGCAGATAGCTCGGGATGAGTTTAGAAATACCCCCACACCTGTAGACCCTGTTTCAGCATCTGTTTGCTGTTTTTGCTGCTTTCTGTGGATTTGTTTGAGTTCAGTTTCCATTTGCAATTTTTCTACATAGCGTCAGGTTTGCAGCTGAGATTACCCAATGATTTATGTGCAGCTTTCTCAGCAGTTCTCTCGGTCTTACACCTCTGGCTCTTTGGCAAGTGTCTTGTCTTATTGCGCAGCTTGTGGGTTTTCTTTTATGTGTGTGTGTGTGTGTGTGTGTGCGTGTTTTTATAAATGAGATCCTCACCCGAGGGGGGGGGGGGGTTCGGAAATGCCTATGACAAGTTATGACAGCGTATGAGTACACTGACTGTGTGCTTGGCTCGTGTGTTTGCAGAGTAAAAAAGAGCTTTTCAGGTCCTTTGAATGCAGCTTCTGTCCGTGGGTGAATGCTCTCCGCGGGCCTCGAGTGTGTATTTATGTCCACACATGTCAGTGTGTCGTACTGTGGTGTAAAGATGACGTTCAGATGCAGCGGGATACTGGAGTTACTGCTGTGCGTTACAGCGAGAGCCTGGTAGCCCGTGGCTCTCTTTGTGTTTAGTGGAAACTCTGAGATGCTGGTTATTCTCAGCTGCACGTGTTTTTTCCGTGCAGTTGTAGATTTTCTGTATTACAGACCTCGTCCGTCTGTTGTGGTGATTTTATTGCCTCTGCCAGATCCATTTGGTCTTCACATTACACTCCCTCAGCGCTCTCTTACAGTTGTTTGGTTTCTGCCTCTGTTTTTGACCTTTTGCTTTTCGCTGTTTTATTGTAGGCCTGAAGCTCAACTTAACTTGTGAATTATTCGGTTAGTCAAATAATAGAAAGTCAGTTGGTGATTTTTTGGATTAGTTCAATTATTTAAACTGTTTTTCAAATAAAATATTTCTTGTAAAACTCTGGGCAGCCTACATATTGCAGCTGCAGGAGCAGCTTGGCCATGAAGCTCCTGGTACACAGTTTCTGTGCTGATGTTAATGCCAGAGGAGGCCGAGTTGCTGTGGCTCCTAAACAATTTTACTTTGCAATAAAATTCCACAATCAGCTGTAAGTCTATGAGGGAAGAAGTGTCACAAACTGACCTCCTGTTATAGCGCCATGCTGGAATTCAGTTTGGTCTTTAGAGCGACCCATTCTTTCACATACATGTTTGTCAAGGCAATCCATGTGGCTAAGGTCCTTGATTTTATACACCTGTGAAAAGGGATTAAAAACACTTGAATTCAAAGGTTTTCACGGCTGTTTCTAACAATACTTTTGGCTCCTTCCTTATTACCAAAGGAATCGCCACACATAATGAATCCCCATATTTGATTTGGCACAGATTTTTCACCAGATCCTCTTCCTGACACAACCCCCACATTTATCTCGGCTTGGGTTCGGCACCAGCTCGTGACCCCTGCACCTGGGTTTGTGTCTTCCGCCTGGTCTCGAACCAGGATCTTTCACATGTAAGGCGAATGTGTTAATCACTACACATCATGCACATCGCTTTACTGGAGCTAATTTTAAATGTTGTATTTACTGCTGGGTAACTGATGAAGCCCCTTAAGCCATATTGGCTTACACATGACAGTGTGTTATAAAAAGACACAGAATAACCCAAGCAGCAACTTCACTGATAAAATAACTCATATATTACTGTTTATAAGTCCATGGCTGAGAGGAACCCAACATATAAGATGCACGCAAAGCTGCACCAGCTTTCAGGAATTACTCAAACTTGAAATAATTGCTTACAAATCTGAACACAAATATGGGATCCTGAGAAAAAGCAAACCAAACAGGGAGAAAGAGCAGCCATACACTGGGTAAACTAACGGTACTAAACTAAAAAAATAATACCAAAATTAAGACGAAGAAGAATTAAGCTTAGTGGATTTAGATTATCCTGATTGCGACACAAAATGGGAATTTTGGGAAATTAAACAAGCATTTGTTTTTTATACTTTTACATGACCAAGCAGATAAATAATTTATCAAGACAATAATTATTTTCACGACCGATGAATCTGCCAAGAATTTTTCCTACATTGCAGAAACACATCTGTGTTTCATCTCTGGGCTGATGATGAGACTTACAGCTCAGATACCGGCAGATGTCACAACACACCTGACAGCTGCCGTATGATGAGATAAAGTGCAACATAAACACACTGAACACCTCTGTCTCCTTTTCTTTGTGTTCCAGGAGAAACAGTATGTGGGCTTTGCAACTCTGCCTAACCAGGTCCACAGGAAGTCTGTGAAGAAAGGCTTCGACTTCACGCTGATGGTGGCAGGTGCGTTTCAAGCTGAATCTTGCCTATTTACACTCAGCTGCCTATTTAATAGGCACACTAAACTAAAACCAATTTAGGCACATAATAAATTCCCATGGACCAGTTTTTGTTTAAGTTGTTTTTAGAGCCATTTAGCTGTTTATAATATTTTGCCTATCCTCATTGATAAAGTCATCATGGCAGATGGATTTATTGCAGCACTACATTAGTAAATTGGCAGCTGAGTTTATTTTATTAATATCTCATAATTAAATATACACACAGGATAACTATCTGTGTGTCTGTGCGTGTGTTTGTGTTTGACCTGCAGGAGAGTCCGGTATGGGAAAATCCACTCTTGTTAACAGCCTGTTCCTCACAGACCTCTACAAAGACAGGAAGCTACTGAACGCTGAGGGTGAGTCCTTGGTCTCTTTATTATCTCTGCGCAGCAGTCATAATGAATCCACTGCTTGCTGAATACTTAATGCAACTTCACAAAGCCCCACCTTTAATTCCCCATGTGTGTTAATTTCTTTTAATTAATCTTAGTTTTTTTTATTGGGTGCAACAACAACATATGAATGTGACAGACTTAACTTTTGGTGACATCTGTCACAAAATATAGAGATCACGTTTCCCAGTCAAATGTTCAATTCAGTTCAATTCAATTCAATTTTCTTTATATAGCGCCAAATCACAACAAAAGTCACCTCAAGGCGCTTTTGTTGTGATTGATATGTGTGGATAGATAAAAAAAATAAATCAAAAGCTAAAGAACAACAAGTTCAAACAAATCCAAACGACCTGAACGAGAGAGAATGATTGCTAAGGTCGTTTCCCTGATCCAAGAAGCCACCAAAACCTGGACGTAGCTATAGAGGCTGAGGGACCATAACACAACCCCAGCAGATGGTGGAAAGTGAGGTAGCATTAACCAACCAGATGGAGTAGTTTAGAAATAAATAAAACACAAAGCGATCTCTAGATGAAGCCTACAAGCTGTTCTACTTAACAGCGGCCAAAGAAATAAAGTCCTAAGCTTGCTGGCCTGCCTCTTCAACATAAAACTATAGTAGTAAGTAGCACCCCTAAACGTAGTGTGTCTAACAAAGTGTTTAAATGTGTCAACAATTACTTCCTCTCCCTGTCTCAGATGGACTCACACAGGTCAGTTACATTACTCACGCTTAGCAGCCATCAGTCAGCAGACCACAAACTCTGGGTACTCTAAGTTATATACAAGCGTCCCAGTGATGAGTAACCTCTCCCTAATCTAATGCCAGCAGGACAAACTTCACACAAGGGAACACAGCTGAATGAGTGCCAGCTGTTTTAATAGCACCCCAATTATAAGGGTACTCGTGCTCATGCCCATCGTTCCATTTTTGGCTGATTCAGTCTGCTTCGAAAGTGTCCGTGGGCAAAATACTGAACCACCAGTTGCTCTGGATGTGTTCATTGGAGTGTGAATGTTAGTAAGAAAGCATTTACACATAGAAAAATGTGCTTGTGTGAATGAGACATGTTGTGTAAAGTACTTTAAGTGCTAAAGTATAGTATTTATAGTATTTAATGAGTTGTTGATCGGCTCTCGTACACTTTCACTGACCTCCCACTTCACTTGTCTTCTCCTCCTCATTGCTGTCACGTTGCAGAACGCATTAATCAAACTGTGGAGATCATCAAACACACCGTGGACATCGAGGAAAAAGGAGTGAAGCTTAAGCTGACAATTGTGGACACACCAGGGTTTGGAGATGCTGTGAACAACAATGAATGGTAAACATAAGACTCTCGCTGATCTGCTTGTGTCTGATTCAGACTGCTCGACTGAATTCCCGGGACCTCGCAAGAGCAGCTAATGTGGTCTGTGGTGTCTTTTTTGTCCCAGCTGGAAGCCAATCACAGACTACATAGATCAGCAGTTCGAGCAATATTTCAGGGATGAGAGCGGGTTGAACAGAAAGAACATCCAGGATAACAGAGTCCACTGCTGCCTCTACTTCATCCCTCCATTTGGGCATGGGTAATAACACACACACACACACACACACACACACACACACACACACACACACACGTGTACACAAAGAAGTCATGATTAAAGCCACAATTTTGAGTCTCCTGCTCTTTCGTTATCCTTGCTCAGGCTTCGTCCGGTGGACGTTGAGTTTATGAAGGCTCTACATGAAAAAGTGAACATTATTCCACTCATCGCAAAAGCCGACTGCCTCACGCCCAACGAGATAAAAAAGCTTAAAGACAGAGTGAGTCAAGGAGCTCTGCAGCAAAATCAAGATGTTTGCTTTGCAGGCTGGTGAATGAAATATGATCTCTCTCTCTCGTGTGTGTGTGTGTGTGTGTGTGTGTGTGTGTGTGTGTGTGTGGGTGTGGGTGTGTGTGTGTGTGTGTGTGTGTGTGTGTGTGTGTGTGTGTGTGTGTGTGTGTGTAGATAAGAGAGGAAATAGACAAGTTTGGGATCAAAGTGTACCAGTTCCCTGAATGCGACTCTGACGAGGATGAGGAGTTTAAACAGCTGGACAAAGAGCTGAAGGTGAGTCTGGGGACTCACATACCTGTGAGCTACTGATTTGCTGTACCTGTGGCTACAGATTCAGATCATCGTACTTCTTATTTAACAAATGCATGGAGAAAAAAATGCAAACCATATGGCTATCATCCATGCAGAGTGGAGCAGACCACCAGGCTCATACACCAGCAGTGGTTTCAGTGAATAGTGTAGAAAGTTAACCTTTTATTGAATTATTACCTCTATTTGAACTTTATAGTATAAAACAAACATGAGGTCTTTCCAGATCTGTCAACACACTGTCACAGTCTTCCTTAATACATGGATTATGCTCAGTTAGCATTTGGTATGTCACTTTCTCAGGTCAGGTGTGGAAAACTAAACAAACTTCTTGTTCTCTGGAAGATTATTTAATCCAGTTAAAAACTCTGGAAAATAACTCGAAGGTATTTGCCTCTAAATCTTGGACCTCCATTGCATTCAGTGGAAGTGAATGGAGTTTTGTTTTTCCTCCTTAAAGCAGCTAAAAGGCTAAGCTGCATCAGAATGTATATCTCAGCTCCTCTGGATAATCTGCACTTGTTAAGCTGGCAGGTTGGAAGTGCTTGTGAAAGCTGCTCACAGCAATGTTTTGTGCCTTTGTTTTTAATGAACTGTAACCATTAAAAGAGGTCGTATTAAATGATTCAAACAAGGACACAGGAGCACATTTCAGCATGATGGAAAGTGATAAAAGCTTTTTTGTGAAGAAAATGGAGATGGATCTAGAGATGCTGCCAGACGTTGAAGTGGGTGTGATAGTTGGATGGCGTTTTGGAAAGCTGAGCAAAACCTGTGATACAGAGAAGCCTTCAGCTGGCAGAAAGTATCTGAACTAAATGATATATATGGTGTATGGATAAAGTTCAAAGACAAATTTATTAAAAGGACCTTTCTTCTCCTTTCTTCCACCATGTTGTAATATGGTTCAAAGTTCAGTCTTAAACAACCCATTTTAGCTCCCTTACCTTTAAGACCATCCTCCCGTTAAGCCAGCTTATCTCTGATTGGCTGCCCCTCACAAGCACATGTTTAATACACACGTTTACAGCTTGAAATATCCTCTATTACTGACATAATACACAGCCAAGAGTAGAAAAAACATCTGAAACAGGGTGTTTTAAGGAGTCTGAAGCTTGGATTACTTGCACATATACTAAATGAAAATAAGGAAAAACACACCTAATCTCCTTTAAAATGTGAGTTCATTAACCTAAATGTACCTGCATGGCTTAATGGCATGAGGCCCAAGTGTGTTTCTGTGGAATTTTGGGCTCCTAACCATTTACTGTCCTTTTAAATGAAAGTACAGCAGCGGCTCAGGGGAGATAGATGCGGGCTTGGAGCATGAACGCACCGATCAGCTGAGAAAGTCAGTGGAGAGAAAATAAACAGCTAACAGTCTTTTACCTGTCTCAACAAATAAAGTCACAGTTGTCTTGAGCAGCTCAGGGGTCTTTTGTGAGCGTGTATAACTGCCAGTGTGTACCAGCATGCTCAGACAGCTTTCTCGGAGCAGAGAGGGGTTGAAATAACAACCTTTCCTCGCGTCTCCTTCTGCAGGAGTGCACCCCGTTCGCTGTGATTGGCAGTAACACAGTGGTGGAAGCTCGTGGACAAAGAGTGAGGGGAAGGCTGTACCCCTGGGGGATCGTCGAAGGTATGCACACTCGAATATTCCACGTCTGTTCAGCTTTATTCAGCCTGAATGTAAATTGAAATAGTTTGCATGTCTTGACTGGATTAATAAAGTTAATGATGCGTATTTCTTTGCGCAGTGGAAAACCAATCGCACTGTGACTTTGTGAAACTGAGGAACATGCTGATTCGTTCCCACATGCACGACCTCAAAGACGTAACCTGCGACGTCCACTATGAAAACTACAGAGCGCAGTGCATACAGGAGATGACCAGGTACGTGAGGAATGAAAGCGTGAGCACGTGCAAACGTGTAGCAAACAACTTCAATAGATGCTGATGTTTTCTCTCCATTTTCTTCATCTCTCAGTAAACTGGCTCAGGACAACCGTATGGAGAGCCCGATCCCCATCCTACCGCTGTCCACTCCAGATGTGGACACTGAGAAACTGATCAAAATGAAAGATGAGGAGGTACCAAGCAACTTTTGTTGTTGTTTTTTAAAAAAAAAAAAGATTAAACACAAACTGTTATGACTTGTAATTGAATATATGTGCGCCATAATAAGATTTAACATGTTACAATTTTGTTGTATTCTGTTGAGGATGTGAAAATGTCTGCTGCGTAAAACGACACACAAAGAACCAAAGTGCCAGCAAAATATTTAAAATGACAGTTTTTAATCTGCTCTCCTCTCTGTCTCCAGCTGAAGAGGATGCAGGAGATGCTGAACAAGATGCAGCAGCAGATGCACGACAAAGAGCAGTGATGTGCCGCAGCGCCACCTGCTGCTTATCTCCCTAACGACAGTGAGACCTCCAGACTTTGAACATGGTTATCAAGCGTTAGTGGCAACTCTGGCTGTACATTAATCTTCAGTTTGGTGCTTTTGTATAGTTTGTTTGCCTGGAGGGTGTTTTTTTTTCCTCTGAAACTATCCAATCTCCCACTTTGAGCCCCTCGCTGTGGTCCTAACATATAAGATATAAACACATAATTTAATAATCAGTGTATCTAATTTATAAATGCAGTGCTAAACTTTTTGGATTTAATGTCAGGGTGTTTGCTGCGACATATTTTGTAATGAAACGTAGGTTCTTGGTGATGTTTAGATTTTTGAACATGGATATTGTTTTTTATTATGCGCTGGTGTGTTTCGGTGTGTGAATGATCATTACATTTTCTTTAATATTACCTTTAATATTACCAGGTATCCATCCATAAAACTCCTTTAAAAGGTACCACAGTGAATTTACGTCTACTAAAATCTGATTTTAGCTCTTCTTCATTTGCTCAAAAATACATTTGTTTGGCATTTATTTGCATACGGCCGGTGAAAATCTTCTGCTCCTCTTCCAGCATTTTGTTAATGTGCCGAATGAGCTGAAAATGCTCTTCTTGCCGGTGGCTACAATGAATGGCGAGCCTCTGAGATAACGAGAGTCTGTGCAGTGCAGGGTGCATGTGCAAGCATGTTGTCATTACTCATATCCGCTAAATGCTGCTGTGGGCCTATTTTTACCGCTTTTTAGCCGATGCCCTGTTGTTGAATTTGATGGATCGTGGCCTACAGGATGCTTTGTTACCACTACAGGATCAGTAACGAGGAGCCACTACTTTGTGTTTCTGTTTAAATATCTCTTCTTGGAAGTGAATTATGCCACCAAAGTTGTGTGTCCACAGTATGACAGAGCGTGTGTGTAGGTGTGTGTGTGTGTAGTCTCTGATACTGATGAGCTGTACATATTTTTGCCTGAAGGCTGTGAGCTCAGTCTGTGTCCCATTTACAAAGGTGTGACAAATAAACCCCAGTTTGTCGTCAGTCTGGCCTCGCCGCTTCAGTGTTGTTTTTTAGGAGACTCGCACGATATCCTCATTCACGCCCTCACGTCAGAGTCTGAGCAGCAGTACTCAGAACTGAAGCTGCTGCAAGGACTTGATCTGCTGATTCATATTTATCTCCTGCAGCCATTCTTCCTCTGCACTGCGCACGGCATCTTCTTCCTGCTGGGCAGCCCAGAAATACACAAGCAGATATGGGAGGAGAGAAATATCTCAGAAGAGCTCAGTTATTATATTATTATTTTATTATTAAGTGTCACAGTGGAAAATAAGGGTGTTTTAATAAAGGTAAAAGCACTCGTTATTGTGATAATGTTGAATGCTTGTGGTGACAGAGTGAATTTTAGCTGCTTTAGTCAGCTCAGTAGCATGAAATGTCTTTTCTTAACCTAAAATAATTCAAAAGAATTCACAATCTAATCATTTGTTTGTTAATTGTGTTTTGTCTTACTGATTTGTATCTGCAAACTAATTGGAGTAAAATTGCAATTTGCTTCTCCGAAGGGCTGTATGAACATAAAACAGAAATATCCAAGATCACTACAACTTCCTCAGATTTGTTTTTAAGCATATAAACACCCCAAAGTCAAACTGGGGTTTCACTGCTCAGAGAGACTACAACAAGCGCGAGACTTACATCTCAGAATCTACACGCCTCAGTTAGCATGTCAATGTTGAAGTTCATGACAGTACAATTAGAAAAAGACTGAACGAGCATGGTCTTGGTTGGAAAGGCTGCCAGGAGAAAGCCTCTTCTCTCAGGAAAGAACGTGGCACAGCTCAGATGTGCAAAGCTGCATCCGAACAAATGACAAGTTCTCGGTGATGGAGGTGTGATGATTTAGGCTTGGTTTGCAGCCACGGGACCTGGGCACTTTGCACTCATTGAGTCAGTCATGAACTCCCCTAATATCAAAAGTACTCTAGAGTTGAACTGAAGCTTGGCTGAAAATGGGTCATACGACAGAAGAATAAAGGTGTTGTAAAGGTGCAGTGAAAGTCCAGAAATGCTGTGGGAGCTAAGAAAGCTGTGCATAAACGAACGCTCTATGAACTGAAACTGTGTTGTAAAGAAGAGTGGGCCAAAATTCCTCAACAACACTGAGTCCTACGAATATCTTTATTTGCACATGACTGTACGTAACCGCTGTCAGACAGTTTAAAACAGAAGAAAAAAAATATGTTTTTGATTTTTCAGCATTTATGTGCTCCTTATTGGCTCCTTATGGAATATTTAATATTAGACTTAATACATGCCATGTCTGGCGTGCATTAAGACACATAAACTATAAAATTATAAAAGTAGATTATAAAGAATTGTACACTTCAAATTATTACACATATTTAATACATGTTTGTAGTTTGCTATACAGAACTAGGAAGAGTCTAGAGGGTCGTGGGGTGGAGTGAAAATAAGTCATTAAAAACTTTATTGTCCTCACATTAAATTCTCCATTTATGTCATGATGGGAAAAAAATTGTCACGGTCTGGGTGTGTGGCTGTAAAATTCCGCTGAAGGTCTGGACCTCCCTGGTATCCACCCATGGGCAGGGCCTACAGCCTCCCTCACCTGAAGCTGATTGAAGCAATTAGGTTGGAGATTTAAGCTGCTTGCTGACACTGCTTCCTCGCCATTTCATCAACTAGCCTATTTACTCCTGGGAATTCCATCACACTGAACAACTCATCTTGGAAATCTGGTTAACCCGCCTGCTTTCAGAATCATCTCCTTGCCTCACCTGCCTGCCCTTACACCACCACGGGACCTTCACCGCTCAGGACAGCTAACACACACCACCAAACCCACCCGGGCTGCACCACCTCTCCTTCAACGCTTCCATCTCCCACCTGCACATGCGTACCTAATCACCAGCCAGCTGCCGTTGCTTTCTTGGGCCTGTCTCCTTGCTTTATCCCTCTCTCCTGGCCAAGACCCTCACGCCC
This sequence comes from Maylandia zebra, assembly GCF_041146795.1. Classification (NCBI taxonomy): domain Eukaryota; kingdom Metazoa; phylum Chordata; class Actinopteri; order Cichliformes; family Cichlidae; genus Maylandia; species Maylandia zebra. Next base: position 28,373,333 of record NC_135178.1, read on the forward strand.
CATGTGTCAAGCCTTAAGCCAAGTGCCATTGTAAACATCATCCTTGTGTTAGTTAATAAAACTTTGTTAAACCCTTTCCTCAGCCTCCGCTTTGGGTTCTCTGCATGTGGGTTTGATCTTTGGTACTCAGCCTCCGGCCGTTTTGTGACAAAAACATTTCTAGCCTCATGTGATCTCAATAAAAGGCCGACAATCGATTACTGTGTGAAAATACTCAAACTTTAAAAATAAAGAAAATCTTTTTACAGCTCTTTTTAGAACTTTATTAGGATTTAAATCATCAAAACATAGCGGGTGGCATGTTTTCCACGTTGGTGTGCATGTTCTGTGCGTGCATGTGCACAGGCGTGTGCATGCCTGAGCTCATAATTTGACAGCGGTCTTTATCAGTGAGAGCCAGCTGGCAGTAGCACACACTCTGAGAGCAACTGTAAAAAACAGAGTCATCTCCCGAAGACGCGACGCACTGAAGGTAAAAGACTCTCCTCAGACCTTGTTTAGACTTTTCAGGTCTGCTGTGACATCATCAGTTTAATTTATTCCTCTTAAAGTTAAAGTTGATAGTTGATGTAATTACTGTGTTCTGTTTTCATTTACTCTACAGTGTAATGTACTTAGTATAAATGTGTGAAAACAGCAATGGGGTTGTGCAGCTTGTCATCAGCAGGGAGGTGTTTCCTGTAAATGTCAATGCAATTGACTAAAATTATCCAAAATTAATAATTTATCCTGTAAAACGTACAAATTTGTTATTTATGAGTACACATGATGACCTCATTATTACCATATTCTAAACATATGTGGTCATTTTGTATTGTTTATGTGTTAAATTTGTTCAAATAAATTATGCCCTAGTTTTAGATCATGTATACATCACATGCAGTTTTACATGTTTTATAAAGTCTGCATGAAATTTACTGCTAATGTCATATTAATCAGGACAAACTGCTCAAACAATGTATGATCAAATACAAAGCAGATACTGTGACCAGTAAAATGAAAACACCTGCACACATGAATGCATTTTTAGCTACAACAACACAAAACTGCAGCCTCACAACAGAACTGAGACTTTGTGTTTTCTGATCATTTACGTTGAGATATGAGTTTGCAGTGGACACTTGTTTGTGACACACAAACAATGACAGGCAGAGGTAACTCTAGTTTTCGAATCATTATCTCAAAATGTTGAGTTCCTTCTGAGTAAGATCGAGTTTTTAAGACGCAATTTCAAGATATTTAAACCAAAACCTTCCGCACTCATCCACGCCTCGTTTCTGTTACCTTGTGTCCTTTCCTGATTTTCTCTTCACCGATTGGCTCCTGTTTTCTTTTGTCTTTTAACTGAACTCAGTTTGCACACATTATACAAGGACTACACTCCTCCATGGGGCAGCAGCTCAGAGTTTTTTCGGTTCATGTGCGTCTCCTTGTGCAGTTAAATAACCTTTGGTCTGAAGTAAAATAAACCATAAGTACTGATTGCTGGCTCTGTTTTTGCTGATAATCCTTTTCTTTGAACTTCCAAATTACATTTATGTTATATAGAAAAAAAACCCATAAGCTCATGTATGTCTGATTTTTTCCCTCTGGCACTGGTGTGGGCATCAGATCTAAAGATCCATCATCAGTCCAACCCTTTAGATCTGAGCAGCTCTTATGCAGGCTTTACTGCCTTAAGTTAGAAGAGTTTATCTTTTTGCACAATGTGGATTTTTGACTTTTTTTTATGTCAGCGCATGATGAGTTTTGCATAAACACACTAATGATCTTCATGGCTTCAATAATATACAGTGAAGAGATTGTTTCACACGATACATACAAAGGGCAGTTTTACAGTTCACCTCACTCTAATTAACCCTTGATTCCTCCTCTCTCCTCTGCAGTGATTAGGAACCATGAAGGAGTTTCTGCTCATGTGTCTGCTCCTCTTGTTTGGAGGTCAAAGGTCCTCCGCCTGTCCCCATCTCTGCTCCTGTCACGGCAGCCAGGTGGACTGCAGCAGCAGATCTCTCACAGCTTCTTCGCTGCCTTCCAGTTTCTCTGCTGGGACCTCCGAGCTCCGTCTCCACAATAACCTGCTGACCACCCTCCCTAACGGGCTCCTGGACGATCTGACCTCCCTCCGCTCCGTCTCTCTTCACGGTAACCCCTGGGCGTGTGACTGTGGCGTCCTCTATCTGCGAGCCTGGCTGCTGCGCCAACCTGCTGGCAGCACATCACACGTGGGCGTCAACTGCAGCTCCCCACCCAAACTGAGAGGTCGGCTGGTGGCGTATTTAACTGAGCAGGAGGTGCTGGACTCCTGCCACTACTGGTACTGTGACCTGGCTTTGGCCTCGCAGGTGTGTCTGCTTGTATTTGTGGTCGTGCAGGCGGCTCTGCTCGTGGCTCTCGTCTTCTTCCTCAAGAGGTTCGAGAAGGTGTCTAAAGAAGCAAAGAGAATAACAGAGGAGAGCTTTAACCCCGTGGATGGTCAGAGGGAGAACGAGTACATGCCTTTATAGCCGTGATGTGCGAAGGGCTGATCAGCATTTGAACACCAGGGATGAAACCTCTGTCACTGTGATTTTAAGTTTAGGTGTCAAGTTGAAGGAGTAACCTGAAAATAAATATATTCAGATATGTAGAAACATAAATATATTAAACACACCAAGTTTCAGCTTCGTTTCAGGAGAGAACTCGTGAGGAAGATTTTAGATCTGAAAGGCTTGGATACAGTTTTCCCCCTTTAATTTGTCACATGTCCAGTTGCAGACCACAGTAGACCACTGTAAAATGAACTAAACAAAAACAAAGATTATTTTATCTGAGAGTAAATAAACTAACGTGTTAATAATATCATTGTGTTTGCTCTTTACACGTATCTGATCAAATGATGTATGAAACCTGATTTATCTACAAAATGTTATTTAAAAATCATATTTTATGATTTTTAAATAAAATAATAATCCATGTGTTGTTATTATCTGGATTTAAGCATAATTGAAGACCAAATGAAGGGCAGATATGTTATTTGTATCTGTTCAGGGCAATTTCAAGTTGTTTATTCTTTTGAGCTTTATTTTAGGGCAAATCTCATGATGTCTTTTGCCATTTTGCATTCATACATTGTGTAATTTGTAAGAAAACAAAGCAAAAGAAATTATTCTGATTGATGTTTTGTCATATTTGTGTAACTTTTAAGCACAAAACAAATGGTTTGATTAAATTTTTTTCTAATTGTTTCAAAACATTGTACACTTTTTTCACAATTGTATTACAAATTTCATTGCTTCCTTAGCATCCTTATTTATTATACCAACCCTCTACATGTCCTCTGTCATTACATACATGAACCTCCTCTGAGGTTTTCCGTTTTTCCTCATGCCTGGCTCCATCTTCAGCATCTTTTGTCCAGTATATCCACTATCCCCCCTCTGAATATGTCCAAACCATCTCAGCCATATCTCTCTAACCCTTGTCTCATAATCTCTCAACCTGAGTTGTTCCATCTCTTGTGTTTTTCTCAGTTTCACAGTCTCCAAACCAAAAATCACAGCAGGTCTCACTACCATCTCTTAAACCCTCCCTTTCACTCTTGTTGCTATCCTTCTTTGACAAATACCCCCTGAAACTAGCCTTCACCCTGCGATCTCAACAGAGTCCTCATACACGTCCTGTTTCTCTCTTGGCACCCATGTTTTCTCTAGAGCCACCAAAATACAGCTTTAAAATGTGCCATCAGAAGAACTTCAAATGTGTTACATCACAATTTGGAAGATTTTTGCATTCGTACGTCAAATAAACATCAATCGGACCAAATCATTATCATCAAAATAAGCTTTTTGCCATCTGATATTGGCTGACCCCATAAGACAAAAAGGACCCTTATACGTCATTTAAATGTAAGTATTTTGAGTTGATTAAATAAAAATCAATAAATAAAAAATATTATAGGTTATACAGTTTAGGTTATAAACAATATTTTTAGTTAGGATCACTAAACAACGGGACGTCGAACTTTTTCTATAGCGGAACGTTCCTACGGAGTCAAATTTTAGCGACGGACCGGTTTGGTTGATGAACACTTAAATGTTTACACGTGAGGTTAGTGCACTGCTTCAGTTTTTGGATCCAGGTGTTTAAAGTCAAATGCAGCTGTTCAGATAAGAAGGTTTGTATTTGGAGGTGTTCACAAACTTTTAATCGGTTCTGTTAATAACAATTTTAGGCTAACGATAAAGTTACCTTGTTAGCTGTCGATGTTTAGCAAGCAGTGTTTCAGACTTTTTTGGTCTTTCTCATTATAACCGGTGGCTTTGGGTTCATAGCTTTTTATTCACTGACCTACAGACTTAAGTTTAAAATGGGAAAACTAAGGAAAAAACACAACTGGAAGGGGCGACAGCAAAGTGACCCTCCGCCATCTGCAGATGAAGAGAAGACAGAAGTTGTTGTGGAACTCAAAGGTAGCAGGAAAACATCAAGAGGAGAAAACATCTTTGACTCTTTGCATGTCGTGCATTCTGTGACCCTGACTCTTCTGTTTGTATAAATCAGATGGGTCCATACTGAAAGGTGTAGATGAGAGCAACGCCTTGGTCCTCCCATCCAGCAAATCCAAGAAGAATAAATCCTCGCTGCCACCAATCTCCAAGAAGAAGCCCCTCACCAAGAAGCAGAAGAAGGAGCTGCAGAAGGTCCTGGAGCGCAAGGAGAAGAAAGCTCAGGTTAGGAATCTTCGTACGTTTAGTTCTCTGTGAGGTTTTTCTATTTCATGTCGACATTAATAACTAGACTGATTACTTTAGTGACAGTGATCCATTGTTTCTAAAGTCCTGAAAGAAAGTTAATGATTTGGTTTTTAAAATGATCAAAGTGAAGTCAAAGTTGATCCTGAAGATGTGAAAATGTTTGATTTTCCTCAGTAAAGTGGAGCAGATATGTGTTATGTGCCGATAAGTACTCTGACTCTAGATATAGAAGCTGAGTATTGAGCACAGTACGATGTTGTCCTTATATTTACTGTAGCTTGTAGCTTAGCTTGTTCTCTAAAGTAATTTGAGCTATATGCTTGAAAGATTTGAATCAGGTGAAAGTTTGTTGTTATCGTTGTTTTGTTATCAGCACTGAAACATGGATGTTTTTATTGTGTTGTAGTGATATTTTATTATAATAGTGATATTTTATATTACTCTCTGCTCTTTGAGGGCTGAATTTTAACAGTCAAGCTCACATGCCGTTTACATGTTGCTCTCTCTTCTGTCCAGAGAGCAGAGATCCTGGCCAAACTGGCTGAGGTGCAGCTTCCAGAATCCGAACTGAAGCTGCTGTACACCACTTCCAAACTGGGAACAGGAGAAAAGCTCTACCAGGCTAAACGGTAAGAGCACAACACAACGTGTTAATCAAGACGGAGAACATGTGTGATTGTTTCTCGGTGGAGAAGGTGGAGTAAAAGCATCTTGTCTTCTTTTTTTTTTATTCAGGTCAGCAGATGAAGTAAAGAATGAAGACTCTGGCCCAAAGATCAGCAGCGTCAGCGGAGCAAACAGGAAGAGAAAATGGGAGGAAGATGATGATGATGATGAAGAAGAACAAAAGGCAGAAGAGAGCAGTGATGTGGACACATCATCTGATGAGGATGAAGATGAGCAGGAGGATGAAGTTAGTAACACCACAGATATGAGTGAATGTAAGGAAACCAGCTCTGTCTGTCAGGAGACCAAACATGAAGTGAAGGTGGAGCAAGATGGAGAGAAAGAGAAGAAGATTTCAGATCAGGAGAAAGTTCAGAAGAAGCCGTCTGAACCAGCTATTTTCATTCCTGTTGATAGATCACCAGAAGTACAGGTGAGCACCTGAGACCGTAAAAGCATCCTGCAAACTAGAACTTAGAAAGGTGTTTTTGTGCATTTTCATCAATTCTGCATTACGATGATGCTGCAGGAGGCTCGTCTAAAGCTGCCCGTTCTGGCAGAGGAGCAGGTCATCATGGAGGCCGTGAGAGAAAATCCCAGTATCGTCATCTGTGGAGAGACGGGGAGTGGAAAAACCACTCAGGTGCCTCAGTTTCTGTATGAAGCCGGCTATGCCAGGTAGTTTGTCCAGTTTATGGTGTTGCCTTTGTAAATGTTTCATTGGAGGAAAAAAAGTGTGTGTAGTTCACGTCATCCTGCTCACTCTTGATTCCTGCAGTGGCGGGAGGATGATCGGCATCACAGAGCCGAGGAGAGTAGCAGCAGTGAGCATGTCCCACAGAGTGGCCAAAGAGATGAACCTGCCCACACAGTAAATTAACCATTCTGTGTTCAGAGTAATTAAAAAAAACAAAACAAAACATACAGTTTAAAAGTATAACTTTGTGTTGTTAATTATATGTTTGTGTGTCTGTTATCAGGGTTGTGTCGTACCAGATTCGATACGAAGGGAACGTGACGAGTGACACAAAGATAAAGTTCATGACAGACGGTGTTCTGCTGAAGGAGATTCAGAAGGTATCATCTGCTTTCTACTGGGTCACCTAATAAATAATATGACAACAGGATGGAGGTGGAGGATCAGCCAGGTGGATGACTCGGCCTTTTTCATTTTTCACAAACGATTTCATCAGTTTGGACCAATTAAATCAGTTCTAATGAGGAAAGTTAATGCCTCACTTCCATGTTATTTGTATTAACCAGTAGTAACAAATAGTTTTTGAATTGTGTTCTGAATTAAAGGTCAAAAAATATTTGCAGTATGTTATTTTTCCCCATCTTTGAAGAAGCAGTAAAGGGATAAACAAGCATGGATTTAGTGTTACTTCAATTGTCTCCAGTTTTGTCACAGACTATTTTGTGTTGCAGGATTTTCTGCTCCAGAAATACAGCGCAATCATCATCGACGAAGCACACGAAAGGAGCGTCTACACCGACATCCTCATCGGATTATTGTCTCGTATCGTCCCCCTCAGAAACAAGGTGGGAATATCTTAACGTTTCCAATTTACGGGAAAAAAAGGGGGTTGTTTCTATAAAAACCTCTCCGTTTCTCCTCCATCTGTCTGCAGAAAGGTATGCCTATGAAGCTCCTGATCATGTCCGCTACTCTGCGGGTTGAAGACTTCACAGAAAACCAGCGGCTGTTTCGGACGCCTCCTCCCGTCATCAAGGTGGATGCTCGTCAGTTCCCGGTAACTATCCACTTCAACAAACGCACCCCGCTGGAGGATTACACTGGAGAGGCTTTTCACAAGACCTGCAAAATCCACCGGATGCTGCCTCCAGGTAGGTTTTAGAGTTTATATTTATTTACTACAGAAAGTGGTGAACAAAGAGGGGGATTTTGATGAAAGTAAAACTGAGGATATGGGTGATGGGGCGCCTCTTTAAGGGGCTGACCATGCGACTCACGTAAGGCCATCTCAAAGCCCTGGGTTCAAATCTACCCAAGGTGGTTTTCTGTATTTGCCTGTAAAAATGACTTGTGGTGTGTCTCATTCAGGTAAACTGCAGTTAGAGTTCAGTCTTTCCACAGATACAGTCTCCACTTCTTTTATAACATGTTTTGCATTTTAGGTGGTATCCTGGTGTTTCTGACTGGTCAGGCTGAAGTTCACAGTCTCTGCAGAAGACTGAGGAAAGCTTTCCCCTTCAGGAAGGGTGACACAGCTACAGGTGAGCGGTCGGCCTCCTCAAACTCTGACGTATATCTGAGCTGGGACTGTGGTTCTGTGTATTTACTTGAGTTTTGTATCCAGCTGAAGATGAGGAAGCCGAAACCTCAGAGGCAATGAGGAAGTTCAAAAAGGCCAAACAGAAGAAGACTGTTGTAAGTCAGCTTTTTAAAAAATATATTCTGTCCACCTCAGTCCTCAACAGATATTGAACAGAAGTGTTTTAACTGTTGTCTCCAGTCTCTACCCCGAATCGACTTGGATAACTACTCCGCCCTGCCAGTGGATGAAGGTGATGAGGACAGAGAGGCGGGGATCGGAGACGAGGAGGATGGAGACTCCGATCTTGACCTTGGAGATGATCCTGCTGATGCAGGTAAGCCACTCTGAATAAATCTCCAGTCCAGGTGGATGCGTTTCAGATGAGCAACATTACAAATTCTGCCCTGTTTCCTCTCCGTAGAGGAAAAGGCGGACGCGTCCATACCGCTCTATGTCCTCCCACTCTACTCTCTGCTGGCCCCAGAGCAGCAGGCTAAGGTGAGATTAATATCTTATCACAGAACAAACTGATAAAAAAAAAAATCATACATGACAAGAGAAGTGCCGGTGCTTGTGCGATAAAGTAAAATAAACGTTTTGGTTTTGCTTCTGATCAGTCAGACTCATCATAAAACAATACTTTAAAGAAATCTTTACTTCCCAGCAGATTTCTGTAGTTTTATTTTGAACTGAGTTTAAAATTTAAAGTCTAAACTTTCTGATTTAAAGTGCATGTCACTATAATTTCTAATAGCAGCCACTCAGTAGCTTCTGCTTTTAGTAAATAGCCATCACAGTTTTATTTATAGTGTAGGGATAAGTGCTTTTTGCTCATTTGGTTTATGTGCAAAATGAAGGGTTTAGGAAAACTAAAAGCTCCAGTTTACTGACTTTTCTAAACAAAATGTAGCTTTATACACCCTTTGAGTTCTTTTTCAGACTTTTTTTCAGTAGTTTTGGAGTCACATGATGCTTTTATGATGACATCATGTATATGCGTTCTTTTTGGCTGCAGGTGTTCAGGCCTCCTCCTCCCGGCACTCGTCTTTGCGTCATCGCCACCAACGTGGCAGAGACGTCTTTGACCATTCCGGGGATCAAGTATGTGGTGGACTGCGGTCGAGTTAAGAAGCGTTTCTACGACAAAGTGACCGGAGTGTCATCCTTTAAAGTCACATGGACCTCACAGGCTTCAGCCAATCAGAGGGCTGGCAGAGCGGGACGAACCGAGCCAGGACACTGCTACCGGTCAGTGCTGTTAAACTACGTAACCCTAAAACCCTAATTAGAGAGGGTTGTTTTGTTTTTTGAGGGTTTTTTTTTACACAACAAGGATTTTCACCACAGTTTCTCCTTGTTTCTGCAGGTTGTACTCCTCTGCAGTGTTTGGAGACTTCGCTTTGTTCTCAGAGGCGGAGATCACTCGCAGGCCTGTGGAGGACCTGGTTTTACAGATGAAAGATCTCAACATAGAAAAAGTCAGTAAAATCTGAAATGCTGTCTTAAAGGGGAACAAAATTGTGATAACAGGGTTTTAACCAGAGTCATATTTTGTGTTTTCTGCAGGTGGTCAATTTTCCTTTTCCCACACCTCCCTCTACTGAGGTTCTTGTTGCAGCAGAGCAGTTATTAGTGTCGCTGGGAGCTCTGGAAGAGCCTCCGTGTACTGGAAGGTAATTTTTTACTGTTCCATTTAAGTGTAATTGATGAGTCCCCTTTTTTTCTTGGAACACAAAATATATTTATTAAAAGGGTGGTTTTACTTCAAAGATGGCTCCTGCATAGAGACATGGAAAAAATTTAAATGAAATCTATACTGGGCAGAATCCTGCAGGTATTGATATTGTACGTTTCAGTTTACTTTCATGCGTTTTAGCTCCTAGCTGGTGGCTCCTAGCCTTCACTGTCTAGAGCAGCTGTAGTGAGTCATAATGTTGTTTAAATGGACACTTGAGCATTATCAGGATTTCTGCTTTAATAAAAGCATAAAATTCAGTTTAATTCAGTTTTATTTAAATCAAATCACAACAACCGTCGCCTCAAGAAACTCTAAATTGTAAGGAAAAGCCTGTGTGTATATTGTGAGAGAAAACCCCAACAATCACACAACCGCCTTATAGCAAGCGCTTGACAACAGTGGGAAAGAAAAACTCCCTTTTAACAGGAAGAAACTTTCTTGAACACACTGAGTAATCACTCACTACAGTTTAGAAAAAGTGAAAAGGTATAAAACAGTCTTGTGCAAACTTGTAAACTGTTTATTTCTTATAAGGTTGAAAGACATGCAGCGAGCGAAGCTGAGCTGTCCCATCACCCCTCTGGGCAGAGCGATGGCGTCGTTCCCCGTGGCGCCGCGTTACGCTAAAATGTTAGCGCTCGGGAAGCAGCAGGATTGTCTGCCATACGTCATCGCTGTGGTAGCAGCCATGACAGTTCGGGAAATTTTTGAAGACCTCGACAGGTGAGAAAAGTGTAAAAATTGATGCTTTGGAGGAGCAGATCACCACATATAGATGAGACTAACTTTAAATGTAGGATGAAATCTTGAAATACCCTTCAAGCTCAGTCTGTTTTCGAGCCGTATATATATGATTTTTTATTTATTTTTAATAGCTATAATTTTTTTTCCTTTTCCTCTGTTTCTCTCCTCAGACCTGCTCGTAGTGAAGATGAGAGCTCCAAGCTCAACCAACGTCGAGCTCGGCTGACCCAAATGAGGAGGTTGTGGGCTGGGCAAGGAGCCTCGCTTCTGCTGGGGGACCTCATGATTATGCTGGGTGAGCTTACTCTTTGTTCAAGTTGCACTAGTGGTCAGTATTGTACAACAGTGTTTTAGGCAGTCTGTTAGATTGCATGCTTAGTGTGTTGTATGGCTCCAAAACCATAAATTCCTTAAAGGTTTTAGCAACAAGCCGAATTTTGAGGTGAAGCTGAAACAGCAGGAGGCTCTTCATTAGAATAATTTTTACAGAGACAGATTTAACTGGGGTCCATGAAGCCTTTTAAAAAAATGTACTGCTTGAATATATCACATATGTTAATGACTTGCATTCCTGTGTCTCCAGGTGCTGTTGGTGCTTGTGAATTTGCTGGCTGCACTCCCAGGTTTTGTGAGAACAGTGGGCTGAGGTATAAAGCTATGGTGGAGATCAGAAAGCTCAGAGGACAACTTACCAATGCAGGTACATGCACACAGCAAACTCAGATAATCAACATGTCTGCCTCTGAAACACAGCTGCAAGTCATTTTTCTTCCCTCCTCCCAGTGAACGCTGTGTGTCCAGAGGTGGGGGTCTTTGTGGATCCCAAGATGACTCCACCGACGGAGCACCAGGTGGTTTGCTTGCGGCAGATTGTTCTGGCAGGTCTCGGAGACCATCTTGCGAGGCGTGCCCAGGGAGAGGATTTGGTGGACCCGAAATGGAAGAATGCATACAAGGTCTGTAATTGAACATTAGAAGTATATACTGTGTTATGGGTCTCTTCACATCCTCATCTTTATCCATTTTTGCTCATAGACGCCACTTATGGATGAGCCTGTGTTCATTCATCCAAATTCTGCGTTGTTCAAAACGCTGCCAGAGTTTGTGGTCTACCAGGAGGTCATGGAGACCAGCAAGATGTACATGAGAGGTAAATGAGACTGAAAGGGAATAAAATCACATGTGTCCTCTTAATTCATGACTGCCCGGATGTGTCTGATTCCTACGTGTGTGACAACTTTTTATAGTTGAATATATAAAAGGGACTACCTTGTGATTAAAAGGTTGTTACTGCATGAATCTGCAGGTCCATCTTTTATAGTCTGTGGCACAGTCCTGATTGTATGGCTGCTTACATGCTTGTTTTTAATCATTTTTACCTATTTTCTAAATATCTTCCTTCTTTAATCCCTAATTAAAGGACAAAGTGGCGCTGGGTTACTGAAACAAGATTTGCAGACTGATGCCTTTCCTTTATTCCTGTCAGGTGTTTCAGCTGTTGAAGCAGAGTGGGTCCCACAGTTTCTCCCGCAGTACTGTCACTTTGGCTCTCCGCTAGAGTCACCGTCCCCGTGGTTCTGTTCTTCTACCGGCACCATCAGATGCCACCGTTCAAGCACCTTCTGTGAGTTCTCCACAGCCGAGCACTAGAGCTGAAACCTCTTTCTGCCTACAGTGGATTAACTGCTGTGTTCCTCCTGTAGTCCGTGTGGGTTGGCAGTTGCCTGCAGTGGAGATGGAGTATCCAGAGGGCCTGGAGCGCTACAAGCTGTTTGCCAAGTTTCTTCTGGAGGGACAGGTACTGGTTTTTGTTTATCCTGAGCAATCCTTCCTGTAGTTCATCCATCCATTTTCTTCCGCTTATCCGGGGCCGGGTCGCGAGGGCAGCAGCCTAAGTAGAGAAGCCAGACATCTCCCCCGCCACCTCCTCCAGCTTATCCGGCGGAACACCAAGGCGTTCCCAGGCTAGCCGAGAGATATAATCTCTCCTGGTTCTGCCCGGTTTCGTCCTCCTGGTGGGACATGCTTTACTCTGAACCCCTCCCAGATGGCTGAACTCCTCAGCATATCTCTAAGAGGGAGGCCGGCCACCCTTCTAAGAAAGCTAATTTCTGCCGCTTGTATCCACAATCTCGTTCTTTCAGTCACTACCCAAAGTTTGTGATCATAGGTGAGGATAGGGACGTAAATCCATTTGGTTTGCATAATTATCCTTGTGACAAAAACAGTAATAGATCAATTAAAAACACGGGAAACCTTGCAAGGGCTGCACAATTAATAAACCTGCCAGGAGCAGTTATCTCACTCACTGTAATGTGTACTTTGTATGGTTAACAGGTTTGTCCTGCACTAAAGAAACACAGCAGTCACCTGCTCTCAAACCCCTCCATCATGCTGAAAACATGGGCAAAGTAAGTTGGTGCTCTCACACACACTTTTAATCCCTTTTTACTGCATTTCTTAATTCATTTACTCCATAAACCAGCGCATCTCGAGGAGTTTTTTTTTTTCCTCTTACTGTCACGTCTTTGCTGTTTTTAGGTTGCAGCCCAGGACAGAGGCTTTCCTGGGAGTACTGGTGTCAAAGAAAGTTGACTGCAGAGATGCACTCCACTCTGTCTGGAAGACTGAAGAGAAATGTAAGCATTAATGTTGTTAGTTTGCTTCTGATTTGGTTAGTTGTTTTGTCATCTAATTGTAGAATTTTTTTTCTCCTCCTCCAGTTCTGCTTACTGCATACTGCCAGTGGTTACCTGAATCTGTGTACCAGGAAGTAGCTAAAAGTTGGCCTCCTCTATAAAAGCCTGCGTCTAAACAACCGAGATAATACAACAGACTCTTGACCGGAGACATCACATGGAGCTACATTTTGGCAGAGCCTAAATCTTTTGACTGTGGTGTCTGTTTTTTATGGTTAATCAAAGGGTGTTTACAATATCACAACACTGCCTTAGTATTAGTTTTATATTTTATTTACTGTACCACTTGTAAAGAAGATATACAGGCACAGTTGAAATGTCTTTTAACTTGTAATCAGTGTGCTGCTGTTTATGTGTCTGATTTGGTCTTCATAAGACTTATAAACACTGACTGTGAGAGGCTGGCATTTGACCTTTTTTCATGCTTATTAATACGTGTGCTTGAAGGTTAAAGGTCAACTGAACCAATTTTGCACTGTATGGCATTTTATTTGTCATGAGGATTATTACCAGCTTATGAAGAAAATAAGACTTGATGTCAGCTTGGGCTACTCTAACTCTAGGATGGAGTCAGAGTCAACAAACTGTTAAAGCAAGTGGATGTTTACTAGGTGGGAGTGGTTGAGAATGAAAGCGCTGAATAAGCTTTGTGTAAAATAACTTGAAAAAAAGAGCACTACCAGGGGTGGATCTAGAAGGGTGGTGTGGGGTGGCATGTGCCACCCTAAAATGTTCCCTTGCCACCTTAACTGCCACCCTAGTTTTGTATATGACAGTGTTTATTAAAATAAGACAACATTAACACTTTGAGCCTAGCTACAGTTAACCCTGAATATAAATTCTAAAAGTGAATATATTGCATAGTGTTACCCTCCTCCCACTCACCATTAACAAATGGTTCAGCCCAAAGTGCAGACCGGCTTTTTTTCTTGTTGTCAGTAGGAAGCGATGCCTATGACTGTGCCAGAGCACATTTTAAATCAACACCATGGGCATTTCAGATTTTACACAAAAAAAAACCAACAGTGTGAAACTTAATAATAATAATAATAATGGATTGGATTTATATAGCGCTTTTCAAGGCACCCAAAGCACTTTACAATGCCACTATTCATTCACTCTCACATTCACACACTGGTGGAGGCAAGCTACGGTTGTAGCCACAGCTGCCCTGGGGCAGACTGACAGAAGCGAGGCTGCCATATCACGCCATTGGCCCCTCTGGCCAACACCAGTAGGCGGTAGGGTAAAGTGTCTTGCCCAAGGACACAACGACCAGGACAGAGAGCCCGGGGATCGAACTTAAGTAAGACTTGTGTTTGTGTTGCTTTCTGGATTTTATACTTATTGAGCTACATATTTATTAATTATGCAGGCTATAAAGTACATAAATGATAAATGGCCTGTATTTGTATAGCGCTTTTACTAGTCCCGCCTAGGGACCCCAAAGTGCTTTACACACCCAGTCATCCACCCATTCACACACTGGTGGAGGCAAGCTACAGTTGTAGCCACAGCTGCCCTGGGGCAGACTGACAGAAGCGAGGCTGCTATATCGCACCATCGACCCTTCTGGCCAACACCAGTAGGCAGTAGGTGAAGTGTCTTGCCCAAGGACACAACGACCGAAACTGTCCGAGCCAGGGCTCGAACCAGCAACCTTCCGATTACAAGGCGAACTCCTAACTCTTGAGCCACGGTCGTCCCACATAACATCAAAATTCACATATTTTATCTAATGGAAATCTTCAACTATGTGGGCTACAGAAAATGATTAAGTTATAGACGATATTTATATGAAATATATGTATACTTAGTGCATTTGAATCATTTTAACCATATGTAACACCTGCATATGTTTTTTAAAGGCTTTGATTTTGCCACCCCATTTGATTTCCATGCTACCCTAACAAAATTTCTCTCACTCTGAGTGCTACAGATGTGATGTTTGCTTAGAGAGTGTTGATGGAGAAGTATAAAGAAGGTCAGGAGTTGCATTGTGTCAGTTGTGCATTGTGTGTGTGGAGCGAGAGAAAGCATAAGGAACTGTAGTCAGGTATACCAGAGAACTACATGAGGGTGGAGCAGGACATGTATGAAGGCAGTGAGACAGTTTTGAAGGTCTTTGTAATAGTTACAAAGTAGCACAGGAACAGAGCCGGAGGGAGAAAGAGAGCCAGGGACAACAATCATCCACAACTATTTTCAGTTGTGGATGATAAAGGATTCAGAAAGTTTATTCATGCATGCCCATATGACAGAGAATATGCATCTTCTTTTTGTTTTCATATTTTAATTTATATTTAATTGTGTTGTGGTTTGAAGAGTTTTGTGTTGTTTCACTTTAAATTTGTTTAATAAAAGGAAAAAGCTGGAAATTTAAATAGTTAAAAGTTGAAATGTGAATAGCTGGTTTTTGTATTATATGATTTATTTATTACATTTTATGTGGAGTGAATAAATAAAAGTATTTTTACGGTGGCCCCTAGAGACAAAGCAAGTACAAACTTCAAAACACGTATGAACTCTGAAGCACGTAAAAACTGCTCCAGTGCTCCAGAATGCTAGGCGCAGTGTTGAGCTTTTGTTACCTAGTGGCTACACAAGCCAGCAAGTACCAATGACCTGATTTGGTGTGTGGTAATAACAGGTAAATGAACTTTTTTTTTTTTAAATTATTTGAATATATATGAGTGCTTGTGTATAAATACACAAACCATACACATATGCTTTCAATTGTGTAATTTAAGTGATCTAGATAGCTCTGTTTTGGACGTTCAGTTAACTCTAGGAATGTGTTTTGGAGTTTGTACGTGCTTTTTGGAGTTTGTATGTGCTTTGTCTCTAGGGGCCACCACATATATTTATATATAAACATATATAAATAAAACCACTTTTTTTTACATTAGTAATTCCTTTTGTGCATAATTTTATATTATTGTTAATAATAAATTAATTAAAGCAACAAAACAACCTGAAGAGCCGGTTCGGAGCCGAAAGAGCCGGTTCGGAGCCGAAAGAGCCGGCTCTTTTTAGTGAGCCAAAACGAAAGAGCCGGTTCTCTAAAAAGATCCGGAAATCCCATCACTAGTGGCCTTTTGCACATGCGTGGTATCGATCGGGTTTCCGGTACGGATCTGGTAGTGACTACAATTTCAGTTGTTTACAACGTTGGAAATTGTAAATTTTTCTGTAAATTAGAAAACTGAAGCAAACATCATTAAGCGGGCGTTTAGCAGCGAGGAACAGAAACAGTCAACATGGTGAGCACTGTGGTTTTTCTCGCCGGTGACGTTGTATCAAAACAAATCGTAGTTGCTCCAGTTTTAGTTAGCTAGCGGCTAGCAACAGGACTACAGCACAGCATAAAGATTCCCTGTCCTGAACAATTAAATTGTTATCTATTTGCTCTGAAGTATACACGTGACCTGAGTTTGACTGACAATCCTGATGTTTGTTCCACAGTTTTCCTTCCATGTGTTTGACCACCAGTTGGCCCGGGGCTTTCAGAACCGCTTCTCCACTCAGTACCGATGCTATTCGGTGTCCATGCTGGCTGGACCCAACGACCGCTCCGATGTTGAGAAAGGAGGCAAAAGTGAGTCTCATTAAAAGAATGGTCATGTTGGTTCAGACAGTCACTCAGTTCAAGGTTTCTGAACAAAAGATATTGAAGTACAGTATTTTCTCCCATACCACTCGTTCAAATCAAAGTATGTATGGGTGAAGAATTAAATGAAGACCTTAATCTTTGACCTTTGCAAATGCAGGATCTGGTGATTCTGTTTTGCTTGTTGGCATAGTTTGGGTCCACTGTTGCTTTTTAGAGGGAAAGGTCACTAGAAACCAATTTGCTCTGACTGATCACTTTTATCTTGTGATCAAACATTTTAATCCTGATGGGAGAAAATGAAACTCCCATCCTTAATCCTCAAGAGGTCACTATGAACATGTTGTTTTAGTTCAGTATGCTAGACAGTGCTCTCCACCATCAATATTAAAATATCAAAAAAGGGAATGTGTTTTGGAAGATTGGTGCATCATCAGTCCTCTACATTTCAGAGACTGGGGGAAATGAGTTTCCTTTGTAGGGTGTCTAGGCTCTCATTTAGAGATAAGGTGGGGAACTTAGTCATTGGGAAGGACCTCAGGGTAGGCCTTCTACTTCATCACATCAGTTTAGGTCGTTCATAGAGTTTGATGAGCAATGGTGTGATGTATGGCAGATTTACATGTAGCTAATTTTCTGCATTCACCACTGTATTGTGGGTGTAATCTGTGCCAACATCCACATGGTGTAACCAGCTCCCTTGTCCAAACATACATCCAGTACCGCAAACATATCTGAAGTTATTTAACTATTTATTGCTTTGTGGTACTTGTTAGAAAACACAACTGTAAAAAAAATATCCTCAAAATGTCCAAGTTTATGTTAGTATGTATAAGGTGAAAGTTACATATCATATTTCTTTATATTTATTTTATGAAAACACATATTTTCCTTAAAATAACTGTTATTTTTCTTTTCAGTAATAATGCCACCTTCTGCTCTCGACCAGCTCAGTAAGCGCATGTTAATTCAAAACCTTCTTACTAAATGTCCTTTTTACATCCTGTTTTTAGCATTGCTCTATATTCCTCTGTTCAGGCAGGCTTAACATTACCTATCCAATGCTGTTCAAGCTGACCAACAAGAACTCAGACAGAATGACACACTGTGGTGTCCTGGAGTTTGTGGCAGACGAGGGAATCTGTTACCTGCCTCACTGGGTGAGAAACAGTAATGAGTGTCTCGTGTCAGCAGTGGAGGAGCACTTACATATTCTTCTTGTGTGGAAGTGGATAACAATGTTTTAGAAGTATGGGTTTAAAAATTCAAATTTGTTGGTATACTCCAGCTTCCTTCCACAGTGAAAGTATTTGCATGTTAGGTTAATTGGTGATTCTGGTTGTCTGTCTCTGTGTCTTAGCCCTGTGATGGTGACCTGTCTAGAGTGTACCCCGCCTTGCACTCTTTCCCCCATGACCTGATAGATGGATGGAAATAGAAAAAAAAAAAATAAGGCTGGAGTGACATTTGCTGTATTTTGTTCACTGCAGATGATGCAGAATCTCCTGTTAGAGGAAGGCGGTCTTGTTCAAGTGGAAAGTGTTAACCTCATGGTGGCCACTTACTCAAAGTTCCAGCCTCAGAGCCCCGACTTCCTGGACATTACAAACCCCAAGGCAGTGTAAGGAGTACAGGCTGAAATGTTTATTTCAACTTTAAATTTTTATTTTTTTGACACTTCATGTTTTAACATAAGTGGTTAACATTCATTACAGACTGGAGAACGCACTGAGAAACTTTGCATGCTTGACAACTGGTGATGTCATAGCCATTAACTACAACGAAAAGGTGAATCAGTTTCTTTAAGTCATTGTTGGGATTATATGTGACCAAGGGTTGTTCTTGGAGAGTTTCCTGGAAGATTAAACATAAAAATGCCATCTGGTAATCTGTGGGTTTCAGATATATGAGCTGCGAGTCATGGAGACCAAACCAGATAAAGCAGTATCCATCATCGAGTGTGATATGAATGTAAGATCCTGGACTTCACCACAGTCACAGTGAATTGTTCTGTTGCTTTATTCGCTCACGTGCTGTTACTTTGCTGTTCAGGTGGATTTTGATGCTCCCTTGGGTTACAAAGAGCCTGAACGACGGCCTAATCACCAGGATGAACCGACAGTAAGGAGCAAACCATCGTGGTAACTGTACGTTTTCTCCTTTGAACAGTGTAATAAAACTGTTTTTCTGACAGGAGGAAGAAACAGATCCCAGCAGTTACGCTGACATGGACACAGGCTTCAGAGTGAGTTCAAGTTAATGTGTACTTACTGCTACTAAAAGTACTTGAATAACATAATCTGATTTAATCTCTAATCTGTGCTTTATTTTCAGGCTTTCACCGGTTCTGGTAATCGTTTGGATGGTAAAACTAAAGGGATTGAACCCAGCCCTGCTCCCCTTGCCCCAAGTGACATTAAAAGGTGAAAAGATGTTGTTTCTTACACATTCCCATAAAAATAACTCAACTGTTAAGTGGCCTAACAGACAAGCTATTTTTACAGGGAATGTTACACCTTTATTTAACAGCGTATTGCAAATTGATGAGGAGAGGGATGACAGTCAACTCAAACTGCTGTTCAGTATATGAAAGCCCCCAAGCAGGAGCTATTATATCTATTAGGCTATGTTAGATATCTCAGACTTGAGTTGAGACATAGAATGTGACACCTTGAGGCACATGAGTTTGTCACGTGATATATTTAAATAAAGTTCTGAGCAGTTTATGTATTTTTTATGCTTCATAAAAACGGAGAGGAATACCGGATTTATGCTCTAAGGCAACTGGGTACCCTGGTCTTAACCCTGAAGCCTAAAGCCTGAACCATAACAGAATTGTCAGAAAATTCTTTGCTTACCTTTTTTAAAAAAAAAAAAAAAAATTGGAGTGGTTATTGAACTTTCTGAATGGTCCACACGGCGTTGCACATCTGTGGTGAGTCTTTGTCTCTACAAAGATGTACTGAACACCAACGAAGTATAAAATATAGCGATGTAACTATACATTGGTGTTGTCCCACATATTTTTTTAAAGCTGTGACAGCACACAGCCACACCACGCAGACAATGGTTTTCCAAGCTGTTGTGTGTCTAATGTTTCGTCACACAGAGGGATTCCCAACTATGACTTCAAAATTGGCAGGATTACCTTCATTCGAAACTCCAGACCTCTGCCCAGGAAAATTGTGGATGATGTAAGTAATGCAAACAGTTCTCTTTCCTGGCTATTTTTAAAGTCCTACATTTAGTTCTCAAGCCATATTTTTCAATTTTCTTCTGAATCTTCTCAGGATGATGCCATAAACAGATTCATCGCCTTCTCTGGACAAGGGCAGTCACTACGCAAGAAGGGCCGAAAACCTTGAAGAGTTACAAACGAGGAGTCTGACTCATGTGCACAGAGCTAGCTTATTCTTTTCACCTTCAGCAGCAAAGTAAAATATTGGTTTTCAGATGCGTTGGTTTTGCCCCTCTGCCCCTTTTTAAATGGAGGTTTTGCTGTTGATTATAGCGTGTAATTAAAAGTCTGACAGTAATATTTTGCTCAAAAGAATCTGAGCAGCCTAAAATACTGTCTGCTCTAATTTGGTATTCACAAATTCAGAGTGACTGATTTTCTGCCAATATCTTATCAAGAACATGAAAAAATGACAGCAAACATCTTTCTTATATCAGATTGAATGACCTCTGACTCTGCGCAGACCCATCTTTTCCATAATTCTTTTTTTATTTTTACAATCCACTTTAAAATGGCTGTTATCCACAATCCCAGTGTTACTGTAAAATGGGAGCTTTTTGTTTTGATTATACTAAGAAAATTTTTATGTTTGAGGGTTTTTTTCCAGACTTTTAGGAATTTTTTCTTTTGCTTTATTTATCAACAAATAAAATTGTTTTGAAATGAATTACACTCAGACCTATTTTTGAGGTATTATGCTCTTTCTGTGACATCACCTGAGTTGAGTACTTATATTCGAAGAAGATGATCATTGGATAAACTATTGGAATTGGTGAGTTTACATAAATGTGTAAAATAATGAATGGTTGAGCTCTCAATCAGCAAAAGTACCTACAAATTCAGATTTGAGAAAACCAACATTTTTATCGTTTCAGAAAAAATATTGTTGCAAATAATATATACTTTTAGTTCCAGTAAAAGCAGAATATCTTTAAACAAACTGTGAATTCACAATGACGTTCTTCAGCCATGCACACATTTTTTCGTTTTGATGCTTTGTGGCCTCGTATAAGTGATACAGAAATGTGCCAAGAGCTTTTGTTGTGAAAAATAAAACCGGAAGAAGTACAGTTGCTAAAGCTGTCGCAGCTAGCGATGGACAGGGCTGTGGGAGAAATCGCATGGAGGGTAATTAAACCAGATATTAGGTTATTAATTTCGTTAATGATAACTTTTCCTTAGTTAATTTGATTTGCCTTGTTTATGAGAAGACTCAAAATAATCAAAGTCAAATCCTGATGACGTAGGTCGCAAGGTGATTAGCTTTAGATGCTAAACCGCAAATGTACCCTTCTGTACCATCTAGCAAAGTCAGACAAAGAAGATCCGAGGAGGCGACGTATATTTTTTTGATTCACGAAATGCACTAATATCTGGGCTTGCTGATCAAATTTAAAAACAGCATGTGTGTAGTTGGAAAGTCAAATGAGCCACTGACCAAACTGAGGGTCAGCCCATTCTTAATACGACCGCAGAGAGGCGCTGTTTAAATGTTGAACACTTGAGAGACTCAGGTTAAAACTCACCGGCCATTATATTGGGAACGTCATGCTTGTACTGGGTTGGACTCTCTTTGCCTTCGGACCTGCGTTAACACTTCGTGGCTCAGATTCAACAAGGTGTTGAAAACATTCTTTAGAGATTTCCAGTTTGGCACGACAGCATCACTCAGTTGCTGCTGACAGAGATGTGAGACGAACATCAATAAACTGCTCACCATAGCAGCCAAATGTTGCTGTAGAAATTTGAACTCATCAGATCAGGCAGTGTTTTTCCAGTTCTCTTTTGCGCTGCATAGGTGAACCTGTGCAAACTGTAGCCTCAGTTTCCTGTTCTTGGGGAGCGGCACTCAGTGTGGTCTTCTGTTGCTTCAAGGTTTGACATGCCGTGAATTTAGAGATGGTCTTCTGCATATCTTGGTGGTACTTTTGATAGTCACTGTTGATTTCCTGTCAGTTCGAGTCAGTGTGGCTATTCTCCTTTGACGTCAACAAGGTATTTTTGCTTAGAGAACTGCCCCTCACTGTATATTTCCTCCTTTTCAGTTGCTGCCAGTTGATTGGCTGATTATTTTATTAATAACAAGTAGTTAGACAGGCGTACCCAACAAAGTGTCTGATGTCAGTCACCAGAATCCCAACAGAAGTTTAAAATTTTATTCTGATTTTTGTTTGCTTTGTCGCCACAGCCACCACGGGCATGTGAAGACTACTGGAGCGAGTTTAGACACTGCAAAAGTTTTAAAAACTGGTTTCACCACTACTACACTTACGGTACCGTGCCATCCTGCCAGCAGTGGAAAGAGGACTACCATAACTGCAGAGAGTGGGAGAAACACAGAGGCACCGAGGCTAAGGTGGAACAGCAAGAAATTAAAATTTTAAAGTCCTAAACGGGTGACCTCTGTGATCCGCTCCAGGCTGTATAAATACACTCACTCTGTCTGTCTTGCAGGAGGCGTTGCGGAGAAGTGAGAAAATCAGAGTGGCAGAGCAAAGAAACTTCATTCCAGTGTGGCAGCTGAGGCAGGAGCCTCCTAGAGACTGGCACGTGCCACTGAACCAGGAGAAGCCTCAGGACTCCTGAACATCGAGTTTTGACAACATGCTTAGTTTCAGTTTAAGAGCCTGGACATTCTCATGATCACGAGATGTCATCAGTTGTATTCAGAGAACTGCTGTATGTAAAATGATATATATACAGTATGTCTAACAATGCTGGCAGCAGCTAGTGCTCAGCGATAAGGATTAGCTGTTTTATCAGTAAATATGATCCGTTTCCAGACAGGCTGGTGTCTCATAGGTACTAATTCTGCAAAGCTTGTGTAAACTTAAGCACAAAGACCGACTGCACTCAGAGAAAATTAGCTCTATATTATCCTTATGTTGACAGAATATATAGTCAGTACAGGTAATCAGTGATCTGCTTCATTCTCCTTGAAAAAGGTGAAGAGCCAGGTGTTTGCATGGTACCTGTAGGCCTATCTGTATTTGTCAGCTGCTCAGCAAATGAATTGACTTTAAGAAAGGTTAATGATGTAGGTATATGGGATGTTTAATCCTACTGAAAAATCGAGATGACAGAATTCAGAGTTGTGTAGCAGTTTTCTGCCTTATAACATGACATGTTCAAAAAGATTCTGAACACTGGATCAATAAAAAGATTTATTCCATTATTATAGACAAATATTAACGTGACACAAACTCACTGTAACTCTCACACAATGAATGACAATGAAGGAATAAAGACAGTGTGCTTAAAAGCTGCATTTTTGCTTAGTGAATAACAGACACACTAAACTACACACAGCTATTCCTCATTTATCACTGCGTGTAAACTTTAGTGATATCGTTGTATTTCCCATCAGGGGCGTCATAATTGGGTATTGCTGGCGTATATGCGGGACCTTCGTGAACAAAGGGAATAAGAAGCGGGTCAGGCTTCAGTGCTGCCCGGTACAGCTCCTCGGACTCCAGCTTCAGCTCCTCCAGTGCCTCCCTCTGTGCTTCCAAAGCCAGTTCAACAGCTTCCACTTCAGCCATGTGCTGCTTCTGCAAGAACAGCAGACAGATACAACCCACTAAGTGCATGAGATGTAGAGCTGGGGTCAGATGTAACATTTTCCATAAAAGCTTTAGTGACGCAGGTGCGATAGGTAAGTGGTAACCTGTTTGTATCGACACCACTCCTTCAGCAGCAGGGCTCGACCCTCACTTTCTTCAAATGACAGCCTTGGAGCAGTGCGTTCCCTTAGACAGAGAATTATGAACATCAATTTAAAGGACTTAAAAGCCCTATATCCAAGAAAGGTATTCAAATGAGCAATTTAAAAGTTTCAAAGCTGTTTTAACATCCCAGAGCTTCACTGCAAAAAGACTGATAAAACCAACAACACATCAGATAACAATCACGTCTCAGAACTTCAGCCACCTTTTGCAAAGGCAATTTCTCTGCGAAAATGAGCTGTGGCTGAGGTGGTCGAACTGGTCATCTAGCAAAGCAGGCAAAGAAGTCTGTGATTCCTCCTGCCAGCAAAATGTTCTTGGCAAATTGCCCCTAATGCACCTATTGGAGTGTGTACGAATGATGAAAAATGCTTCGGGGTAGATAAAACTGCGTCTGATGGGTTAAATGAGACTTGTAGAATTGTAGTATAGTAGTATTTACATTATCTTGACATAAATAAGGTTTGTGTTAACACTCCTGGGGCATTATTGTCAAATCCATTCTTGACCAGTGAGATGTCATGAATAATAAAAATTCAAAAAAAGCACACAATAAGTGCTTTTGACTTTCTTTTTTTTCCATTTGTTTGTGTGATCCAACAAAGCTGATTTTAACACATGATATTAAAATAGTTCTTAACTCTGATGTGGAAAACAGAGTTGACATCAGCTCAGATTTTCTTCATTGGCTGTGGAGGACAGCGTTCTCAAAGGACGCCGTGGGCTGAGCCACGACACATTAATTTTACACCTTGGACTTATAGAGCTGCTTGATCTGTTGCCTGTTTATTTAGGAATAAAAACACGTTTCTTTTCCCATCCATTGGTCTTAAAAAATGCCTCTGCATGCTTATGATGATCCATACCTGCCCAGTAGCTTTAGTTCATTTGCTGACAAGAAGAAATTTGAATGTGTGTTATCACACTGAGCACTATACATTAATGTTTCAATACAAATTTGACCTCATTATTTCAAACGACATTTATGCACATAGACTGAAATGAGCTCCACCTTGTTTCATCCAAGCATTTGGTTGGAGTGATGAAGTCCTCTATGGGTATAAGCTCTGGTGGAACTTTCTCCAGTTTCTTCAGCTTCTTTTTCAGACGCTCTCTCAACATCTGTTCCCTTCTCGGGTCCACTTTCTTCTTCTTTTTTGGCTCAGCTCTTGAATAACACAGATCAAACCTCTATGTTAATATATTCAGCCACAAGATAGAGCTTGCTGAGAAATACTGTTAGCACCACGAACCACCATAACATTGGTGGACTAAGTTGTTCAATTTAAAATATTGATGAAATGACAATTGTGGTAAACCTCGGTCATGACTTGGTTTGTGAGCCTGAGCCTGAATCATACCTCAGTGGAGCAGATGTCTTCAGGGTCATCACTGGTGCAAACCAAGGACTCTGTACAAGATGGTGATGTTCTCCGTACAGAGAGCTGCAAAATAGAGTACAGGTCATTTCTCAAGTTCTCATTTCTCTCAAGTTTGTATATTCTTTGAAGAAGACAGTCTTAAGAGTGCTACTTTTTTTTTTTTTACTCCCAGTAAAAATCTTAACATCTTCATCTCTGCCACCTTCGGCTCAGTCGCCTGTCTTTTTATTGGTGCCACCCTCTAACTACCATCTTGTAAACTTTCCCTTTCACTTCTGTCACAAATCACCCCTGATGCTCATCGCCACTCTGCCTGCACTGTCTTCTTTATCTCTTTTGTGCACTGTCATTTGCTTTGGATGTTTAACCCCAGGTATTTAACCATCCACCGTCACAATTTTTGGCTCCTTTCAGCATCACGAGCACAGCTGTCTGCCTCTCACGTGTTCTGTCTTGCTTTTGACTTTCATTTCTCATCTATCAAAGCATACATTCACCTCTCCAGGCTCTCTACTTTTGGTACAGATCACAATATCGTCTGGAAATATTATGGTCCACAGAGACTACTCACTGATCTAATCTGTCCATCTTCATTGCAAACAAGAAGGGGCACAGAGCAGATCCCTGATGCTGATCCAGGTCCAACCCATCTGTCACTCCTACCGCACACTTCACCACTGCTTCTCTGTCCTCATGCATGTCCTGCACCACCCTCATACTTCTCTTGGCACCCCATCATATGCTTTATCTAGATGCACAAGTGCACAGTTCAACTCCTGACCTTCTCTATACTTCTCCATCAACAGGCTCAAAGCAAACATCGCATCTGTACTCTTTCTCAGCATGAAACCATACTCTCAACAACTACATCCCTCTGTAGTCACAACAGCTCTGCTCATCACCCTTGTTATTGAAAATCGCTATAAGCACACTTCTTCTCCATTAAAGCACCGAATAACCTTAGCTATATTAGCTCCACGCAGCTAACGCACTTCGTTCACATCGTACATCAATCACTCACCTCGACGGCATGGCCTGCCGCGATAAAACCCTGCAAAGACATCGCGAAAGAGCCAAAGACATGTTTTAATTACGTTTCTGTTTCCTCCTTTAACTCAGTTTTGGGTCCAGGACAACAAAAATTCACATGTCGTCCCCTGGAGTGACAGCCCCCCCCACACACGTCGCTGAAAGATGACGTTTCAAACAAGCGGCCGCACACTTCAACGTGCGCACTTTCGCTTATTTAAAAATCCTGGAAATAAAATCAAAGACAGATATTGGGTATATTATAATCCGTTAATATATTACTTAATAAAACAATAAGATAAACAGTAAAAAAAAATAGTAACATTGCGTTGTGTAGATATTTATGTGTAGATATTTTGTTGAATCTTCATGGAGGAGTAAAACGTTACCGGGCTGCAGTATTTGGGGGAAAGGTCACAGTGGTCCGAGGCTTTTATATGCTCCACGCAGCGAGATATCAGCCTAAAACTTTGATCCGGTCATCGCTGGATTGTTGAGTCTGCGCCATGGCACTTCTCAGAGGTAAACAAACACCATTCATTTCATTTCAGCAGTAAGACTGCTGGGACGGGATTTTCTGATGGGGCGTTTGAAAGTATCTGGGTCACACTGCTGTGCAACAGCGCTTTAAAAATCTACCTTTTTATTTATTTTATATGCAAAGAAGTCTCGTTTCCACATAATTTAACTGCAATGTAGGCGAAAGGTGACAAGATGGTGGCAGTATTATTTAAACAGCTGCTCCTTGCTGCTACTCAACTCAAAGCTGTAAATATGTATTTGAACATTTAATCAGAAACCTTTCACAACTTTGAGGACACCAGTTTGCTTTTGTTATGCCCACACTTTTTTGGTTTAGAAAATTACAGCTTTCAGCTATAATATTCATGTGTGCGAATATTATAGCTATAAGTATATGCTATAGCATATGCTGTGATGCATTTACTTAAGCGAAGGTGAAACCGTGCTTTAAATCTGTTTTAATTATATGTTTAATAGATTACAAATATACATTTGTGCCTCATACATTAGTTAATTTGCATTATTGTGTTTCCTGATTTTGCTATTCATATTTCTCCATATTATGTGTTTATATATGATCGAGGACAGAACATCAAAAAAGTTGGGTAACAGTATTTAATTTGAGTTATTCTTCATATGGCAATTACATCATGAATATGGAGTAAATGTTTAAAGAAATTATCTATAAGGACTTTGGATTACTGGTCATTGAGCCATTTTATATGCATCATATCAGCAGCTCCCAACATTTTTTTCCCCATCTTACATGCACAGCCATTCAATCACTCCCTTGAGTTATTATTCCGTTTAAACACTAAGTAATTATCCAAAAAAGTATTGATAACCAAAGAGTTTCAACAGCTTGTCACTACTGTTGTCTAATGAATCACTTATGCAGTCCTCTTTAATACTTTCTGCTGCAAATTCATTACGTTTAGTTTATGTTTAACTTTTCTGCTTAAACCTATCAATTTAAAAAATGTAAACAAAATGACTAGTCAGAAAAGCTTTATAGTGGATTTATAAATAAATACAATTTTATTGATTCACAAATCTCTGCGCTCTTCTGTGAGTTTGGTCCAGTGCCCCCATTCAGAGTGGAGGGAACATATTACTCAACATTAAACAGACTCCAGCTGTATGCGTCAGGTGTTACTATAATATTTGCAAACTCGATTCCAGGTCAAAGCATCCTGCGTTTCCTGACACGTAGCAGACATTAGTCGATAGTTCAGTGTCCCTCTAAAACTGAAAAAGGTCCCTCAGTGCAACATTTCAAAATAGAGATCATTCCTATTAAGGTACTGTGAACTTTAAACCAATTTTTTTTCCCTCTCAAAAATGTTGCTGTGACTTTCAGATAAATTTTTGGCAGATTATCAATCAGGCCCCAAATGCAGAAACAGGGAATTAAAAAAAAGAAAAACAAAGAATTGCCAAAGTAGCTCCTGAAAACCTGCTTCAGATTAGAGGACAGGTATGAAATGAAATGGCATCACTATTCCTGGAAGATTTCTCAGATCCCTGTGTGCAGATGGGTCTAAATTCCGAGTTTCAGTTTATTCCAAATTTGAATTCTGTTTAAATTTACTCTTTACTTGCTTTCAGACTGTTAAAACCTCACCCGGGCTCCAGCTGTAGTAAGTAAATATTACCTTGAATTAATGTTTCAGAGACAGTTTTAGATTTTCTTTCAGCTGCTGCTTCAGAGGCATTTAGTCTGAGAGCAAGTTAAAATGAAAGAAACAGAATTCAAACGTAGGCTTTCTCTAGATACAAATTTGAAATGCACTTAGCAAGTAGGCGACAAATAGGCGAACTGTTTTAGAATCATTCATTACTATAAAACAAATGTTCTACATGCAAGAATAAGTTACCAGCAGCCAACATGAAGAAATAACAAAGTTGCATCTAATAATTTATATTTCTTACTGATCCACATGGAAATGGATCACATCTTGGAGAAGCTCGCGGCTCTCCAACGGGAGATTGAGAGACCAGTGTTGGACTGTTAGAACAGCTTTGAAATTCATATGAGTTGTTCGCACTAAAGTAAAAACCACCATCACTTCATGCAGATACCCCTTTGGCGCCAGCTGCGGTCTCAAGGCTGGAGCTGAACAACAACACCTTGATAACGACTGTGTTTAGACTGTTCTTCCCATTCTATGCAAGGCCACCTGGGTTGGCTGGTAGACTGTTTACTTAACCTGGCAGGGCGAAGGACACTGTGTCAGCTGAACTCTGGACACGCACACACATACATATACACTGATGTGCACACACTCATCCCCCTCCCTTTCCAAACGCCTTCGACGCTTGTTCCCTCCTGGGGAACACGGCGGGTCTGAGCCCGTGCTGGAATGGTAGCGTTGGACAGGATGGCTGCTGTGTTTGCTTCGGATTACTCCTCACCCCCCACCCGACCCTGTGACTTGTCACGTGTTCCACAATGTTGTGCTGTGGACATTTATGTGCTTTTATGTG
This sequence comes from Maylandia zebra, assembly GCF_041146795.1. Classification (NCBI taxonomy): domain Eukaryota; kingdom Metazoa; phylum Chordata; class Actinopteri; order Cichliformes; family Cichlidae; genus Maylandia; species Maylandia zebra. The sequence continues at coordinate 28,402,188 of NC_135178.1, forward strand.
CAGAGGAGTTTTTTTGCTTCCTGTTCTCATGCTGTCCTCCCAGGAGCCCAGCATGAGTAGAGGTCTCTTTTTTTCCTCTTGTACTTTCCCATTGTAGTGTATATTTCAGTGTTTTTTCTGTAACACTACTGATCTCCGACCTGTATCCCCATGTGATGTCTGTGTTGTGTGTGTAAGGTCGGGGCGGGGGGTCCCATTTCACTGCAGGGCAACCTGCACGTGGTGAATAAAGCCTTGATTGATTTATTGATTGATTGATTGATTGATTGAAACAGAAGGACCAGGTTTCAGGAATGATGAGCAGCAAATAGAAACACGGGGAAGACCATGGCTACATGTACTCATCATAAAACTAAACATCAGAAAATACAAATAACAAATCCATACACAGCAATGAAGCAATAAATCAAAGTCACTGTCAGGAAATAAAAAACAGAAACATTATAGGAGAAAACCTAAACAGGAACTTTAATTTGAATACATCAACAAAGAATTGAAAACAAGAAATCAGGCGCAGCTTTATTTCAACACCCTGTAAATCATGTCGCTTTAGTGCTAATTATCCCTTCACAAATCTTCTCTCTCTGTTCGTGCTACAATCTGGCTGTAGCTCAGTGGTGGGTGGTGTTAACTCCAAACTAAAATGCTCTTTTTTCCTAGGTGTATTTATTGTAGCTGCCAAGCGTACTCCATTTGGTACCTATGGTGGAGTACTGAAGGATCACAGTGCAACAGACTTGGCTGAACATGCAGCCAAAGCTGCCCTCGCTGCAGGGGGTGTGGTCCCAGAGCTTGTAAACAGCATCATCATGGGAAATGTCATGCAGGTACTGATCACACATACAACACTGAAAGGATTCATTATAAATGATCTGACTATTGTATCTTACATTTTGTTTCTGATCCATTTCCCTACGTTCAGAGCTCAGCTGATGCACCCTACATTGCTCGTCATGTGGGTCTGAGGTGTGGCGTACCCATCCCAGTGCCCGCTCTCACCGTGAACAGACTGTGTGGATCTGGTTTCCAGTCCATCATTAATGGCGCTCAGGTAAGCACTAAACTAACGAAAATAAATCTATCAGACCCATAAAAGAGGAATTAGCCAAAGCAGAAAACAGTGTATTGAATGTTTTCCTATCAACATACAAACAAGGAAATTGATTTTAAAAAGTAATAACAGTGACACTACGAAGACAAACGGGAAAGTGAAGCCAAAATAGCAGAAGAATGGAAAGGTCAGAGTGGAAAACTGCAGTTTCACGTATGTGGACGGAATTTGGGTGGAAAAATGCAAAGTTTTTTTAATTACAGAAAGACATTAAGGTGTAGGAACAAATTGTTGGAGGTTTGGTGGATCATCAGTAGCTTATCATTACCATTTCCTTTGGGAATGTCCAGAACTTTAAAACTATTTTGGAGTGAAATCCACAAACATTTGAGTGCTGGTTGACGTGGTGAGTTAGTGAGATCCTCAGTACAGCACATTCAAACTAAGGAAGAGAAATACTTAATGAGAGTACTACTTTTTGCGGGGAAAAGAAGCTCTGCAGCTTCTCTGTAAGGAGAAGAGTGAGTAAGATAAAGCAAAATGTAAGAGGTGGTTTCACATCAGCCCGGTTTTATGATAACTCCAGGAATCTATCGTATACGTTTCTTACTAGGAGTAGAGATAAGTGAAGTTGGAGGGTGGGGCACTGGTTGTGGACAGGCAGGTAACACGAGATGGAAAGGAATCCTTGTGGTGAATGCTTGTTTGAAGGTAGCAGGTGAGCAAGCTTAGGGAAGCCTTTTATTCAGCACACAATCACAGAGACACAGAGTTGAGAACACTGGAAAAACTCAGTAGGCATAACCAAAAACAAGCCTGTCTACTACTTTATGATGGCAAACATTTCAGGTGCCCCTTAAATACCAGCCACTGATGAGACCAATGAGCCACTGGTGTGCTCAGTGAGCAGCAGGAACCCGTGCTCTACCCATAGGGCACAGCCTGCATAACCCATCCAAGACCAGAGAAAGACAGAAACGACCCAAAAACAACAACCCAGTGCTGCACTATGACAACTGAAATTCATTGGATGAATTATATGCTGATGTATTTTCGTTCTGTACTGTATCTCCCCAAATGAAAAGGAAGATTAAAAGTTTCTGATCTTTTCCTGTCATGTATATAAGTGGAAAGTAATTGAAGTGATATTTTTAAGTCAGCAATGTGTGCAAAAACCATCAGTAAAATGATCATTATGTATCTTACCCTTTTTCTGCTGGTCTAAAAACAAAAAACCTGTTCCCCTTTGTGTTTGTAGGAGATTTGTCTCAGGGATTCAGAGGTGGTCCTGTGTGGAGGTTCAGAGAGTATGAGCCAGGCTCCCTATGCTGTCCGTAACATCCGATTTGGTACAAAGTTTGGCGTCGATCTGAAGGTTGGTAGATCAGATCTGTGAACACTTGATATAAATGTACATCACCATAACTACAATGATTTGGTATTAAACCTGCCTTCATCTGCCTACCAGCTAGAGGATACCTTGTGGGCGGGGCTGACTGACCTGCATATTAAAACCCCGATGGGCATCACAGCAGAAAACCTGGCAGAGAAATACCAGATCACCCGAGAGGACTGTGACAACTACGCACATAAGACTCAACAAAGGTGGAAGGCAGGTAAGGCAGACCCTGTTTTTTGATTTCTTTTCATGGTCTGCCTTTTAATTCACCCTCATACTCAGTTACTGTTTTAAACTCTAAGCTTTTACTGCTTTCTGTTTACAGCTCATGAGGGTGGTTATTTCACAGCAGAAATTGCTCCCATTGAGGTGAAAGCTAAGAAAGGCAAAGTGCCCATGACTCATGATGAGCACCCTCGGCCTCAGACCACTCTGGAACAGATGGCCAAACTACCTCCTGTCTTTAAGAAGGGAGGAACCGTTACTGCTGCTAACGCTTCAGTGAGTTTATGCTAGAGGTGCCGACTGTTCTCAACAATCTGACATGATCGGGTTTTCTTAGTCTAAGTAAGACGGTCCGTGGTCACTGGGAAAAACAGACCACCTTTTTTTTTTTTTAATGCATTCGAGTCCCTTTTGTATTGTGTGATATCACTCCAGCATGTTTTTGTACACTCACACTTAAAATACATTTAAATATAGTTCATTATAAATTTTATCCAACCTCCTCCTCTTTCCTGATTGTACCTATTATTTCTATCCCCAGGGTGTATCTGATGGTGCTGCTGCTTTGGTGATTTCAAGTGAGGATGCTCTGAAGGAACACAAGCTCACTCCTCTGGCCAGAATTGTGGCCTATCACGTGTCAGGCTGTGACCCAAGCATTATGGGAATAGGTTAGCAACACTGCTCTCTTAAAGGTATAATCTGGGCACCTTTGGATTAAAAGTAATGATTACCTAACCTTTCTTTTTACTTTATTTATTTTAGGTCCTGTTCCAGCAATCACGGGAGCACTTAAGAAAGCTGGTCTGACTCTCAAAGACATGGATCTTGCGGAGGTTTGTTCCCATACAGTGAAACAAATACTTACATGCTTTTTTGTCATATACAAAGCAGTAATGCAACAACTTAAAAATACTCCATTATAATTAATTAAGGAAACTGAAAATAATATGTTGGTGAAAGTGCACACAGCTGTTTTTGCCTGCTTCCTTATTGACAAGAGGTCACCAGCACATGTTTGATTTGTGTCTCTTCCTGCCGCAGCCACAAAGAGATCTGTGTCTCTTCCTGGGTTTGAACCAGAATCTTTCATTTGTTAGGCAAATATATAAACCACTATTATGAGTAAAATTTACATAACAACAGTTAGGCCCGTATGTATTTGGGCAGTCACATATTCTTTGTAGTTTTGCCTTTGTACAATGGATTTGAAATCAAACCATTAAGTTGTGATTAAATGTTGACATTAGACATTGAGCTATAAAACCCCACATAATCCCACACTTTCAGAGGCTTGAAATTCATTGGACAAACTAACATCATTTAAACTAATTATTATTTTTTAATACTCAAATATTACTTTAATATTAATATTTTTTTAATACTTGAAAGTTGCTTTTTTAAAATATAACAGCAACCAGCCTGTTGTGATTTATGGTGTTTGTGATTTATTTAGGAAGTGAATACTCAGGTGTTTTTGTTGTTTTGCACAGGTCAATGAGGCTTTTGCTTCTCAGTATCTGGCTGTTTCCAAGGCTCTAGGACTCGACCCGGAGAAAAGCAATGTTAACGGTGGAGCTATTGCCATCGGACATCCTCTCGGTGCTTCTGGAGCTCGCATCACTGCTCACCTGGTGCATGAGCTCAGGTAGCGTAGTCATTTAATAGTGCACGGTATCTTATATAATGAGAAGTGTTCTGCACGTTATTTAAAGTGACTTTGAATAATTATTTACTTTCTGACAGGCGGCGAGGAGGCAAGTATGCCATCGGGTCTGCCTGTATTGGCGGTGGTCAGGGTATCGCCATCATCATTGAAAAATGCTGAGAGAAGAACCTGCCAGCTGCTAGGTTTCCTGCAGAAGAATGACCTACACTCAACCCCACAGTCCGCTAATGCTAAATAAAATGCAAATGATACATTGTAAAAGGGATATTTTCCCACATTTTCACATCAGAACATGTGTGCTAAATGTTTCATTCTTGAGTTGGCTTGGAAGTCCAGTAAAGACTGAGTGCTAATTGCTCACTGACATGCCTGTTCCTGTTTCACATAAGTGCAAAAGACTTTTCAAGCACGTGCCTAAAATGATGGTACAGTGTGTAGCATATAATAACAGTGAAGTTTGTGGTACGACAGAGTGAGACTTGATGGAACTGGAATTTGCCTTAATAGCAGAGAGATTGAGAACATGTTAAGTTTTAATGCTAGAAAATTACCTGTGATGGCTCCAGCAAAAAATGATTTTGTACTTCTGTGTCAGAGAATCTCAAATTAAAAGAAAGAAAGAAAAAATGTGTTTTCATGATCAGTCTTTTATTGCAGCTGCAACTTTTTTTCAAACCCATTGGTGTCAAGGGCAATGTTCCCTCTAATTTTTCATGTGTCGAACACACAAACTCCCTGAGCGGTCCCTTGGACCACTGTGAGCAACAGCAGACGTGTGCACTGTGGTCACGCTAGCATCAAATACATCCAAGTCACATGGTTTATTAAAATAATCAAATTACAGCATTTACATTTAAGTTAGACTACTTTTAATTAACTGCTTTAGCCCACTTACAGTGAAGATTTAAAAAAATCATGTTCATGACCTGTGTAGTATGTTAACACTATTGGAAATAAAAATAACTTGGACCCCAATTTTGAAAACGTGTTTTTTAAAAACAAAAAAAGAAGTTTTACAGCTTTGGGGTTTTTTTGTTTTTATAAAGCTCTGACTGGTATTATGAGTATAAGTCTGTGGTCTGGGAGAGAGTCCTGTAACTCTCTGTCTGCAAAATACAGTATATAATGACCAATGTTGGGCAATTAATTATATAGTTACTTCTTCAAAAAAGTAACTGAGTTTTGCAAAAAACAAAGCTTTTTGCAGCTGTTTACCTAAAAATGCAGCCGAGGCAGTTTTTTAAATAAACATTTCACACTATTTACAGAACAATCAGCTGTTCTGCATCAAATTTGATGCCACACAAATTATTTGTGCCGCTCCAAAAAATAATTTCTGTCCACTATGAGATAAAGGAGAACAACAACTTGATACCTGCAGGCCTGACAACAGGAGATGTATCACTCCTGTAACACCTGTAACATTCAGCAGTCGCTTCATTGTTCTGACACACAAAACAAAACTATTGTCTACACTACACACTAACTACACAAGATTTGCGCTAAACGTTGCAAATCTGTCACATCTCAAAACACCTCTGTCACTCCTAAAACTTCCCCCTTCCTAAACAACTAAATGCCATGTTGCCATATCATTTTTTTTATTGGTCCACATGGTACATGTTTCCACCAATAGGAAAGGCTGGGGGGCGCGGGGGAGGAGGGGGGGGTTGTTTTTGCTCACAGGCTGAGAGTGCTTTCCAGCGCTTTCCTTATAAAACGCCTTTTTTACTGTTTCTTCTTGCAGTATAAATATAAACAAGATAGGATTCAGGAAAAAAACCAAACATTACATATATTTTTATCATAACTCTGGTTTTACGTGGCCTATCAACACAATTTAAAAACTGGTATAAAGTCCACACTTTTGTTCACACAGTTGTTCCATCTGTCCTGCTCACATCTCCAATGGTTGTACACGTTGTCATTAACGTGGCTTCACTCCACATCAGCCACGCCGCTTTGCTAGATAAAACACCGGTGTCGGCACATAAGGATGCTGTCATAGCCTGTCAATGACGTTGATTAGCTATACGAATGTGAATCGCATCATTGGCTGGACTATGGGATAAGGTGGCATCGTTCTAATCCCATACTGGAGCAGCCAGTCACTTACTGACTAACACTGCAAAACAGAATGAATTGTTAACGTATTTATCTTAATTTCAATTCAGGTTAGATTTTTTTTTGGGTACGCAACGCAGATTTTCTGTGCACAGAGACCTTGCCAGCAGTGTGCAATTGCGGCTTAGAGGGAACATTGGTCAAGGGATTTATGTCCCTACCCTCACCTATGGTCATGAGCTGTAGGTAGTGACCGAAAGAATGAGAGCAGAAGCTTCATCTGAAAGGTGGCATCTGAAAGCCTCTCCCTTAGAGATAGGGTAAGGAGTTTGGCCATCCGGAAGGGGCACAGAATAGAGCCGCTGCTCCTCCACATCAAAAGGAGACAGTTGTGGTGGTTTGGGCATCTAACAAGGATGCCTCCTGGGTGAATATTCAGGCATGTCCCACTGAGAGGAAGCCTGAAGCTGGTCTGGGAACGCTTTGGTGTCCCCCTGGAGAAACTGGAGGAGGTCCAAGCCTCAGTATTCTACTGTCAGATGTGAAGCCTTCACACTGAAACTGGTTCATGCAACAGGACAAACTACCGGTACAACAGACTGGCAGAAAAAATCAAGTTGTTGGAATGGTTCAGTAAAAGTCCATATGTCAACCAGACTGAATTAATAGGGCTGTGCATTCAATGAAGTTAAGTGATAAATTAAAGAAGGGTAGAGAACGTTTTTTCCACAGGTATCTGACACGGGAGACTGAATATGTCATACTTAAAAGAAGATTATTTCAAATTATTACTCTTAAAGGAGATTCTGCAAGCTATTGAATCATGGACACTGGACAATCACCAGTCTATAGACCTGTACATGAAGCAAACTGGTAATAGAGTTGCTTTTTATTAAAGTTTTTGAATTTATACAAACACTTCCTTTAGTATGCAGTCTCAGAACACAGCATCGTGTACCCCAATTTTACTAGTGGAGAATAGATTTGTAGTCCGTCATATCAATGTAATGGCAGCCATCCTTTATGAGACATGTTTAGAGTGAAAAAATGCCATTGTTTATATCAACATGCTCTGTTTACAACGTCCACTGACTTTTTTTTTCTTTCTTTTATTTGCTACTGAACATCCTTGAAATACACAAAGAATTAGTGTATATTTTTTAAATATACACTAATTCTATAAATATATATTTTTCACCTAACTTTACTACCTGCTCTCTCCTTCTTCCTGTTCTTCTACAACAGGGGTGTCAAACTCAAATACACAGTGGGCCAAAATTCAAAACTGAAACAAAGTCGCGGGCTAACGTTAATATTTATTGAAATATATTTATTCCTCCAGATATAAGAATGAATCTTTTCTTATGGACTCAAACACGTTTTGCTGAAAAACTGAATCTGGAACAAGCAAAGCTTAATACTAAACAATATATATATTAGCTGTATAATACCAGTAGGCCAGCTCTAATAGTAATTTGGTATGGCCAAATTTGGCCCGCGGGCCAGAGTTTGACACCTATGTTCTACAACATCTCTCTCTTCTTCCTCACCACTCAACTAGAATTATATTCACAGGAAAAAAGAAAAATATAATCTTATAATAATTATTATAAGAGCAGGTTAGGGATCCATAATTGATAACAGTACAGCACACTACTTAGTTATGTGAAATCATCATCAATGAATGTAGAAAAATGGAAGCTACAGCTTTATCATTTTTGGTGAATTTCACCACAAGTCCATTCTTACCCGTTTCTTTTTGCTCTCTCTCTTTGCCGTTTTCATCTTGCTCTCTCATTCTCTATTCCCTTGTGCTGTCACCCAAAAGTTAAATGTTACAGTTAATAAAAGGTATAAACTGATCCATATCAATTTACAGCAATATTCAAACTGAATACAGACTGCTGCTGGACACTGACTTACAAACACTGAAGCCAAATTCAGCCAAAAGAGGAATAGAAATGTTTAACTAAAATAATAATAAAGTCAGGCCTTGCTAATAAACTCTAGTGATTTAAGCTACAACAGCATGTTTTGGACCCTATTTAGAGAAAAAAATAAAATTAAGCAGACGCTTTATAAGTCACAGCAATGTCCTCGCTTTACCAGAACCGTTTGGACTTTTGGTATATTTCAGTTAAAGTGTGTTTTAAATCTGTATCATGGATTTGTGACATTACTTCCTTATTGTCATAGTAGACTATGTGGCAGGCAAGGGTAGGATCCAAGCGCAGGACTCAGAGGCGGGAGAAATAAAACAAAAGAGGCAGCTTTCGTGCTGTGATACAAAAATGAGCAATGAGCAGAGGGAGATTGAGGATTTAAATACACACAGGATAACGAAAGAATGGGCGACAGGTGGGAACACAGGAGGAACAAATCACACATAATAAGACAGGGGAGGCAAAACTGAACATGCAGAACACAGGACGAGACACTGTTAAAATAAAACGAAACACACTGAGAGGTAGACTAAGACACACAGGCTTGACACTGGGGCCAGGGGAGAAACAGACATGGGGACGTGATTGACACTAAATAGACACAAAAGAACCACCAATCACTGAGATGAAAAAAAAACCAAACAAATGTAAAAACAAGACTGACTAACCACAGGAGGAGACGAGACACTAAGGGAAAGAAACATAAAAATCACAAGGAACTGAAGACTAACTCAAACATACTTATTAAAAGACTTAAAAGTTATCATGAACCTTGGAAGAACAAAAAAGTTTTCAATATTAAGCAACAAACTACACAAACTAGAAAACACTGGGTCATAGTATGTTATAGTTTCTTGGAACTTACTGGTGCTTAGACCAGCAGCACTACAGCTTAGAGTTTGAGATCTTGAAACATTGCTATTCTGCTGTAGTTGGTGCTGGAGTCCTGCTGCTAAAAACCAGTGTTAGAAGAATAATAAACCTAGGAACTTAATCCCATAACATCACTGTGGTGCAATAAACCATTGCTCATCTGAGACTCTACCAAACATCTACCTTCTTTTTACTTTGTGTCAGATGGCAGAGGGAGACAAAGCTGCCAAGAAGAAGAAGCACGGGAGCCGGAACCCGGTTCTGGCCCGGGGCATCGGTCGCTACTGCTGGTCTGCTCGCAGGGCTATATATAAGAAAAAGACCAAGACCACTGAGACCAAGAGGCAGACCTGTGGTGCCATACAATTTTTTTAATATTGATCAAAGACATGCCACTTTTTCTTTGTCACTTTTTTAGATGATAATTTTTTTTGCTCCAGGTGGAGGATAAGAGTAAGGCTAGACCTAAGGCAAGTCATCAAGACTGTTAGAAGAGACAACAGTTTGGGAGGCCAGTCGCAAGGCCAGCATTGGACATGATGGTGATCTGGAAGATGACAAAGTAGGCAAAGCAGGCCTAGGGTTCAACCATTACAGCGAAGACTAATGGGTAACAGCACTGGAAACCGACAACAGAATCCTTCAGGTGGCTTAGTTGGTGGCTTGCAGCGATTGACAGGTGGCCTGCTGGAGCGTGGATTCATTGGTGGCTGGCAGCAATTGAGATGGAGACCCTTGGGATATCCTTGGCAGGTGGAATCCACCGTTGTGGCAGGCAGTGGCATGGAGACCATGGCAGGTACTGGCATGTAGTCTGTGGCATGCAGCAGAGAGGGACCAACAGGTTTGGTCCAAGAAGCAGCGGGTGGTGTGGCATCCGAGCGTCCCACAATGCAATTAACATGCAACATGAATGCTACAACAAAGGCGGACGTCGAGGCAAGAATATACTTGTTGTTCTGTTTGTGTCTTTTCGTCAGAATCGGGGAACACGGGATTGTTTTTCGTAGCCATTTCCCTCTTTTCCGGGTTTCGGAAATGGCGGTGTTGATATTTGTGAACAAAATGCTCTCATGAATCATCGAGTATCACAATTTAAGACCTTCTCGGACCGCTTGGAACTGTGGCCGAGCAGGTACTAAAAAAGTATCTGGTACCAGGTACTATGACCAAATGGAAAACCCTGAAAACTGAGGCAAACCGAACTGAGTTGATCCGCAGAGGTATTTATGGAAAAGGGGCTAGAGCAACAGAAAATCAATATTTGGACTACAAGTACCATCACATCCTGTAAACTTAACGTAAACGTAACGTAACGACGCTGGGCAACACCCTTCCCCAGCGTCCTTATATACATCACACGCCTGGATGTCGATCTTTTGGTCTTCGGAAAGGTAAGACAGCCGTGCCTTCGTGTTGCTGTAGGAAAAAAATCTGCTTTCATCCATGATACAGAATAAAAAACACTCTCCAATTATCATGAGATGATTCTTTATGTTTAGATGATACAGTAGATAGCATTATTTCATAGAGAAATGTCTGGTTGGCCGGGAAAGTTGTAACAAGTTGCTAATGGCTAGCTAGCGATACTTGTCGTGTCCAGATTCATGGGCTGCATCCTCCTGAGGCAGCATTTGTAGACCGATTACGTCACAGCGACGCACCGAAGGCTGTCCAAATTTGTAGACTCCTCCGAATGCAGCCAACAAATGCGTCCTCCTTTTCCCCGAATTTGAAGGATGGGTCGGGTGTGTCCTTCGTGGCCTATCATATCCTAGAATTCATAGCGCGGCCCAGCCAAACTCCATTTTCCAACAATGGCGGGCTCTACTAAGTTTTAAAATTACTCTTACTAATCTTTCTGGGTCACAAAACAAACTTTTAACATATTTTCAGGCGAGAAAGTAGCTGTGTAAACATCAAATATCTGCTCGGTTTATCAAGATATCGCATATTTGCAAAAGTGCTTCGACGTTTTCAGAGACGTCTGCTACCCACCAGCTCGACAGCTAGCCAGGAGCTCGAGGGTCACTGAAGCCGCCGAGAACGGCACAACTCCCGGCACATCATTTTCAGATCACCGCGGACTACTCGGGTTAAACGTAATATATAAGTCACTTAGACAACCTAAAAATGTTATTGTTGGGCTTTTTTCAGTGTTTTGTTTGTTTGTGAGTAAATCGGTTTGGCTGAGATTAAAGTTATTAGATTAGATTAGATAAAATAAAACTTTATTAATCCCCCGGGTGGGTTCCTCCTTGGTTTTTACACAGCTGACTAAACGTCAAACAGAAAACTGATTAAACAGAAGTATGAGACGGTCGAGAATTTACGGCAGTGTCCTGTTATATTTTAGATAGCAAGAAGCAGACGGCTGAGTTCATTAAACTCCACCGAGACAGCGGCGACGCTAATCTGAAGGCTAGACCGTCCAATTTCCCCAGCCGTTTACTTCTGGCCTACCCGACCTTCTGAGGACCCGGCCCACGTAGACCGCGAAGGCCAGGTCCTCAGGAGGATGCAGCCCATGAATTTGGACACAGGGTTGTCAATTTAGCAACTTTTTTCTTTTTTTTCTTTTTTCAACTTTTCTTCGCCACTTGTTTTGATGATAATTTGTTCTGCTTCAGGTGAAGAAGAAGAATATTAATGCTAGAACAAACACCACTGTCCTCAAGACTGTTGGAAGAGACAACTGTTCAGGAGGTTGGTCACGAGGCCACCGGCAGACGCAATTGTGATCTGGAAGCCGACAAAGAAAGCGCAGCAGGTCTAGGGGTCAACCATTACAGCGAAGACCCATGGATGACAGGACCAGAGGTCAACGACGGGGCGAAGGCGGGACCTTTCAAGTGGCTTGGATTGTGGCAATTAGCAGGCGGCCAGCGGTGGCGTGGCTTGGCAGGTGGTCTGCTGCAGTGTGGATTAGCTGGTGGCTGGCACCCTTTGGAGGATTGGCAGGTGGACTCCACGGTGGTGTCCGCGGCAGGTGGCGGCGTGGAATCCGAGGCAGGTGTCGTGGAGTCCGTGGCAGGCAGCGGAGAGGGACCAACTGATTTGGAGTGGAGTCCACTGCAGGTGACTCTGGTGACACTGTTCTTTCTAATGCAGTCTTATAAGGATATTAATGACAAGCCACACTGTTGAAGTAGCAATGCCTCTGTAAGCACACTGTAACATCATGACATCAACAATACTGTACATAAAACCTGTCTTCATTCTGTCCTGTACTGTTGCCAGCAGACAAGTTAGGAAAATATAACATTTGAAGACAGTCAGAAAAGAATATTAAAATATGCGATCATAACTAGTTTTAATATAGTTATTTTTGTGGTGCTCTTATGGAGAAGGGTCTAAACTCGCCTATGCTACATAAGCTCCTTTTCCATTCGAACCTATTTGGGCCGACTCGCCACTAGACTTGGATCAAATGATTTTCTATTACAGTGTAGTACCTCGAAATGTGCATGGTCTCGAGACAAGGCAAGATGAATGCTACAACAAAGGTGGACGTCCAGTCAAGAATATACCTGCTGCTCTGTCTGTGTCTTTTCGTCAGACTCTGGGAACATGGGATTGTTTTTGTAGCCATTTCCCTCATTGCAGGATTTCAAAAATGGCGGTGTTGAACGAAATGCTCTTATTAATCATTGAGTAACGCCTGTGACCCAGCCAATCGGTGGCATGCAGTCTGACAATGTCACAATTTATGAACTGCTCAGATGGCTTGGAACTTTGGCAGAACAGGTACTAAATAATACCTGGTACCAGGTGCTATGACCTAATGAAAAACCCTAAAAACCGTGACGAACCGTGCCGAGTCGATCCGAGGAGGTATTTATGGAAATGGGACTAGAGCAACAGAAAATCATTATGTGGACTACAAGTACCATCACGTCATGTAAACAACGTAATTACGTCAACGCCATTGCCCAGCGTCCTTATATACGTCACATGCCCGGATGTCGGTCTTTTTTTCATAGCAAAGGTAAGACAGCCTTGCCTTCGTGTTACTGTGGGAAAGAAATCTGCTTTCATCCGTGTTAGAGAATAAAAAATACTCTCTCCAACTATCATGAGACGATTCATTATGTTTAGACGATACGGTAGACATCATTATTGCCATGATTTATTCTTCATGTTACTGTAGATATGCTTAGATGTGCAGGTTTAGGCCGCCGGCTAGCCTCCGTACAGCCTGTAACGTTAGCAAGGCTGGTGGTTGAAACGTGTCGTCTTTCTTCAGTCTTCGGTTTTATTCATTCCACTTATTCGCTGTCGTTGTTTGGGTATTTCATTTAAACTTGGAAATGTTAAGAAATCAATTTTGTCTAATTGTAAATGAAGACGAGAAATGGCTGGTTAGCCCGGAAAGTTGCTAACGGCTAGCCAGCGTTACTTGTCATGCTTCTGCATTTATGATGGCTCTTTGGTAGTAACCAGCCAAATCATTTTCATAGTACTTTATAGTTTATTAGTGTTTACTGGTGCTTACTAATAGTTTGTGCAGAAATGCAAGCAGCACAACAGCTTAGAGTTTAAGGTCTTAATACATTGCTGTTCTGCTGTTGTTAGTGCAATAAACCTAGGAACACATTCCAATAACATCACTGTGGTATCATAAATCATTGCTCATCTGAGACCCTCACAAAATCTACCTTCTTTTTACTTTGTGTCAGATGGCAGAGGGAGACAAAGCTGCCAAGAAGAAGAAGCACGGGAGCCGGAACCCGGTTCTGGCCCGGGGCATCGGTCGCTACTCCCGGTCCGCTATGTATGCTCGCAGGGCCATGTACAAGAGGAAGACCAAAACCACTGAGACCAAGGTAAGGGCAGACCTTTGACACCACACAAATTGTTTAATAATGGTCAAAGGCATGCCACTTTTTCTTTGCCACTTGTTTTGATGGTAATTTGTTCTCCTTCAGGTGGAAAAGAAGATCCAGGCTAGACCCAAGGCCACTGTCGTCAAAACCGTTGGAGGAGACAAGAACGGAGGCACTCGTGTTGTCAAACTGCGCAAGATGGTGAGTAATGCATATACATTTGTCCTTTCTATTAAGATTTGTTTTATGTAGGTAAAATTTGGAATTCTGTCTGTTCAAACACAGACACAGTTAATGCACAGTGTTTTTAATAGAGTATGTTTATTGCCTTGTGGTCATGTTGTGGTTTTTTGGAGGCAAACATTTGTCCATAAAGTTTATATATTGACAACAACATACAACAGCAATCTAAAGTTTTATTTTCTACTCCGACAGCCCCGCTACTACCCCACAGAGGACGTGCCCCGTAAACTGAAGAGCCATGGGATCAAGCCCTTCTCCCAGCACAAGAGGAACCTGCGTGCCTCCATCACACCAGGAACTGTCCTCATTCTGCTCACTGGGCGCCACCGTGGAAAGGTGACAACAGTTTCTGGCATATGCCTCAATAATGAGTCAGTCTCATCAATTAGCAGGAGCACTTGCAGCTTCACACAGGCTGACTTTTTCAGGCTGTAGCATCAGTTGATGATGTCACATTACAGATGAATATTCTGTTTCAATGTCACCTGGTTTATCTTTAGTGGAAAGTCCACTCTGGGTGTCATAAGAGCAAGGATCTTGCTTTAGGACCAAATCAGCTCTGCTTGCCATAAGTTAAAACTTGCTGGAATCACGAGGTGTTATATTTATTTATTTATTTTTAGGTATTATGTAATCAAAAAACAAAACAAAAACTGTCACCCATAGAAGACTTAGTCAACCCCAAAGGGCATAGTCATGAGTTTTGTTAATGTTGGTCTTGTATACTGAACCATAATGGACACTTTTGTTTTTCAAATGGACAGAAATGTCACTGGAAGTTAGATTGGTACCTATTTGTGGTTCCCTCTAAGGCCCATTCTGAGCCATGAAAAATTTAATATCGTGTAAATCTGTTGGCTTTGTTACTCTAGAAGAGCAAAAACAAATCCTCCACAGTTGGAAACTGCCTTCATGCCATATGAAGGATCCATAGCAGTGATAGCTTTGGTGTCGGTCATGTTTTGTTTGCAATTCATAGTTTAGTTCATTATAGAAGAATTTTCATAGTAATATTAATGAGTTCGTTTTATAGGGCTAGCAGGCAGTTCATGTCAAATATAAACTACATTGAACGTGAACTGCATCACTGCATGAACACGCCAGTGAAGCACTCAGTCTACAGTTAATGGACTTTACCAAAAGAACCCAAGCTGAGGCATATTTCAGCAGTTTGCTAATGATCTGTTGAGCATTATTTTCTGCCATGAATTATCATAGAACTTTAATTTAAAAAAACAAACAAACCAGTGAATAGATGCAAAACACATGGTATCAGATACATTTTTCCTGAAAATAAACCTGCTGAAGGTTGCTTATCAAACACACTGGATACATCACCATAATCACACCCTCACTACCACAGACATTGTCGCTCCTACTCTTGAATGCTGCATGGGCGAGTTATGGAAGCGAGCGTTCCCACACACTTCAAACTGCGGCTGACCTAAATAATGCTTCAGCTGTGGAACTGAGAGGCAGAGAGGCCCTTCATTAAAATTAGGAGAGCACGTCAAAAAGATTACTTTTCTCCAATCTTAATAACTTGGCATTAAAGCCGACTGAGGTTATTAAACTGGTCTACCCACTACCATAGTTAAAATGGTCTTATTCATGTTGACACAGGATATATGGAGCAATGGATGCCGTAATGTTAATTCTTAATTCTTTAATGCTTAAATTGCACTTTTTATTTCAGCGCGTGGTCTTCCTGAAGCAGCTCTCCAGTGGTCTCCTGCTCGTCACTGGTAAGGATGGGTTTTGTTCTTCTTTAAATACTGTCATTACTTCACAGTTATGCACATGGCAGTAGAACCTGTAATAAATTAAATTACAAAAAAGATGTTGAGCATCTATTAAACTCTTGTCATCTTTGTTTCCTTTGCACAGGCCCTCTTGCCCTGAACAGAGTCCCCGTGCGCAGGGCCCACCAGAAGTTTGTGATTGCCACAAACACCAAAATTGACATCTCTGGTATGAAGATCCCCAAAACCCTCAACGATGCCTACTTCAAGAAGAAGAAGCTGAGGAGGCCACGTCACCAGGAGGGAGAAATCTTTGATACAGAAAAAGAGGTAATATTAATATATATATATATTCATTCTGAATTTTTACTGTACTGAAAATGAGCTTTTGGATTAAAAACGACTGACTCGTTGGTTTTCTTCACGTACAGAAATTCCAGCTGACAGAGCAGAGGAAGGAGGACCAGAAAGCCGTTGATTCTCAGCTGTTGCCCCTTATCAAGAAAGTACCTCAGCTGCAAGGGTACCTGCGCTCTTCCTTCTTCCTGTCTAATGGCGTCTACCCTCACAAGCTGGTTTTCTAAATGTGTTGAAATAAACAGTGACCGCTTCATGCCATGTCTCATCTGGTTTTTACTTAAATTCTTTGCATATGGTCCTTAATAATTAACCTGGCCAATTCAGTAGCACATTGTAATATACATGTCCATCTATATGGGTCAACTATCCAAAGCAACAAAGGGTGGAGAAGTATCAGAAGTGATGTGATTTTAAAAACATAGTAGCAACAATGAAAGCGAATGTTTACCAAGGTGGTTGAGGCCAGCTATGTTTGTGGTTTGGAGACTGAAACAAACACTGAAGACAGGAGATGAGGTTGATGAATAGGATTAGGGGTGAGTTCAACCTATGGACAACTCATGTTGATTGGCTATGAGGTGAGATCAAGATGATATGGATGAGCAGAGAAGTGTTCTAGCTGTACTCTTAAGGGGTCACTACAGTGGATAATCTCTCCATATAGCCTTTTTGTTTTGCGTGCACTTTTCATCCTCCTTGGTCTCATGTTTGGCACAAATTTAACAATATATTCTCTCTCTCCTGGCATTAATGTCTTGCCTCTTATGTTCTCCAAACTATTCACCCTGTCTTGTATATGATACACCCCTCCTTCAATCTTCTGGTTGCTCTCCTGACCAGGAAAAAATCTTCACCTGCAACTCACCAGAATTTGAAGCTTGAGCCTACAGGGGTGTGGAAACTCCAGACCACAAGGGCTGGTGTCGTACAGGTTTTAGATCTCAACACATTTGAATCAAATGATTAGTTCATTACCAGGCCTCTGGGGAACTTCGAGACATGTTGAGGAGGTGATTTTACCATTTAAATCAGCTGTGTTGGATCAAGGACACGTCTAAAACCTGCAGGACAGACCCTAAAGGCCTGGAGTTTGACACCTGTGAGCTACCAGGTGAGTGGAAGGACAAAGAGGTCAATGAAAAGGGAGGATTCAGGATCAACTGATTAAGCCATACTAAGAGCTTTATGAAGAAGATACGTTTTAAGCCTAATCTAAAAAGTAAAGATGGTGTTTGTCTTTCTAATTCCAAACTAAGTTGGTTCCACAGAAGAGAGAGCTGAAGGCTCTGTTTGGGATGCTGAACAAATGTTAAAAAGCAATTCTACATATGAACATTTGAGGACATAATGATCAAAGTCATGGGTGCGGTCAAGGTAATGTTACTTAAAGTAAATGTAGACATTTCTAAGACTTTTTATGACTTAGTACAATAGCCTCACTTTTGTGTCAATTTAGAATAAAACCCTAAAAACACATGTACTTCAATTTGAAACATCTGGCTTTATGATTAAAGCTAGGCGTCACCTGAATAGTAATGGATATATATGCAATGTTTTCCCGCTTTATCCAAGGATAATGCATTGGAACAGAACCCTGTGACTCATCATTTAATGGATTTAATGAACTGAAAGACGCTTTGTCATATCAAGACCTGAGGAAGCACAGATTGGAAACCGCTCATCCTGTACAAATGTAACCCCATTACACCATCCTGGAAAGAGACTGGGAGTGGCACAAGTCATGATCATCTTGTTGATGGCGGGGTTATAGATGTGGCCTCAGTATGCAAGATAGTCACATTAACCAATCTGAAAACTGAAATTGAGTGAAATGACCACAGCAGGCATTGGACCCAAACAGCTTAACAGCTATACTTTAATTAAAAAAATGACATGTCTAATGTAACAAGACAAAAATAAATACAAGTGTTTCATCTCTTTAACATGGCCACGTTTTAGTTTTTAGTTTGTTTTTTTTGTTTTAAATCTTCAAAAACAACAAAGTAGAAAGCAGCACAGAAAAAGGCAGCGGCCCCTTGCCAAGGAATGATAAGTGCCTTTTGTGGAGTCAGTCCGTATTGTATATGGTCAGCTGGTGTCGGGAAAACGCTTTCCCCTCCCCTCTCAGCCAGACTTAAACAGCAGAATGGCCACCTGACCCAAGTAGAAGTAAATGAAATGCTTCGTCTCATGAGTCACGTAACTGCCAAAGTTCCTCCCAACGATGCAGTGCCAGGTTGGGTTATACTTCTTGTCAAACTCCTGAGTGGAACAAAAAATAAAAAAAAATTTTTTTTAAAAAAAAGTGCACAAATGTTAAGCGGGTAAGACAATGCCTGCAAATCCTATATAAGACAAGGTGATGGTCAAAAGTCTTGTTTTTTTCCCCCCTCTCAAACAGGTGAAGATTTCTTGCACTGATTACATTGTAGTAAAAATTATCTGACCAG
Organism: Maylandia zebra; assembly: GCF_041146795.1. Taxonomy (NCBI): domain Eukaryota; kingdom Metazoa; phylum Chordata; class Actinopteri; order Cichliformes; family Cichlidae; genus Maylandia; species Maylandia zebra. The sequence goes on from NC_135178.1 coordinate 28,421,033, forward strand.
ATCATGAACCATATTTTCAGATTATTCTTTAAAAAAAAAAAAAAAAAAAATCAAGAAATCCAATTTAAGCCTCCCCCCCAATCATTGGGCAGGGGTAACGGAAAGCACTGAATTTGGAGAAATACACTGGGTGGCCTAGTGTGACAGCTAAGTTTAGATGACATTTTCCACCCATTCAAGGTAAAATATCTGGTCAGATACAAACATATACAAAAAGAGCTGCAAGAAATCACTGATCCCAAATTCCTTATGATATTGGTTTCTTTCCCTACACCACAGAGCTAAAGAATGTGGGCATGAGGCTTCTGAAGGACAGACAGTTCGAGAGGAACAGGTTTCCTCAGGAAGAGAGGAAACAATTGCAAATACCGGGCAGGGTATGTAACTTGCAATGATGCACAGGATGGTTGAGTGCAAAAATAGCCTCAGTCTTCCAGATTTTGCCTGCATGCTTAAGTACAGCCTAGTTTGTGCTTTTTAAAAATGTTTTCTGTTTAGCTTTACCTTTTTAATATATGCAGCGATGTCTTTCTCGATATTGTACTTCTCCAGGGCCTGAGTGGCACACTCCACGGCGTCCTGCTGCATGTCCTCCGACATGTCGGCATTTTTGATCACTGCCTTTCTGTCAGACATGGTTGCCCTGGGAAACCAAAACACAGCGGTGAATTCATCATCCTCACAGGCACACTGGCACGCACACAATACCGCTGACTGGAGAGCCTGAGCATCCTAAGAGTCCTCATCATTGTCTGACTCAAGCCTTTAACTGCTTCAAGACTAGCGACAGAATAAGAAGGGGAAAAACGCCTATTTTAGTGACGACGCCGGTATTACATAATACCTGATACATAATATTTGAGCTAGCTTTTTCTACGAGTGTTGCATAACTTCAATCAGCTGCAGGCTCGCTGGACGCGCGCTCTGCGTAGTTTCTATGGATACGCAGGACATTGCGATTATATAGTCTCACATTTTCCGAGATTTCAGCCACAAGCCTGTGAAATCAGACTGCACAAATTAAACCACATTGCTTCAACTGCCCTACGTTAGAAAACAGTGAGAATGGACGCCTGTCGCTATCTACTTCGGTGCATAAGTTATCAAAATAATACATCCACAGCTCCCGTTAAAACGTAACGTTTGTCAAAAACAGTACTTAATCTGAAGTAAGGTGTCAACAGGAGAGTGGTTTCCTAGCAAACACATGGCCACATGCACAAGCGATGATGATGCGTTAATTAGCTCAAGCACCATAACTAGCTGATCATTCATCCCGAATAAGAAAAAAGGAACAAACATCAGTTAACGTTACACGCAAACATCACGGCTTCAGTAACATTTGCAAGATATTTAATTAAAATCAAATTTCTGCATGCGAATTGGTTGATTTACCTACTAGTCTCTCGTATACTGTTTCTCTAGTTTTAAAGAGATGACCGCTCCTGAAGTGACAACTCCCGCGAAGTGGTTGACACAAAAGTAACGTGGGTGTGTAGCAGTAAGAGACTGCTGGCTCGACGAGTTCCGATTGGCTGATATTAATGCACAAAGCGCCATCATTGGCTGACTCGGGCCTATCTTGCTGGTATTTCTGCTTGCATTTTATTTCAACCCATCATGCCTTGCGGTTGCTGCTGTTGCCGTGGCAATCGTTGTAAATAACTTATACCACTATTAGGATGTACAACAAATTAATTTACCTCTTTTACAAAAAAAATTCACAATTAAGTTAAAAAGTTGTATTTTTCTGTCGTTTAAATTAATTGTTTTGTAAGAGAAATAAAAAACAAACCAAAAAACTTAATGCCAGAGTACTTGAAATTTCTTTCTAGTCGTCTTATCGTCGTTACGACATTATTTTTAATGCCAGAGTAGCATAAGAAAAATAATATATCTCTAAATTATTCACTCATATTTACATTAACATAATTTAACTTAAAACCTACGAAATAAAAACAAACAAAAAAACAAAAACAAACCTGTTGTATATAAGGGGGAAAAACAAACGAACACAAATAGCCCATAGAAACAGTTTTTGGTAAATGCGACGTACCTGGAAAAAGTTGCCTGCAGTAAACAAACCATAATCGTTGAAAATATGGCTTTCAGCTTATATCCCAAGGGTTATGTCATGAATATGGTATATGAACTATTACCTAGTGATTTACATTAGATTTTAAATGTTATAATAAATATAAATAAATAAAAATACAAATATGGTTTTTGTATTGCATTTACTACACTCATACATACAGAAAATGAACAATTTGCATTAACCTCACAGATCCTTTTTTTCTTAAATATTTTCTGACACGTTTGCGTAAACATGTAAAACATATTGTAAGTTGTTAAGTTTTATCTTAATTCAAATATTCAAGTTTTGCATCTTTAGTCTATCCCCTTTCAAAAACAAAGCGTTGAAGATATGATTGTGGTAACCTTCACTACATAGATTTGTTTCACACAAAATAGATTACTCAACTCTACCAGTGCAGTCACACAGCAATGGAGTAAAACAAATATACAAACGAAAACCCCACCAAAACAACTAATTTGTCAAAAGATTTCAATGCCAATTTTGTCCCAAACCAGTTGTATTTGTAAATAACCAGCCTAGCCTGTGAATCATAAATTCCTTGCATGTTCCCTTATAATTTCCAATTGGTCTGCCCAAAGTAGAAAACAAAAATACAATAATATATAAAAAACTATAATTTAAAAACCTTGCACAACTAAAGCAAAGTGTTAAAGAGCACTGTTGTCGAGGGGAATGCTCTGATGACCACAGTCTTCATCGTTTGTGATGCTGAACAAATGTAACAGGAGCCAGTCAACAGTAATTACTTCTTGCAGGTCATTATCCTTTTTTTGGCTTATCAAAAATTAAAAGGTACATATGAGGTAAAATAAAGACATAATAAATTACTAATGAAGATGATTTTAAAAATCTGTTTAAAAACTGATGCAAATGCCTGACTGTGAAGAATTAAACCTCAGGTAATTTTTCTTTCAAAGCATTGTCATGTTTATATCATAATATCATGACTGGGGAAGAAAATTAAAACAAATTAAAATTGTTTCACATTATTTTCTATAAATGTCATGGCTAAGCAGGGATAAGAGTAACACACCAGGAAACATTTATTTTTTTTAGTTCTTTTCTTTTAGGAGAATTGTGGCTTTAATTCCAGATCTAACTGTAAAGCTGTCCTTTGCTTCACTCGCTGCGATCCTTCGGCTCTCTGTATTTGTACTGGATGTAATCAAAGATGTCTTTCTCACTATTCACCAACAGAGGCTCCCCTGCCATACCTACAACAGAAGCACAAAGGAAAACAGCTCATGTTAAAAGCTTATAGTATGAATCACTGGTTGGTGATGAATGATATATATGTTGCTCAGAGCTAGAGAAGAGTTCAGGAAATTCCGTTTTTTTCCTGTTGTTTTAGTCGTTGTTGTTGTTTTTTTGGAACTAACACTCACCAGTGACCCCCAGTGGTCGTATAGTGTACTCGTTGAGAGTGAAGCCCTTCTCCAGTGCGTGGGTCCTCATATTTTTGTTGAAGATGTCACTGCCAGTAAAATACAAAACTCCACAGTAGTACTGATCCTTGGGAATTAACCTTTGAGAATAAATAAAAGACTGTCAGTGAGCAGGAACAAACTACATGTTAAAATATCAAATACAAAAATAGGGTTGCCTCTTTACTGTCTGTGCTGAATAACTGGGAATGCCTGGTACTTGAAAAACAGTACTGGCATTGTTTTAATTACAGCATCACAAATAGATCCCATAAATACACAAAATTAAACATAAGAGCATAGTGCTTAATTATGATTACACATAATCTTGACAAAGAATCCTGAAGCAACAAAATGAATCCCATGAGCCTGTATAAATGTTTCAAATGTAAATGACCAATTTAAAGAAGGGCACCTAATGTCAATACGTCTGTGAAGGTATTCCTCGTCATCCTCATCATTCTGCTGCAGCTGGCAGACTCCCTAGAAAAACAAGATCCAAAACATCATGACCACAGTCATGCGCTACAGCGACTGGGTGCAGTTACAGTACTAACTACATTACAAATCAGTACCTCCTTCAGTAAGACAGAAAATAAACAAGATGCCTCACCATGAACTTGGTGTCTCCTTTGGACAGTGTGTCAGTCACAAACCCGATGGACTCCAAATGCTCAACCACAGCATGAAGGAGTTTTGGCTGCAAAACAGAAACAGAAGAAAAAATAAGATTAAAAAGACATGTCACCCTGTAATTAAACTGAGTGATGGAGTTAAGTCTTACCTGCTTCTCAGTCTGAGAGGTGTAGTTTGGATGGGTCAGCAAAATATCAATATCACCACTCGATGCAGCACCTGGAAGTTATGAACAGTATTAAAAAGGCAACCTAAAACCTATGGACCAGTAACTTGATAAGAATACCTCTCCTGTAGCTTCCACAGATTGTTCCAATATATTCTTGATCAACTTTCTCCAACTCTCCAAGAATAAGAGTCTGGGTAAATACAAGAAATCACAGTGTAAGGGCAGTCTGTATGAAAAAAAAGCATGTAAAGATATTAGAAATATAAAAATCTTGATCACCTCCATCTTTTCCATTTCAGCTCTTGGAATCCTTTTCTCAAACTCTTCAAAGTACCTAAAGACAGCAAAAAACAACTTTAATATCTGAAACATTTTTTCAAAATATTTAAAATACATCAAACCATGATCTGGATGACCAAGAACCTACAAGACAACATCTGGAGAACATTTAGTCACACTTACTTCAGGCCAATCTGTTGATGATGGTTTAGCTTGCGCTCGATCTTTTTCAAATCTAAAAAACAAACAAAAAAACAAAATCAAGAATCCTTCTCATTGAAATTTATTCTATATTTACTTATTTTTTGGTCTTTGCCTTTTTTTCTGGATTGTAAGTAGAGAGGACAGGAAATTAGAGAGAAAGAGAGGGAAAGAAATGCAGCAAAGGGCCACAGGTCAGCTTGAACCTTGCCTGCTGCGTTCTAGCCATGTGGCGTGTGGTTGCCTGCTCACGGCACTAAGCTAAAAAAAGAAAAAATTATACTAACCACACAAAATATGTATCAATTTTAATTTGAGGCAAATGCTACACAAACCTTCTAAAGTCTTCACCCCTTCTTCAACAAACTTCCTTGCAGCAGCAGGTCTGAAGTGAACATAAAGCACATACAATGTTACAACAGAAAGTGAATAATATACTTGGTATATTTTAATTCTGAATATGAACATATAATTTTTTTTATCATAAGTACAGACTGAACATCCAAACAACATACCCAATTCCAGTAACTCTGGTGAGGAAATTGATGGAAGAGCTAGTGTCATCGTTTCGGATCTGTTGGAAGATATAAATGTAGCGCATCAGTCAGTGTAATAACTCAGTACATATACATAAAAATAACTATTAAAAAAATATTTTTACAGTGTGACATCAGTAATGTGATCTCACATTCTTAGACTCACCTTTTCCAGTTTCCTAAGTTTGCCAGTTTGCAGAAACTCATCAATCTTCTCTGCTATTTTAGCTCCAACACCATCCTGTTGAAATGTGACAACAATCATGAGGCTGCTGCTCAGCAGTGTGATCTGCAGTGATTATGTAAGATGTGCAGAGAAGCTGTTGACAAACAGGCTACAACAGAGGCCATCACATAAACAGCAGCATGAGCACATTAGTGGTAGACAAGATAAATAATGACGGAGGTGCTGCCAGGTTTAACAATGTCATTGTGACAGTGAAAGTCACAGATTTTAAAGCACATGGAGAGGATCAAAGATGATCTCTGATTTGACAACATGCAAAGAGAAATCTGCTGTCCTATATGCCAATTCTTTTGTTAAGAAAGAAGATATTTCTTTCATTTATATTTTTTATCTATCAGTCTGCCTATGACAACATATACATACATACCAGTTTCTTGGCCTCTTCTCCATTTTTGATTTTGTGAGGGTACTTAGAAATCGTAGATGCTGCTTTCCTAAGCACAGAAAAAAGGGACCATGTAAGTCTTAGCAAAAAACATATGTAAAATTGAATTAGGCCACTTTTTCTTTAGGTTAATTTCTTTTAGATCATAAGTGTAAACATGACAATGCTATTCTACTTAGTGTATTGTATATTAAATTAACAATGTATCATGTACACCAAGCCAGTGATACAGCATACAGCAAAAACCTAATCATAAATCCAGAAAGTTTATCCTGCACTCGATGCTTTTCTGGTGGACTAGAACACTAGATCATACTTCTCCTATTATAGTTTATCTTAATTGGCTACCTGCTAAATACAAAATCAAATTTAAAATCCTTTTAAGTCCTGAATGACTGGACTCTAGCCTATTATTTCAGCAGAGTCCTTCACTCTCGGACTGGAGGCTTACTTGGCTTACTGGACCCTAAATAACAAAGTTGTAAAGACTTCAGCCATCAGCCCCTTTCCAGTGGAATCAGCTTCCAGTTTATTACTGAAGAGACAGTCACCCTCTCCACTATAAAACTTCCTTTTTGATAACGACAAGGCCTGCTCTGGGGCTTCCCATGATTCAGTTAACCTCTTTTAACACTTTATGTGTTATATACCACTAATGCATGTTATGATTCCTTTTTTACCACCTCCAAGTTCCTGTTGTTGTAAACAGGTCACTACAGACAGGCTCCCCGAACCTAGTTCTACTGGAGGTCTTTTTGGAGGTCCCCCTGTTAAAAGGGGGTTCTTCCTGTGAAGTGCTGCATATCCGATCATGTGGGGTTCACTCTAATAATGTAGTTTTTAGCAACTAAAAAAAAAAAGGAAAAAAATAGTTATTTCTCTTAACTCTAAGTGTTTTAAAGAAATTCTAATTCAATAAAATGTTTCTTTTAGCATGAGTCTATTCTTAGTCATATAAACGCTGTAATCTTTAATATGGGGGCGTTGTACTAACACCATCATTGATGGCTGAGTGGACGTAATACACTTGAAACGCTTGTTTTATGAAGACCAGTGACTGGGACAGGTTTTCACATAATTATGAACTTACCTGTATGCATTGTATTTGTGTATTGCTCTGTTGACATTTTTCTCGTAGTTGGCCAATTCTGGAAACAGAGGCAGTGTTAGGACAATGCAAGACTTCACATTTCCCTCATGCTAGTTTAATCTTCTGCCAATTCAGCTGAAGGTAGAAGGCATTTAAATGACAAGGCAGATAGCGAGCGAACCAAATCACACGTGTAAGTAATCCAGATAACTAGATCCAACAACTACAACTCCATATTTAAAATATTTTGATACCCGCTACTCGTGCAAAGTTAGTTTACCAGCACGGTGGGTATTTTTATTCAATAACAGAACCCAACTTCCATGCTAGCTACGGTTAGCTGAGTTCAAAAATCTCTTACGTACCGACGAGAAAGTCTGTTATTCCCTCATTTAGCGACTCCTGTGGCGCTTTCCTCTTGCTCATTTTGAATCTGACAGTCTCTCAAATAAACGCTGGAAAGATATATGAGCGTTTATGTAGGCACAAGAGCCTGAAGCTCGTTTTATTTCCAGCTAGCCTCCTACTAGCAGGTTGGCTTAGGCTAGCTCTCACGCCAAACAATGAACGATAATGTAGAGGGGGCGGGGCGTGCGTAAACCGTCATCGTTAGCCACGGCGTTCACATCTGCTTCAACTAGTATAATTATAGTATAAATGTGACACAAAATGAAACGGAACAATCAAAATTTACTGAGTTCTAGTGTGTTTCTCTATTTATTCATGAAATCAAATTAACTTAAAAAAAAGCTGTAGTGTATTGTTTGGTAGGTTTTAATATTCCACGTTACAAAAATGATGTAAGTACAAACACAATAACTTCACAAAAATGTTCTTTATTATAAATTATTAGCAGTCACAATCATAAGTCATTAGCACATCCATACAAAAGAAATGACATCTCAGCAAATGACACCTAAAGATGCTCCGATAGTAAGTTTGGACAATATCTGCCTCTCTTTTCTACATACAAGTGAGCAGCATGTATAAAGGACAAGTTTCACGTAAGAATCGTATCACTTCAATAATATTTTGTTTTTTGTATTTTGTAATAAGCTTACAAAATGATTTAATCACATTTGAAAAAATAAAAATTTCACAACAATCAGCGTAATGTTACCTAATGCAACTAAAAAATGAAAGTTAATCTCAATAAAGCAACACATTTACTTAGCCACTTCCTTCCCTCCTTTTCCTCGTGTGTTAGGAATCTATTTTTACAAAAACTCTGTCTCTGGAGAAAATTTTTATGGCTTCTTCAATTTCAGAAAGCCTACAGTCAAGTTGGGCCCGGCGTGAGCGAATACTCAGACTGTCAGCTTTGAGAGGCAGGGAGAGCAGCTCGGTCACCAGGGAGCGGTGGGCTGAAGAAAAAAAAATGTCAGAAACACATAATTAGTGAGGCAAATACTGATGTTCATTCTGTACTATTTACTGTACTTACTAAGCTGCTGTTATTATGATGGATGGCTGAGCACCGGAGGAAGAAATAATAGGCTTTTCAACAGACTGACAGCCCAGTCTTTTTTTTCCTACAGCAGTGGATTAGTTTGCCATATTTATAGTCCAGATTGTTTGGACTGGGCGAAACAATCGCTGACGAAAAATCAAACCAAGAAAAGAATTTTACTAGAAACAAAATTGTTTCTGCAACTTAAAGGTGGTGATCCAACAACAACTAAGCCTTGATACACGCTTCATAAAAGACTTCCTGGATTTCTCAACACACACTCCAAAGGCTCAGCCACCACATCCCATTACTAGATTTTAGGACTAATGTACAAGCAGTACACACACACAACACTGCCAAGTTAAAAGCACTGTGTAATATCTTTAGAGATCACGGGCATTCCCGTGGCAGTTATCTACATGTATGAATGTAAGGGAGGAATCATACTCTCTTTTAGGGACTTCAGAGTCTCCTGTCTCTCATTCTCAGGCATCAAGGTGTGTCCAGTTGGGACCGTAGGATCAGGAGTATTCCTCCTCCTTTCTTCTTTCTCTTTACGCCACTGCTCCTTCCTTTCCTGAAGGCTATATTAGTGTCAATGTCAAAGGGCAGAGAAAAAAAAAACAAGGGTGTCAGAAAAGTCAAAAGTATCTAGTGGTGAAATATCATGAGCATTAAGCACACTGACACTGAAGGTTTCAATAACACTCACTATTGAGGAACCTGGCCCTTGACTGCACTGGGTACAGGCTTATCTCTGAGGTTTGTCAGTGACTGGGACCGTCGAATCACAGTTTTTCCTGCAGTCCGGGCATTATGTTTTATGAAGTCTATTGTCTGACCTTGAACCTGTAACTGCAATTTAAACAATCTCTAGAAGCATGTTTAAAATGTAGATGTGAACTTCCAATAAAACTTTAGCAATTCTCACTTGCAAGTCCAGGTCCTGTGTAGAGTTGCAGGAGGCCCGACGCTGCTCAGCTACACGTGAAGTTTTGGACTGTGGCCTTTGTGGGGAAGCAGACCCACCATAGGAATGCGCCTTCAGAAAGTTTTGACACTGTGGCTTAACACTTGGACTGGAAACCTTCACAAAAGAAACAGACTGGTCAAAACCTAATGAGGAAAAATGAAGTGCTCACGGATGGGCATCTTTCACAGATATGCTTCTTGCCTGCAGCTGAGCCATCACCCTCGATGGGACATTCTGGTATTTTGAGGCGGTCCAAAGAGCTTTAACTGGAACAGCACGTGATTGTGCTCTCTCAGCCTCCTGCTCTTTGCAACGTTTCTGGATCTCTCGCAGTCGACGGACGTTCTCTTTACCAAAATCATGCATCACTCGCTGTTCTGAGGGTAAGAAAGGCTGTCTTAATTTTCTTTTAACAAATGCAATGATTCAAATTCATTATTTTCATGCTTTCTATAATAAGATGCTAAAAAATACCAAAAGCTAATACATCAGTGTTTAATCTTAATAACTAGTAGTTTAAAAAAAAAACCCCACTTACTCTGTTTTGGAACAGGAGAGATAGAAATACTGTCTATTTTTAGTAATTCCCCTACAACCCCTTTCTGACCTCGTTCCAGGATATGGGTAGCATTGGGGCTGATGCGGGGGTGTTGTGCTGGGGTACGAGCACTGTAGCAACCTGGGTACAACACAGGATCTGGAGCAAGGGGCCCTGAAAGCAGGGCCAAAGTACCATCGTGGTTTCCCTCTAAACGACCCCGAGCTTGAGGAGAAGAGAAAAATAAAATAAACTTGAGCTAGAATTATTAGAGTTTAATATTTGTTGCAGTTTTTAAGTATTTTGGGTAGCTTTAAGCCTTTAATTATAAATATTTAGCTTTCCATTTTAGTTTATTTGAAATTACTGAAATTTTAATATCCAAAGTGGGCCTGGTCATTTCAGTTTAGTTTTTATTAGTTTCAGTGCCATTCCTGTCCTAGAAAACATGCACTAAAAATCCACTGTGTATTTAATTTTGATCATAATTATAGATTTTTTAGTTTTCTTTTCTTAAGTCCAATTTTCATGGTTATTTGGTCTGGATAAACCAAAAATATTGGTTTATCCAGACCAACTCACCCTATGGCTCTTTAACTTTGTCTCCAAACCATTCAGCCTGAGCTGACCCTCTGATGGACTCATTTCTAATAAACAAACATCTTCAGCTGTGCACCCTCGAACTTGGCCTCCTGTCTTTTTGTTAGTGCCACCATCTTCAAAGTACAAATCACAGCAGGTCTCATTACTATCTTATAAACTTCCCTTTTCACTTTAGTTGCCATCCTTCTATCACAACCCCCCAACTCATATCTCAATGCTGCAATATCTAAATAAAGGATTGTGTGAAAAAAAAAAATATTACACCACAGTCACGTGGCTGCACCCCACCTGAAGCTGGTCGCTTGTAGTACTGGGGAAACAGAGAAGGATCCGGGGGAATTGGCCCAGATATAGACGAAGGTCCCTCACACATCTGAAAAAGACGATGTGAATTATTTGCTAATGTTACTTAAAAACACGTAAGACTGCTGATTTAATTTGGCCTGCACCTTTCTAATAAAAAGTAATTAACCCAACTCATATAGACTATACAGAAGAGCAGCTTCTGTACCTAATTCAGCTGATCGGAATACAGTGATTCTTCAGAATATAGTAGTGGAAATACATGTTCTTCCTCTGTTTCAGGGCTTGCTAAAGGCTAACTATTGCTATGTTAATTACCTCGTTGTAAAGTTATCTCCTCAACACCTTTTCTTTCGACGTATTCAGGATAAGATACAAAACACACACGTGTTTAGTCACGAATAACTTGCAGGTAATCTTAACGTCGCTGCAACCAGCTCCATTTAGGCTAAAGAAGAGACGGTAATCTATTTACCTCTGTCCCCTGTTGTTTATCAGTTGATTGTTTTCACGCACGCTGATGACGCCGGCACTTGTTGCAGTACTCCTCACCATGGCAACGGAGCAGGCGCACACAGAAATAGAGCTGCCGGGCAAATATTATTAATCGAAAAGCGTATACAGCGATCAAATTCCTGAAAGAATAAGACAAATACAAAGCGCTGGGCTTCTTAAAACACAATAGTAACTGTAATCAGAACTAAAACCTCTAAATCCAATGGTTTCTGCAGTTTTAAACCTTTAATCCTGTCGCTTTGTATAAGGAGGTATAGTGACCCTGCGTGTTGTCTTTCAGGATCAGCAGTACTCTCTTCTAATTAATTATCGAGCTACACTCAAATCTTAACAATCCCCCTAATCTTAGCTAATGCAAAAATAAATATAAATATGACCAAATGTCTGTCAGAGCGTGCAGCCTAAGTACACAGGAGGTACCCAGTTTGCCTGACATGCTTAACTCAGGGTTTATAAACCCAATCATTCGAAGGGGACATTAGGTAGAGGTCATTGTCATTGACTCCAGAGTGCACTTCTAGTAAATATAGCAGTTTCACAGTTATTATTCTCCCCTTTTTTCCAGCACTACAGAGAATAAAACTTTTCACTAAGGTACTTGTACTGAGAGTATGTTTACCACATTTCTTTGTTACTGGAGTCCATGAACTTTAACAAAAATATGAAAGGTTAGTGTTTGTGGAATTATAGAAACAATTATTCAGTGTAGCAACCCTAATTTTCTAATATAGTATACACTTATATAAACAGAGTACTATAATAAAGCCACATGCCGTTTTCACCAAATATGACATGATTTTCTTCCCTATTTCTTTTTTAGATGTTTTCATTATTATTATTGTTATAATAATAATTGCCAAGAACAGACTAAATTTCGCCAGTATAAAACAAATTATTTGGATGGATAAATGAAACGTTTTGTTGTGATCTCCATTTTATACATGCTCTTTGTGAGTTCCGTCCATGTGCACTGGGTTCTCCTGTAATAATATCCATTTCTCAGTAACAGTATTTTAGCACCCAGATCTCCATTCTGAAGGTATATACTCAGAAACATATAATCGTACTTTCTCAGGGAATTTCACAATTAAAGACCACACAGATCACCATGTGTCCAATAGTCTTTAATAAAAGGAAAAACAAAACAAAACATCGTAGCAGTTTGTACTTTGGGTTTTGGATTTTGGGTTTCAGCAGAAAGGGTGGGTGGGGAGTGGGGTTGAAGTATCGCGTTATTTCTGAGAGAGGTGTAATAAAGCATTAAATCTTATCAGATTCTTCCAACCAAAGTCCCTCTATTTCTGTGAGCTGGTACATTTACACTGAAATCTCTAAATTATTGTCTATTCTCTCTCAGGCATTATATATCCTTTCTCCCCTCCATTTTCTCTTAATGTATGAAGATGGCCGTGTTTAAATATTTTTAGACTCTTATATACACTGGAATTACTAACCTCTCAGACCTCTTAGTTACATTTTTCAACATATCAACATATTTTTCTCTATTTCAAATGCTGCTGGGCATTAATTTATTCTCTAATGAATGATTAGGCCTGTGTGCGTCATGGACACAATGTGCATATTGCAAACATTTTATAATAAAAGAGAGATTTGGTGCCCAACGTCACTTGCACAACGGCCCCGCCCTCTGCTGGAGGTCTGACCTGCGCCTGCTCAGTCTGGTTCCCTCTGCTTTTTTCTTCACTGTGCTCCGCTGCAGTGAGCAGTCCTTTGAAACTCTGCAACACTCCGCTACAAAACTAAAGGTAAGCTAAGCAAGATTCTTTTGCAAGTCCCTTATTATATTTTATTTTTAAGGTACTGTTTTGCGATTTTTTTTCCTGCATTGGTAGTTGTTGTCAACAACCGCTTGATTTTTAGTGAGATATGAGTCACACATGGGTGGGAGTAGCCACCGCAGACGGCTATGCCAAGGTTTTAATGCCAGTTCGGGCCTGTGTGTTCCCATAGTTAGCCAAAATTAACTATCATAAAACATCCTCGAAAAACTGAAGTTTAGCCCTCTTCCCAAAACTTACCACGAGTGTTGACGGCATGCAGCGAAAACAACAAAACAAATTTTTATGAGCGATAATAAGTGCGATTTATTGCACTGTTGTGCTGCAACATTTGAAATACACAACTTAAAGTAGAGATTGTGCTTTTTAAAAAAACAAAAAAAAAAGGAGATGTATATGAAAGGGTGGACGCATCTGGCCATGAGCATGTTCGCTAAGGACCGGGGGACGGGAGACCATAAATCTATTTTAAACGTCTTATCTGTGTGTTTGTTGAGAAACACAAAAGAACATTAACAACTAGCACCGCTATCTTTTGTCATTGATTGTAACTTGTTGTTCAGACTTTCCTTCCTGTTCAATTATAGAATCTTATCCTTGCCAATGGCCTAGAGAGACACAGTTTTATTAGGTTATTTGGATAAAGCAATCAGTGAAAGTGCTATCAGCCGATATTTTGATAATCATTGCTGTTCATTGTTATTGGCATCGGTGTGTGTTATGTAGAAATAAAAAGCATAACTGGGTTAATTTAGAAATGGTGTCCTCACATGGTGTGTTTAGCAGAGTAGTTCAGAAAACGTGGTTCACACCTATCTCAGCACTTTCTGCAGCACATGTAGCAGGAGCTGGTGCAAAGTCTAGTGATGTATTTAACTTAAGTTGTTAACTAGATAGTGAAAAGCACTGCTGGAAACTATAAAGATGGCCTTTAAATACCTTATTGTGTCACTGTAAAAAGGTTTATTAAGGCCCTATTGGATGATGCAAGCATTGTATAAACTAAGGCTACTTATAAACACATGCTTACACACAGCAGAAGTCTTTTTGTTGTCACTGTACACATTAAAACACCCATTAAAAGTGACTCTAATGCAGGACAGAGCTGCATATTTCACTTTACGTTTAAGCTATAACTTCACTGCACTTCACCTTATCTCTCACAAACATTCCCTACATTATGGTACACACACACACACACACTCTTGGTTTGGTTATCTGTACGCTATGCTAGAGTTGTGCAACTGCCTAATTGCATATTTGACACCCTTTTATGGCTTGTTATTGGATGCGAATGTCAGAATTATTCCTTTCATTTAATCCTGCAGACGATGCCAGTTCAACTTGAGGGGTTAAACATATGTAATATATATATAAGTTGCTCTTCTCCACAGTTAATCTGGACTCAGATTAGATATTTAGATGTTTTTATATTTCACAGTGTATTTAAGAGAAGAAACAATACTCAAATTAGTCAGCTGTGCAACATCGGGGCGATTGTGGTTTAGGTCGTTGGGAGGTTCATCTTGTAACCGGAAGGTTACCGATTCGATCCCATGCTCTGTCAGTCTTGGTCGTTGTGTCCTTGACCAAGACACTTCATCTACCGCCTACTGGTGATGACCAGAGGGGCCGATGGCTCGATATGGCAGCCTCGCTTCTGTCAGTCTGTCCCAAGTCAGCTGTGGCTACAACTGTAGCTTGCCTCCACCAGTGTGTCAATGTGAGAGTGACTGAATAGTGCAATTGTAAAGTGCTTTGAGGGTCTCGAAAAGTGCTATATAAATGCAATCTATTATTATTATTATTATTATTATTATTATTATTATTATTATAATAAACATTGGGAATTTGTGCTGCTCGCAAATTGAGCAGTATGTACTAAAAGCATGTTGCGTTGGACAGTTCTATGGATTTTTAAGTCATTTAACATTTTGTTTGTGTTCAAATACGTCCATGTCATTTATGTGGGGTCATCTTGACCTTTGCGCTTACTCCAGTCTATCACCTGGCTACAGCTTGCATATAATTACGTATGCGCATTGTAAGTAATACGATGAGTGGCAGGTGTTTGTGCATAAACACACTGTGCTGGTACTTAAAAAAAAAATAGGGATCTTAATAGGCTGAACCTGGAGGAGGACACATGTTAAAAGCCAAGTCACATGTAATTCAGTGTCATGTTCACATGGGCTAAATTTAGAGCTGCGACTTGGTGAGGAAACTAAGTGGGGTGGGGGGTGGGGGGGTGAGGGGATAGAGAGTGGAGAAGGATTGTCTGTCGGGTGGAATGACAAAGACAGATTGGGAATTGCATGTAGTTGCTGAGTGTCTGGGAAATGAATATTGAGACCACAGGTGATGGATTTGTATTATGTGAAAATGATGACAATCTTAAGATAACGCAAGCTAGGGCTGCACGATTAATCGTTAGAAAATCGCGATCTCGATTCATACTTATGTGCGATCTCATTTCCAAATGACAACGATTTTTTTTTTTAAAAAAAAGAAAAAAAAAGATGACGACGATTGTACTGCATTTTGATCCGGGATGTAATCTGCATGAAATCAAGCGCTCACTCTTCCTGCTCAACAAATGACAAGGGTGGAGCCTTATACCACGTGATACAGAAGCTATGCCGTGTGATGCTAAAATTAGCAGGGAAAAAACAACGGAGAGCAAAGTGACAGGAGAAAATCCGTCCCGGACAACCACCCAAACATCAATAACGGGAACCTTATACAGCGCTTCCCTATACCCGTCGAACTACCGCAGGCACAAAGAAATTACGGAGGCTATCACTTATCACCTGACCAAAGATATGGCTCCGATCAACACTGTGCAAAACGAGGGATTTAGGAAAATAATCAACACCCTAGACAAATGCTGCACAGTGCCATCCCGCAACTATTTTTCTATTGTTGCACTACCTGCTCTATACACGCAGTGTCGAGCAATGGTGGAGACGGAATTTCAAGCAGTACAACATTTTGCGGCAGCAACAAAACGTCAGACATTTGTTGTTTTTATGTTTATTTATTGTTTTTATGTTCAGTTTCAACTGTTACGAAGTTGATGTGCAGTTAATAAGTGCAATAAATATTTATATTGAAAAGAAAATCGTGAGAGAATCGTGATCTCAATTCTAAGCCAAAAAAATCGTGATTCTCATTTTATGCAAAATCGTGCAGCCCTAACGCAAGCTTTATTTATCCAAAAGTTGGAGAGGTTATTTTTTAGTTTAAGAGTCAACGTTTTAACTCGGGGGTTGATAGAAAATAGATATCATTTTATTTCCAACATGCAAATATAATTGAAATAACAAGAGGAAAAAACAAAACTTAAAAATCATCAAGTTTTCATGTATATATCTATTTCTACAGAATGTATGTTCGAAAAGGAGTCGGATGAAGTTTACACTTTTCCTGTTCCTTCCCCCTTATTTCAAATTTCATTGCTTACAAATCCATATCCAGAATTCAGCATTATTTGATCCATATATGTTTAACTATGTACAAGTCTAACACAACATACACACAAAAAAACCATTTTCAGCACGTAAACCAGAACAACAACAAATTACATGTTTACATAAACCAAGCACCCTGTGTTTAACACCCGCTTATCTCTGAACTTATTTTAAATCTATGTGACAAACGCCTTAATGAACACTTAAACTTGGGTTACTCTTGCCTTGATCTATTAAAAAAAGGACACAATGAAAATATTAGAAAGCTAGAGGAGAATGAGTGAATATTGAACATTCATTTGTCACATAACACCAAAAAAAAAGACTTTTCCTATTGGATTTATCACAAAGTTGGCCATATCAGCCTAAAAGAAAAGTTGGTGCCTACTGCATTTGCTATTCCCCCCGGACTCTGTTAAGTTGCTTTGCATTATTCACACTTTTTTCAACTGGGCTTTGGTGCACACATTGAGTTCATCTGTTTAAGCATCTTTTCCCCATTTGGATTTGGAGAGGGGTTATTGTAAATATAAATCTCTGTAGGTGATGCGCCAGACTTTAAGGAACCTGGCATTAAAGTGCATATTTATCAATGTGATTTACTTTCATGATTTGTTCTGTTTTTCTGTACTTTTGTGTGCGGGATGGAGGAAAAAGTATTTCAAAAGGTCTTTTCACGTCTACACACAGGCCAGGTTTGCATGCAGTGCACAGAGTGCTCTGGTTTACATAAGTTAGGTATGGCTACAGTAGCTGTAACATGTTGTGAACCACTTTCAAACAAGAGTTTGTATTGTGTGATGATGCTGTTAATTAAAGTGGCGAAGGACTTCTTGCCAAAAGTTTCCCATTGTCCCTGCTTTTACTTCTCCCTCTGAAGAGTCATGGCACAGAATGTTGGGATTGTACTGCAGCAGGACATGCCAGGAAAAGGCAAACATGCAGAAAACAAAGACCACTGTGTGACGTGTCAGAGCCACGCACCAAAGGGACATGGTGAGTGGTGTTGGGGGTTACATGTAAAAACACAGATGGATTATCATCAGGGTCCCTGGATTGCATGTTGGTTTCATTACAGGGAGAGAAGGGGTCTTTGTGTCTAAGCGGTTTTCATCTGCTTTCAGTTATCTTTTTTTTTTTTCTTTTTTTTTTTTTTCCCCTTTTTCCCCCCCAAGTGACAGTATTTGATCTGTCTGCAGTGGCTCAGTCATGCACGTGTTAGCTGCATTTCCCATCTTCTGTAGAAGAGACCAGTTAGGTGAGGGGTGCAGGAGCCACAAAAAGGTGTGCTGGTAGTAAAATATTAAACACTTATTAAACACTTATAGGATATAAGTCAATGCCAAGGCTGTCTTCTTCGCAGACACGTGCACACTGACCCAGGGGACACTGATGCCTCTGAAACACTACACTACAGTGCAGTGGTGTGCAGGAGTGGTAGTTGCTGACTAACCAAACCAGCCACTGCTTGTGCTGGCTCTGCTGCAGTGACCTGGGCCCTGTTTCAGAAAGCCGGTTTAGTGCAAACTCTGAGTAAGTATACCCTGAGTTAACGAAAACTCTGGGTTTTCGGTTTCACAAAGCGAGTTCAGCTGAAGCCTGAGTGAGTCACTATGACGACACACTCTGTGAAGCTAACCTGCCCCCTAGCAGGTTTACTACAACTAACCCTGACTGTCCCCGCCTCTTTGTCGGAAACCTGACAGTAGGAAGTGTCAGACATGGCGTGTCCCTTCCTTGAAGAGCCAGTAGATCTTGAAGCCCAAATACTCCGCAGAGCTCTCCGCCGGGAGAGAGTGATCAGAGCGCGTATGGACATTTTATCATTACCTGATGATTTCCTGTGCGAACGTTACCGTTTCTCAGCACAATCAATAAGTTATTTGGATAACATCCTCAGGCCATATATTGCGCATGTGACACATCGCGGACATTCTCTCAGTTCTGTACATATTATTTGTATTGCACTTCGGTTTTTTGCAAACGGGAGCTTTCTGTATAATATTGGTGATGCTGAGCACGTTCCCAAGGCTACCGTCTGTCGGGCAGTCAGGAATGTTACAGTTGCACTGAAACGTCTCCTGTACTCGTCTGTGGTGTTCCCCGGTCATAGACCCACAAGATTTATCAAAGAGGGATGCCACAAAATTGCAGGTAGCAGGATGAACAAAACTTAATACATGATGTGTTGATACTTGAACTACTACTTAAATTTTACATTTATTTTCACTGTTCCCAGGCGTGATTGGCTGTATAGATGGCACTCACATTCCAAGCATTGCTCCTTCAGTAAATGAAGGAGACTATGTGAACAGGAAGTCTTTCCACAGCATTAATGTACAGGTACATAGTTCCCTGTAGCATTTCAAACTAACAAATTATTTCATTATAGTAATGGATGCTAATTTGTGTTCTCTGCACTGTGAAGATCATATGTGATGCTGCCAACATTATCACAAATGTGGAAGCCAAGTGGCCAGGCTCTGTGAGTGGTGGTGGTGGAGGACCCCCACCTGTTTTTCGGGCCTCCGCTTTTTTTCTAGTGGCCATAATGGGTCACATTTGAGCATACAGAGTAAGCAAATATGTACTTATAATGTGCTCAGATAATTTCAATAAGTGCTTACAGAGGGGAAATTAATGTAGCCTCTAACTGCAATTGATTTACATCGGACAAACAGACCAAGCACTATGGCTCATAATACAATTACACCTTACCTGTTTGGACTATATTTTTATATTTCATTTTTACTTGCTGCCAGGAACGTTGGGGGCCTGTTGGGTTGCACCTGCGCTCAAATCACATCACAAAATAAAAGGTATAAAATACAAAATAAAATATAATAAAATAACGTGTTAAATGGGTGGAAATCCCTAGATCAATGTTTAAATTAACACTCACGCATTGACTCTGTCGGCTATGTTTTGCCATGCATGCTCCCTTTCTTTTGCAGCTGAGGCTGTGTTACTTTTTTTCTGCAAAATTTGCATGTTATCAGCATATGCTGCCATCAGAATTTCGGCCTCAAGCGCTGTAAAATACATTGACCGCGCCTTCTTTCCCTCCTTCTCCATGGTAATTCGCTTAATCTGTGCTCCACTAATCAGGGCTTTATGTATCCTCGTGCGCGCGCTTAACTTGGGGTTAAAGCAACTCCGCGTTGATTGAACTAATTGTTATCAGCCTTTCTGAAACCGAATATTCCGAGTTGGACAGTTCGGGGTTACTCAACCCTGAGTATCGTTTTTCACTCTGAGTTTTCTAAACCGGCTTCCTGAAATAGGGCCCTGGCCGCAGTCTGCAAAAAAAAATATGCTATGTTGATATTTGTTCCCAGTAATGATGCTATTTTTGTTCATTCTGCAACAGCTATTGCAAAAATAAGACTTGTATACTGTCCTCCTAAACTAGAGAAACAGTTTCATTGGTTTAACAACCT
This sequence comes from Maylandia zebra, assembly GCF_041146795.1. Taxonomy (NCBI): domain Eukaryota; kingdom Metazoa; phylum Chordata; class Actinopteri; order Cichliformes; family Cichlidae; genus Maylandia; species Maylandia zebra. The sequence goes on from NC_135178.1 coordinate 28,441,193, forward strand.
CTGCTGCTTGCTCATGTACTGCTGCTAGGCAATCAATAGGGTTTCTGTGGAAGATAGAGGGGGAGGAGAGGGGCTATAACCAGCACCCAGACAGCCCCCCTACTGGCTTGTATTGATGTGTAATGATTGTTGGTGAGTAGATGGTTGATCGAAAATGCTGTTGGCGGGGCTGTCAGCGTGTGTGTGGCCTCAGAAGTGCTATTTGCATTGCAAAGCACAGCTTCCAGTGCAGAGCTTTAAAATTCATTTTGTGTTAGCATCTTGATTTATTTTATTTTTAATTTTTTAAAGGGACACTCTGCTATTGTTTCTGTATCCATTTAATCTTTGTTGAAAAACTACACAATATGTGCTTCAGTAACGATTGAAAGCTCATATTGTGCTATTCTACATGGCACAAATGTTTCAGAGGTTGAGATATGAAAGGCAAATGTGTGATCCAACAGATTTGTACTTTAATCCAAACTGGAAAGCTGGAAATGTGCATATTTAGTGCTCTGCTGGACAGACTCTTAAATCTTGCAATTTCACCAGTGTTGTAAAAGTGTATTTCTAAGTGTATTTCTAAATTGAATATCTCTTTACATAAAAAGTGCACATGTGTGGGTGTATGTGTGTCACTGCTGTGATTAAACTATTGGTACACTTCTTTCCTCAGGCACAATGGCTGTCCCTCCTGCATACTCGGATCTGGGAAAATCTGCCAAAGACATCTTCAGTAAAGGCTTCGGTAAGTGAAGAAATCTACTTAACATGCATATGTAACTGCTGCTCTTCTGTTGCTATCATACTGAAGCTGTTTGGGCTCAAACTATGGTGCAGGACTGATTTTCAGAGAATGCTTTGTGTGCTCTGTGCTGCAGGTGTCTATTGTTCTTCTGGCCAGTGCAAAGAGATTATTTTTACTGCCCTTCCTTGTAATATATATGTATTTTTTTTTTTTTATTAAATATCCTAATTTCTTTTCCACAGGCTATGGAATATTGAAGCTAGATGTTAAGACCAAGTCTCAAAGTGGAGTTGTAAGTATTACTGTTGTCACTGGATGCGTTTAAATTTAGTTTCAAACGTCTTTCTAAGCACTTAGATGTAGAGCAAAGGTCTGACTCACGGCTTTGGAGGTCTTCATGTCAGAGTGCCTGACGTGCCTCTACATACAGAGTCAGCAGAGAAACACTCTGTCGAATGAGTTTATTCCTTACTCTCTCCTCTGAAGCAGCATGTTCTGTCACGAAGGGAAAGAGTTTCACCAAAACGTGCCATGTATCTGTGTTGCCATAAACCGGTTACCATAGTAAAACCACAAATGAGCTCTTGCATAGTTTTCCAAATCTGATCCAGCTTTAAGCCTCACTCAAAAAGCACTGAAAAGACATCCACTTTTACTTTTTGTAGCTCTGGTTTTCATTTTCCCAGCAAGCAGTCAAACTGTCACATGTAGACTGTGGTTTTCCCTAACTTCCTCTGTTTTCTCTTTTCTCTGCTTCTTCTTTGGATGCTCCTGTCAGATGGTAAGAGTGGGAGTGTGTGTGCATATGTAATCATTAAACACAGGTGCACTGCAGGGTGCAAGAGTGATAGCAGTGTGTGTTTGTGTGCAGGCTTTCTGCCAACTATTTCTTTGCAGTAACGGCTCACCTAAGTGACAGCATTACCCCAACCGCAGCTGTAATAGCACTGATCGTTAAACACTCATGACCAGCCTCTCCCTCACAGTCCTCAGTTTACCTTCCCAGCTCACTTCTCCATCTTAAAGGTCTAGATTTTTATTTATTTATTTGAATAACCAGTCATGCAACCCTGTGAGGGATTGTTTGGCAGAGGAAAAGCCAAAAACGTAATGCTTGTTATCCCTGTCTCCGTTTCCCCCCGGCCTCTAGTGTCTTTAGCTGTGCTCTGATGTCTCTTTCTACTTTCCCTTCCACCTCATCTTCCATCTTCCCCTCATTACTCGATCCGTCTCTCCTACAGGAGTTCACCACTTCTGGCTCCAACAACACAGATACAGGGAGGTCTGGAGGCCACCTGGAGACAAAGTACAAAATGAAAGATCTGGGGCTCACCTTCAACCAGAAGTGGAACACTGACAACATTCTTACAACAGAAATCACGTTGGAGGACCAGGTGAAGTCAAACAAACAGGAATTTTATTTATTTGGGGGGGGGGCAAAATAGCATTGGTGTATCTACTAAAAACCTCAGATGTGTTTAAATCTCATTGACCTCTGCCTCAAGGTTAGAGGTCAGAGGTCATGTTTTCTGAAAATATTGTGAATGTGATATCTTAAGAACTAGGTAAATTTTGAAATTTATACCATAGGTGCATCTACTGGGAGGCTGAGCTGCCAGAATTATATTTTTATTTTTTAAGAAAAAATAATATTATTATTACTGATGGGTTGCTCCTCATGACAAGAAATTTGGATAGCAAGTGTGTGGCTCACGATTAAAGCTTTGTGTCTGTGATGATAATATTATAGACATCTGCTCTCATTGACATCAAAGAGTAGGAAAAAAAACATAGTTTTGAGTGTTTGGATGATGGTGATAAGTACCTACCTCTTTAAAACATATACGTATGACAGAAAATAAGGAAAGGTTTAATAATATGTGGTGGCTAATACTTCAGTACTTAATGTATTAAGTCTTCTGTCTGTCTGTAGCTGGCCAACGGCCTGAAGCTCGGTCTGGACACGTCATTTGTGCCGAACACTGGGTAAGAGTAACGCTCTGTTGTTCTCAGGGTTTTTAATAAATGTTCTCAATAGGACATGTGTCTAATAATTACGATCTTTAGCAAGAAGAGTGCCAAACTGAAGACCAGCTACAAGCGGGACTTTGTGAATGTGGGCTGTGACCTGGACTTCGACATGGCCGGCCCCACTGTCCACACAGCGGCTGTGCTTGGCTTCGAGGGCTGGCTGGCTGGTTACCAGATGGCTTTCGACACTGCCAAATCTAAACTTGTCAAGAACAACTTTGCCCTTGGATACAAGACTGGTGACTTCCAACTTCATACCAGCGTGTGAGTCACTACAGCATAGCACAAAGTTTAGGGGTTTTGTTGTTTTTGTTTTTTCCCCTCAGTTCTTAAATTGTTTGGTGTTGTATTTCAGTAATGATGGCACGGAGTTCGGTGGCTCCATTTACCAAAAGGTGAACAGCAACCTGGAAACAGCAGTCAACCTAGCCTGGACAGCAGGCAGCAATAACACACGCTTTGGACTTGGAGCCAAATACCAGCTGGATAAGGATGCATCCCTCTCTGTGAGAACTGACAAAACATCCTGCACACGTCTAACATACATAAATAAATGATACATTTTCCCTGCTAGCTAATCACGCTATAACTTTTGTGGGACTCTGCTGGAGGTTTGAGTTAAATGTACAACTGTACTCAGAGGTGGCACAGTGCTGCAGTGGTTAGATCTGCATAACAAAAAGGTTGTGGGTTCAAATCTGCTGTCTAGCTTGGGAGGTTCTCTATTGAGATTCCCTGTTATTTATGTCTGTGCATGCGTTGTCTCTGGATATTCCAGCTTCCTTCGACAGTCCAAAGACATGCATGTTAGTTTAGTTGGTGTTGCTAAATTGGCTGAAGGTGTAAGTGGTTGTCTGTTTCTGCGTTGGCCCTGCAGACTGGTTGTACTCTGCCATGTGCTCAGTGACAGCTGTGATATGCTCCAGCAGCTAAGAAAATTTATGAATGCATGTGTTGCAGTATGCCCACTATGGTAGTTACTGTTTTGGCACAATAATATTGGGTAGTAAGCATATGAGGCTGAAAACGAAAGGTGACAGAGCTTTTGTAACGGTGGTGTCCAGACTCTGGAACTCTCTCCTTTGAGCTTGAGATCTGTGGACTTAGTGGTCTGAGAAGGTCTGAAGCTTTTTGTGATCCTTTTTTTTTTTTTTTTTTTTTTTTTTTTTTTTTTTTTTTTAAATCTTGAAAGGTGCTATGCAAATAAAATTGTATTTATTATATAAGCATTGGGTGGACTGTGTAAATAATGAGTTAAGAAGCAAACTCAGTAAGCTGAGTTGAAATAAATGATATTTGACAATAAAATAAGGGATTTTTTAGGGAATAGGGATATGATTAAGCAAAATGTGAATGCTCTAAAGATACCTCCTGCTAGACTTCAGATATTTTGATAATCACAAAGACCACTGAACAGATTTTTATTAGCATGAATTAACTCATGGATTTACCTAAATGCATTTATTTATTTACTGCATCCTTGCTTTTCTGTGAGCAAAGGGGTGCCGCTTAAAGTCTTCATCTGTTGGTTGATCACACCAGGCTCACAAAAAATGTTTATATTGTTGTTAATAAGTTACAATTAACAAAAAAAATTACGATCCATACTTATTTTTTACCAAAAAAGTTCAATGACAAAAAGGATAAACGTGTTTTAACCCATCCCAGAATCATCAAGAGATTTATACAACTCTAAAATGCATGCTGGAGGAAGTCACTGGATACCATTCTTTTTATGAGCATCCATTCAATAGTTGTTCAAATATTTGAATGTGGAACCAGCTGCCTACTGAGTCATCCCTACAGCTGTGTGCTTCTCAAACATCATTATCTTACAGCCTGAGGCTGATTGATATTCATATTTATGATAAACTCCATATTATGTAACCTACTCCATACAGTGTTTATGACTAACTCACCTGATGATCTGTTTCTCCTCACAGGCCAAGGTTAACAACGCCTGTCTCGTTGGAGTTGGATACACACAAACACTCAGGCCAGGTTAGCCGTTTGACTTCTTTAAAAAAAAAACAACAAAAAAAACATGTATTCTGTGATAACAGCCTAAAGAGCATCTGTATGGTTACATGATACAATGTGACGCTCTTTCCTGCAGGAGTGAAGCTCACCCTCTCTGCTCTGATCGACGGGAAGAACGTGAACGCCGGTGGACACAAAATCGGCCTCGGTTTCGAGCTGGAGGCGTAAGGATTGAACAGGACTGGCAAGAGGAGAGGAAAGCAAACAAAGGAGAAGACTACACCACTATGGCCCCACTCAGCAACGCATCAACAAATCTTCTCTCTGAGACACACACACACTTTGGCCTTAACCCTGAAACTCCAAACAGCCTCTAAGACCTCTAGTACTGTAATTCTAAAGCAAGGATTTCACAGTGTTATTGACATGACCCACACATCAGTTTTTAGCATATATTACCAGAGTACTGCATACAGTCTCGCAGCCAGTTTATTCAAATACCCCATTCTCTAAATACTGTGCTACTTCTCGGCTGCTTTGGCCAGACAAAGTGCACTTTTAATAGCATGTCTGAAGCACCCTGTCATTCTGTGTTATTCAGGCAGGTTTTGTTCAGATACTCTAGGATTTAGACATCAGTGAGATTGTTAGAGGGTGCTTGTTTTGGTATATTGTAGTTTTGTTGCACGCTTTAAATGCTAAGGTTTTTTTTATTTTATTTTATTTTTTTAATTTTTTTATTTTAGACTTTTCATTGTCATATTTACAACTGATGCAATAGAGGCTAGAGAGAAATAAGCAGGAAAAAACGGGTCATGTGTCTGAGTGGATTGCTTTTGTTTCCACCTAAATAAAACAGTTAAACACTGTGAGCCCTTGGTTACCTAAAAGTTTTGTTTTCAGGTTTTGTTTGGTCAAAAAATTAGGATCTCTATATGACCTCTTTGTTTTGTCATGTTTTATGTCCTGTAACTGTTAAACCTTGAGCACTACATTTCACTTTACCTGTGCTGTGCTTTGTATAGGAAGTTAGCCATCAGTTAGGACCTCAAACTGGCTTTATTGAATGAAATAAAGACTTTAAAAACAGATTTGTAGTGGGTTTTGGCTTGGTTTCTTGTTTTGTTTGTTTTTTTTTTTTCTTTTTTTTCCCCCCCCACCCTACTGATGTTAGTCATGTGAAAAATTGTTTTCACAGTACTCTGCAGCCCTGTATCCTCTGCTCTTGGTGGCACATAAGTTTGCAAAGTGACTTCAGAACAGACCACAAGACTCCTAGAACAATATCCTTTGGACCAGTAAGACCAAAGTGGAGATGTTTGCCCACAACACTACATTTGGGGAAAACGAAACGCAACATATCAACACAAACGCCTCATAACTGTCGAGCACAGCAGTTGGAGGGTGATGAATTGAGCTTGAGGTGCAGCCACAGGATCTGGGAACCTTGCAGTCAAGTTGAATAAACCTGTGTCTAACAAAGTATTCTAGAGTCACACGTGAGAACCTCTGAGAGCCAAAGCTTGGCTGAAATAGTCATTCAAGGAGACAATGATTTAAAAGAGTCAAAGTAGAGATCTATGCACAGAGAGCTGTGCAAAAACAAATGTTTTGCAAACCTCAGTTCCTCAAGAATGTGAGTGAGACAATTGTATAGAAAAAGATTACTAAAGGAAGTAAGATGGAATACCTGCATTACTAGGTTACAAATTATTGCTGCTAAAAGTTCTACAGCCTAATGAATCATGGGATGGCAGAGTACTACAAGCACTAATTCTGTATATTATTTTTCTTAATCGCAATAAAACAGTCAAGGCCATCAGCGTCCTTGTGTCCAAACAAATTATTTGGAAATGAAGCAAAGAAAACACCAGGTCACATTAAACCTGCTTACCAGAGTCAAGATTTAATTTTGTTTGACATTTTTACAATCTTAACAGCATAAAGTCTGTACACAAAATAATTCCGAGATACTTGATAATAAGCATCACCTTGTGTGATCTTTACAGTATTACCTCTAATTGTTGGGCTTAAGATGAAAACGAGAAGAAAAATGTGGAAACAATTGCGATGAGGCCAAAACACCAGACCAGAGTAATATGTTAGTTTTGTGGTAATTCACAGTTTTGATAAATTCACACATTTAACTTCTTTTTCATTGTTTCAAGGTAATGATTAAAAAAATGTATAAAATATTGCCATACCCAGCATGTCAAAACAATTCAACAGTATAAACAAAACACTTGCAGTTATTCGTGGCATACTGGACTGTGCTGCATTTGATACATGTTCCTCTTATTGAAGATATTCCTCATTTCCCCATGCATTCATAAGTGGGTTTAAAAACACATTCATACAGTTACTGAGCAAACGGTTAAAACAGACCTCTTTTCAATTCTAAATCACACCCTTAAACCAAATAAAACCTGCAATAAAAAGTAGTGTTCCAGATATGAACACGCAGCTCAAGGCACACATTTGTTAAGAATAACATCTGTGGTTTCCAAAGACCAACAATCACGATGAAACAAAATTAGTTCTTAAACTAAGAAAGAGATCGTCTTACAAATCCAGCAAAAGATTATTTACAATAATCATGCTGTATGCAGATATTGGGTCAGAACTGTGCAAGGTGCTTCATAAACCATAAGCCTATAGGAATGTACAAATATGTAATCTGAGATTAAGATTTTAATCTTTACTGGAATTACAGCCAGAATGTTCTGTTTAAGATGAAAGATGACACTCCAATTAATCTCTCTGACATTAATCCTGAACATAGATTTAATTATTCTTTTTCACAAAGCCAATAAGGTGTTAGCGATCTCACAGATTTTTTTTTTAAACTGCTACACATTCACTTCAGACTGTCGTCATACATCCCACGTGTAATTTGACAGCCCATCCACACAGAGGCAGCAGAGTACTACATATCTGCAAAGATGGAAACTCAGTTTATGAGAGGTCACTGGAGAAATCCTGGCCTCCACGCAGCCACGTCCACTCCCTCAGCATCTAGGACAAAAACAAAAGGCAATTGTTTTAGTTAAACAATAAAAAAAAAAAATAATAATAATAATCACAAAACACTTCCATGCAGCTGCTATGCATCTGTTTGCACACCTCCATACTGCTCTCAGATTCCTGGATGGTGTCGTGCAGCAAACTCTGAAGGCGGCTCTCAAATGTCCTGCTCTCCTCCACAAGAGACTCATCACTGCAAACACACCCAAAGTTATTCATGCATTCCTCTGACGACTTTGTTAGGATTCCTGTTATGTGTCTGTGCTATCTGAGATGTTCTGAAAAGTTGTCTTTAAACAAAATCCCACAATATATAATTAGTTTAAAATTCTTTTGGTTAGTCATCATGTATAGGCATGTAAAAATAAACGTAAGCCTACACCACCTCAACAATATTACAATCATTAATTTTAGGGTCTGAATGGACGCCTACCCTCACATCCCAGTACTCACGTGTGTGTGTGAGTGAGAGAGAGAGAGAGTGCACTCACAGTTGTTGTAAGCTGTGTCTGGGAGTGAGTACTGACGACGGGGTACGTAATCCATCAGGACTCCCACTCACTGGACTGCGAACTTTACTCTATGTAAGACAAGATGATGGACTTTAGTCAATATTAGCTGATAAAGTAAATGTAACACTCTTGATAATCACAGTAGACAGAAATTACACATATACTACTGGCTACAACTGTAAGCAAATTGTATTTTGTGTGCTTACTTTGTTAAGTACAACTATTCAACTGACGTTAACATAAATAAGTCGCAGCCAATCACACGGCAGCAACTCATTGCATTTAGGCTTGTGTAAGACAACCTACTGAAGTTTAAACTGAGCATCAGAATGAATAAGAACGGTGATTTAAGGAACTTTGAACGTGTCAGGCTTGCTGGTGCTGTTGGTGGGGTAACGGTGTTGGGATATTATCTTGGCACAGCATCAGCAGAGCATTGTTTAAATGCCACAGTCTACCTGAGTATGTTGTTTCAGACAGGATAATGCATCATATCACAAAGCTCAAATCATTTCAAATTTATTTACTGAACATAATAAAATCTCAGAATTCCAGATTCACATCACGGATCATGAGGAGCTGACAAATCTGCATCAACTCTGTGTGTGACGCTTTCATGTCAACATGGACCAAAATCTCCAGTGTTTCTCAAAATGTAATTCTAAATCAGCTTTAGCAAAGTGCACCTAATGAAGCGGCTGGTGAGTGTATATGAGTCTATATGTATGTGAGTGTACTGAGTCCCCTACTGTACACTCTGTACACACATGACTGTGTTAGTTCCCACCCAGACAACACAGTCATCAAGTTTGCAGATGATACCACCGTGGTGGGGCTCATCTCAGGGGGAGATGAGACTGCGTACAGAGCTGAAGTTCAGAGGCTGTCAGATTGGTGTGTAGACAACAACCTGGACCTCAATACCACCAAGACAAAAGAACTGGTAGTTGACTTCAGAAGGAGGAAGTCCGAGCTGCAGCCTGTCAGCATCAACGGGGAGTGCGTGGAAAGGGTCTCCAGTTTCAAGTTTCTGGGTGTGCACATAGACACAGACCTCCAATGGAGCTCTATCACCTCTGCGGTCTTAAAGAAGGCCCAACAGCGTCTCCACTTTCTGAGAATCCTCAGAAAAATGGACCTGAAGAAGGAGCTGCTGACCGTCTTCTACCGCTGCTCCATTGAAAGTGTGCTGACATATTGCATCGGTGTGTGGTTCTCCAGCTGCACCACAGCACACAGAAAGGCACTCCAGAGAAGAAGAAGAAGAAGAAAGTGTGTACATTATTGTACTTTATTGAGCCCCGTGGGGAAATTGCTCTCTGCATTTAACCCATTCACTCAGTGAAGCAGTGGGCAGCCATTGGGCGCCCGGGGAGCAGTGTGTAGGGACGGTACCTTGCTCAGGGGTACCTCAGGGTAGCTGTTAAGGGGAATCGAACCCCCGACCTTCCGATCATGGGGCAACCACTCTACCTACTGAGCTATCCCTGCCCTCAGAGGGTCATCAATATGGCCCAAAAAATCATTGGACATCCTCTTCCTCCCTGAAGGACCTGTACAGCACTCGCTGTCTCAAGAGGGCACGCAGCATCCTACGGGACTGCACACACCCAGGACACCGGGTGTTTAAGCTGCTGCCGTCTGGCAGGAGGTTCAGGCTGCTGAGGTCCCGAACAAATAGACTCAAGGACAGCTTTTACAACAGGGCAATAGCCCTGATCAATGCAAATAGCTCACCTGACTGGCTGCCTCCCTGGACTTTTTTAGGGGGGAGGTAACAATGTTTAAAACAATAACAATAATAATATTTATATTTATAACAAGGTGCAATAATAATTATTGTGCAATAATAACAGTGTGCAATACACATACACTTATTCTTCTTTTTTATACTAAGTTAATATACTGTGTTGTGTTGTTTGTTGCGTTGTGATGTGTCATATCGTGTCGTGTTGTGTTATATGTAGTGCCGACGTAGGACAGTTTTCCAATTTCATTGTACTACTGTACTATGTATGACTGTGCAATGACAATAAAGAGTTATCTTATCTTATCTTATGATCAGAATTGGAAGTGTCTTTGTGTTTGTGAACAGGTCATTTTTGCTCACACAGGCGACTTTGAGCAGGTTCCACAGCTCCCTCTGTCGTCTCTCCTGCAGACTCATCAGCACTTGTTCGCTTTCCGCCATTTTCTGGACCACGCCCTCCACCTTTGGCAGTAACTCCATCACACGCTGGCGGCACAGTGCAGTCTTACTGCATAACACATAAAAACAGAATTTGAAGGTGAAGCACCCGTGTAGCTAACGTGCTGACACATATAACTGGAACATAGAGCATGCATGAAAATGACGAATATGTAGTGTATTTGTCTTTTTGCTTGATTAATACCCCAAATATTTATGTGTATCAGCTGTTCAGCACAGTAGGTGTCACTGCTGAGCTCCTGTTGATTCTTTAATTACGCGAGAGTTTGTATTCAAATTAAACTGAGAAGCTGCCACGCTTGGCACACATCCCCATTTATGTGCACAAGCAAAACAGCTTGAGTGTAATCAGTTTTTCCTCACATGAAACAGCTATTCTTCTGATTGGTTTATAAAAAGGTTTAAGGTTTGAAACCAGTTTTCATAAACTGTAAATTTTGATCACTTTGACATCATTTTTTCTCATTGAGCTGAGTTTGTGGAACATTTTTATTCTGCTAGAATTCTGGTCGTAGTGTTGGGCTTCATGGAAACATAGTGACTGCCATAGCACCAGAAGGCTTCACAGTACTGATTCATCATTAAACATTATTTCATCTGTACTTTTGCATGGGTCCAGTTTGACAGCCACCAATGGTTGGGATTATGTAAAGTAATGCAGAATATTTTTGGAAAAAATAGGAGTGGGAGATTGGTGCTTTGGCTGGAGTGATGTGGACACTGTATTGGTACGTCGTGGTGAAGTAAGAGCTAAGCGTGAAAGCAAAGCCTTTTCGATTTTCTGGTCAATCTACATCCCTACCCTCACCTAGGGTTGTCAGCTCGAGGTAACCGAAAGAACCAGATTGCGGATACAAGGGGTGGAAATGAGCTTTCTCTGAAGAGTGCCTGGCCTCTCCCTTAGGGATAGGGTGACGAGTTCGGCCATCTGGAAGGGGCTCAGACTAGAACCACCACTCCTCCACATCAGAAGGAGCCAGTTGTGGTGTTTCGGGCATCCGACAAGGATGCCTCCTTGGTGAGGTGTTCTGGGCATGTCCCACGAGGAGGGGAACCAAACACACAGCACCCTGGAGAGATTATATTGCTCAGCTGGCTTGGGAATGCCTTTGTGTTTTCCCAGCCTGATGATGAGTATCCTTGAAAACTGATACCAACTTTGCTCTTCAACACCAAATAATGGATCTTGAGTTTAACAGCAAAAGTTTCCAAATGAAAGCTCACCAGTGCATATTGTTTAATGATTTAAAAATGTGTTTGACTACCTGAGGTGTGTGTAGAAATCTCTGAGCTTCTTCTCATAGAACTGCACAGCCTGGACCACTAGACGCACCACCTCCTGACTGTCTCCTGAACACCTCTGGTCTGTGGAAGGAAAAGGAAGAAAACTGAAACAATGTCAAAGGAGGTTTATTTTCACAAGGAGATGCTGTGACCGCTGTTAAATAAAAAGTGAACTGAAGCATGAATAGTCCAAACCTCTGGGCTTCTCTCTGAGTTTTCGGAACAGCTCCATGGCTTTTCCTTCACTGAGGAACAAAGAGGGGAGGAGAGCAGGATACAAAATCACAGAGAAGTCACTTTTGTTATTTTTATGTATTTCTTTTTACAATAAAGCTTGGTTCAAACTTACAGTGTATCCAAGGCTTCTCCACTCCTCCATGGCTGCCGCTGCACATCCACTATGTCTGGCTGCAGCTGCATCATTTCCTCCTCCAACTCACTCACCTTAACCTAGAAACAGCCACACGTTTCAGTCTTATTGAAACACACATAAATACTCTTTATGCACACATGCACAGAGAGAAAAAGTCAAATCTACCTGACCACAGCTGACAGCAGTTTGCTCCATCTCTCTCCACACACCCAGCAGTTTGTCTGATGCTAAAAAATGTAAGAAGACATTAGTCATTAGTTAGTGGCAAACTGCATTGTTCTAGACAGACAAGTTTGGATAAATGTTTCCCCCTGAGGTAAAAGCCACAGACAACCAAATTAAGCCATAAATAACTGCAGACTATCTCACACCCGCTGTGACGCCAGAATACTGACATTCCCAGCCCTGAATACTCTGTACTACATTATTGCATGATTACTTAAGCATAGAGTACTCATGGGTCGGAGTATACCGATCCTTAAACTCAGCTTTCATTACAAGTGTAACGTGTCTGCATAATATCTCACTGATAATATCTCTTTGGAGACAGTGAGGCATTTATAGACACCACCAAGCTCCAGGTTCAATACATGCAATGGATACGCACACTGAAGGGGACACATCCCCACAACATTCCAATATGATCATCGTGTTCCCAACAAAACCCTGAAATTACAAGTAAAAAAATTCTGCTGTGTTACAACAATTAACCACTGTTGTCCAAAATATTAATTTAATTCCTGTTAAAGTCAAATAACTGAAACTAAGAACTGTTTATGCTCTCATTAGTTGTTGACTGGTCAATTTTATCTTTCCATTCATTTTCTGCCGCTAAACCGGGTATCACTACCTGGGGACATTGAGTTGTTTCCAATCCAGCTGTGTCCCAGGACTTCTCCCAGACACGCCTGAAACACCTCACCCCCAACCGCCTTTCGATGTGGAGGAGTATTAGCTTTAATCTAAGCCCTTCTTGAATGACTGAGCTCCCTAAGGGCACGCCCTGTATGTATGAAGCTTATTTCCACTACCTGTATTCAACAGAAATTAACTGGATAACAAAACCTTTATGTGGATTGTAAAAACTTGTCACAAGTATAAGTGGACAATTTCGTGTTTTTGGAAAAAAAAAACCTCCGAAGAGGTGCTAATCAGTCAAACAGCAGTAACGTCTAGTATCTTTAGCCTAACAGAGCATGGTGGTGCACCACCATGGTTGTTTCTATCAGTGCAATGGCACAGTCTGCAGGCCTGCAGAAGACTGGGTGTACTCTGCCTTTTGTCCCATGACAGCTGGGATATGCTTATCCTGAATAGCTTAAGTGAAAGAACATGTAAGGATGATATATCTGACAATGTATGAATCCACGGTCTATTCTTACTATAAATTCACATTATCAGATACTTATATTTATTAGCTGTCTGAAAGTATCAATTATAAATAATTGTAAATAAATAAAAATATAATGTCAATGTTCTATTGACCAATACCAGTTATAGCATTTCTGCTAGTAATTATAATACATTCCTTATCTTAAATCTGACTGTTCATAAAGAGAGTTAAAAAAGAAGGTGCATCTTTAAGGATAGATTAATGCAGTCCTGGTAGTGGCAGTGTAAAGTTGCTACTATCTACCAACATAATATTGTAACAGTACCGATCCCTGTGGCTGTCTGCTCCTGGTATTTATCCATGTCTATGTGAAGGCTGGTGGTAAAAAAATCCAGTTTGGCAATGAGTCTCTGGTACATGGACACCATCTCATTCTTCTGTTTGGACAGTGAAGAGTTGTGTCTCAGCAGGCTCATGCTGAAAGAAAAAGGATAAGATGTTTTTTTTTTTAAATAAATAGAAGCATGTTTACGAGATTTGCATGTGCGCTGGTGTACATCTTACATGGCAGCTTTCTGCCCCTGCTGCAGTCTTTGCCAGTCTTCCTTGAGAGAGCGGATGGTGTGCCACGCTTGGCCACAAGTCCTCCTCAGAGGGCTGTAAGCCAGAACGTAGTTAGGGTCGGTTTCTAGGAAAAAAGAGAGACAGAAGGATAGACTCACATATGAGTGGTTGTAAAATTGAAACAAAGTGAAAGCAACAGAAATGACACAATCACAATCATATCATAAGATAAAATAGGTTTTATCTTTGGACTTACGGACAAAGCGGATATTTTCAGGGAGAGTTCGGGGAGCAAACTGAGGTTCATAAACACAAGAGGAACGATCAAAGAGGAAAACCAGAGGAAAGTCTGTTCTTCTCCCATCTATCTCCTAAAGACAAACATTAACAAAAGCAACAAATCAATACATTTTCATAGTCACATGTAGAATATTCTGTGAAAGGAGTGTGTTTTTGTTTTGTTGGAAATTACTGCGTAATCTACGGCGCACTGTGTGGCCAACGCATGAGGCTCCAAGGCCAACCCCGCCTCGAGCAGCAGCTCCTGATTGGCTGCAGGGATGTTGCTGTCCTTTTCTATTCTTAGCTGCAGGTTGGCCACCGTCTCATCATCGGATACTGAATAAGTGAGAATCTTTGCAGACGACATGTTCAAGACATGAACCAGCTGAGGGAACAGAGGAGATCCAAAAGCATAAGACTAAACAAGTGAATGTTACATAAATTTATTATTAGTAGTATTATTTTTTTAAAGATTCACATCCTGTAAAATTTGAACAGAAGTTTCCTTTAATTATAGCACTATTATGAGTCCCTGAGGTTATTTATGTAATGCAGGGACACTGTTGTATAAATCAGTCAAATAAATCAATTAATTTCTCTGTTAACCTTGATTTGCAATAAGAGCTCCAGCTGGGAGAAGCAGTCGCTGGGGGTAGCACTGGGGTCTTTGCCTCTCTCCTGAGGAGACCACTTTAACATCAGCTTCAGCCACCTCTCCATCTTCTCTAATAACAGACTGCCAAACAGTTATTGCATTAGACTGAGATACATGAGTTTAAATCCAGCACTTTCATGTGTCTGTCCTGTATGAACATACCTGTTGAGGTTGTTGGGCTGAGGGATGTGTTCGGAAAAGCGGACGTCCCCAGTGAGGTCCTCGTAGACAATAATAATATTGTCCAGCTTCTGCCTGAGTTTGTTGTGCCTAAAACATAAAAATCAATTGTATACAATTTAGTTTAATATTTTATTCTCTTAAAAGTGCAGTACTTTTTCTATTTTATCTTCACTTTGGTTGCAACTGGACACTAACACTTAGGTTTTCCAGCAATGGGAAGAGTATTTTTCCTCTCTATTTAGCAGACATCCCTAGAGTTTCATGTTATTCATTCATCGCAAGAGTGAGAAACAAGCCGCACTGGTATTGGCACAAGTGACATCCTGCAATTCTTGGACAACTGTTACTTATTTTTATATTCACTGTGTTAAAATCTTGTTACGGAAAAATAATATTTATCTGCAACAAAGCTTATCATTGCTTAACCCTAGATAACAACATTGTTTAAGTTATTAAGCTCGAGTATGGACCCAGACTGCCAAAATAAAGACTAAAAAGGAATGATAGGCTGGTTCTGCAGGTTTGTTGTTTTAAAATTTCCTTCCATTGTTTCCAAGTTCTTTTTCTTTTGATTTGAGATTAATTGGTCATATTATATATATTAAGCTGAAATAGTGAACATTTTCTGGACGCTTTCTTATTTTAACTGATGCAAATATAGAACAAATGACAACTTCAGATATAGGAGCATTTCAAATGTGGCAATACCAGGGAACAGGTTGCCACGTTGGCAGGAAAGGCCGAAATCCTGCGATACACTCAAACACCAAAGTCCCAAAGCTCCAGTAGTCCACAGTGACCGTGTACCTCTGCCTTTCTATGAGCTCTGGAGCCTGAAAGAAGTGAAAGAAAAAGCATTAAGGTTCAGCTAATGTGATGAGGAGGGTGCTGTAACAGTTTTAGCTGTTAGTACTTACTAAGTACTGCAGGGTTCCCACAAATGATGTGCAAAGACTGCTCTGGTCCAACTCTTTAGCATAGCCGAGATCTATAATCTTGTGGATCAACTGAGATTAGGAGTGAGGGGAAAGAAGAAAAGTGTTATTAGTTAGAATCATTTGTTCTTAAAATTACAGACAGACGGCTACATACGTTTTATTCTTGAACTCTTGTAGAGTTCCTTTGTATGATTCACAGTTCAAAATAACACTTCTTTATCGTAAACAGATCATCCACTGTTTGAAACATTTAAGGCAAACCTTTTGTTCATTCACTGCTTCCTTAAAAACAGAAGGTTTAAACAGGATGTAGGTGGGTGGGCCTGACATGGTCCATAATAAAGGTATACCCTCTCTTTCTTGTATTACAGAGCAAAATTGAGTGTTCAGATCACAGAGATTACTTTTACAGACACTGACTTCATAATTTCATTTGCCCATGTTTAACACCAGCGTCCACCAATGTAACAGTACATGTATGCCAAACAAAAGGGAAAAGCATGATAGCTCCACTCAAGGTTTAATGAAAGTTATTAATTTTTTTTGCATCATTAGCACATTCATATGCAGCTGTCTGATAAGTGCTCAAATCCGAGAAATAGTCATGCAACCTTCACAGAACTGCAAATTAATGTTGATACTGTATATCTTTTGGGATCAACAATGTATAACATGATCGTTAGTGGTGATTTTCTTAGTATCCAACAGAGCTAGGGTTCCCGTTTCCCCTCATTTCTAGTATTATGAGCCAGCTGGCGTCATATTTAATACAAAGATATGAGTGCAGCATTAAACTCCTCATCTAACTCTCTGACAGAAAGAATATAAATATATTTCCCAAAATGCTGAAATGTTCCTTTAAATGCTGAGTGACTACATGAGTGAGAAAAATCAACAACTTGTACCTTAATAACTTCCAAGCCATAAACCAAGCCTGTATTCCAATTTTACAGTTTCTCTACCATGCATGAGGAAAACAAGTGTTCATGCAAATCTATAAACTTAACAGAATCCGAGCCAACTTAAATTTGGCTTGGATTCTATAAACAATAGTCTTTGCATAAACATGCATCTATAACATCTTTAATATGTCTGCCCTCGGTTATATAACATTCTTGACTTTCCTGTACCCTTTTGCAGAGGCGGAGGAGGATAACAAGCAATGATTTATTACATAATGGACAAAATAAAAGAGAGGCCCGTAGAGGAAGCTAAGCAGTAGGGCGATCCCAAAGGTTCCTTGTAACTCCAAGTTCAAGTATAAAAATGGACTTTCCACATTAAATATTCAGTACAAGGATAAATGCACATAACAGAGGCAAGTGTTTTGTACTAATTCAATACAAACCACATAGAGGCAAAAAGCCTCTTTAATGTGGTTTGGGTGTATTTATCCCACCAAAGGGCTTCACTGGGTCTTTAACTCACTCTCTTCTCTCCCTGCTGCAGCACAATGTTTTCTGGTTTCAGATCCCTGTGAATGATCCTCTTCTTATGGAGGTAGGTTAAAGCTGAAGCTGTGGGACAAAAAGCAACAACAGTCACAATTAAGTAAGAATGTAAAACTGTAGTTGCATGCATTACAGCTGATGGAAAAAAGCACAGCACGTGACGATATAGAGGAATGTTAGTAAGTTTATCAGAGGCTCATGGTTCACTTTTATATGTAAGAGTACAGTGCTGTATGGAAGACAGAACTATAATGAAAACTGAAAGGCTTTTAGTTGGTATTACGTCAATTAACATTATTATATTAAAGACATTAAAAGTGTATATTCATACTTGTGCATATGAAAAGTGATAACAGATAATTCCAATCACAAAACTGTGTTTCTCAGGTGCTGAGGTCCAAACTGTGTACATAAGGGAGCAGCCCAAAGTACCTTTATTTCCCCGAGGGGTTTCCACCGCGAATGAATCTCCTTATATGACCTGGTACAGATTCTTCCACTTCCTGACATGGTCCTCCCATTTATCTGGGCTTGGGACCAGCACTGGGAGTACACTAGCCTGTGACCCCCTGGGACTGGGTTTGAGGCACATTATTTTTATGTAATGCAAACTTCCTAAAAGCTACTTTCCTCTTTAGTGGAAAAGTTCTAGTGAATTTCATTCCTACACACGCCCTGCTGATATGCAGTTTTCTTCACTACACAACAACCTCCAGGACTGAAAAGTGAAGCGAGGAGTAACGTTTGGTGAGGTTGGTTCCAAAAGCGACTTTATCTTCTTTCCCCTTGGTCTTACTTTTGTGGGTAACTTAGAGCTAGTGCCTTTTTGGGAGATTTTCATTGGAGTTATTGAACAAGTAAAATTGTATTGGAGGGGTTTGTGTGTCCCAGGGATCCCAGGGGCTATGTTGTCTGGGGGCTTTTGCCCCCTGGTAGGGTCTCCCATGGCAAATTGGCCCTGGGTGAGGGACCAGACAAAGAGCGATTCATAAGACCCTTATGAAAAGGACACCGAGGGAACAGTTTACCCTGCCCGGGATAGGGTTACCGGGGCCCCGCCCTGGAACCAGGCCCAGGGAGGGTGCCCGAGGGCGAGCGTCTGGTGGCCGGGCCTTAGTCCATGGGGCCCGGCCAGGCACAGCCCGAAGAGGAGACATGGGCCCATCCTCCCGCAGGCCCACCACCCGCAGGAGGCGCTGCATTGTGTGTCGGGTGGCGGCCAGGAGCGGAGGCCCTGGCGGACTGACCCCTGGCTGCCAAGACTGGCAATAGGGACATGGAATGTCACCTCTCTGGTGGGGAAGGAGCCTGAGTTAGTGCGTGAGGTTGAGAGGTACCGGCTAGATATAGTCGGGCTCACCTCTACGCATGGCTTGGGCTCTGGAACCAGTCTCCTGGAGAGGGGCTGGACTCTGTCTCAGTCTGGAGTTGCCCCTGGTGAGAGGCGGCGGGCTGGGGTGGGTATCCTAATATCCCCTCGGCTTGCTGCCGGTACGTTGGGGTTTTTCCCGGTGGACGAGAGGGTTTGTTCCCTGCGCCTTAGGGTCGGGGAACGGGTCCTGACTGTCATCTGCGCTTATGCGCCGAGTGGCAGTTCAGAGTACCCAGCCTTCTTAGAGTCCCTGGGGGGTGCTCCACCTGGAGACTCTGTTGTCCTGCTGGGAGACTTCAATGCTCACGTGGGTAACGACAGCGAGACCTGGAGGGGCGTGATTGGGAGGAACGGCCTCCCTGATCTGAACCCGAGCGGTGCTCTGTTATTGGACTTCTGTGCTAACCACAGTTTGGCCATAACGAACACCCTGTTCGAACATAAGAGTGTCCATAAGTGCACGTGGCACCAGGACGCTCTAGGCCGTAGGTCGATGATCGATTTTGTAATCGTATCAGCAGACCTGCGACCATATGTTCTGGACACTCGGGTAAAGAGAGGGGCTGAGCTGTCAACTGATCACCACCTGGTGGTGAGTTGGATCAGTTGGCGGGGGAGGACGCTGGACAGACCTGGTGCTCCTAAACGCGTAGTGAGGGTGTGCTGGGAACGTCTAGCAGAGGCCCCAGTCCGCGAGATCTTCAACGCACACCTCCGGCAGAGCTTCAACAGCATTCCGAGGGAGACCGGGGACATTGAGTCCGAATGGACCATGTTCAGCGTCTCCATTGCCGAAGCTGCTGCATTGAGCTGCGGCCGCAAGGTGGTGGGTGCCTGCCGTGGTGGTAATCCCCGAACCAAATGGTGGACACCAGAGGTGAAGGGAGCCACCAGGCTGAAGAAGGAGTCCTATCGGGCTTGGTTAGCCTGTGGGACTCCGGAGGCAGCCGACAGGTATCGACAGGCCAAGCAGAATGCGGCTCGGGCAGTGGCTGAAGCAAAAACTCGGGTGTGGGAGGAGTTCGGAGAGGCCATGGAAAAAGACTTTCGGACTGCCTTGAAGAGATTCTGGCAAACCGTCAGACGTCTCAGGAGGGGAAAGCGGTGCTCTACCTGCACTGTGTATAGTGCTGGCGGAGCGCTGCTGACGTCGACTGAGAAAATTGTCAGGCGGTGGAAGGAATACTTCAAGGACCTCCTTAATCCCACTGACACGTCTTCCGAGGAGGAAGCAGAGTCTGGGGATGAGGGGAATGACCCGCCAATTTCCGGGGGCGAGGTCACTGAGGCAGTTAAACAACTCCTTGGTGGCAGAGCCCCTGGTGTTGATGAGGTCCGCCCCGAGTTCCTGAAGGCTCTGGACGTTGTAGGGCTGTCCTGGTTGACACGCCTCTGCAATGTTGCGTGGAGATCAGGGGCAGTACCTGTGGACTGGCAGACCGGGGTGGTGGTCCCCATCTTTAAGAAAGGGGACCGGAGGGTGTGTTCCAACTACAGGGGGATCACACTCCTCAGCCTCCCTGGGAAAGTCTATGCCAGGGTGCTGGAAAGGAGAGTTCGTCCGTTAGTCGAACTTCGGATACAGGAGGAACAATGCGGTTTTCGTCCTGGTCGCGGAACACTGGACCAGCTCTTTATCCTCTCCAGGATACTTGATTGATTGATTGATTGATTGATTGAATCTTTATTTTGAACATGTTGAAAAAGTATAAAAAAAAATAGAATTAAAAGAGACAAATGAACAAAGCAAACAAAAGGAAAACGAGCAACCACAACTCCAAATAACGTCCATGTTCAAAAAGGAGCAGGAAGAAGCATAAGCTTATTTAATCCCACCCCTTTTCCACTATCTAGTATCAATAGACTACAGAAATACCTCCTTCCAATTACATTATATGTTATGTGTAATTTTTTTTTTAAAATATATACACATATATGTTTCTATCTATCCATACATACGTATATACACACATATACACATTTTCAATAACCCCATTAACACCTGAAGGATACACAACCTACAATTTTTTATATATATATATATATATATATATATATATATATACACCAACAAACCCGTGCATGCGCACACACATGAAAATATTAGACAAGAACACCCTATCAAATCTCTACCTTTTCCCTGTACCCTGTAAAAACCATATCCTTAAACCGCTTTTTAAACTGCGCCATGCTTGGACATTGCTTCATATCTTTACTTAGTCTGTTCCACAGCTTCACTCCACACACAGAGATGCAAAAACTTTAATGTTGTACGGATACGAGGATGTTTTAAATTTAATTCCCCCCTCAAATTGTATCCCCGTTCCCTTTTAGAAAACATTTTTAGAATATTGTCAGGAAGCAGGTTATTTATTGCTTTATATATAATTTGTGCTGTGAGAAAATGAACCAGATCTGTGAATTTTAGAATTTTTGATTTTAAGAATAGTGGATTTGTATGATCTCTGTAACCAGTTTTATGGATTATCCTTATGGCCCTTTTTTGTAATATAAAGATTGATGATAGCGAACATTTGTAAGCATTGCCCCAAACCTCTGCACAGTAATTCAAATACGGTGCAATCAGGGAACAATAGAGAATGTGGAGTGATTTGTGGTCCAGAATGTGTTTTACTTTACTCAAGATTGAGACACTTCTTGAAATTTTGTTATGTATATGATTTATATGAGACTTCCAGTTTAATTTATCATCTATAATCACACCAAGAAACTTATGTTCAAGTACTCTTTCAATTTCCACACCATCTACATGAATCTGCACTTGTGCATTTCTAAGGGAATTCCCAAATAAGATAATTTTAGTTTTACTTAGATTTAGCGATAGTTTGTTCCTGTTAAACCATTTTTTAATTTTGCACATTTCTGAAGTAATTGTATCCAGCAGCTCCTTTAGATTCCCCCCAGAACAAAAAATATTTGTGTCATCTGCAAATAATACTAATTTTAATATATCAGATGCCTTACAAATATCATTTATATAAATAATAAATAATTTTGGACCCAGTACAGAGCCTTGTGGAACACCACAAGCAATGTCCAAGCATGATGAGGAATGGACACCCAGCTTCACAAATTGTTTCCGGTCACTTAAATAATTTTTCACCCATTGCAGTACAACCCCCCTAATCCCATACCGTTCCAGTTTATTAATTAATATGTCATGATTGATTGTGTCGAATGCTTTCTTGAGATCCAGAAATACTCCAGCTGCATACTGTTTCTGATCTATAGCATTCGTAATCTCCTCAATTGATTCGATTAATGCCAGAGATGTTGATCTTTTTGATCTGAATCCATATTGACTGTCAGAGAGTAATTTATATTTATCTAAGAATTTGTCTAATCGTTTATTAAACAGGTTTTCTAGGATTTTGGAGAATTGTGGTAGTAAAGAAACAGGCCTGTAATTTGTGAAGTGGCGTCTATCCCCAGTTTTATACAGCGGCACAACTTTAGCTATTTTCATTTTGTTTGGCACTTTTCCCGTCTGAAATGATAAGTTGCAAATATATGTTAGAGGTCCTACAATTCCTTCAATGACCTTCTTGACGATTTTCATGTCAATATCATTACAATCAGTAGATGTTTTATATTTACACATGTGTACAATGTCAATTATTTCTTTTTCCTCCACTGATGTGAGGAACATTGAGTTAGGGTTCCTATCAATCAGGTTTTCACTACATTCTACTGATGGCAGTGACTCAGGAATTTGTTCTGCCAGTTTTGGTCCAATATTTACAAAATAATGATTAAAGCTGTTGACCTTATCAGCAGTGTTTTCCATAATATTGCCATTATCGATAAAGTATTGAGGATAACTTTGTTGTCCAGAATTATTTTTAATGATACCGTTTAAAACATCCCATATTCCTTTCATATTATGTTTATTGTTGTTCAATATTTTACTATAATACTCCTTTCTACATACACGTATAATATTGGTCAACTTATTTTTGTATTTTTTATATTTATTTTCAGCATCTTTTGTTCTTTGTTTTAGGTATTCCCTATAGAGTGTATTTTTCTTTTTACATGCATTTTGTAAACCCTTAGTGAGCCATGGTCTATCTGAATATTTGTGCTTTCTGTTGTATTTTATTGTTGGACAGTTTTTATCGTACAACTCCATGAATATTCTTAAAAATATGCCATATGCAATATCAATATCAGCTTCTTTGTACACATTGTCCCAGTCCTGATTTAATAGATCGTTCTTAAATGCAGTCATAGTTTCTTCTGTCCTTACTAGAGATGGACCGATCCGATATTACGTATCGGTATCGGTCCGATACTGACCTAAATTACTGGATCGGATATCGGAGAAAAATAAAAAATGTAATCCGATCCATTAAATATCACGAAAGCACCTCAAAAAACTTGCAACACGCCGTAACTCACCTCAGAACGTTAGCACGTCGGAGCAGTATGCATCACGTGATAGAGCGGCTGTGGCATGCAGGACCTGTCGGTGGTCTGGATAGCATTTGGAGCTTCGCTAGCAACCCGGCATTTCATCTCCGACAAAGTTATCCCGAGAGAAGTAAAGCAAGTGTGTAAGTCCATCTCTGAATGTTTGTAAAGCATTCCTGCGTTAAGCTTAACAAACGACTGCCTCTTCTTGCTGCTACTTCAATCATGAAACTGCTTAACGATCAGCTGATCGGCTTTTCTGTCGCGAGTCCGTGTCTCTAGTTTGCTTTTGGGCCACTTTGCACCAGAAAGAGGAAACCAGTGGCTGAACAACAGCAGCACGTTTAAGCTTGATCAGCTGTTGTTAGAATGTATTTAATCTTACTTTCTACTCCAGGATCTTTTTCTACGTAGCTGACGGCTGGTAACTGTGCAGGGGCGGATCTAGCAAAGTTTAGCCAGGGGGGCCGATAGGGCATTAACAGGGAAAAGGGGGCACAAAGACATACTTTTCTTTCTTATTCTCATTTAAAATGTCTAGCTTTTAATAAATAATTATCTGACACCCAAAGTTTTAATTTGATGCAAAATGAATAGAAGTCCATTATTGTATATAGTAACTATTAAGTCTAATATATATACCCTAGTAAGCTATAGTACTTTTTCCTTTGGGAAGGTACCATCTGTGCAGTCTGCAATTTTGTTGAAGAAAGATGTTGAATCTATTTAATATTTCTTGAAAAATAATTGATTTCTGTGCATTTTTTTTCACACTGCATCAAATTAAGGTTGATTACGGCGATTAAGCATCATGAGGTGGAGCGTGAGGGGTGGTTCCCTATTTTTTATTTATTTATTTTTGTTGTTGCTGGGAGTTGGAACCCTATTAGTTAGGTTGCTTAATATTTATGCTAAGTACTCTTTAAAATACCAGAATAGGGAGGATGGTGTAGGTTTAAGTTTATTAGATTGATCAGTATTGCTGAACTATGAAATATTTTTTTTTGCATACAGGTATAACAGAATAGCTTTAGTGTAGTTGTTGTTTTAAACTTGAGTATGAACTTATACAAAATGCAGCAAGATATTTAAAAAACAGTTTTGTTGATTAAAAAACACTATATCGGATTCATATCGGTATCGGCAGATATCCAAATTTATGATATCGGTATCGGTATCGGACATAAAAAAGTGGTATCGTGCCATCTCTAGTCCTTACACGTCTGTATCTCAGTTGTTCTTCATGCTGATTTTTCTTATAATTAGTGTCATAAACTGCAAAAACTGGTAGGTGATCACTGATGTCATTAATTAATATTCCGCTCACAATGTTGTTTTCCATATTGTTAGTGAAAATATTGTCAAGTAAGGTGGCACAATGTGGTGTAATTCTGCTAGGCCTGGTTATTTTAGGATGTAAACTCAAACTGTACATAGTGTTTAGGAATTCGTCGGTCATTTTATGCTTTTTTGGATTCAACAGGTCAATATTAAAATCACCACAGATAAACATAACTTTTTGATTTGTTTTAGAGAATATTTCCTCTATGAAGTCATTAAATACTTGAATACTAGAGCCAGGTGTTCTATATATACAGCTAATTATTACATTTTTTTCTTTTTCCTTATAAATTTCAATTGTTATACATTCTAGTAAATTATCAATTACAGTTGTCATACTTTCTACCACCTTGTAGTTTAGGTTTTTATCCACATACACAGCTACTCCCCCTCCACTCTTGTTCCTTCTATTTACAAAATTCACTTCATATCCCTCCAGTCCAAAGTCCATTCCTTTCTCCGCATTGATCCATGTTTCAGAAATGGCAATAATTCCAAATGGATTTGTCAACTCATTTAGATATTCCTTTATATTGTTGAAGTTGGCATACAGACTTCTGCTATTAAAATGGATTATTGATAATTTATTTTCCGTGTTGATGGTGTGCTTAAACTGTTCATCAGTGAAGTAGCAGCAGTTACAGCTGATGTTGTAGAAGAAATTATTTTCCGGGTCTATATCCTTTTCTAAGTCTAGAACATTATGGTCTGTGTATCGAAATGTTCTCAGTTCCAGATTATCATAAAGAGAATTCCAATGACTTATGTTGATATTGTTGCCGGATGCAGATGAAGTTCTTTTGGACTGTGCCATGTGTTGTGTTGTGTGTCACGTCACATGTGTATTCATACCTCCAGAGTAAGTTGACCTCAGTATTTGTCCAGCTCTTCCATATTTCTGATGACCAACACTTTGGCTTGTTCCGGTGTTCCATTGAGTTTAATGAATACTTTGCAGTTGGTGGTCCATGTATTTTGAATTTTTCCCTGTTTCTTCAAGTAACGTGCTTTCCTGGCAATGTCCGCATTTCTTTTTATCAGATGTTCGTTCATGAAGACATCGGATCCTTTCAGTTTCTTTCCTTGTTTTAACAGTGCTGTTTTCTGTTTTCTGTTTGCAAATCTCACAATGATGGCTGGTTTGTCACTGTCATTTTTTCGGGGTAGAGGGTGGCAAGCCTCAATGTTGTTATAATCCACTTCCACACCTTTGGACCGTAGAAAGGTAACCACTTGATGCTCCGTGGAGTTGACATCTTCCTCTCCTGGCCCTCCTACATTGTCAGTGGCGACCGCCCGGGCGTATGACCGGGGTTTGATGCGAAGCCCCGTGATGATAACATCGTTCATCTGGGTGTACTGCTCCAAATCCGCCACTCTGTTCTCCAGGTACGCCAGCCGCCGATCCTTCTCGGCGTTCTGGATGCGGAGAGCCTTAACTTCCTCGACCAGGTCCAGGATGGCTTTCTGCTGCAGTTTGACAGTAGAAATCTCCTCTGTCATAAACTCCAGCGACTTCTTAATATCGTCTCCTTCCTCAGCTGACAGAACTTTTTTCGGGCCCATGCTGAGAGACGCTCTTGTAGCTTTGCCGTGACGACCGGCTAGCTAGTTGATGCTAGCGTCCTTCCTCGCACTCCTTGAGGGTGCATGGGAGTTTGCCCAACCAGTCTACATGTGTTTTGTGGACTTGGAGAAGGCATTCGACCGTGTCCCTCGGGGTGTCCTGTGGGAGGTGTTGCGGGAATATGGGGTGTCTGGCCCATTGCTACGGGCCATTCGATCCCTATACAACCGTTGCAAGAGCTTGGTTCGCATTGCCGGCAATAAGTCGGACTCGTTCCTGGTGGGTGATGGGCTTCGCCAGGGCTGCCCTTTGTCTCCGGTTCTGTTCATAATTTTTATGGACAGGATTTCTAGGCGCAGCCAAGTGGCGGAGGGCTTTCGCTTTGGTGGCCTCAGAATCTCATCTCTGATTTTTGCAGATGATGTGGTTCTGTTGGCTTCATCGGGTGAAGGCCTCCAGCTCGCACTGGAACGGTTCGCAGCCGAGTGTGAAGCAGCGGGAATGAGGATCAGCACCTCCAAATCTGAGGCCATGGTTCTCAGCCGGAAAAGGGTGGAGTGCCCACTCCGGGTTGAGTTCCTGCCCCAAGTGGAGGAGTTCAAGTATCTCGGGGTCTTGTTTGCGAGTGATGGGAGAAGGGAGCCGGAGATCGACAGACGGATTGGGGCTGCAGCTGCAGTAATGCGGACGTTGCACCGGTCCGTCGTGGTGAAGAGGGAGCTGAGTGTAAAAGCGAAGCTCTCAATTTACCGGTCGATCTACGTCCCTACCCTCACCTATGGCCACGAGCTGTGGGTAGTGACCGAAAGAACGAGATCGCGGATACAAGCGGCAGAAATGAGCTTCCTCCGAAGGGTGGCTGGCCTCTCCCTTAGAGATAGGGTGAGAAGGTCGGCCATCCGGGAGGGGCTCAGAGTAGAGCAGCTGCTGCTCCACATTGAAAGGAGCCAGCTGAGGTGGTTCGGGCATCTGACAAGGATGCCCCCTGGGCGCCTCCTGGGTGAGGAGTTCCAGGCATGTCCCACCGGGAGGAGGCCCCGGGGCAGACCCAGGACACGCTGGAGAGATTATATCTCTCGGCTGGCCTGGGAACGCCTTGGTATTCCCCCGGACAAGCTGGAGGAGGTGGCTGGGGAGAGGGAGGTCTGGGCCTCTTTGCTTAGGCTGCTGCCCCTGCGACCCGACCCCGGACAAAGCGGATGACGATGGATGGATAAAATTGTATTCTCAGGTGTATAGCCCGTCCAAGAAGATTTGGTTAGTCAAATTCTAATAATTAATTAACCTCTAATTTGGCACCAAAAGAAGGCATGTGCAGCTGTGAATTTTAGATGTACAATTTATTTAGCTCTCTAAAAAACCTTGTTTTTCTACCAAACAAAGTCATATCTGGCACCAAAAACCACATGGCAGCCACCTAAAATGCTAAGCTTAAAAATCTGTAGCCTTGAAACCAATGGGTGGCATAATGGTGGCTCGGCTGTCTCTATTATATAGAGTCTGGGTTTCATATATAAACTTCAGAAAATGCCAGACAATAAGATCTGCTAATGTCATAACCTTCACGGCTGCAGTGCATGTGTGGAACATGCTGTGGATTTGATCTGAAATCTGTGACCCACACTGGGACACACTCATACTTTACTACAGCAAAGTGAGAAGTTAAACCACCAAAGATCAATAAAAACATTATTTTTAATAAACCAATAAAATAGTTTAATAAACAATTTAATTAGTTAGTCTTGAAACACCTGATCAAGTCTTAAACATCAACTGTAAAAGATTAAAGCGTAACAGGCAGCGCAGCTGAAACTCTAATATCACTTTTAATTGGGTGATTAACCTGCGGGTGTGTCAACAAAAAGAGGTGACTGAAGCGGAACATAAGTTTGGGGCGTGTGAGTGAGTGCGACTTTGTGGGTGTGGATACACATGACTGGGCCACTGCTTTCGCTCATGAAACAGTTTAAAGTGGATCACTCATTATCAGGAAATGTCCACAAAGTGGTCACAGGAAAAGGAGTTTCTGCATGTCTGTGTCCACTTATGCGCACGTGTTTGAGTGAAATATGCACTCGAGATATCTTTAATCCATATTATTTGTTTCTTAGCTCAAAGTCGTTTATACAGAGACAAACACAGAGTGCATGTTGATGTTAGTATTCATGTATAATGTTTAAACCAAAGAGCATGGGGGTCTGATTGTTGACGTAAGCCCTGCTATGAGTATGATCTCGGGCCACGGTGACTAAGAGGATGGCGGTTTATAGTCAGTGATGACATCACGATACTCACCAGCACCATTTCCTCCCTACTACAGAGAACAGATCACACTCCCAGCTAATCTATCAGTCTTTCACACTGACAATTTAAAAGGTTAGCGTAGTTATGATGGAGATGGCGGTGAAACCAAATACTTACAAATATCCCGTAACAGAATCAAAATGGACCCCTCCCTCATTCCACAGCAGTTTTCCAAAATGTTCAGATACTGCAGAGAGCACAAAAACAGACACTCGACACCTCAGTGACAAGAACCAGGGAGCAGAATGCAACGCAAGTTTACACAGGCAAGAATTCATTACTCTGTCCTTTTTATGAATGTTTTCTTCTTTATCGTTCTATAAAAACTACTTTCCGTCCATTAAGTACATTATCTTTATAAGAGATCAGACATATAAGCACCAATCTTTTTCAAAAGGCTCTCAGGCCCTTTTGCAAACGTACAAATCACAATTTTGGTAGTAAAAGCAGATTTCTTTCTTTCTTTTAAACAAATCATTTTACAGCACTTTGCTGCTGGTAACTTGTGTCAAGCCTGACAAAAAAGGATGGTGCAGTTTTGCGCTCCATCTGCTTAGTTTTCGACCATCTGGGATGCTTTGAAATTTTTATGACACTGCGGTTTGCAGTGGTTGGCATTTTCCTCTTCTGCTGGCCTCGGGGTGAACACTCAGTTGTTTTCAAATTAAAAACTGCACCAGATTTATCCCACAGAATGAAGAGCAAACAGCTGAGTAACTGTTGGTCCAAATAAATCAGACTTAAAACAGAAAAAAAAACCCCAAAAACATACATGTACAGTAATTGTTACATTTGCCATTTTAAATTTGTGCTACTAGCATTATTTCTAAACTTGATACATACGTGTGACTCAAAAGATTTCAAAAGACAAGCATATATTTCCTCATGTTAAGAATGAGAAAAAATATTACCAACCTAAGATAACCATTCACAGTTATTTAATTTTATTAAAATGTAGGTTTACGGGCTCAAATCCAGTGACCTAAACCACATCAAATCAAGTAATATGAAACAGAAAGTACAACCCATTTGAGTTCCAAGGTTTTATCTAAAGAAAATATGTAAATACAACCTGAGATGAACAAGACATAACATATACTAAGTCTTCATTTATTTAACAAACACTAAACTGAAGAACCAGTGTGTGGAAAACTAAGTACACCCCATGACTGAAATCACTGTTTTCTGTATGACTTTATTGGTCTCTTAGATTGTTGTGGAGGAAATCTGCCCTGCTTTCCTTAAAGATTTTGCTTTAGTACATTGAGGTTTTCAAACATTTGCTCTCTGCTCTCTGAAAGTTGCACCACTTCAATCAGGTTGAGATCTGGACTTTGACTGGGCCATTTGCAAACCTTGATTCTTTTCTTTTATAGCCACTCTGTTTTAGATTTGCTGCTAGGCTTTGGATCATTTCTGTCAGAAAGTTGGCTTCCCATTTGATTGTTGAATTATCTGGTATACAGAGGGCTTCCTTGTAAACTTAGTGACTGCAAGTGCTCGGGTTCCACAGTAGCAAAACCAGCTAAAATGATCACCACTCTTGCTACATTCTCTTTACACATACAACTTCTACATTTCTACTAATAAATGACAGGATGTAATTCAGTAATGTGCAATAGTCTTGAGCCAACCCTCATTCCTTGAAATTTTGCTTCCAAGGAATCAGACTTGTCCTCTTGGCTTTCGTAGTCTTTCACAGTTTCACTATGGACACTGGTAACTTTTTGATGCCTCATCAATCTAGCACTTGTACCTGACATCTTAACAGTGACCTATAATCCATTCAATGTCAGCCTGTGTTATGTCTACACATAGAAAACTTTGTCAATCAAAATGCATGCACTTATTACTAGCAGGTATTGCATAAACACGTATGTTGAAGCATAAATGTAGTCATACCAAATATTGACTTTCAGGCTTGTTAGAGTTGTAAAAACTATTTTTTTTTTACCTTTTTTACTGCATTTCAGTGTATGTCTGTACATAACACTGGTGGTTCAGGCTTTTGCACAGTACTGTGTGAGATGTGTTGTTGTTCATCTGAACTTTAAGACCCACTAAGGACCAGATGACTCAGATTATATCCTGACGTGTAAAACCTTAGGCCTGAAAGTGGCTGTACTTCCTTTTACACATGACTGTATATGCATATACACACGCAAACATAACCGGCTTTTACCTTTCTCAGATCTCCACCCTGACAGTACTCCATGGCCAGCAACGGCAGATCATTGGTGGCCACCAGTTTCTGCATTCCTTGAGGAACTTCTCGGGCAGCAACCACATTGACATGATCCAACCTAAGTGAGAAAAACTAATTAGAAGAACTGTACAATGTATTATAGCAATATAATTCATTATCACTTTAACCACAAGAAATCATCTTTTGCTAAAATGTTCCTGAAACCGATCTGATGACAAAAGAAAATGACAAATCAGAGAAGGGCAACTGATCTTCCCAAGGGGGTTTCATGAGAAATTGGGAGTGCTGTGGAGGGTGGCACCAATAAGGTAAACTCAATTCTGCTCATTATTAATGCTATCTCTTTAGAAACTGTCACTGGTAAAAGGGGATATTAGAATTAAGCTATAATAAAATGCTAAACTTTTAATCACTATTTAATCAACAATCTCAAAAACACTTGTGAAAAAAGTTTCAGCAAACATTGAAAGATTTAACTCTGTACTAAGTGCTATTTCCATTTTGCTTCCAGTTGAATTAATGGATTTGCAGTTTTTCATTTCTTTTTCCATGTTTGGTGACATAAATCTAGTGGTTTGGTTTTGGTTAAGTGCGTTAAAGTCGGGTTCAGTGTCTGAGTAAATGGCTTCAATTCTGCATTTGAGAGCTCCGGAACATCCTTCCCTTTCCTCATACGAAACTCTCATTTCTGCTTTCAGTTTTTCCCCCTGCACAACGCAAAAACACCTGGGTACATATTAGTCTTTATCTTGCATCCACTTCCAAAGCCTAACATTTTTCCCCATCAGACTTGGACAGCCATTGGCAGCCATTTCAGCCCAGCCTATTCAAGCATGCAGTTAACTTCATGAATAAACTCCCTGTCTTGCATCACTGCACCAATAATATCCAGTAAGAACCAAGCAAATACACAGAGATTAATCTTGAATTACGCTCCAATGTTTCAACTGACTGCACTGATTAATTTCCAGGTTCTTGGCAGCCATTTCTAAGGAAGTTACGCATTGTGATATCTAAAAAAAATACAATTTGTTGTTTCTGCATTTTTTTTGCCTGGGAACTGCTCTTTTACCATATCCTGTCTTACATAGAAAACATTCACCTCCACCTTTTTCCACATTAGACACAAAAATCTTCTCCACAGGCTGGGATTATGATTGCTTTTGATTGTAGACACAGTTCTGTGAGGACAACAAGTGCGCTTGGATCCTTGTAAACTGTAGTTCAGCATCTGTGTGGACAAGTCTCACAAACTTCTGCATGAAGTGCTGTGTTTAACCTATGATGACAAAATGTACCTCACTCAGACCCAGTTGGACCTTGGAAGTAGAACACACCACAACTCTTATATCACTTAATATATAACACAAAACATGATGCAATTGCTGATACATGAGTACTCTAAATTTCATATATGCAAACAATGCTTTTGTAATTTCATATAACTGACTGAGATAGATACTGTACTATTTACTCTTTGATTCTTTTCTATGTTTTTTGTATGAATTGCAGTGAAGACGCCTGGCATCAGAGTTACTCTACGCTACCATATGTTGTGCTGTTCTTCATTTAAACTTTATTAGAAAAATGTTTAAAACTTGGCTTGCATTAAAAATAAAAAAACTGTTTATATCACACAATCTCTGGATCATTAAAAGTCTTACTTTTTGATCTGATTCAATTTCCTCCTTTGCCATTTCTGAAGCTTTGTGGTTTCATAATGTGTCACTGAAACAATGTGTTTCAGATTGCCTCTGACTCAAGTATTCATTACATATAAAAAGCAAAGGAGAGTGTAAAGATAACAGACTCCAACTGATATCAGACTGACCAAGAAAATGATGTACTGCATGTAATCCGTGTTGTAGGAACTCGAATAGCAGAAGACTGATAGCAATCACTGAAATAATAAATGACTGTTATTATGAGTCCTCACACGTATGCAAGTGTTCAGTTAAAGCAATAAATAATCAAACAAAACGAAATACATTCAGCTGTATAGTTATATTTCTTTAATATAGGATGTTTTCTGCTTCTGGGAATACAAGGATTCATATGAAGTCCTTCAAGCTTCAATCCTTGGATCATTTCTGCTTTTAATTTATGTTACCATTAGGCCATCTATTTAACATCTTCAAAGGCATCTCCTATCATTGCTATGCTGATGACACACAGCTATACTTTTCTGTCAAGGCTAACAATCTCAGCAGCCTCTCCTACCTCAGCTTTACTGTCACTAAAGACTGAGTGTCTTCAGCTGTGACAAAGCCGAGGTTCTTGTGTTCAGCTTCTCTTATGTGGTCAGTCATTATACTAGCCTCCTCACCAGCAATATCGAATAAGCATCTAAGAATCTTGGTATTATTTTTAACCAGCATCTCCAAGCTCATCCAGTCTTGTTTCTTTAAACTAAGAAACATCACAAAAAAGTACATGCTTTAATGTTCTCCCAACTCATTTACTGTCACTGACTCTTCACTTTTGTTAGGCTGCTAACAAAAACAAGCCAGTGGTCACATCACCTCTACTCTTACTTGTCTTCAATGGCTTCCAGCTGAAATTAGAAATAATTTTAAAATTGTATTAATAACATAAATCCACATGGCCAAGCTCCTGCACAGATAGCAGACATCATGAGAATTTATTCCAGCAGACAACCTCTTCATTCTTCTAAGCTAGAGGGGTCCACACTTTTGAAGTTGTCGTACCAAAACTTTGTAACAGCCTGCGTCAGCCTGAATCAGCAGTTTGTTTTAAACAGCTGCTGAAGACTCATTTTATAGCTTAGCTTTTCTGTAATCTTTAATCCCTTACTTCTGGCTGTAGAGTGTGTATGACTGAATGTAAGAACGTACGTTTGACTGTGTGTCTGTCAGCTGGGGCAAGTGAACTTATGTTTAATGTATAGTTTTATCCAAACTGTAAGGCACAGTTTTTGGGGGTTATTTTTAAAGCTATACAAATAAAGCTATTATTATTATTATTATTATTATAACATATGAACTGGAAACTGTTGAATTTGAGAAAACGTTTAGAAAAAAAAATACACAATGAGAGAAAGAGTGGGATGAAGCCTGCATGAGATTTTGGAAATGTTTTTTTTCCTTGGTTTTAAAAAGACATTCTGCATTTGCAAAAGCAACAGAATACCAGATGTATAAACACATTATAACTCAAAAACAAAGTGATGTGTCTTTCAGTAGATGTTCGTGTGCAAATCTGTGTTAAGTAGCTGTAATAATATAATGGTAGGTTGCCATGTCCCCTACCCAGTGTTTTTTTCCCCAAGTTGAGCGTGGGAGCACGGAAGGGTTGCGGTTGTGACCGAGTCTGTCTGAAAACAACACGCTTGTTAAAGTAAGACAAGGGGGGGAGGTTTTATGCGTGTGTTTGCACTACCAAATGACAAAAAGCACATGCACTTCACATCTCAAAACATAATCAAACCCTGCATAAACTGGCATCCAGGGACCTGACACCAAAACCGAAGCCATTAACAGAATGGCTTCTGGTGTGGAAAGAGAATGACTGCCAAAGCAGAGCAAAATGAGGAGGTGGCACCTAGGACGTCAGAAATAACCAAAGTCACCAAAATAACTCACTTTCATGCTGTTCTAATTATCTAATGTGTGATTTTTACTATTTCAGGGCACAAAATTGGTTTTTATATTTTGAGAAACTTGTTAAACAGATGGGTACATAAAAGTCAAATGTCAAACTCATAAGCACCCAGTTTGTCATGGAATGTACCAAAGTGAGTCACGGCAACATGTCAGACTGAACCAGGCTAACATGCCAAAAACGGCCTTAAACCAACGCAGCAAACTGTTTCAGTTTGCACGGGAAAATCACCAATTTCTTAAAAACTGATGTGTCACAAACTGAGATGCATCACTGTGGAAAAAGAGACTTTTTCTTGAAGCTTCCTTGACAGTTTGCTGCTCATTTTGCACACAAGTGCAAGTCAGACTGGGACTTCCAAAAGCAATGGTGGGGAAAAAAAACTGTAGTTGCAAGGGAACAGGTGACTGACCACATTTTAAATGAGTTATAGTTTCTGTATAGGACTTGGATGGAGTTATAATACTGATAATCACTCAACATAATCTCAAATGCAGCTTCTGACCTTTTCATGATCTGGATCTCCAGACACCATCTCTCCTTGTTTCTGTCACTCAGCTCTTGCCGACATTGCTTTATAGCAATCTGCTCCTCTGTGTCCTGAAAACAGACAGACACAAAGTCAGACTTCCATCATTTCAGAGGACATTACACTGAAAAGCTGTTTTCACACATGAACTTTAGCCTTTTATTTGTCTACACAATATCCAATAGAGGTTCTCAATTCATTTGAGATGTTAAACAATCTCTGCAGTGCCTCAACATTCGCTAACCTGGCAGTAACCTTGCCAAAAGACAGTATTTCCCATAATAGCAATGAGGCTGACTCAGATAGTTTCCTGCTTTGTGCTGCAAGTCAGAGACAGCAACTGCAGACAATGTCTCAACCTGATTCTCCTGAAATGTTCAGAGTTCATATGTCGGGGACAAAAAGCTTAAGGAAAAGAAAAAAAAGAAAGGGCGGTTAGGACAGAAAAGAAGGAAAGAGAAAAGAGTAACAAAAGCAAAATAAATTATAAATACATCAGGATAATACATTAAACCTACAAAGTCTGAACCATTAAACCTGAAACTAAAGTCCAACTAGAGTGCTTATTGAACCTAACAAATTTAAAAAATACATTTAATATCAAGTTGGATACATGAGTTTTAATTCATATAATTTATATCCACTTGTATTATTTACTCCATCCAGCTTTTCTTGCAATTGATATAATAATATGATGCTGTTGGGATTAGATTTAAAAAATAAAAATCACAATAATGATGTAGGAGCCTCAAAAACTCATGTATCAAATATAATACACATGGCATTACAGAGTTAAAGTGGACATACAAATAAAAGACAGAAAAAAGCTTCATCTGAAGTGTGAATCATGCAAAGCTGCTCTAGTGGAAATGAGCGTAACGATCCTTTGTGCGATCTTCAATGTTAATTATATATTTTACCATGACTACTTTGTATTCAAGAAACAGAGTGGTCAGACATTCCTACTTTATGATAAACAGAAAAAAAATGAGGGGAAATGGGGTAAAAGAATCACAAATTGGTCATAGGTATGGATGCCCACCGTCAGCTGGGCCTAGCCTGCCTGTGAGCCTGGTTGGATAACCAGTTAAACAATAGATGGATGGACTGGACTAAAACAATGGAAAAATACACAACTATCATTACAACTTTGCAAACCACAGAGCAGACACTATATTAAATCACTTCCCTAAAAATGATGAGAAACAACTTCTTCCTACCTGTTTCTCATGAAGGCGTTTCACTTCCCATATGAGCTATTATTAGCCAACAGTATTGTCGCCAATGCAGGAAGACATAACCTTTCCTGCAGAAGAAGTTGAATCATCACAACGGCAGTGCCACGAGAGTCCTCAATCATTCTCCCTCCTAAAGGTCAATTTGCAGTGGCACCGATGATTAGCACTGTGATTACAATGCTAAACTTCTTTTTTTTGAATGCTTCACTGATTATTGTAAACAGCAATGGAAGTAAATCATACAAATACGTTTATGGAAGACACACGCACTGGCCCCTCTGTTAGATACTCCTGTTCAGCACCTTATTTATGCAAATATCCAGTAAGCCAATTACATGGCAGCACCCTAATGTATTTAGGCATGTAGACGTGGTCAAGGTGAACTTCTGAAGTTCAAATGGAGCATCAGAATGAGAAAGAAAGGTGATTTAAGTGACTTTGTCGTGACTTATTTGTCATGGGAAAGTCTGAGTATTTCAGGAAGTGCTGATCTACTTGAATTTTCCCACTTTCCAGAGAACAAGAACAAATATCCAGTGAGCAGCAGTTTTCTGGTCAAAATTCTTAGTTAATGTGATGTTGAGGAGACAGAACAGGGCTCTAGACTAACTTTTTGCCACGGTTTAACTGGTGTTTCAACCGCATTGCTTAACACAGCAGTTTTACATATGCACTTTTTTGGAGGGGGGGGGGATTGCTGTCCATACAGACAATACTGATTTGTAAATGTTTAACTAACAATCTTGTGCTTAAAGTGCTTTGGCACTCTTTGGCAATATTGTAGACAATGTTAAACCTGCACTTTCAAACGTACACATGGACTACACGAATATCTGGACCACGACCAATCAGAGAGGGCCCGCCCCTGACTATTTTTGATTGGTTTAGACCACAATAGAGGCATAATGTGTGTCTGCTGTTGACCACACGGAGACTTTCAGAGTTGCGGAGTATTTCTTTTTCTTTTGTTAGTCGAACAGTTGGTCGCACCGGTGCGACCTAAGATTTTTTTTTTAGTCGCACCATTG
The DNA here is from genome assembly GCF_041146795.1 of Maylandia zebra. Lineage (NCBI taxonomy): Eukaryota > Metazoa > Chordata > Actinopteri > Cichliformes > Cichlidae > Maylandia > Maylandia zebra. The sequence continues at coordinate 28,478,382 of NC_135178.1, forward strand.
AAAAATTTGGCCGCATTTGCGACCATATTGGTTACACTCTAGAGCCCTACAGAAATAACTAGTCATCATAGACAAGATATGCAGAAGAGCATCTCTAAAAGCAGCACATCACAGCCTCCACATCACCTTTCAGATGAGACGGAATGGAACGTGGATCGTGGATGTGCAGCCAAAAAAATCTGCAGGAACTGCATGATGCCATCATGTCAACACAGACTAAAAAGAGGAATGTTTCCGGCACCTTGTTGAATCTATGCCGCGAAGAGATAAAACATTTCTGAAGGCAAAATTGGGTCCAAGCCAGAGCTAGCAAGGTGCAACTGATAAAGAGGCCAATGAGTGTATATTATTAAATACACATTTTGCAAAATACAGGTGCAGCTTCAGGAAAACAATTATAAAAGCCTGAATTACAGCCACCAACAGAGAATTGGACAGCTCTTTATTTAATGAATGAGAAGTGCTGAAATCTTTCATAATGAAACCACAACAGAAATGATTTTAACTCTCCTTTGTGGATTGTAGTCACATGAAAAACTGAAGGGGAAATGGGGTAAAAGAATCACAAATTGGCCATAGGTATGGATGCCCACTGTCAGCTGGTGCTAGCCTGCCTGTGAGCCTGGTTGGATAACCAGTTAAACAATAGATGGATGGACTGGACTAAAACAATGGAAAAATACACAACTATCATTACACCTTTGCAAACCACAGAGCAGACACTATATTAAATCACTTCCTGGCTCAAAGCCAGCTTTAAAAATGCAACGATATTAAATGTGAGTCATACAACAGCACAGCTAAAGTACAATTTTAAAGATAGGAAAAGGAAGAGCCACTAATCGGGTGTTGTCAGGTTCCCAGAGTGCCCTCTTGTTCAGTGATGTAACTTTCAAATGGTTTCATCCCGTGACTTAGAGTGACATCATTACAATAGACACTATTTCACATGGGCTGAGTGCACAAAGAAGAGCTTCCTGGAGTGAACAAAACCCATGAAGGTGAAATCCCAAATGCTCTTTTGTTCAGTTCAAAGACCTTCATTCTTTTCATCAGACCCATATTTTATAAATAACACTTTCTGAGCTTCCATTAGTCATAATCTTTCTCCAGGTTGTCCTTAGCACATGTCAGTCTGGCTTGAAGATGACAAATTGAGTTTGTCGCGGTCTGCAGCCTCACAGTCAATTCCTGTGCAGTGTTCTACTGATTATCTTCTTCCAGACGATAATTCCTGAGCTGGCGAAGTCATTCAGGAGTGTCTTCACAGTTGTTCTGGGGTCTTTGGAGACATCTCTCACTCAGTTTCTTTCCAGAATTGTTGAAACCTTATACTTCCAACCTCTGTCAGGCTTATTCTGAACTGTTTGGTCTCGTTAAATTTTGGGAAAATACTTCTAACTCCAGTTATTTAAACTTGGGAACGCTGTGATAGCTTTGTGTATCTATCTCCTGCTTTGTGAGCATCACCAATTCTTATGATGATGACTGATTACATTTGTTTTTGGCAGGATGCTTTCCAAAGTGACAGCTTAAACCCGTGCTGACGTTTTGATATTGTGTGTAAATTGAACATTACAAAGTTAAAGCACCACAGTGCACAACGCTGGTTTGTGCTATGGCTTGCTAAAACATTTTTCAGGGTGGTAATCATGACCATAATAAATTAGTTTTTTTATGAAATAATAGTTCTTGTGTTCAAATAGAAATAAATTATGATTTCTAAAGAAAACTAGCAAGTTTAGAAAATCCCTTACTCTTTTAAAAAGTAAAAAGCTTTGAATTTCATAGGGGACCTAATATTTTTATCCTCAAGAGTTCTGTAGTATCAAAATAATCCAGTGAGAGTTGTTTATACATTCTTTCACGCAATTCCACGAGTGTGATCTTAGTGAAATACAAACAGACATTAGCTAAAAGATGAGTTTAATTTGTACCCAACAGCTAATCCACCTCCACGGTCATTATACTGTTTACATGAGCTTTCGCTGTAGGAGGAACAAGGAAGCTTTGCCTCAGCAGGTTGAGGAAGTTTTCCTCATCTTAAATCTTTACTAAACACAAAGAGGGAAACACACAAGTGAACTTTCATTTCTGATTCCATTTTAAAATGACTATTTCCCTCTAAACAAAACCTTAACTTTAAAATTTGATCAGCAGAGGTAAGAGCCGATGGCTTCCCAGAAACTTCAGCAGGACATGTATAATTATCTTGTCAGTGTAATAGTTTGTTATTCAAACATCCTCTTTCCTGTCTATTATGTCCTAAAGATATAAGATTCTCAAAGATGTAACAGTATGCTAGAAGTATGTGGAGTGAATACCTTGTTTTGCCATCTTGTGACATTTCCAAAGCCCCCGGTGCCGAGCCGCTCCTTCAGCTCCCAGGGCCCACAGCTCTGCGGCTGCTGCAGGGGGACTCGATTCATGACCTCCTCACCTACACCTAAAACAACAAAATAGTGGATCCGTCATGACCCATTACTAAGGCTAAAATGTTACGTTTGGCCTGAAAAATGTCATGGGAGTATGCATTTGTCTGAGCACGCAACCAGTACTCAAGCAAATAATTAACTGCTTCGTCTCGAACAAATGCCTAAAAAAAGCCTTGTTTGAAGCTTCTCAGCTCTGAGACCTACAGTGTTTTCTGGTTTGTACAGGAACCTTTTATATTTATACCTTTATACCTTTTAAAACTGATAATAGGTGCATTGTTTAAGTGAAACATGCAAACACATATAGAGATACAAAATAACATAACAGTTTGTACGATTCTGACAAGCTTGAAAGTATCTCGACCGATGGCTTCCTATCTTGTGTTTTTCTACCCAGATCTGCCTTTCCAGCATTAGCAGTGTTTGGGAGTACTGAAAAAAATGAAGCCATAGACAATTAGATTCTTTCCAGATGGTACAGTGTGATGGATCAAAGTCTGACAGTACTTGTCTGTGTTCATAATTCCATTAAATGCAGCCCAGAACCATGACTGACTCTCCACCGTGCTTTATAGATGGCTGTAGACACTCTATATGATGACTGGAACCAGAATTTTCAGATCTGGTTCATCACTCCATTGGAGCTGTTGCCACTGACTTTCAGTTCAGTTCTTGTGTTGGCATACCTCAGCCTTTTCTCCCCATTTCCCTTCCTTAAGAATAGCCACGCTTCCACTGAGACCATTTCTGATGAGGGTTCAGTGAACAGTAGATGGATCAACTGAAGGTCAGAATGCATCTCACAGCTTCTGTGTCAGGTCTTTGCTGGAATATTACCCATTTCTAAAAACACGAGTTTTAGTCGTGCCACTTCATCTTTTGTCTTCCACTTGTCCAGTTTCCTCAAACGCACTGCACACTATGCCAGAATATGCCAACCTTTTGACTGATAGGTGTTTGGGAATCACTCAGTTGATGCAAAAACATTATATAAACATTTTATCTCCATCATTTATGCCCTTGTTTTTGTTTTGTTTTGTTTGTAAATTCATCTAAAGGAATGGGAACAAATGTGTTTTTGCAAAAGACCTTTAGCGTCTGAATATACTATTTTAAGCTAGTTCTTTGCTATGTTATATGTAAACAAAACACTGGCTCATTTTTGGGTTAGGTGCCTTTTTGAATGATTCATAGGTCACTGTTAAGTGGCTTAACAAACCAAACATTCCCCTGAAAATGATCAGGTACAAGGACTAGACTAAAAATGAGAGAAAAAGCAGCGAATGTCCAAAGAGTAAGAGTAAAATGTCCAAGAGTAAAACATTAATTTGGTAAAATGAGTAACTTGCCTATTGGTCAGGGACAGTAAGAAAAGAAATGCTGTGTTTGTCCTGTAGGTGATAACATATGTATACAGAAACAGAAACAACAGTGTTGGTGGCTTCTAAACAGCAAAAAAGTAACAAAAAGCTGTATGAATTCCCATAAGCTAATTAACCTATTATAAAAAATGAAAAACAAAATCTCATTGGGAACTTGTTGTATTATCAGTATTGTTATAAATGTGACTGCAGGGGTCTGATGGATGAAATAAAAGCTCTCCAAACTGTGAAACTACATAAACACTGAGTTTATGTTTTACAGCAGCTGCAATAAAACAGACAAAACATACATACAAACATTCCTATAGGCGAGTCTAGCTTATTAAAAAAAAGCCCGCTACGTGTATATAAAGAAAACTAACTGTCATATAGTCGCAGACTATTAAGAGGCCCATTAAACACTACAGGGGCGCTACATGCTTGAAGGGTTTCGTTTTAAGCTTCATAGACTGACTTACAGTAAATATACCGCCGACCTTTTACTCATTATAAGAATATTATTCACCGACACACAAAAATTTACTTTCCTTTTGTACTTCTCTGTTCATATAAAATGAGCTGGAACTAGTCTTCGTGTTTTATTTTCAAGGAGAAAAGCGTCAACATTTCAACTCCCGAGTCCTACCTTAGACTCCACACGCAGCGTTCACGCGTTTTCACGCCTTTTTTGTGTTTGAACGGCAGGTTTACTGTGTGTATCCGAGCTTTCAATCAGTAAAACTTTAATAAAAACTACTGCAGCAAATTTTGGCGACACAACAAATCTCCAAACACTCAACTTCCTGATACTGATATTTCCTGTTAACCTGACGAAGAAACAGCCCCGCCCACTTGTAGGGAAAGTCCTCGGATTATGTCCTGCTGGTAGGTTTATGCACTTTTCAACCACACATTATGAGTTTGATCACCATTAAACGGAAATTTTCTTTAATTCCCCAAAATTAAATTAAGAAACTCATAAGTGTAAACTCATAATTGTAGAAAGTCACTTAATTTAGAAACAAATACTACATTAATCCAAAAAACCCTTATTACATTTTTTAAAAATTGATTATTTTAGTTTAAAAGTTAGTTTAAATGTTTAAGTGAAGAATTATCGTAACCCCTAAATCATATTATGTCATGTACATTAATAATTTGGCGTCATTTGTGTCTTTCTACATAAGCAATGTGGCATCCAAACAGCCGTACACATAAAGGTCACTTTAGTGTCTCTCTTTAACTAGAAAAATGAAACACGGGGTCATCGAGAAAGAATGTGACCTAGCTAATCTTTCTGAGAAATAATCTTGCGGATCAAACGCTTTCAAAAACAATGGCCATCTTTTTTTGTGGGCGATGCCATCCCAGCTGTCATAATTCAAGAAATAAGTACACCTGGATCTGTCTGGGCTATCACATTCACACCTGCGCTCAATTTAGAATCTCCAATTAACTTAACTCTGTGCATGTCTTTGGAGTGCGGGAGAAACCCACGCTGACACAAGAAAAACAACCTGGTTTCAAATACAGGACATTCTTGTTATGAGGCAGTAAACACTGAACCACTGCATGAATGTATATATGATATCACTGCTAAGGGTGCAGCACCATTACTGTAGAATCAAACTTCCCAAACTGCTTGACTCACCCCTCTCATCTGCATCATGACCTGACAGCTCATATTAACCTACTGAAAGTCTCCTTCTTGGCTGCCCCTCTTTAGTTTCATTGGTTTCTTTTCTGTCTGGATCGTGCCCTTGTAGATCTTTAATCAAATCAGATGCTCAGATTCTGTGAGGCAAATAAATGACAAAAAAAGTAATATTTATACATAAAGCGCCTTTTATAGACATAAAGCGACAAAACAAGAACTAAGAATAATTACAACAAAATAATTAATAGCAATGCAGGGCCGGTTTAATCACAGGACAAAACAGAATGTATAGATCATTTAAAAACAGCTAATATCAATAAGACTACAGGTTTTACTATTTTTGGGGTGATCCAGTTGGGGCAGGCCTACTATTGCAAAGTTGGATATTTTTAGATCAGTTAAAATCAGCTTGTTGACGTCTGTTAAAGTGTTCATCTCAGTGTTTCACATGTTCTGACTTTGCAACATCATTGTTGATATAACGGGTGTTATATTTGGAGAAGATGCACTTCAGAGTTTCCAGAGTATACCAATGATGTTTTTTTCTGTTTAATCACCTGTTGTTTTTGCATGGAGTAATGTGAAAACTTCTGCTGCTGTAGCCCATCTGCTTCCAGAATGGACATGCTGTCTGTTCAGAGATGCTCTTCGGCATAGCTTGGCTATAACAAGTTGTTATATGAGTTACAGTTGCCTTCCTTTCAGCTTGAAGCAATCTGTCCATTCTCCTCTGACTTCTGTCATCAGTGAGACATAACACTAACATCAGACAATTAAATTTAAACTTACACCTAGTTACCTCAAGGACACAGCTGCGTCCCATACAAGAAGATAGAAGTCTTCTAAGGCAAGTCTGTCTTGGCTTAGAAACAGCTGTATCCTCAGCTTGTTAAAATTATTCCTTGTCTATTGAACTACAAACACTGGAAAGTCAGAGAAAATTGAGGTACATGGTTAATATTTACAAAAAACATGGTAAGTGAAAAATTTAATATCTAGTTAACAGTAAGTAAGTTTTGATGTGTTCAAAGTTACATTTTGTATTCTTTAATGTAATAACATTTGTAACCATTAGTTAAAAGTAAAATTTTGTAACTGAAGGTTTCTATCAGCACAGAGTGCCTCAGAATATTTTAAAAAGCAAATAATCTGATCAAAATTAGGTAAACTATCTTGTTCCCACTGGTAGAGCTCATGAATGCACAAAATGTTTGCCCACCGGATTATGTTAAAGCTGTTTACCTTGTTATGTTTTGTTTGCTTCAGCCATAAAAACAAAATAAAAAACTGCTGGAATATTTCTATATTACAGTTTTTATTTCGTTTTTTTTAAAAAAACTTGTACTAAAACACGTCTAAGTTTTGCACAGTCGTCTTTTTCACTCTATCTCAGGTTTGCTGCCAAGGAAAATCAGTAACTGTGAACTGTGTCCGAGAAACCTTCTCGTATTCATTTTATGTGACACTCGATACCCTGATTGTGGATTTGCAGCATCCGAGCTCCAGGAATTATAAAAACATCTACCCACACATTAAGACAGCAAACTAAAATGTTTAAAACAGTGGTTTGTGCAGATGCTACAATTACTCTGCATGATTTACAAATACCTTACCATTTATGGCACAATGTAAATAAGGACAAACAAAATAAGAAAAAAAGTACGTATTTTTTTTCATTACTTAACACAAAAGAGGAAGAATGCCTTAATTGGTCAGTTTCATAAGAATTTCAAGGAGATAAGAGTCTTGTGTTGTAACATGACCTGATGTAACTTATTCCTCTGTAGTAGATTGTGTTCTTGTAATGCGTGTCTTTGTTTGTAATTTTCCTTAATGAGACTTGAGAGCTAATTGTAATCCAACACAGATGAAGACAAAGTGGGACAGACGCCAAACTAACTTCCCCCCCTAAGCCATTACACCCCAAATTGTTGTATTTTCAGCAATTTAATGTAGATTTAACAGCCAATAAAAACAATAAACATGGATTATTCCAAGAAAATAAAAACCTTAAGTGTTCTTAAAACGACATGGAGCTACTTTTCAGGCTAAATGATTGATTTCCTGAGGAAGGGATGGGTTGAATAAAGGGGATTGTGGTTGTAACAAAGGGCTCCTGGTGCCAGGTGGTTAGCCACAGTGATACAGTACCACCCACAACCCATCACAGCCTCCCAGAGGCGACCTACTGTGCGAAGAATGAGCTGTTTACTAGTGTTTTGTTGTTTTTTTCACTTTACACGTCTGCTTAAAAGCTTCAGTAGTTTTTGTTCGGTTTGGTTGCACTCCAACTAAAATAAAATAATAAAATAATAATAATAATAATAATAATAATAAAAACGCGGTAGCAACACATTTGCATAGCATTCACTATATGTAAACATACATCCTTTACATCCTTTAAATATGCCATCTATCTATTAAAAATGTTTAAAAACATTTATAACGTGCATATGTCTCTCTCTTTCTGTTACACACACATTTTATGTGTGTTGTCCTGAAATGTAAACGCATTTTGATTCTCCTTTAAATAATAAATAGGCATACATTTGAAAACAACAGCATGTCGTTTATATTGATCTATTTTATGCAATAAAACGGGCGTATTTCTGTTGAAAGAAATGACGAATGCAGATTTCCTCATCAAATACCTTAGAATAAAACTTGTTAACCTGTTAACTTGGAATGGTCCCGCCCACCCGGCTGCATCATCAAGCATCATCCGGGCCGGAGCCGACATCCCTGACGTCAGCCCGCTCCCCTGAAGCACCGGTCCGACCGGAGCGCTTCGGTATAAACTTGGAGCGGAGGGACAACCAGCTCAGTCAGAGCGGCAAATACAAGAACACTCAGAGTTACTGCAAAGACAACGAGAAGAGATCCTTTCAGAAGATTTCGTGTCTGGTAAGAGCTTTTTTCCTCCTTTGTATTAAGATGTCACCGCGGTGGAGGTTTACATGCACCAGAGGATTCTCCTGCAACAAACTCCGTTTTACTACGTTTCCCTGTCGCTCGTTATTATGAAACAGTAATTATTAAAGGTTATTCAGTTAATTGGATCCGCTTTATGTGATGATGATAATGGTGTTGCAGGGATTTTGCGCGGTTCCAACTAAACGTGTCAATTGGAATTAATTATCATGTTTTATAAAAAAACAATCAAAAGGAACTGAACATTTTTTTAACTGGTGTGTAGTCTTGTGATAGAGATATATTAAGGTGTCTCTTGGCATATAATGCCATAGATTAAAACAATTAGAATAATAGTACAGCATAAACAGCCAAAACTGTACTAACAAGTGTTTCAGCTAATACAGGATGTCGGTTAAGGTGTGACTTTTTTCTTTGTCTATTTAATGTCATGCACGTTGCAGCACCACTCATAAAAGTTTTGGGTAAGCTGTGTGAGGAAAAAAAACTATCTTGCAGCCTATGAAGTCATTTATGTGGAACATCTCATACTTTTCTCACCCTGACCTCAGCAGCTCTCTACATCCTCCTCCACCTGCTAAGTTTGGTGGGAGTCTAAAATCACATACAGCACTTTTCAATTTGCGTAATCAAAACTGACACAAATTGCTGTACAGCTTCTTTAAAACATGGTGATATCGTGCTTTGCTGCTGGACTGTGTGTGTATTATCAAGCTGGATTCCACAATGCCTCAGTATGTGTTTCTGTGTACCAGCTTGAGCCAAGCCGAGTGTGGCTAATGAGCTGGATCTGCGTCTGAGCTGGCGCCCTTGAGAGCGTTCTCCTCCTTAGCATCTGTCAGCGCTGATGTTCTCCATCGCACTGATAATCTGTACTGCTGTGTGCTGAGAGAAAGTAGAGTTTGTAACTGGTATCTGCTTTCCTGGCAGTGTGGTCAGCTGGATTTTTGCCTTACACTTATGTTTGTGAGTCATAGGATCAGCACCTGGGGTCTTACAGCTTTAAGCCTTCTTATATATCTGTAGTCTTCCTTTCTGACCAAACCTTCATTTACTTCACACAATGGCCTCGAGACTGGATGTAAAATACATCAATGCCTACATGTGTCTCTGCAGACCTCGAGCTGGTGTGACTCAGGAGGATTCATTCTCTTTCTGCTGACCTCTGGGATTTAATTCCCCAGAACACCCTACCGTTTTTTTGCCTTTCTTCGGTTTCTTTCTGAGGTCTTCATCCTTGCATCCTGTCCTGCATAGCTGTCTCAGATTCCACTATCTCGCCACTTCTAACATCAGCAACTGCTCCCATAACCTGCATTTCTTCATTTTAGGAGCTTGGGTTTCATTCCGATAAAGATTGCAAAGTATCATATTGCACACAGAGGGAAGGCAACAATGCTGCTCTCTGTTCTGTGGGAGTTTACGGAGCCAGATCACAGCTGCTTTGTTGAAGCTTGACTGAAATCCCCCGAGTAAAGAATGCATAATACCTTCGAAACATCTTACATGACATCACATGCCATGACAGATCCTAACAGTCACTCTACACACATGCAAACCTCTTACTCAAAAGAATAATACCTACTGAAAGTATGGTAAAGATTCAGCAATACCATCAGGTCAGACCTGTTCAACGCTTTAAAGTTCAGAACCTCTTCTGAGAAATACCAGTAAGAAACCAACTGTAAATTTTTACGCTGTAAAGGTGTTTCCTCTGCTAATTCCCCCATGTGCACCAGTGTGAACAGTCCTCCCACTCTTCACTACTTTATTAAGTATCAAGTGTGATATTTGTGTAGATGAGAGACGGGAAGAGTGACCACAAACATGCTCAAAGTACTAGAAATTTGAATTTCACACAGAGGTGTAAACTTTGTTCCTTCACAGTCTCTAACTTTAACATTTCAGCTTTGTCTCTAGTAGAGAAGCATGCCTGACCCTTTTTAAACTCAGTTGCTACTAATTTTTGCTGAAAAATCTGATGTCAGAGACCGTGGACAGCACTTAAGACCGATTCCTTAAAAACACCAAAGTAGCATGAACATAACTGCTCTATGTGTGTGTTTGTGTCTGTGTGCATCTTATCATCTGCTGCATATGTTTGCTGTTTTCACGTGCTGCAACTCATAGCAGCTGTTATGACTCACAGTCTGACTGTTGCTACTCTGAAAATGCTTTCATTTCTTCCATTCATAACTGACCCACTAACTGGGGGAACCACACTCTCCACAGAGTGCATACTTGGTTGTACATGTTTCAGCTACTAAAAGTCTGGGTGTAACAGACCAGTGTGTTAAGCCTCTCAGTGCCAGAAAGCTGTATTGTGTCTCATTTAGAGTTTACTGCTATTTATTGCTTAGGATACTGTTTTAGATCAGCTAGGGTTATAAACTGTTATAAGATCATTGCTACTGCAAAGTGGACCAAAGACTACATAGATATCTGTAATTAGTTGGAATACTGTAATAAGATTCCATATTTTACACTTTTATTATTATTACAACATTAAATTTAAGTCATATCAGATATTTTCCTTTTGAAATAGCCACTTTTTTAGTTAAAAACAGATTAAAATAGGCCAGACAGATAAATGTCTGACTTTTTGTCCATGCTTCTGCATTATTATCCACATAGATGCATTAAAAGTTGTAAAACCGACCATATAAAACATATAGTTGTACTGTAAGATTACCAAAGGAATGTTGTTTTTTTATGGCCCCCAATTGGGCCTCCGCATGAAAGATATACTAGAAAGGGTGGATGCACATATGTTAACATCCGATGAGTGTTTGTCGGCAAGTGTTTTCGTGCTTGCGTGTGTTGATATGTACGCCCGTTTCCTAAATACATGGGGCCTGTGCTGGTTGTGTTATAGCAGGAAACACATGTTTTAAGCTGACAGGGCCAGAGAGAGAAAGAGGGGCGACTGCACTGAGCTGAACAGCTGCACACAAAGGAAACAAAAAAGAAAGTAGTGTTTTGTTGTCGCCCTGCCAGTTAGGTTCCACTGGGGGGTTACAGCACAGGACAACAGGGTTTTTATTTGTCAGAGTCAAGAACAGCCTCCAAGAGACCTGCGTTCTTAATGGTGAGTGTGTGAATTTGTGTTTTCATAGTCAAACTCTGAGAGGGAGTCTTTGTTCAAACAATGAGGAGAATGAACACTAAATCTTTGTGTGTGGGAGTGTTGATTAGCTCCACGTTCCTGAGCACTTTGTGCGTGTATGTGCGTGTATGTGTGTGTGTGTGTGTGTGGGTGTTTCATATATACTGATATATGAAAGCACAATGCAGTTTTCTATTAGCTCAGTCAACCGCAGAAGGTGATTCAGTGAAGAACAAGCCAAAAGAGAAGAGAGGGCAAAATGTATGCAGATGTGTCTAGGTCTTTGCATGCTTGTTCATGTCAGAGATTTTTTGGACTATTTTAAAATCACTTGGAAATTCTTTATATGGATATTTTTTAACTTTTCAGGTCAATTGTGTCCAGTGTTGTCCTTTTTTCTTTCTTTCGACTCCTGCTTCTACTCACCCCTCCTTCTTCTGTGACTCATGTTTACTCACACTTGATTGAGGAGCTACAGATGCTCCTCTCTACCACTTTTCTGCATAATTAGACTCTTCTATAACAGAAATGGAGCAAGTGGGATATCAAACAAAAAAAAGGAAATATAAATTTAGTTACTTTTTCTTGGTCTTTTGTTTTTTCCTTGAACTTCCCTTTGAAGTTCTGAGTCACTTTGTCCTCACACAGCTGCTGCTTTGCTCTGGTAGAGCAGGAAAGCTCACAGGATGGTTCAGAAACTGTTTTTCTAGTGTGCTGCGTTTCATCGCTCGAGGGCTGTCTGGACTGTGTTGTTTGATGTGGCGATCACGCTTTCATTTTTTTTAGTTTTTTTTAAAGACTTTATCTGTGTCCTGTTTATTCCCAATGGGAAAGAAGTAGATTAAATGACAGACAGTGATAATAGAGTCTTTTTTGGTATGTAAATTTTTAAATAAATAGGATGATATGGCCTCATAGGAACGTAAAAATAAGTGAACTGAATATAGGTCAGCATTGAGTTTATTCACTTTCCTATGAGACAGCTCTGCAAATGCTGCTAAAACTTCCTCTCTGAGTCAAGAAGTCAGCTCGTCTTCAAGAAACAAGGAATGACCCCCAGGTTCCCACAGCTACCCCACCTCCCCCCACCCTTTCCTCTCAGAAACAAGCTTAGGGATGGAGGAAGGACCTACAGTACAGCTGGGAGGAGGTGACCAGTGTTCATCATTTTCCTGTGATTGTTGGCTTAGTATTGGTGACAGATTAAGGAGAAAAGCTTAGATTAACATGAACATGACCTCACTTTCAAGTCAGTCACCTGACTGAATGTCGAATATTTGAAGTGATCTGAATTGTTCCGGTTTTTGCACAGCTGCAAGTGTTTTCACTGTGTGTACGTAGTGACAATGACAGCGATGGTTAATGTCTCGATATGCAAAGAACATATTAACTTTGAGAGAAAGTGGAAAAAGAAGGAGTCGGTTTTGTCTTTATTTATGACCTATTTCACAGCTTTAGGAAATGACTATTCATAATTTTTATATTTCTCATAAACCATTGTAAACACAGTCACGTAGCTGCCAATGTATGCTATTCTTTGTCTGTGTTTTATTCCCTGATCCATCCATATGTCCATATAAAACTGCTTCTAATATGTGCATGTGTTTTCTCACTCCAGCAAACAGAAGACCTCTGGAAAAACCATGACCAGGTCACTGCAACTAATAGTGCTCCTCTGTGCTCTCTGCTGCTGCCTAGCGGACAATGTAAGTACTACAGAACAGTACCTTAAGCTGTCTTCAACCTACTGAAAATCCTGCATATTTTACAAGGGCTTATCTCAATACAGTCCAATTCCTGTGGTTTATTATCCACTTGAGCAAACATTTAGCCCGTTTAATGTGTTTGAATTTGTGTTTTTGTTGTATGACAGTGTGCCACTGACTAGCGATAGCATTCATCAGCATTTTATTTTAAATTGTCTAATTTAAAGTTCATACGCTGACTGTTGCTTGAGCTGGAGGCTGAAGCCGTTCATCCAGTTCCCATGCATGTCTGCTCCATGTTTTACTGGTCCTTTCTATTGCAGGTGGAGCTTCTCCGCACTAAGAGAGGGACTCGTTTTTACAGAGGTGAGCCTTACAGGCAGCCAGCCAGAGGGACGCTTTTGATTATTCATGTCCAGAAGTCTTCACCTTCCACTGACACCTCCTGTGAGCCTCATTGTACTTTTGTTCATCTCCTCTAATAACACCAACTTCTTCTTCATAATCATCAGTCTTTTCATTTTTTGCTGTCAGCCACGTGTTTGTGTTCCTCCCTCCTGTGTTTTTATGTTTCTAACAGTATGACAGTTATGTTTTTCTGTGTTTTCTATCATTTTATTGGTTGTATACTTATGTTTGTGTGGTGTTTTCAGTACTTTGCATGGATAGTGAGACGTCTGCTGTGCGTAGTTTTGGGGACACTTGGCTACAATGGAAGGGGCAGCGTGTGGAGTATTGCCGTTGTGATTTAGGAGGACGAGCGCGTTGTCATATTGTGCCCGTAATCAGTGAGTGTGACATGAATGCACATACACACAAACACAAGGAGACTGTCTGACTGACTTTTCTAATCAGTGTTTTGTTTCCATTGAGCAGAATTTAAATGTACTATTTGTTTATCTGTCTGTCAGTCTTCTTTCCTGCCCTCACTGCCCTCTGCCTTCTATTATAACTTCAGTTCACCTCTAACGGGCTGTTATAACCTCAAATGATTATTTTTTGTTGGCTTGCCTCGGTTATGTGTCCAAATCCCTGTTATTTCAGTGCATCCAAACGAAGAGCTACTGGGTTTTCTGTGTTTTTGAGTGGGCGTCGTTTAGTCTGAGATTATTTGAACTAGATTCTCCAGACATGCCCTCGTGCGTACTTTCACCCCCACTGACGAATTCTGTGAAGGCTGATTACCCCTCCCTCAGTCAAATTACAACCACATTTTCAGTCTGCCAAACTGCAACATCTGTGAGCTCATACCACTGGGAGTGACAGCAGAGCTGTTATTCTAAGCGTCGGCCTTTAGGAAATGTTGAAATAATAAATGAAAACGAGGACTGCAGATGGCATGAAACCACTTCTGCTCTACAGAGAAATCCTTGACCTGACATAAAAAGTTTCAAAAAGAAACTATGATGATATTTACTACAAGTAACAAGAAAGTCCGGGTGAACCATGCACAAAGACTTTTGCATAATCCTCAATGTTTCACTGTAGTATATGACACACAAGCCTCAAACCCAATCTGTGCAGTGGTCATGGCACATCCATCATATACTAACTATTTAAACTGTTAGTGGATGACGTGTGGCTGACTAAACGGCGCTCTGTCTGCCTCTTCCAGACTGCTACGTGTCTCAGTGTTATAATGGAGGAACCTGCAAGGAAGCTGTGTACACTTCAGACTACATCTGCCAGTGTCCCCGAGGCTTCACTGGGGCTCAGTGTGAGATCAGTGAGTATTCAAGAAACACCTAAACACCTAAATCGTGGGTTTTCAGCTAGCGAACGACCAGAGATATAAAAATAACAATTAATATAATTTCATTATGTTTTCATTTCAATTTCAAAAGTGCCAAAAATCTTATTCTTTCTAATTAACAATCCCAAACCACAAATATTCAGTTTACAGTTACAGAACAGAAAAAAAAAGCAACAATGAAAAAGCTGTTAAAGAAGAGTTCACTCCAAGTTTTCAACATAAAACTCGCCAGTAATCGTTTTTTGGTGACCTAGGTGACTCAAATGATGGTAAATAAAAAAAGGAAAGAAATCCACAAACTTTGTTGTGAAAACTTTATAGTAATAACTAATTTTGGTTGCCAAACCAAAGAAGCTGCAACACAGCTCAACCAAGGGTGGTTGCACTCAGTATTTCCTTCCTTTCTGTCACAAGAATACACCTTTTATCATGGGTAGATGGACACTACCGATGGTTTATATGATCAGTGTTTATAGGTTGGCTTTAAATTCAGGTGTTTTCTACCTCCTCCAGCATTAACATCAGTATAAAAACTGTGCACCAGGAGCTTCATGGCATGGGTTTCCATGGCCCAGCAGCTCCTGTAGGTGTAATGTGTAGGTCTTACATGAAATTTGTAGATGTTCATGAGCAACAAAGTCACGATTTCTGGAAAGAGACACTGACTTTTTCAGATGATTTTTTTGTTTACAGCTATGAGGCCCATAAGGCGAGTGTCACTTATATTTAGGACAAAGCAACATTTCAATAACCAGAGTCTCCAATACTGGACAGGTCACACCTAAACAACCTAAAATAGACAAATAGCACTACAGGCTGGAGCAAAACACATGCGATTGATTTGTACTGTGCTTTTAAAGCAGCAGTGACTTCGGGTGTGTCCATAAACTGGTGGTCTGATTAAAGCTTGTTAGTAACTTTTGATAAGATCACAGTCTGACTGTGTGACTCATACTACTGGTGTCATGGGCCTGTGGTTTGGAGGGAAGACATAAGGATCATAAAGGATGGAAAGACATTCTGGGATATGAATGTTTTTGTTTCTGTGGCCCACTTTTAATCACTTGAAGGACACTCCACCCTCTCAGTGGAATAATTATCTGAACTTCAGCGGTCACAGGCAAATGATTTTAGTGAAAAAAACTACGAGTTAATATGGCCAGGCTATAAATCTGATGCATTTACAATCATCATAGGTTATGTTTGGTCACTGTTTTAAAACCACTAATTGGAAAACAGCGATATAAATGCTATTAGGGCACAAATTTAAAGCCTTATGTAAGAAATAGCAATGTTTTCAGAATTTATCCAAAAGCTTTTTAATAGTCTACAGCTTTTTCAAATCTAAAAATCCCCTGAAAAAAACAAGAACAAGACATATTATGTCGGAACAACTTACTCAGACCAGTTATTACGTTAATATCAGTCTCATATATAAATTAGCGACTACCACTGTCTGTTTCTCTCTCCAACAGACACCAATGAGAAGTGTGTTGTGGGGCAGGGTGATGGGTACCGTGGCACCGCGAGTGTCAGCCAATCAGGAGCAGAGTGCATCAACTGGAACTCAACATCTCTGAGAGGAAGGAGGTTCACGGCTCGAAAAACAGACGCCATCAGCCTTGGACTGGGCAATCACAACTTCTGCAGGTACCTGTGCTGGAGCGTCTGCGTGAATATTTCATTTGCTATCTATAAAAAATAACAAGACTGGGATTGTTCGTCTTGAAAGCTGGTGGCCTGGTGTTAACAAATACTGGAGTAGACTGGAAAACATAATATCCGAGCCTTTTACGGAAGCTATGAAGATGTTCCCTTATTGTCTTTGTGTTTCTCCTTATGTCAGGAACCCTGACGGTGACAGCTCTCCCTGGTGTTACATCTATAAAGGCACACAGATTGAATGGGACTTCTGTTCTTTGCCCAGATGTTCAGAAGGTATAGATATACAAAATCCTAACATGTAGAAAGATCAAATACCATTAAATGTGGGCTTACATACATCTGTCCATATGTGCTCTTTGGAGCAGATAAGCACAGAGAATGTGCGCTCGGCTCTGGCCAGCAATACCGAGGCACAGCATCTGTCACCAAGAGCGGCTCTCGCTGCCTCCCGTGGGACTCTCCCGCTGTCAAGCGCAAGATGTACAATGCTTGGAGAACGGACGCATTGGAGCTGGGACTGGGCAGCCACAGTTTTTGCAGGTACATAGGCCAGCACCTATTTTAACTTCCTTATAATTGCAGTACATTTGATGTTCTACTTTTAAATGAGAAAAAAAATCTCTTTTTTTATTCAACAGAAATCCAGACAATGACGCAGGTCCATGGTGTCACACCTACAAAAATATGATTCTGACCTGGGAGCTGTGCGACGTACCAAAATGCTGTGAGTTCCTTTACATCAATGAGTTCATTTGGCAGCGATAGCAAAGACAGAAGTTAAATATTGAGACTGAGGATAACCATAGTTTTCCTTTCTTTAGCGAGACGTCCGCCTATGCCCACTCTTGACCCGCGTGCTCCCACCACTAATAACAATAACAGAGGTAGGATATCTTCACAGCCAGTGAAAACACCTCAGACATAACCAAAAGTCCCTCCTTCTGGGTGTCGATTAATCCTACTGTCGTTCAACCATCATTCTCCAACCTGTCTCTTCTGTAGGAACATGTGGCAAGCGTTTAGACAACACTTTATCCCAACCATCGTTCCGCATGTTTGGAGGCAGAGCGAGTGAAATCACGGAGCAGCCGTGGCAGGCGGCCATTAATTTTTACCAACCCCGTCACAAAAAGCACTTTCATCTATGCGGAGGAATCCTCATTGATTCCTGCTGGCTCCTGTCTGCTGCACACTGCTTTGAAGAAAGGTAGCACTGACTTCCAGCTTTCACACATGCACGCACATACACTAAACACTAGTCGAACGTGTTTGCCATATAGCAAACAAACGAGTGCGCTCTGTCTTTTCAGAAACGATGTAAATAAACTGCAAGTAATTTTGGGGAGAACGTTTCGGAAACAGAACTCCAGCAGCGAGCAGATTTTCAGCGTCGAGAAACTCTGGATCCACGAGAAATATGACAAGGAAACATACGACAATGACATCGGTGAGTGAACATTTCATTGTAACAGAAACAATAATCCAATATTTTTTTATCTTTGTTTCGAACTTTTCATTTATTAATATAAAAGTTTAAAAATAAACTTTTAAACACAGCAGTGTAAACCTATAGCCCAAATTAGGTTTTCAATACAGTGCGTAAACTTAAGATTAATTTCATAGTCGGTACAAAGAAAGGTATCGCTTGTACCTTAATCCAGAGACACAAATACACAATTGAACTTTTGGTCATGTCTTTGAGCTTTTGGCTTTGTATGATTTAGTCTGAGCCACAGCAGCCCCTCCCGACTGTATTTCAAACTTTCTGCAAGAAGGTAGGGTGAAAGGGGCCAAAAATGTCTAATTTTAAGAACATGACCTGAAAAGCTGCACCAAGATCCTCTTTATAAGCACACAATCATTGCCAGACTAAAAAAAAGAGCTCTTAGTCAAACTGTTTGTGTGGAGAATTGAGGCTACTTTAGTCATACTTCAATGTTAATAATGAAAACAGAATGAGACGCTTTAGTGAACTTGTTTTCCTCCAGCAGTAATGATATGGAAGCTTAAGTGGGAGGCAGAGGCTTGTTAAAACTTTAACTCAACTCTCAGTCTTCATCCCACATTTTCCCAGTACATTGCCTTGACTTTCCTTTGGTCACTTTCCACTTGCAGCCATTTTGAAACTTAAGACGGACGTTGGCATCTGTGCTGTAAACTCTCCAGAAGTTCTTCCGGCGTGTCTGCCCGAACGTGGGCTGGTGCTGCCCGACTGGACTGAGTGTGAGATCTCAGGCTACGGAAAAGACGCAGAATGTAAGAAAACTAAATCATAGCCTTTTTTTTTTCATTTTTTATGGCTACTACTGTACTTATCGCACAGACAAGTTGGTGTCATTTTAAGTATCTGAGCAGCAGGGGACAGTATAGGCAATCTAAACTAATGCAACGCTCTCTTCACAGTTTCTCCAGAGTATTCTGACCGTGTTAAGAGAGGTTATGTTCGCCTGTGGCCCAAAGAGCGCTGTGTCCCAGGGGTGCTGTCTGGACGCACAGTTACCTCAAACATGCTGTGTGCTGGTGACACTCGAGGCCTGGACGACGCCTGCAAGGTGAGAACACCCACACTTATCCTCACAGTTAAATCATGCTCATAACATTATAACTTTTATTTTCTTTACACTTTCCCTTAAATTTGCTTCTTGGATTCAATTACAGGGAGACTCTGGTGGCCCGCTTGTCTGCAGATACAATGACAGGATGACTCTGATGGGTGTGATCAGCTGGGGCGATGGGTGTGGGCAGAAAGATAAACCTGGAGTCTACACCCGTGTCACCAATTACATTGACTGGATTAACAACATAGTTAAAGCAAACCCGGTTTAAATCAAAAGAAGATGCAAATGAGATGCTGGAGACTAAACGCAGAGGGTGGAACAAATATGTTTATCATTAAGTTGATAGACTGAGACACCCACTGGACTGTTGAGGGCTGGCTCTAGATCCCACCAGACAGAAAGCTTATGTGATAATGCCCATTTCTACAGAGACACACACGAAAGACCTCAATCGGGAGTTTTTGTGCTCCTGGGTTTTATGTTCGTTACAGTCTTCAGTGTGAAAGTGAAAAGATGAACTGAAAACACATTTTTTACCTTCTTTCTGGGAGGTTTTAAAGCTGTTTCCCCCCCTGAGCACTGGCAGTTAACCTATCTAGATAAATAGGAAAAAATATGGATATCCCTCTGCTTTTTGTGGTTGACTTTATGCTGGTTTATACAAAAATGACACAGTGGCACGCTTAAGATCAAAAGCACTTTTAATCCTCACTCAAAGCAGGCCTTTACTTTGCAGAGTACAGTGAAACACATGGGGATGTTTCTCCACAGGGCATTTTAAAGTCCTTCGTCAGGAGGACTTGTCTTATAGCTGAGAGATACATTTACTTAATTAGTTTAATGCAAAATGTTCTGCATTTGCTCACAAAAGGGCCTTCATCCAAACCACAATCTGCTGGTTCAGATTCTGCTTGTTTTTGCAGATTTTAATAGTTTGGCACTCTGCTGTGTTGCGCTGTAGATTTGAACTTGTGGGAGAAGGAAAACTGTGTCTTAGGAAGAGTTCAGCTGCACCTGGGCTGAGCCCATACTTGTATGTAACATGTATATTATATATTGTATACTGCTTATTGACTGCAAAACTCAAATCTGTAAGAAACTCATGTCTTTTGTGAGAATCTGGATTTTAGAAGTTTTGTATTAAGTTAATGTTCATGTTTGTTTTATATTATTTTGTAGAAATCTAAATATGTTACTTATCCCTGTATTGCCACTTGATAATTTATTGTTGCTTGATAATTGTTATTGCCTTTCTACCATATTCAGTAATACCATTGTCAATAAATAACATTTGAAATCATTTTATCAGATCATTTTAAGCTCATCTTTTTCTTTCTGTTGGAGGAAATTAAGTATGTTCAGTCTCATTTATAGATAACGACAGCCACCCTAACAGGTACACCTGTTCAACGGCTACAAACATCGATCTGGCCAATCACAGGACAGCAGCTCAGTGCATTTAAGCATGCAGACCTGATCAAAACTATTAGCTGAACTTCAAAACAAGCATTAGGATGGGTGATTTAAGAGACTTTGAACTTGACATAGTTGTTGGTGACTGACCAGCTGGTCTGAGTATTTCATAAACTGCTGAGAGAATGGTCCACAAAGGAGAAACTCAGTGAGTGGCAGTCCTCCCAATATAAATGCCTTGTTAACAGAGATCAAAGGCTAGAGTGCAGAAATAACCTAAAAAACAGTTGTTACAACCAAAGTATGCAGAAGAGCATGTCTGAAAGTATAACGTGGAGCCTTAACGCAGGAATGTTACAGCAGGACTGGATACCTCTCCTGTCAACTAGGAAGTAGAAACAGGCTCATTAAACTGGGACAGTAGAAGCCTGGAAAAATGTGGCTGGTCTGCTGAGTTTCAACTACATTCAGATAGCTGGGTCAGAATTTGGCACAACCGACATGAAAGCATGGATCCATCCTGCGTTGTATCAATGTTTCAGGCTGCTGCTGTTTCTTTGGCACACTTTGTGTTCTTTAGTACCAATTGAGAATTTTTTAAACACAACAGCCCACCTGAGTATTGTTGCTGACCATGCCCATTTCCTTATGACCATAGTTTACCAATCCCAGCTGGTTGCTGCATTTATCAGGATACACACCATGTCATGAAGCTCAGACTCTCAAACTGGTTTCTTGAGCATGACCATGAGCTCACTGTACTCGAATGCCCTCCACAGTAACCAGATCTCAATCCATTAGAAAACTTTTGGGATGCTGTCAAATGGAAGCTTCACATCATGCATGTGCAACCGACAAATCTGCAGCAACTGTGTGTTTCATTCTCATAAACATGGACCAAAATCTCTAAGGAACATTTCCAGCACCTTGTTGAATCTATGACACAAGAATTGAATCATTTCAGAAGGCAAAAGAGGGTCTTAGTAGTAGCAAAGTGCACCTAATAAAGAGTTGAGATCATTTATGTCTCTAACATTGCCTGTTTCTAAATCACATCCTCTTTAAAATGATTTACAAGGCTTTTTTTTAACCCTACCAATCAATTATTTATCAGTCAGAAAGGTTCATAGTCAAAATTCAAACATATATTGGAAGATGGAAATTCAAGTATTCCTAATGAAATAATGATCTTTGACAATAATAAAATTATAAAGTGATGGAAAAAGTAACAAAACTGGTTGAAAGATCCATTTAAACTGTCAAAACTGGGAACAATTTTATTATGTTAGAGCAGCAAATGTAATGTTTTACTCTTACAAGGTATAGGTTACTTTTACCAATGTAAAGGCATTTGTATTTTAATAATCCAGTGTATTACTACACACCAAATGTGAGTGATGATTCATCAAAACATACCGAAGCATTATTTAAACCTTCACTTTCCTAGTTTAAAAAAAACACAACAGTTTTCTTTTATAATAGTGCTAGAAGAAATGGCATCACTAAAGTTATGATGCCAGCATTTTGTCTCCTGGAGGTTCAATAAAGTAAATAAAAGTATCTTCAACATCACATGCTAAACGAGGTCCTATCATTTAGTTAGGAGTAATAGCTTCATTAAATACATATATACTGTGTTAATATTTTATTTTTACAGCATACAAAGAGAATGTCCTTTGCTGCCTGCAACAAATCAGCAATTTCAGTTGGTTATATGACTGTTAGGTAGGGAAATTTGGAGCCATGTTCAAGCTGTGCAGGAGGTCAGTTAAAGGCAGACATTTGAGCAGCAGGTGAGGCTGTCTCTCTTACTGTTACAGGTAGGAAATGCAAATGAGTCCAGCTAGAGCTGATTCACACGGTCTCTGGCTCACACGCTTTTAATCTATAAAGCATTTGCATCCAAGGACCGAAACAAAGACATATCCTCATGACTTGAGCTGTGAGACGGGTCCCCAAGTCGTGAAAATGGTAAAGTACTGTTTAATTAAGTTTGTTATATTTTGGTTTATGGTCTGATAACTTTGGGTGGAGTGAGAAGGAAGCGAGCAGGTGTTGTCGAGGCCCACTGTAAAACTTCCATGTAGTTATTTTTAGCTCACCTTTATTTCTTCTTTGGAGTTCGGACTGTGGGAAAGATACGACGGCAGAGATCATTTTAAAGATGTGATTGTATGAGAGTTTAAAGGGTAAACAATGAAAATATCCCAGAAAACTAGCGTTTAGAGACAAGTTGAAGGTAAACTTTTACCTGCAGGCATCTGTAACGACCAAATAAATGTCCTCTGGCAAATCAAACAAGTTTGTGTGTTGCTTGATGGTTTCCTGAAGTTATTAGATTTTGTTGGATCAAACACTGAATCGCAGTTTGGGTTTGGTGCTATTTTTAATTTGCGCTTCAGTTTCACTTCCTGGTTTGAGAGAAATTAAACGACTGTTGTTGTGATCTTTTTGTACAGTTTAGTGGAGACGTTCCCAACTCTCTCTGAGGTTCTTGTAGAGACACCGACTGACGTTCGAACTGAAATCTTTGCACGTTTAACTCTTTTATGTCTAAACATAAAATCTGCTCATACTGTATAAATGACATAGAGCTACAGAAGTACTTTGGCAACACAAAAAGTCTCTTTGCACATGTGATTCAACAGGGTTCAAGTTCCTCTTGCTTTTAGCAAACAGTTCTTGCAGGTACATTCTCCTGTACATTAACAAACATTAAACACAAAGGCGAGCTCCAGCTTTTGATGTTTGACTGCAATATAACTAGTACAGAAAAGGCAGAACATAATCTTTCCACCTTAAACAAATGTTAAATTTCATGGCAGCTGTTTGTGCAGATAGTTTCTGAGATGAAAAGTATTTTTTAATTCCTATCAAATATAATTGCTCGTGATAACAGATGAATAGTGTATTATTTGAATAATGCGTGTCTAGTCCTTGTTTGCATCAGATTTCGCTCCACAGCTGCGTGACTTTTTCCTCTTTCCTCCTGTTTACTCCCACAGACTCTGACACCACTTTTTTCAAATGCTCCGCTTTTTATAAAATTTCTCATCTACAGGTAGCGTTTTAACACAGCTCTTATTTTAAGACAAACTTTAGCATTGTCACTGTAACCTAACTCAGCCTTAACATGTAGACATGCTTGGGATTAGAGAGAATGTCGTGAATAGCTGACTAGTGATTTACTTCTCCTTTTTTATTACCTTTCCCCTGCTCCCCATTTATCAGGACTGAAACACCTGGTTCCTGACGTGTTGTGTGTACAGACCGAAAGTGATCTCTCCCTGCCTGTTTATCATCATTTACATTACATCAGCACTTCCTCTACAGCTGCCTCATGCACTGGGACGAACTCAACTTCCTGATATTACTTTTGTAGTGAATTCCACCGTCTTCTGTAACCTCAGTTGTAAACAGCTACACATAAACTTGAATTTCACAAATATTGTTAGTACACTTTTGTTTCAAAGCTTATTTTGATTAAGATGTAGCAGCAATCAAAAGCCAGACAGATCATTCATGAGGATACAGTTGGGAAAAGTTGACATACCCTCATCATGGACATGAATGTCATGGCAGTTTTGGCTTTTTAAAAACTGCTCCTTTTTTCAGGTGGGAATGATTGTATAACATACACAGTTAAAAAAAGAAGAATTGGATGCAAAAAGTCCAATTTATTCTAATGCACACAGGGTCAAAAGTATAAAAATATTGATAGACCCTGCTGGTATTTGGTTAAATGTTCCAAATCAAGCTGGACGCCAACCAGACACTTTTGTTAACCATCACCAAGCATAGTCTGTCTTCAAGGCTGACCACTCCTCACGGCAGAATTGGTAGAGTCTATCTACACTAGCTGGCTTCCTGGCACAGACCTGGCTTTTAAGTGTTGCTCACAAATTTTCAGATGGGTTGCCATCAGAAGGTCAATGTTAGCCCGCTTTATCAAGTCCAAAACCAGTTTTGTTGTGTTTTGAGGATCATTGCCCTGCTGGAACATCCAACTTAACCAAGTTTTAACTGTCTGCTGTTTGATTTGGAGTGAAGTTGAAGAATTCATTCTCTATTATTCCAACAAATTGTGTGACAGGTGGTACAGTGTCCTTAGTTTTGAAAGCCTCACCTTTATGTCCTTCCTAATATTGTGGCCAAATTGCTAAATCTTTGTCTAATGTGACCAAAAAAAACTTATTTTGCTTGTCCATGTGGGGAGCTGTAAATGTCAGTTGAATTTGAAGTTGTTGATTTTGCAGCAGGTTTGTTTTTCTTTTTTTGTCAGCACCCTCTCTGTTCACGGCAATTTGAAACTCACTTCAAACCCAAATCATCACACTTGCAGCAGTTAGTTGTTTGAGCTGATGTGTTGTGTTTGGTTTCCCAAATGTGGCACTGTGCATCATAGGATGCGATACAGGATAGTACTGTTATAAACTTTGGCATTTATCATGAAAACTGACACCTGCTGAGTCACAGATGTAGCTCCTGGGATTTCTCTGAGCTTTGCACAGTCAGACCTTGGAGTGAATTTGCTGGGACATCCATGTCTGGGAAGATTGTCACATTGTGTTAACACAATCGTGAAAACTGTAAAGAAACAAGTTGCCAAAACTTCTGCTTTTACAGAGCTGCTCATACTTGCCCTGTGAAAACTTTCTTTTTTATGGGACTTTATGTTTAGGGTGGTGGAAACAGTGAATACAGCAGGTGTTCTGTAATCATGGGCTTTATGGACAATAAAGGAGGCACGTTTCAGGAGAGAAGAAAAAACAGCTTTAGATTATCAAGCAAATTATGTCATATAATAATTATCTAATGTCTACAGAAAAAACAGTGTATGCTTGGCCAGTGAAAGCGCTTATAGGTAATTACAAAAAGACAATTTTATGTCTTTTATTTAATGTTGGGAAGTTTTAAAAGATAGATATTCTTATATGATTGTTTACAGAACTGTGTCCTATCCTACTGTATTTTCATATATTATATTGGCAGATAAAAGATTAATATATCTCTGAGAGTAAATTACACCACAAAAACATACCCTACAAACATTTTGAAGTATTTACATCCTGTGTAAAATGATACAGTGATACCTCAGGTGCTATTTTGTACTGTGTTTTTGTCTCCTTTTCTGCACCAAATAAAGCTCCATTGTTATGTGACCTTATCCAAAGAGGGAAACTGATTCAGACAGACAGATGAAGCTGATAAGTAACTGAAAGTAAATCATTAGGCATGCAGTTTAAGAATAATGGGCTGTGTCACATAGAGACAGCTAAATATCTGTGTTTCTGTCGCTCTGCATCTACTCGTCTCATGAAATCTGGGTATTTGTTCACTAATTTCTGTGGTTTCTGGTGTTTTTCAGAGTTTCTTTGGAAGACTGAAGAACCTGTGAGTATCATGACCAAGACAGAAACCTCATTCATTCTCATTCTTTCCTGCTAAATGCTTATTGTATTAAAGTATTCTCTGTCCATGTCTTTTCTCCCTTCTTCCTTTCAGACCTCCAGCTCCTCCTAGGAGGACGGGTGGGATTTGTTTTCACTTTATTAAAGCTGCTTTGATGCCTTTTGTACATCTCTTATGTTCATTCATATATGTTTGTGTCCTACAGATAACAATGCAGCATTTGGGTGGCCGGAGGATGAATTTGTAAGTAGGAAGAGAACAAGTTCTTAAATTTTTGTACTTTTTCATTCAAGTTTTGGGCATTTTTAGGGGCAGGATTTAAGTACTGAATAGGCCAAAAACAATACGTATTGTGAAGGGAGCTGACGAACAATCAAGCAGACATCTCGGTCTTAATATTAACAATACGCAGCAATGCTTTATCATGATAAAGCTAAATAGCTTTACAATATTAGAGCAGGGTACACACTGAACAGAACAGCAGTCTATCTCATGGCAGCCATACTGCTAAAATATTAAAGTTTTATAGTTTGTTTGGAAATAATTGTTAATATTGTTAAGATTACCAACCTTTTCTCACGGCAGGATGATGACAACGACATGTATGAAGCTCCTCCCTGTGAGCGACCGGCTGTCAAAGTGCCACCGAGAGCAGTGGAGGAGAACGTTTATCTGGGTAACATCTGAGTCTGGCAAACTTCAGCACAGATACCGCAGACAGTGAAACACGGTCTTTTCCCCTGAAATTCTTTCTGCTTTTTGCAGAGAGGACTTCCAAACCCGGTGTAACACCGAGGCAGGTTGCACCTCCACCCAGACCAAGCAAATCCTCGGTAATAAAAGCTCAGGGTCTATTTCTTTGTGCCTGTCAACATAGATGTTTTACCATGTTGTAACTGTTTTTTTCATTCGGAAACCTTCGCAACGGCAGGATGCCATCAGCAAACGTAAGTAACTCAGCTCTGTTTGATGATTTTTAAAATCTCATCAGTCCTTTTTTTCCCCCCTACATTTTTACGCTTTCATTTGTGTACTTTAATGAATCACATAAATACATTTATCTCTCTCCAGCACCTGAGGTCATTAGAAGTGATAAGCCAGGGAGGAAGAAGATGCCGCTTCAGACAGTCCCTGTAGAGGAAGGTAATCAGCACCAACACAAAATATTATTTTAAAGGAAGAGCGCACCAGAGTGTAACTGAGTGAAAACTGACTGTGAGGAAGATTCTTTAAGGGGTGATATGGGTGCTTCTACTACTACTTCTTATAATAATAATAATAATAATATTAATGAAGACTATACTATGTTTATGAGTTTATTAGCCATGTGGTATTTCCAAAAGCTGCTTGATAAACTCAGGTTGCCAAACACTTGTAGCCTCTGCTTGATGTTTCCAGCAGCAACATAATTTGGAGCTGTGAGCAAAACAAAGAGGAGAGTGCCACCTGCTGTAGTGCCACTGAGCTGCATATTAAACATTACAAAATAAGATGCAAGAACCCAAAAACTGCAGGCCTCAGAACAATCTTCTGCATTTCAAAATGATGAATATCTCAGTTTTTTTCCTTTCAATCTACACTCAAATACATTCACTCAAATATAAAGATATTTCTCAGTATTATATAAATCATATTACATACGGTGTTTTCTTTCAATAATTTTGGGTTGGGAAAATGCTTTTAAGCAGAATGGGTTTTTCCATTGCTCACCCCAGTTTGTATTGATGCATCTCTTATGGAAACGAAGAGCTTCAGCTGACACTGATTGCTGTGTAAAATGGGAAAACGACCAGGATGTTGATGCTAATATTTAGTGAAGTAGAAAAAAAAATCTGAAAATGTAAACAGGCCTATTTTTCATTTGAATATTGCGTATTTTAAGTATGTTACATAGGTAAATAGATTTGTGGTAGTCACTTTCATTGCTGGTGCTGTGTCGTAAACAGACGACTAACTTAAGCTCCTACCTGGCGTCCACATAAGTGGACATCACATTTTGGCTTATTTAGACCAAAATACTCACTTTTGCTCTGCAAGGGCCTGATATCCACTTACAAGGACATTATACTGCTACTGTTCTATCAAAATTTTAAATAAGTATCGTCAGATGTGGCTCTTATTTTTCTTAAAAACAAAAATAAGGTAAAAAAAAAAAATCTGATAATTCTTTGTTTTTACATTCATCGGGCCCCAATATGCCCAAATATCAAAGAGAAATTAAAAATGCATGCCGTGGAAGAGTTCGGGTCTTAGGATTAAGGATTATTCTAATTACTTACTGAATAGGTGCTTCATTCTGTGTGCACATGCTGGTAAGCATCACCACTGTATATTTGTGATATGGCAACATAGATCACTAGTCTTTTTTTCTGCATTTCAGATGTGTACCTGGATCCAACTGAAGAACCGGTGACTTAAACATTATTATGTTTTCTTTTTCTTTTATGTGTAATAATATACACACAAAAGAGTGTCAGTTTGAGTGTGTGTGTGGGAGGTGCAAGGAGTCACCCACGACATGTCTGCACTCAGAGGGGGCTGTTGTTTCTTAAGGGCCTTTTATAAGCAGTCGGTTGTCTTTTGCTACACCAACAACTACATAAATGTACCAATACCCATGCATCTTCTTCTGGATGGATGGGTATTCTGGGGCTGGAGCCTATCCCAGCTACCATAGGGGAAGAGGCGGGGTACACCCTGAACAGGTCGCCAGTGTGTCACAGGACACGGCCATTCGCACGCACATTCACACCCATAGGCAATTTAGAATCACCAAATAACCTAAACCCACTAACTGCATGTTTCTCTGTAGTAGCCAGAAAGAATGCACACAAACATGGGGAGAACATGCAAAGTCCACACAGAAAGGTCCCGGTCAGATGGTGGGGTCAAACTCCGGACTGTCTTAGTGTGAAGCAACAGAGCTAACCATGCCTAGATAAACATTTACATGAACATTAAATCTTAGATAAGTCACTAATACCAAAAGCCAATAATACCTGCACAGCTGCATGAATGTAATTTGATGTTTTCTTCTGTATGGAGAAGGTTAATGCCCCTTTGCATATCATATTTGTTGGTTTGCGTTACAGGACGATGATGATGATGACCTTTATTTAGAACCAGAAGCAGGTAAGTTCAAACACACTACATAGGCAGTAGTTCTGAGGCATTGATTACAAGTTTATATGAAAGTGTTTGAAAACCGGAAGCTACTTTTACTTTCCCCCCTCTCTCCAGCTTGCTCTCCTCCCCCGCGTGGGCCCATGAAGATGCCTCTGTCTCCCAGGACACCGGCACCTCCTCAAATACCCTTGTAAGTTCATCTCACTCTGTTTCAAAGCAGCTTTCATCCTATTTGCAGGCAAGCTATGATACAATATGTCTTTATAGCTGTGCATTCTAGACAATCATGTGCATTTTTTTATGCAAATATGGTATTTATAATAGGGAAATTATGTGTTAAAGTCCTGGTAGTAAATATGCAATAAACATTAGCCCTCTCACTGTCTGCAGGAAGAAGCCTTCAATCCCCAGAGATAAGTCTGTGAGTGTGTCTATTAATCTCTGTGCTTCATCTTTAATTTTCTTATGCTAAGCTGGGTCCTGATTTAAAGTAAGCTGTCAGGATACAAGATGAGTTTTAAATTCTTACCCCATATTCCCATTTCCAGTGTCTGAAATTAAACTTACAGGTATGACACAGCAGTAACATTTATTCCCTTTTTCCAGAATTTTGTTTTGCCTCCATTAGAGGACAGAAAAAGAGGTCAGAACCACATCTTCCTTGCTAATTAAATAGATCCAGACAGCTCACAGTCAAAAGATATAAGGAGTACATACATTGCTTCTATAGGTCCTTCGGCAGAAGAGAAACGTCCCACTTTTGCAAAGCCCCCTCCACCAATTCCTGGTGCTAAGCCGCATCTGCCAGCAATCCTGAAGGAACCTAAAGCCAGGTAAGAGCTGACAAATACAAAGAATTTGTGCATCTATATATACTGTGTATATATTGTACAACTTGCGACTAAAACATTCTGGGAACACCTTAATTGGGTGGTTTTTTCCTTCAAAGTCAGCTTCACATGCATGTCTGGTGATTTTGTTTTACTTCTTTTATGTCTGCTTTGGTTCTTAAGATAGGTAGAGCTGTTCATGTGTCACTAGCATTACAGCATAGCATGCATATGGCTTATTTAGTGAGTCACAAATACACAAACGTTTTATGGTTTTACTACTGTTTACTTTCAGTTGCAACTGGGAACTCAAATTTCAAAGTTATTCAGGAACACCATAATTGTATGATGATGAAATTTACTTCACTGAGACCCTAATGGACTCGCAGAAAGTATTATTCTTTTCTTACAGTTGTTCTGTATGAGGAAATCGCTGCTTGCTTCTGCTGTTACATTGTGAATTTGTAGGGATTCACTCACTTTTAGTGCTAGCCTCAAGTGGCCATTAAAGGAACTGCAATTTTTGACATTTCTTTAGTGTTGTGCCAAAAAGTAATTTCAGATGTGTTTTTTAAGTGTAATGTCATTGCTTATGTTAGTGTAGACTGTAGTATATGAAGGGATTATATATAACGTAAAGAAATGACACATTTTACAGGTATTGTTATGACACTGGGTTATTGTACCTACATTACAATCAAACCACTCCCTTCTACACAAAAACACATCTTTATAGAACTTCTAGAACTTCTTTATAGACTTCTAACCTGTGATAGGCTCAGAATGCCTTTATCTCGTTAATGATAGATATACTTGATGTGTATTTCACAGATTGTAAGCCAACAAATAATTTACACCTTAAATACAGGCAATGCTTTTTTTGGGTGGATTATCACTTTCTGGCACAGCACCTGACCCTGACACCTTATCACTAGAGCTGACCCCCATCCACAAGACCTGCAAGTGTGTGCATGTCAGAATTAAAGTTAGTGTCTAATGTTAGCCTTCTTTTCTATTTTTCAGCCCTCCAAATCCCCCAATACCAGACACTAAGCCTGTGGGTAAGCTCAGTTTTCTTTTTTAAGTCTCTATTAAATCCAAAGGGATGACTGATGATCATTTTGAGTATATTTATATTTGCACTTTGATGTAATCGAAACACAGTTTTCATCATACTTAAAAAAAGAAAAAACAAAACAAAACAAACAAACAAACAAAAAACAACCAACAAAACATTTGACTGTTGCCAAATACAGATTTCCCATGAACTTGTGCTTGACAAACAACTTATCTTTATGTGTTTTAAGCCTCCTATGGTGGTATGAGGGTAACCAGACATAACAGCCTGGAGGTAAGAGGTGAACTGTAACTTAGCTAAAAGTACTTATACAATGATGTGAAAATCAAAAATCCTGAATTCAAAAGACCCCCCCCCCCCCCAAAAAAAACCCCCCAAAAACAAAACAAAACAATTTCTCTTATTAAGGAAAAGAAAACCTCTCTATATATGTATATCATTCTTAGTGTAGTGGTTTACACATTCACTTATCGAAGGAGACACAATCCCAAATATCTACGCATAGCAAATTTCAATATGAGACATGTTTTATAGGTGCGCAGGTAGAGAAGTGTTATATAAGAACCAAACATTTAACCAAGTTTGAGATGTTTAAGATGCATGAGAAACATTTTTAGACAGAAAATCTTAATTTGAGAAATGACTGGTAAACTTCACATTCATGTAGTAGAATATTTACTACGAAATGTAATGATTTAGTAAATAGTATAGTTCAAATTCGTCCTCATGTAGAGAAGGTTAGTAAATGCACTTATACTTCACATTGTTCTGTCTCCCTATGCTCGCTTTCTTTTTGTGTCTTTCCCCTCACCTCCCAGCTGATTGGCTGCCCCTCCTTGAATACTTTCAGTTTTTTACCTTACAGTATTGAAGTGACTTCATGAGACTGTTGTTGTGATTATACTACATAAACAATCCTGCATTAAAGTGGGTTTGATTCTCTTATTGATATATCTGCTGTATGTTTATGTTTCAGGATAGAGAATGGTTTGCTGGTGACTGCAACAGAAAGACAGCAGAGGATCTCTTACAGAGAATCAACAAGGTAAACCTGGTAGTTTTAAAGTGATATAAAAAAAAATAATGATGGTATGTCTCGCTGACACTCAAACATAAAACTCAAACGAAAGCTAAACCTAAGTCAGACAGCTTCAGGGCTCCATGGCAGTGATTTATTTTCCATTTCCTCCACTTACTCTCCCTGATGCATGTGGAGTTTTTTTACATTCCCCCTATTCATTCCACGATTCATCCATTTATCAGTTTTAGTTGTAGCCTGCTTGACTATGCTTTCATATCTGTCAAGGTTTCCTAAGATGTTCTTTTACATCTAGTTTTATTTATTAGATTTTCCTCTTCTCCTCCCTTTCTCCTTATTGCAGGACGGTGCCTTTCTCATCCGATACAGCTCTGCCCAGAGCACTCACCAACCCTACACCCTTGCCGTGCTTTACCAGCAGAAGGTGTACAATGTTCCCATTCGCTTCCTGGTGGAAACTAAAGCCTATGCCCTTGGAAAGGAAGGAAAAAAGAACGAAGAGGTGAAAAGACAAAGCAGGATATAAAAATTCAGGAGTTACTGAAGCCTATGAAGAATTCCGGGCATAATTTAATCACACTTCTCTCTTTATCTTCTGCTTTCTCTTAGACTTTCAACAGCCTGGATGAAATGATTTCTTACCACAAGAATAACCAACTGCTGCTGATTGACAGCAGGAGCCAGGCCAAGCACACAGCACATTTAACCCACCCTGTATGCACTTAAAACTACACTGAAACAACCTGTTCAGACGAATCATGAGGATAATGGCACAATCACTTACTGCAGGGCTACTGGGTGTCAATCCCAGAAATGTAGTTTCATCTTTATGGAATCTATAACACATAGTACTTTTTTTCATTTTAAATAAGGGAAAGGAGACAGGGTAACTTTCAGTGCACCGAGTGGTCGAAAAATCCTCAGTGACACACTGCCTCAAGATAGCATGAAGTTCAGAGCTCGTCAACTTCGGTGCCTGTTTGCACCATATTGTCATAGTAATGAATAGGTAACTGTTGATGGTAGGCTCTAGCTGTGAGGATGTTTAGCCTTACTGTCATCACTTTTAAAAATACAAAAGCTAAAGTTCTGCTGTTATGAAGCATTAAAATGTCTCAAGAGCTTCACAGAATGCAGCTAATATCTATCTATCTATCTATCTATCTAGCTATCTATCTATCTATCTATCTATCTATCTATCTATCTATCTATCTATCTATCTATCTGTATACACTACAAGTTTGAATTTAATTGTGTCTTTCCATTTGGTTATTTTAATGACTTTGACCTATTATATTATGTGTACTCTGCCTTTTCAGTGTATTGTTGTAGTAATTTGTGCAAAACAGACCAAAACTTTACATTTTATCATTTTCCTCATACGCTGTGTGTGTGTGTGTGTGTGTGTGTGTGTGTGTGTGTGTGTGTGTGTGTGTGTGTGTGTTTGTGGAGGTGAGGGTCTTTTCATGTTGCACTGAGACTTTCTTCTTCACTTGCAGCTTTTCTTTTTCAATGTGCTTATACACCACTATTGCATTTAACCATTATCAATGATTAAACTCTGTCTCCAACTGTGTGCAGAACCTCCCTGAGTCTGGTTTTGGACTGGAGGTTCTTCCTGCTTTTACAGTGTTTTTCCTTCCTACACTCACCAGGTGCTTGCTCACACATCTTTGTCTAATTTGTGTTTCTTTCTAATATTGTAGATGAAAGAATAAAATATGGTGGTGAGACCTCGTATGATGTGTTATGTATTGTTTGGAGATGGTGGCACTGATAAAAACACAGAAGGCCAAGCTGGACGTGGCAGACCCTTGGAGAAGGGTGTGAACAGAATGGATAAGACTAGGTATGAATACATCAGCGTGACAGTAGTTTGGAGATAAGGTTAGAGAGACTAGACTGAGATGGTTTGGATGTGTGCAGAGGAGGTATAGTGGATATGTTGGATAAAGGATGCGGAATATGGAGCACCAGGGAGGAAGAAAAGAGGCAGATGATTCGCTGGGGCGACCCCTAAAGAGAGCAGCCAAAAGAAGAAGACAAAGAAGAAGAATTAGTATGTGATTTATCAACAAAAGTGTCAATTTGCATTATACAGGGAGTACAGAAATATTAGGCAAGTTGTATTTTTGAGGAATAATTTTTTTATTGAACAACAACAATGTTCTCAATGAACCCAAAAAACTCATTAATATCAAAGCTGAATGTTTTTGGAAGTAGTTTTTAGTTTGTTTTTAGTTTTAGCTATTTTAGGGGGATATCTGTGTGTGCAGGTGACTATTACTGTGCATAATTATTAGGCAACTTAACAAAAAACAAATATATACCCATTTCAATTTATTTTTATCATGTGAAACCAATATAACATCGCCACATTCACAAATATACATTTCTGACATTCAAAATCAAAACAAAAACAAATCAGTGACCAATATAGCCACCTTTCTTTGCAAGGACACTCAAAAGCCTGCCATCCATGGATTCTGTCAGTGTTTTGATCTGTTCACCATCAACATTGCGTGCAGCAGCAACCACAGCCTCCCAGACACTGTTCAGAGAGGTGTACTGTTTTCCCTCCTTGTAAATCTCACATTTGATGATGGACCACAGGTTCTCAATGGGGTTCAGATCAGGTGAACAAGGAGGCCATGTCATTAGTTTTTCTTCTTTTATACCCTTTCTTGCCAGCCACGCTGTGGAGTACTTGGACGCGTGTGATGGAGCATTGTCCTGCATGAAAATCATGTTTTTCTTGAAGGATGCAGACTTCTTCCTGTACCACTGCTTGAAGAAGGTGTCTTCCAGAAACTGGCAGTAGGACTGGGAGTTGAGCTTGACTCCATCCTCAACCCGAAAAGACCCCACAAGCTCATCTTTGATGATACCAGCCCAAACCAGTACTCCACCTCCACCTTGCTGGTGTCTGAGTCGGACTGGAGCTCTCTGCCCTTTACCAATCCAGCCACGGGCCCATCCATCTGGCCCATCAAGACTCACTCTCATTTCATCAGTCCATAAAACCTTAGAAAAACCAGTCTTGAGATATTTCTTGGCCCAGTCTTGACGTTTCAGCTTGTGTGTCTTGTTCAGTGGTGGTCGTCTTTCAGCCTTTCTTACCTTGGCCATGTCTCTGAGTTTTGCACACCTTGTGCTTTTGGGTGATGTTGCAGCTCTGAAATATGGCCAAACTGGTGGCAAGTGGCATCTTGGCAGCTGCACGCTTGACTTTTCTCAGTTCATGGGCAGTTATTTTGCGCCTTGGTTTTTCCACACGCTTCTTGCGACCCTGTTGACTATTTTGAATGAAACGCTTGATTGATCGATGATCACGCTTCAGAAGCTTTGCAATTTTGAGACTGCTGCATCCCTCTGCAAGATATCTCACTATTTTTGACTTTTCTGAGCCTGTCAAATCCTTCTTTTGACCCATTTTGCCAAAGGAAAGGACGTTGCCTAATAATTATGCACACCTGATATAGGGTGTTGATGTCATTAGACCACACCCCTTCTCATTACAGAGATGCACATCACCTAATATGCTTAATTGGTAGTAGGCTTTCAAGCCTATACAGCTTGGAGTAAGACAACATGCATGAAGAGGATGATGTGGACAAAATACTCATTTGCCTAATAATTCTGCACTCCCTGTAGATGAATCACTGAAGTTACCTGCATTGCATGGATTAGATGCAATGCAATGTTTTAGCCTATGTATGTAATGCACCTATACGTGGTGCAGTTACATATGACACTCATATCCTTGCTTATCAGTCAAGGCATCATCATGTTTCTGCGCTCTTTAATTTTGACCGACTGACTAATGTTTTTAAGGGAATTAAAATGCTTTGTTGTCTAGTAATGTCACACAAAAGCTTGCAGCAGTGGCTAAAAACACAGATGTTTGTGGGACTGCAAATAGAAATATTTGCATAAATAAGTAAAGTCTGCTAAATAACTTCCTGGACCCAGTGAGTGTAATTTGAATCTTTAAGCTCTGCTACAGGGTGACTGCTGGTATGACAAACTTGTGTTCATGGTCTAATATTCATTTCAGTCAATGAAAAGTAGCTAACAATAACTTCTATTAAAATTTCCCCCAGTCATTTTTGCATTTAGTTTTAGGATGTCATAGACTTTGATACATGGACTGGACTAAAATCACATAATTTTTACATGTGGTATCTGCATTTAAAAGATGTATTATTATTATTATTATTATTATTATTACTATTACTATTTTCATATTTTTCAAAGCTACTCATTTTAAGTTTTAATATGTCACTAGTAAATACTACATGGAGCAAGACTACCCTTCTGGAACAGGCATTTTAAATGATGTTCATATTACTGCACATTATACTGATTCATGTCTGGTCTGAAATGTAAATGAGGCTTTGCTGTTTTTCAAAGGAACTATGTTTCAAAGAAACCACAAACCCAGAAATTATGGTGTAAATGGTTTGACTTTTAAATAAAGCAGAAACCACATTTTCTATTCCTCACCCTCATAGACTCATTCTCATTGATGACACGCCAGAAAG
This sequence comes from Maylandia zebra, assembly GCF_041146795.1. Lineage (NCBI taxonomy): Eukaryota > Metazoa > Chordata > Actinopteri > Cichliformes > Cichlidae > Maylandia > Maylandia zebra. The sequence goes on from NC_135178.1 coordinate 28,514,996, forward strand.
GTTGTTGATGTTGACATAATACTGAAATGTACTTTTTAGTTGTGCATGTCTTGCTGCACTCCATGCACCACGGTGATGATGGGAGAGGGTCACTGACGTAAAAAGCTGCTTGGAAAAAAGCAGGATTTGAAGTCCTCTAATCACCCATTCAGAAGCACACTTTATAGAAAGATGACTGCATATGTGTGATTGTGTGGTAATTATGCAAAGGTGGGGCGCATGTCACGAGCCCTGATTTCGAAGTTGGTGGAAAGGAAGGGGGAAGGGGCTGCGGCGGAGGGGTACAAAATGCGCGTTCAACTGAATTCATTGACAGCTCAGAGAAAACAATAATAATAATAAAAAAAATCCAAGGGTAGGGCGTCACATGTGAAGTTATCCGTTTCAATAAGTAAGCACGGGCTTTTAAGACTGCCCATATCCTTACAAGGCTCAGGGAGGAGATGGTTTGGCTCAGTAGTAGTTGAAGTGGACTAGTTTTCTTAGCGGAGGTGCGGAGTTTTTGATTCAGGACTGGTGTAAGGGAGGCTACTGAATGGGAGCAGTCAGTGGATTCGTGTGATACCAACGCAAGCCACCCAGACTACCTACTACTGCCCATCAGTTTGACTTTTTGGGCATTTAGGGCACACAAAGAAGAACACCACCTTTATCCTCTTGTTGTCCCCTTCCCCTTTCCTTCCTCGCGGACTCTTCAGGCAGAGAAACCCTCCAGAAATGGCTCAGATACTGCCGATACGATTTCAGGAGCATCTGCAGGTAAGCAGACATACAGAAATCCCTAAATTTAATCCCAGCTCCTTTCTTTTTGCGCCACTCCTCGCCCTTGTGGGTCCGCACACACACAGCACATGTCGCATTTAAATGGAATCTGAAAAAGGGCTGCGGGGTGGTGCTCAATATAGCTACAGGCCTAGTTCTCTCCTGCCGGGCAGATGATGACTTGTAAAAATTGAACAGTCAGATCGTACACAGCCCCAATGCGGACCGGTACGTACGTGTGTGTGTGTGTGTGTGTGTGTGTGTGTGTGTGTGTGTATTGGGGGATACGCCGCAGTTTTTCCCGTTTAAGTTATAAACGACGCTGTCATTTTCACTGCGGTGTTTTGACACTTTGTGACAACTGAGCTCAGCTGTTCGCGCTACGTTGTATCTGAGAAATGAATGGCACTTGTTCTCAATCTTTGTTGCTGCCACGCTGTTGTCATGTCCTGCAGCCAAATACTCCCAGTTTCAGGAGCAAAAATCCCAACCAGTGTCTCTCAAAATGCCCAGCTTTTGCACACAGCTGGGCGTAACTGATAAAAATCACCGTAATGTGTTTCAAGTAACAACATGAAACTGTGCGCTTTATTTAGATCTTGGTCGTTGGATGTAGGTGTACAGGGGGATGTAAAAAGCGGTTATGTTTGGATTCACTCGGCAGTTGAATAAGTTCTGGAAACTGGCTGCTCAATCAGTTGTAATGAAGCCCGTAAGACCAGAAACGCATCATTCGATTGATATCTTGCCATGACCAAAACGCAATATGACATCTAGTTCCATAATGCAGCGTCAATATCATATTGATTTAATGTGTCTCCAAACTCATGGTGATTATTTATTTTATTGTATTGGTTTTGTCTTAGGGAGCATCTGCACAGCTTCAAAGCAATTTGCATCAATATATCAGAGGAACTCAAGCCCCTCAGACTCTTGGTGGAGAAAACGCACGCGGGTGCACACACACAACACAAATGCCCTTTTACAATCTGTGACAAGAAAAGAAAACAAGCAGCCAGTGATTTAGTCGTCTGTGGGGGAACAATTTGCACTATGGCCCCCTTTTTTTCCACTGCTATGGATTTTTAATCGCTGTCCCGTAGCAGCCCCAGTGCTTGGTGTCTTGCAGACAGAAGAGAAACTTTGTGATGCACCCCTCCACCTCCCCTGGTCTGTAGTCTGTTGTTATGGTAACAGCAGGCAGTGAAATGGCCTTTCACTAGAAAAAAATAAAAGCTCAGAGTCCCAACCCCCCTTCTCTCTCCCTCTGCTCCCTTCCTCTGGCCAGTAGCCCCACTTTCTCAGCCAAAGATCCTTTATCCACTAAAAAACTGCCAGCCAAAAGAGCCTGCAGCCTAGCAGGCTCCTCTCCTCACTGACAGGAGCGGTACACTGCTGCTCACTGATGGAGCACAGTGCAGTACCTGGCAATGTCTGGTTATTAGTCCAGATTGCTCACAACAGCACAGACCTTTCCCTTTATACATGTCTTAAGAAAATCAGGCCTTGAGACGGCAATAAGCAGCCCGCAGCTTTATGTTTCACCTCTACCGTGAAATCCCAGCTCTGCTACAGTCGTATCTTCCTGTGAGTCTAGGTGGCTCCAGCAGAGTGAAAAATGCTTGGAATTTGCAAACCCAGGACTTTGGGCCTCAAGTTGTTTAGCTTTTTTTTTTTTTTTTTTTTTTTCCTTTCCTTGGCCTGGTATTTACAGCTCAGTGTCTGCAGTCTGGGCCGAGGTTCACAAGTGTAACATGGATTTAGATTTGTGATGAGGTACCAGCTTGTTGAGCTAGCACTTGCATAATATACAGAGTACAGCAAATGCCATAATATCCTGACTATTAAAACTGTTGTTTAAATGGGCCTGATTATGCTTTTTCTCATCTTCTGTCATGCATATACTATTTAAATGCTGATAACATGGCACAAGTTTCAGAAGAGGTCTGTGAATGTGCAGCTCCACCCACCTACTGTTCAAACCTTCAACCAGATTAATGTTGAGATAAATGAGCATTAAAAAAATCGCTTTAATGTTCCTCTGTTTAGTGCAGACATATAAGATGAAGGACTGGGGTTTCTGTAGTGTTAAAGCCAGCTATGGATTACCTGCCTAACCTCACACTGTCACTAAGCTGTGGGGTAAATTCTCTTTACTTTGCTTTATGATTCTAGAACCATACTGTGCATGAGCATGGCAGAATCTGTCCTTAAATCAATGCAGTAATTGGTGGATCAGAGTTGGGTTCTGTGGATTATGATGGAGACAAAGATGAGGGACTGAGAATGGTCTGGTGAATTATGAAGGCGAGAGTCATTTACAGCTTTTGTGGCTCTTGTGCTGGCTGTCGGTGCAGCAGCCTACGTACTGTAGCAGCTTGTGTAAGTGCAAAGATTTCCCGCAGCTCTGAAGTGCCTGAAAATTGTCCTGTCTAGCTGAGTCGGGAGAAGTGAACCTGCTGTATTTGTACTAATGAAATGACGCCACCACGTCAAACCACCGGATGTGTTTGATAGACAACTGAGGTAAGCAGGCCCCCGTTTAAGCCTGGCAAATTGCATCAGGATAGGAAGCAGGATGACAGAACAGTCTAAGCGAGTCTAACAGGACACATCTGTGACCGCAGCAGTGGCTGGCAGGGACAAGGCTGAGCGTCTGTGTTCAGTCACCGGAATTCGATCATGAATGCATTGAAAGAGCAGTCATCCAACACATACAACACTCACATTGTGTCTTTCTGTAATTTCAAATGGGTCATGAACTTTGAAATTTGGATTAACTACAAGTGCGGATTGTTCTACAATCCACACTAGAATCAGAGATAAATATCTGTGTGTTTATTCTGACTTGGAAGTTCGAATATTAATAGAATCCATTGCTACTTTAAGGTGTTCATGATCGCCATAGCTATATACTTTAGGTTTATTTATATAGGCACTATTCACACTAACACTTTACTCAAGGCACTTTATACTTCAAGGTAAAGATCCAACTAAATTGAGAGAAAATCCCAACAATCTGATGATCCCACATGAGCAAGCACTTTGCGACTGCAGGAAGGAAGACCTCCCTGATAACAGGAAGAAACCCTCTGGTAGACCATGGGTTAAGAAGGGTGCGACTGGTTTTGGGGGAGGGGACAAGAGGAGAGAAAGATGGAGAGACCAAGACAAAAAACAAACTCTGATTTCCTAAAATAAAGGCTACGCGCTTTGCGAGCAAGTTCCACTTCCCCCCCCCCCCCCCCCCCCCCCCCCCCCCCCCCCCACATTCTTCGATTTATTAAAAAAAAAAGTGCTTGTGTAATCTCGTCATGAGCCCAAAACCATCAGCTGCTGATTCAACGTGTCAGTGCCTCAGCAAGATGTCCACCCATCCTGTGACTCACCAAATACCGTCAATGCTGCTTCATCAGTTAAGATCTCCTGCCTTTTGTTACTGCGGTATTAACGTATTAATACGTTGTTTTTATTGTCTCATGTGTGCAGCGAAGATTGCTTAGAGGAGTCTGCAGTGTATCACTGGTTAGTATTTAAATGGATCACTGGAGACAGTAAGATGAAGCTGAAGTGGGTTTTTAGTCTGGCATATTCGACTAAGAATCAGCTGGGGGGGAGTGTTCTTACAGCGAGCCGGTCTCTCCACCCTGAATCGTACTGTAAAATGCCAGAGGCCTGTGTTACTGGAACTAGAATCAACATACCTTGCTACCTCTTGGCCATTGTTCTTCATTTCTCGCAGGAGGCACATACATCACTCTGACTTCTCTTATTTACAATGGTTTGCTCCCTCTCTTCGTTGCCAACAGGATATTGGTCAGTGTCTTGAGCTCCTCCTTTCACTCCCAACCTTATCTTTTCCTCCATTATCTTTATTGTAACTTCCCTTCCCTCTGCTTCCAGAGATAGTTTTGGCAGTCTTGAAGAGATGCAGCATATGGCTCCATTCCTCCCCCAGGGCTTTTCTGTGGCCTTTACAAGATGCCTTAAACAATGAAAATATTATTATTCTCATCCTTTATTATTTAATCATTGGGACAATAAACATTAAAAAATGCCAACTGCATAATTAATTAATTAATTCTCTGGCTTAAAGAACTTGTTCCACGGTTAAGCAGCACTTGAATATTGATCTTTAATGAAATATTTGTCTCTTTATTATAAACTGCAAACATGCTTCAGTTAAAGTTGATTCTGTAATGTTGTGAAAGGGGAATTATGTTAATTTGCAGCTCCATATTTTTATTCTTGGACTTTTCTTGGACATTGGCACAACCCCAAAGGTGATCCTTTGCATGAAACAAGCTGCTTTAACTCTGTTTCTCTACTTTTAAAGCAGCTTTCTTATGATTGGCTGTCCCAAACAGAATGTATCTGGCTGTGGTTTGCGTTGCATTAACTGTTTAAGAATTACAGCCATTTTCATACATGGTGCCCAGTTTTCAGAGGCTCAATTTGTGCCTGATTAAGTGAGGCCAGTTTCCTCATTATTAGATGACAAATTAGGCAGACAAATGTTGAACTTTCATGTAGTTGCTTTTCACTGGAACTCTTAATATGAAGTCCAAAGAGATGTTGCTAAAACCAAAATAAGCCTATCAGAAACTGTTACGGCCCCTGGCCTTGGATGAAGTGAGGCTGCCTGCTTTATGCAAATTCGAGTGTGGCAACACGATTTGCTGCACAAAATTTTACGATTGGACATTGTTGATTTGTCCTGAAGTTTTACAATCTGGTACATTCTTAAAAAGAATGAACGCACTGACCAGCTCAAGAATTTCACAACATCTAACCAAGTCATGAGCACTCTCAAGCTGATGGAGGTACCATTGTTAAGATTTACAATCAAAACATGTCTTCATGAATGGAAATACAGGGTTTACAAAAAGGTGCAAAACACTGGTTACGCTTGAGAACATGAAAATGAAACCAAGATGAACTTGTACCAGAATAGTGGGAAGAGAAAAGTGTGGAGAATGAGGAGTCATACCTCATTTTCTATCAAACACGAGGATGGAGGCATTGTTATGGCATGGGCATGTATGGTTAGCAGTGGAACTGGGTTACTAGATGATGTGACTGCTGATAGAAACAGCAGGAGGAATTGTGAATTGTATAGGGATATACTCTCTGCTCACATTCATTCAAATGCAGCAAAACAGATTGGATGATACTTCATGGTGCAGATGGATAATGACCTGAAGCATATTGCAAAAGCAACCCAAGAGTTCCTCAAGGCAAAGAAATATGAAATTCTTCTTCAGTGACCAAGTGAGTCACTCGATCTCAACCCAGCAGAGCAGATTTTCAGTTGTTAAATACAAAACTGAAGGTAGAAAGATCCTCAAAGAAGAAGCAACTGAAGGTGGCTGCTGTAAAGGCCTGGCAGAGCATTTTAAGGGAAGAAACTGAATTTTGTGGTCTGCATCAGTTCTGTCTTTTGATTGGTCACAGGACTGTAGGTCTCGAAAACAACAACAAAATCTAAAAAGAAGCCAAAAAACTGCAAAAAACTAACAACTGTGTTTGGTAATAACTACATGTCCCCCCCCCCCCAAAAAAGTGACTAACCACTGTACACATGAAAATACTGATAAGCGTAGCCTATGCTAAAGCTAGCACCTGGTATAAGTGAAAATCTAAAAATATTTTGGATATAATTAATTAAGGATAATTCTATTTTTCTTTGGAAGCAGCCCCTCTGATCACCCCAGGCTGAACACTGCTGCATCCTTCCTGTTTTGGAGATGACATGATTTAAATGGCTCAGCGGTCATGATTTGTTTTCCTGCTCTATCAGCCAACTGCGAGATAGTACAGTCCTTGTGATGAGCAGAAGGATTCCTTTCCGCTTGCCTCAGACTGCATAATGCAGTCAGTTCAGTCATCAGAGGGAGAGTGCATGTTTCTGTCTGTCCTCTCAGTTCAGTTAGTTTGACAATGTGTGCAGTAATTCCTCTATTCAACCAAACTGGACTTTTTCATGTTTGTTAGTTTTGAGGCAAATGTGTGATGTTGTGTTGACTTGTTCTCATTAGGTTTGCTTTATTAAAATTTTCTAATGTGTTCTTGGTTTTAGTGAATCTCTTGTTGTTGTTATTTTTTTTAGTTTTTTTTTTTTTTTTAGTGGTAATTAAACTTTATTTACAGCTAGCTGCTTAAAATGATGATTAAATACACTGTCAAGGTCCAGTCGAGCTTTAATAAAATTAAGTATTAGAGATGTAATGATAAGTACAATGACAGCATTACTATTTATATCATAGGAAATTCTGGAAATTATTGTCAGCTTGTGTAAAATAAAGCTCTGTTTAGTTAACATCCAGCTGTGTGCCCACGCTTGTCCCCTGGCTCCATGTACCACCGACCAGACCTCCTGTATGGGAAAACGACCTTTAAGAGTATCCCTGGAAAACTTGAGCAGACCTGCTGCTATTTTAATCAAGTCCATGTTATGATCCATCGCTCACTACTTTCTCTTCCCCTAAAAAGCAAATGGCAGCTGCTCCCACATATATTTTCTCACCACATTTTAAGTTGTTGCAACAAAAGCATAGTATTAAAGCAGGAATATTGTGCTTGTGGCTGAGTTTTGCTTTCACAGCCCCAATTCTGTAAAAGTCAGGATGCTGTGTAAAAATTAAAATAAAGAGAATGAAATGCAGTTCTGTTTTATAGCTTTATGTGTCACCTTATGCATATCTCTCACAAACTGGCTGCAGCTGTTCGCCTGTGAATGAGGATGGGCTCACTGACCAATAATTAATTTTTAAGTACTTTTATTACAAAATGTACTATACTGTGTATACTATGTATACTAAATATACATACAAAATGTGTCTGCCAGCTGAATGCAATTTTCTCTTATCTATGATACAGTCTATAATAATTAATGTACTACAGTGTATTTGCATTTATGTAGGCCTTTTCTAGTCGTACTGACCACTCAAAGTACTTTAAACTACAATTTCCAGTTAACTAACAGTGCTTACTAAAAAGTGTTGGGGGGTTTTCAGGGTACAGGTTCCTGCTCATCTAGATGAAATGGGTAGCAAACAAACACATATATACTACTAGCTACAGCTCTGTCATCTGGTATACTTCTGATATATCATTAGCTCCTACCCTTTTTGTTTTTGTGTATATGTGAAGACATGTCTGTGGTCATACTCTTTCTTTAAATGTGATTGCATCTGTGTTGTCATTTTTATAAACTGTTTAGCCATTTCTTGGAAATGTACTTGTATCTGTTTCCAGCTACTGACTAGCTTACTGACCGTTATATGATACTCCACCACTGTAAAATGGGGTAACATAATTAAGCTAAAGGTTCTCACTTTTATTTCCTCAAAACTGTTTTTTAGCTGCAGAACCTGGGCGTAAACCCAGCCAACATTGGGTTCAGCTATCTGACGATGGAGTCGGACAAGTTCATCTGCATTCGTGAGAAGGTGGGCGAGCAGAACCAGGTGGTGATTGTGGACATGTCGGATCCCACCAACCCAATCAGGAGACCGATTTCTGCCGACAGTGCCATCATGAACCCCGCCAGCAAAGTCATCGCCCTCAAAGGTATGATGATGACGACGCATATAGAAATGACACAACACATTTAGGCAGCAGTGGCCAATAGATGAGAAATACTGTATTGTTCTGAGGCAAAAGAAAGTCTGTTGGCTTTTATTACTGGTGGCCCTATATTAAGCGCAAAGTATTTTATTATTGTTTAAAGTCCCAGAATGAAGTCTGCATGGCCTCTGCACTGTTTATTTGCTTCTAGTTTTAACAGATTTAGCCGTTTACTAGAAATGCTGTGGGAAAGTCGCAGCAAAGATTAATGCCTGTCAATGTTGTAAATATGCCGAGTGCACTCACATCTATTACCCAGTGTAGTAAATTGGTTGTGAAAATTGATCGCCTGTCACTGAAACGAACCCTTAGAGCACAAACACAAGCGCTGATCAGGATGATTTGCTTATAATGCTTCTCTCTCTCCCTCCTCCCCCTTCCTCCCTCCCTCCTCCTTCTAAGCACAGTATTCCCTGTTTGCCCCTTTCCTTATGGTCTATCTTTGTCTTCTCATTCTTACCTGATTGACACTTTGCTTTTTCTCCTTTGCTTTCTGTCATTTCTCAGACGGTGAGTTGCTTTCTGTCTGTCTACCCGTCTGGCACGCTGTTGTGATGATACACTGGCCATGTCTCTCTCATAAAAGCTATCCCCTGTATCCCTTTTAACTATGCACATCTATTTCGACCACTGATCAATCAAAACACAGATGGCTACAAGAAAGGCACCTCAATATCACACGCACACCCACACTCCAGCCTAATCTTCTGGCAAATGCCCTACTTTTATGAGAATTGCACATGTGTTAGCATGACTTGTATGCTGGTAGATGTGTATGTGTGGTATGCATCATCAGATGTTATACAGTGAGAGGAGTCGGGGCACTCTTTGTGCACCTTTGCTCGCCTCTGTGAGCGTGTGCCAGCAGCCGTAATCAATGTTCAGATCTTTCCTTCCTGCACATAAGGGATGCCATTTATGTATCGTAAAGGCTCTGTGTTTGCAAGTTTGTACAGCAGCTCTAGTATTTACATGAGTCATGCATTACATCACCTGTTTGTTTTTCATTAAGTATTTTGGGTAAATGGAGGTTGTATCTGTGTTTAGTCAATTGTGACATTTTCAAAAGCTGCCGTCTGCTTTCTGTAGCTGCGGGTCAGGTCACTCAGTAAAGAGTGGTGCTTCCCTGGCTTCCGAACAATATCGAGCAGTTCAGATATAATTTTTATTTGCTCTTTATTTCTGACACAAGTTTTGAACACTCGTGTCAGAAATCTCCCTCGGTTCCCCATTACACTGGTGCTCACAGCACGGAACAGTAGTTACATTAAAGAAAATCATCAAGTCTTGGCTGAAACTAGGTCTTCGCCACTCGAAATAATCAAAAGAACAAGCTATTAAAACGTTTCCTCAATGAATAAATAGTTCCAATTAAAAGTAGCTCTATTTATTTTCTAACTATTTCGAGGCAGACATGTTCATCTGCCGGTCTGTGTGTTACTCAGAACAGCTATTTAATTTGTTGTTTGGAGTTATTTGACGACTTCTTTCTTGCCTGTTTCGTCTCACGTCTCTGTTTCTTTACCGACCCTCAGCTGCCAAGACGCTGCAGATCTTCAACATTGAGATGAAGAGTAAGATGAAGGCTCACACCATGTCAGAGGAGGTCATGTTCTGGAAGTGGATCTCTGTAAACACCGTGGCTTTGGTGACAGATACTGCCGTCTATCACTGGAGCATGGAGGGGGATTCCCAACCGACTAAAGTATTCGATCGGCACGCCAGTCTGGCCGGATGTCAGATCATTAACTACAGAACTGACGAACAACAGAAGTGGTTACTGCTGATAGGGATTTCTGCACAGGTATGAAAGCACAGATGATATAAACATTTTCTGTGAAAGGAATATTTATCTCTCCGATCCCTGTTTATAGCCTTATTGGACAAAAGATCACACAAAGAACACTTTATCTGAGGTCAACTTTTGTTTTCTTCACTGGGCTGGAAGGTTTTGGCTGTGAGCAGGTACACACTGGAAAGCAAAAGAATTGTTTTTACCACACTAAGTTTTGAAACCTTTAGCTATTGTGCGACAGTGAATTAGCTTTAAAAAAAAAAAATCTGCATTCCTAACCAATGACTGGATCATCTACTTTCTACAGGAACCAATAAACTTGGAACTTCATCACTTCCCATATTTGTTTGCTCACTGAAGGGGAGGATAAAGAGATCAAGCAGTTATGCCATTGTATTATGCCAATAAGGGTGTATAATGTCATTAAAAAGAAAAAACAATTTAGTCCAGGAACACATAAAAGACAGATTCTGAGAACAGTGGCATGAAATTCTAACAATTAAGCTTCCCAGAAATTTCTGCTGTAACCAGCCTCGCAGCATTTTATCCTTCTCTTACACAAAGAGTCGGTCATGGTTTGCAGCTGGAAAAGGGTAGAGTGCCTATTCCAGGTCAGAGTTGCTGTCCCAAGTGAAGGAGTCTATGTATCTCTGAGTCTTATTCACAAGTGAGGGGAGCAGGAGACTGACAGATGGATTGGTGATGAGGATGCTATTCCGGTCTGTTGTGGTAAACAGAGCTGAATGTAAAAGTGAAGCATTTACCAGTTGATCATCCCTACCCTCAGCTATGGTCACAAGCTTTTGGTAATAACTGAAGAATACAAGAAATACGTTTTGTCTGAAGGATCAAGCGGAGGTGGTTCTGGTATCAGACTAGGATATTTTCTGTTGGGCAAGGTGTTCTGGACATGTCATAGTGGGAGGAGATCAAAGAGTAGGACACGCTGCAAAGATGACATCTCTTTGCTCGCCTCAATGAGATGGAGGAGGCGGTTGGGGAGAGGGAGGTCTGGGCTTCTCTGCTTAGGTTGCTGCACCCTGTGACCTGCCCCTCAATAGGTGAAAGAAAAATGGATGGACAGATGTCTTTTTTTGCTGACTTGCTGAATCTCAATAAGAAAATCAATACACCACTCTTTTTCTGTTTTTCTAAAGGAGTCTGGATCTAGAGGACTATGTCAAAGTATGACAACATGCATACATATTTCAAAGTGAACTTGTTTTATATGTATATGTAAATCAAATAAGCAAACAGTTTGTTTACCCACATCTAACCAAATGCACAGATAATACCTACCATTTGTTCATACACATACAAACACACTGCCTGAATTTTAAACCTGTATATTTGATCCTTAATGACTTGAACATATCAATTTTTTTCCCCCACCCTTTTTTTTCCTTTTTCCTTGTCCTCCAGCAAAACCGTGTGGTCGGAGCAATGCAGCTGTACTCCGTTGACAGGAAAGTGTCCCAGCCCATCGAGGGCCACGCTGCTGCCTTCGGGGAGTTCAAAGTGGAGGGAAATGCCAAACCTTCCACTCTCTTCTGTTTTGCTGTGCGCTCACAGGCTGGGGGAAAGGTGAAGGCCATTCGAATGTACCCATGATGCTATCTGTGTTTTTAGCTGCTGAGCAAACTGCTTTGAAGTGCCTTGAAAGAGTAATGTTTATGTTAGAATCCTATGAAATAACTTTTATGCGTCATGCCTTTTGGTTAAAATTGAAGTTCCTATATGGTAGCATCAGGAAAGTTTATTTAATGTACAAATCCTCAACTGTGATGTTCTTTTTGGTCTCATTTGCTGTACTGTTGTCTTGGTTTACTTCTACCAGTTACACATCATCGAAGTTGGTCAGCCAGCTGCAGGAAACCAGCCATTTGCTAAGAAAGCTGTGGATGTGTTTTTCCCACCAGAGGCCCAGACAGACTTTCCTGTTGCTATGCAGGTAAAGAAAATGAGGCTGCTTCTACTGTACTCTGCTCACCACATTATGGGTCACTCCTGAATGTTTCTCTTTCTAATTATTCTCCTCAGATTGGTAGTAAGCATGGCGTAATATACTTGATCACAAAGTATGGTTACATTCACCTGTACGACCTGGAGTCTGGAGTGTGTATTTACATGAACCGAATCAGTGCTGAGACCATCTTTGTAACCGCTCCTCACGAAGCCACTTCGGGAATCATTGGTGTCAATAAGAAGGGACAGGTGAGAAGCAAACGGGCAGTGAGTGTGTGCAGAACAAATTCCCAAGTGAAATGTTTATTGACTGTAATGACTGTAATGTTTTGGCAAGCTATGCCTGGCAGACATTCTTAAGAAACTGGACTGTTAACTGGACACATTTCTTAAGTTTAGTTATTTTTACTGTGCAGTTCTTAATTATTATCTGTTCCTTTTTTATTATAGGTTTTGTCAGTATGTGTGGAAGAGGAGAATATTGTAAACTATGCCACCAACGTGCTGCAGAACCCTGATCTCGCCCTGAGGATAGCTGTCAGGTCAAACCTTGCTGGGGCAGAGGAGCTTTTTGCTAGGAAGTTCAACACTCTGTTTGCCCAGGGAAGTTACTCAGAGGCTGCGAAGGTTGCTGCATCAGCACCCAAGGTACGCCTGTCTCTGCTGCCATTTTGTCATTCTTGCCTATGCTAATATGAACCAGGTGTGGGTGAGAACTGCACAAGGAGTCTTGCATTTGCACAGAATCAAATTGTCAAATATTTTTCTGTTGGTGCTTAAAACTATGACAGTTACACACACTGTGATTCAGCACTGAAAAACGAAACCCAAAAAGAATCCCGTGTATGTTAATGTGAAAACACTGCAATAAACATGAAGTTCTCCTTCAAAACATTTCATGGAATCTGCTTTTGTTTTGTTTTTTACTCTACGACTAATAATTCCTTCATTCTTTGATGTCTTTCCTCGCCTCAGGGTATCCTGCGAACAGCAGAAACCATCCGCAAGTTTCAGAGCGTCCCGGCCCAGCCGGGTCAAGCCTCTCCACTGCTGCAGTACTTTGGTATTCTTCTGGACCAGGGCCAGCTCAACAAGTTTGAGTCTCTGGAGCTGTGCAGGCCTGTCTTGCAACAGGGCCGCAAGCAACTACTGGAGAAATGGCTGAAAGAGGACAAGGTATAACTGGAGGATTAAAGAAATGAGGCAGATTTGTAGATATACAGTTATTTTATTTATTTTACAGTGACCAGTGTAAGTGAAGTAGCTTTCCTCCTCTTGTGTTGTAGCTGGAGTGCTCAGAGGAGCTGGGAGACCTGGTGAAGGCCTCTGACCCCACTCTCGCTCTTAGTGTGTACCTCAGAGCAAATGTCCCCAACAAGGTCATTCAGTGCTTTGCAGAGACTGGCCAATTCCAGAAGATAGTGTTGTATGCTAAAAAGGTAATCGGAAGGCTTATTGTGTTTCCATTTAAATTTTGAGCATTGCACAAATGGCAGGCATGCAGTATGTTTATAGTATTGCATTGATGCTTGAAAGTGCATTTTTATCCTTCTGCGTTCGCGTAGGTGGGATATACCCCAGACTGGGTGTTTCTGCTGCGGAATGTGATGCGTGTGAATCCAGACCAGGGTCTGCAGTTTGCTCAGATGCTGGTCCAGGATGAGGAACCGCTGGCCAACATCAACCAGGTAAACCCGCACAAACGTGAACGCCTCTCTCACTGGAGACATCCTGCTCGTGTGCTCCCTTTAAAATGCATGTGCCTGTTTAGCCTTATACATGCACGCTAACGCACAAAGTGCCCAGTGTGGGAGCCTACATATGTGTTATTCCAGATGTGGCAGCAATGCCAGGAATTCACTGAGTCAGTCACCCTCTCCTCCCTTTAAAGCCACATCATCACTCCGCTCTGTCCTAATCTCAAACAGGGAAGATGATGACTTTATGAAAAGTGATGGTGTTAAGGCGACCTTTGCTTTTCGGATGTGAGCGTTTCATGTTTAAGGACATCTGCAAAACAGAAACATCTGGCTGCCGGGCCTGTGGTGTTTAATAGTGTGCAACTCAAGCCTTTGCATGCTAACTCAAATCATTGTTCACAGATGGTCTGAAATAAAATTTAAAAAAAAAAGAGAACTTTGTCTAGCTATTTGTGTTTTGACTGCTCTTTTCTCTCATGCTCTTTGGTAGATTGTTGATGTGTTTATGGAGGGTAGTCTGATCCAGCAGTGCACCTCTTTCCTATTGGATGCTTTAAAGAACAACCGCCCAGCAGAAGGTCACTTGCAGACACGTCTGCTTGAGATGAACCTAATACACGCCCCCCAGGTGAATGTTAATGTTCAGACTCTCCTGCAACCTTTTCTTTACTAATGTTAAATACAATGTGTTTGCTCATGTGTGCATATGCGCTGTTTTAGGTAGCAGATGCAATCCTTGGGAACCAGATGTTCACGCACTATGACCGTGCCCATGTTGCTCAGCTGTGTGAGAAGGCAGGACTACTACAGAGAGCTCTTGAACACTACACTGACCTGTACGATATCAAACGAGCCGTGGTTCACACACATCTGCTCAACCCTGAGGTATGCCTGTAGAAGGGCAATGATGCCTGTATACTGCTCTCTTGGGAGCGGCTTCATTTTACTCTTTAATGTGTGAAAATGCTTCCTGAAATGACTCCTTTTTCCTCCGTGCTCAACATGTTGCTTTACTTTCTCCCCGTTTTTTCTTTTTTCTTTTTAGTGGCTGGTGAACTTTTTTGGCTCCTTGTCAGTTGAAGACTCTTTAGAGTGTTTAAGGGCCATGCTGTCGGCTAATATCAGGCAGAACCTGCAGCTGTGTGTCCAGGTAGCATCTAAATATCACGAACAACTGGGAACTCAAGCGTTAGTGGAGCTTTTTGAATCCTTCAAGAGCTATGAAGGTAGGTGGAGTGGTTTTTCCTCATTTTCTGCAGGTTTGAATTCACACTAGATTAACTTAACCACCGTGTTGTTTCTCCCATCTCATATCTCTACAAGGCTTGTTTTACTTCCTTGGGTCGATTGTGAATTTCAGCCAAGAGCCCGATGTTCACTTTAAATACATCCAGGCTGCCTGTAAGACCGGCCAGATCAAAGAAGTGGAGAGAATCTGTAGAGAAAGCAACTGTTACGACCCAGACAGGGTTAAAAACTTTCTCAAGGTATAAAGATCCCCTAGCATATTTTTCTGATATTAGCATCTTCCAGAGTTAATTCATAATAAACCTCATGTTTCTTCTGCTTCTAGGAAGCAAAGCTAACGGACCAGCTTCCTCTTATCATTGTTTGTGATCGCTTTGACTTTGTCCACGACCTAGTTCTCTACCTTTACCGCAACAGTCTGCAGAAATACATTGAAATCTATGTACAGAAGGTAAGATCTACAGTTCGGGTGACTTTATACATAATCTGATTATTATCTAGTTATCGTTATCGAGCTGCATGATGCTTCTCTATTTTGAATCCTACCCACTTACTTTCAGGTCAACCCCAGTCGTTTACCAGTGGTGATTGGAGGTTTATTGGATGTGGATTGTTCTGAGGATGTTATTAAGAACCTGATCATGGTGGTCAGAGGGCAGTTTTCCACTGATGAGCTGGTGGACGAGGTAGAGAAAAGGAACAGGTAAGACTAAAGGGTAAAACGATTTCCTGTCATCTCTTATAGCAGCTTCTGAAATGACCTGGCCTTTAATGCGCAGGTATCTTCATATTCTGTATAGTTTTTCATATTTATATCCTGTTCATATCCTTTACATAGCTTGTACTCACTACAGCCTGTACATACTTATAGTTATAGAATATTCACAACATACTTCATACCGTGTACATTATAACATACCATAATAGACCCATTTCTGTAATATACTCACATATCTATATTATTGCTAATATATATTGTAATATATCTATATCACTAAAGCACTTCTGGATGGATGCAAACTGCATTTCGTTGCCCTGTACCTGTGCATGTGCAATGACAATAAAGTTGAATTCTATTCTATTCTATTCTATTCTATCATGCTGGTACATAAAAGCTGTTAAATCTAACTTCTGTAGGAATGAGTTTAAATGATAGATCAGAGTGCAAGCCATGTTTGCGGTTCTGCTGAACTACTTAGTTATGTGTGTTTTCCCCTCAAGTCATTGAAGGAAAAGAACAAATACTAACTTGAAAATTGTTTCTTTTCCAATAAACCTTGAGGCGATCAATAGTAAAGAATCATGATCTCCTTAGCTGATGCCTATAAATCCTTAAGCATTCACAAACAGGAGTGGAATACATGAATGTAAATATACAGACATTTATCTTTGTGTTTGCTCAGTGCATTCTTGTTAGTTTAATGCATACATGAAGTTGAAATTAATGTTTTAATTTTAACACCAAAGGTGATTTCTAGAGTGGATTCTCTGAGGTTGTCATTGTGTTTCATTGATACCTCAGCATCAACCAGCAGAATAACTTTGTCTCATATAATGAAGCTATTTAGTCTGTATCAACAAAGGTGGAAGTGAGAAACCCTAAAACATGACTCAATCGGCCTGCTGAGTGGACAATGCTGCCATCTAGTCTTCTGGCTGTGCATTACATCACAGGAAAAAGCTACATTGTAGCATCATCTTAGAAATGTAATGTGTGCTTTTACCAGTCCTTGCCATGAAATGAATTTTAAAAGCTTCTCCTAGGTATTATGTAATGAAGCTTTATATTAACGTACAGTTTCTGCTATCAGGTTGAAACTTCTGTTGCCATGGCTGGAGTCTCGTATCCATGAAGGATGTGAAGAGCCAGCTACCCATAACGCCCTGGCCAAGATCTACATTGACAGCAACAACACACCCGAGCGCTTCCTGAAGGAGAACCCGTTCTATGACAGCGCCGTGGTTGGACGCTACTGTGAGAAGAGAGACCCCCACCTGGCCTGTGTGGCTTATGAGAGAGGGCAGTGTGATCTAGACCTCATCAAAGTATGTAGATCACATTGTATGGCTTTAGTGTCATAGTTTAAATAATTATGATGAATGCATTTTAAACTATTTGTTCATGTCAGGTGTGCAATGAGAATTCATTATTTAAGAGTGAGGCTCGATATCTGGTACGGCGGAAAGATCCAGAGCTTTGGGCGACTGTGTTAGAAGAAAACAATCCTTTTAGAAGACAGCTCATCGACCAGGTATGGGATCCTCCACCTCTTCTTTTAAAGTAAAGCACGCAAACATGAATTGTATATATATTTTTTTTCTTTCAACATTTATTTTCGATTTTCCTCCTCTCAGGTGGTGCAGACAGCTCTGTCAGAAACCCAAGACCCAGAGGAGGTGTCGGTCACAGTGAAAGCCTTCATGACTGCAGACCTGCCCAATGAGCTGATTGAACTTCTGGAGAAAATCGTACTTGATAATTCAGTCTTCAGTGAACACAGGTACTTCAGGCTCACAGCTTATTCATGGTGATCATTTACGTGCAACCATTTTTCTAACATTTTTTTTTTTTTTTTTTTTTTGCAGAAACCTACAGAACTTGCTTATTTTGACGGCCATCAAGGCAGATCGCACTCGTGTGATGGAGTACATTAACAGGCTAGACAACTACGATGCTCCGGATATTGCAAACATCGCTATCAGCAACGAGCTCTTTGAAGAGGCGTTTGCTATTTTCAAGAAGTTTGATGTGAACACCTCAGCCATACAGGTAAAAACAAACCTAATCCTGCTAAAACTGCACTGATGCTGGAGGTCGAAGTTACAGTAAGCTAAAGTTACTAATCACAGAACCTTTTCTCTGTAAAAATATACATTAATATGTGCATTTATTTTACTCAATTAAGTACAAATTTCCATTTCTTTTTGTAAAAGAATTTGTTGCGACATTTGATGTTTATATTTCATGTGTCAGGGTATACCTCATCTCTCGACCTGTAAGAACTGGCATAATCTCCCGGGCCCTCCTACCAAAGTTAGAAAAACATTTAAGAAAATCAATGGATTAATGAATGAATTGATATTTACCTTTCCTAAATCCGGGCCATTAAAAGTACTTGTGGGTAAGCCCTTTAACTAAACTAACAAAGTCATTTGCCAATGATAGCAGGTTTCATCAGTTTCTCTTAATCACTGTGAATTTAGCACAATAGTGAAAACGAACGAGCCTTAAAAATGCTAGTCCTATTGTTTTATCTCATGTTGGCTCATAGAATATAGCCATCTCTTGTTTATTTATTTTTTATTTTGTATCCCTCTAGGTACTGATAGAGCACATAGGGAACTTAGACCGTGCCTATGAGTTTGCGGAGCGCTGTAATGAGCCTGCAGTGTGGAGTCAGTTAGCAAGAGCCCAGCTGCACAGAGACCTGGTCAAGGAAGCCATTGATTCATACATAAAAGCCGTTGACCCGTCAGCGTACATGGAGGTAGTCAACGCAGCCAGCAAGAACAGTACGTTTTTGATTTACAGGTAAAACATGCTAATGGTGTTTATCAGTCTTGGGTCTGAGCTGATCTGTAGTGTGTTGCTGTTTCTAGATAACTGGGAGGATTTGGTGAAGTTTCTACAGATGGCTCGGAAGAAAGCCAGAGAGTCTTACGTGGAAACGGAGCTGATCTTTGCTTTAGCTAAAACTAACCGTCTGGCTGAGCTGGAAGAATTTGTCAGCGGGCCCAACAATGCTCACATACAGCAGGTAAAAAAAACAACAACAAAAGTTCCAGCTGTAGTGTTAAAGAGATGTGTAGCTGTTGCAGAATGTGCTTTTTGCTCTTTGCCAGAAAATGATTGCTATCTATATATTCATCATCTGATCTCTACCTCTCCAGGTGGGCGATAGATGTTATGAGGAGGGTATGTACGAAGCAGCCAAACTTTTGTATAACAATGTGTCCAACTTTGCTCGACTTGCATCCACATTAGTCCACCTGGGAGAGTACCAGGCAGCTGTGGACAGCGCCAGGAAAGCCAACAGCACACGGACATGGAAGGAGGTAACAGGCGCAAAAACATTTTCTAGTATAATTACAGGTCTCCGCTTTGTCTGATTAATTTAAAAGACATGGGGAAACAATGCCGTAATTCTATATTGAGCATAACTGAATCAATATAGTGGCGAATTACAAGAGTAGTCATTTCAAGGCGCTTTATTTTTGTGACATTACAGACAGAAGCCCCAATGATCACACGGTTCCTTACAAGCAAAAGAGATGGATGGTAAACAAAAACAGGACAAAACAAAATGTCAGTGACATGCAATAGTGGATATAAATATAAATAGTGCTTATAAATGCATGGGGAAAAAAACAGAAAGTGAGGGAGAGAAACGCACTATGGCTACCCAGCAGTCTGAGCCTGTCATAAACAAGATTTATAAAACTACTTAAGGGGCTGATTTAACAGCTTTTTTTAATTTTTATTTTATTATTAGTTTTGTTTTATTTCTGTGGATATAAGATTGAAATTGAGTGATTTTCTTGCTGCAGTTTTTATGTTATTGTTACAGCTTTTAATTCAGGTCACCTCAGTGTTTCTAATGTAGTCACTTCATGTAAAAAATGACAGATTCTTGATGATTAGAGGATTACACGAAAAGGTAGCAAAACACAGGATATGATGATATGAATGATAGAAGTGGTCCTCTGTTTATCGTTGGCTATCTCCAGTTTCATGCATTAATTTCTTTTCAGGTATGTTTTGCATGCGTGGACGGCGAGGAGTTTCGTCTGGCACAAATCTGCGGCCTTCACATTGTGATCCATGCTGACGAGCTGGAGGACCTTATCAGCTACTACCAGGACCGCGGGTACTTTGAGGAACTCATTGCTCTGCTCGAGGCTGCTTTGGGTCTGGAGCGGGCCCATATGGGTATGTTCACCGAGCTCGCCATCCTGTACTCAAAGTTCAAACCTCAGAAGATGAGGGAGCACCTGGAGCTCTTCTGGTCCAGAGTCAACATCCCAAAGGTAGTGTTTCTGTTACTATATGTGCGCGTTTGCCCGTTTCAAAACTGTTCTTTCTTTTGTCGGATCAAAGAGGTTGCTTGTGTGCCATGAAATCTTTTGATTCATTACTCCGTGAACATTCTGCTTCTCATCAGCGCCATGAAAAAGGAGGCAGACAGAAAATTAATTGACTTGTTTTTCTGTCTTTTACAGCTAGTTCTTTACTGACACATTTCTGGTGACTTGCAGCAATTAAACTTTCATTTACCAGCTTTATGCAACTGTTTGTCATCTTGCACTCAAATAACCTTTTAAAAACTTTAAATATCTTTTTTTAAAAATGGTTAAAAGCATGAAATACTATTTTATTTTAATATTTTGCTAATTTCAAAAGATGTGTATTAATACATCTATATACCGGTAAATGGTTAAAAAATAATTATGCTTTGATATGAATTTTTATTTTTTTTGGCTCAGTGTGTGTGTGTGTGTGTGTGTGTGTGTGTGTGTGTTTCCCCCCTCCCTCTCAAAAAGAGTAGGTTACATAAAAAATAAATCATCTATTTGACGTCAGCCTTTCAAAGCTTCAAGACATTTTACTTCAAATATATCAAATCTATTAGACCAGCCAAACAAATCTCTGACAGTAATGAATGTTTTCTGTCTACCAGGTTCTTCGTGCTGCAGAGCAGTCTCATTTATGGGCAGAGTTGGTTTTCCTTTACGATAAATACGAGGAGTATGACAACGCTGTCATCACTATGATGACTCATCCGACTGACGCATGGAAAGAAGGGCTTTTTAAAGATATTATTGCAAAGGTAAACACGGCTATTTTCAAATGTTTATTATTTTCACAAACTGCTTACATGATCAATTGATCACTTCTTGTGTTTTTTCTTTTATCCTTTAGGTTGCCAACGTGGAGCTCTACTATAAGTCTCTATCCTTCTATCTGGATTACAAACCCCTCCTACTGAATGATCTGCTGACCATTTTGTCTCCTCGGTTGGACCACAGCCGGGCTGTCATCTTTTTTAGCAAGGTAACAACCAGCATGGCCAGCTTCACTTTTTAAAACATATATTAAATAAAATGTGTTTTTCTAAATAAACTAGACCCATTGCTGATATGGTGTGACATGGGTTGCTTTTTCTCTCTTAGATGAACCAGCTGAAGTTGGTCAAGCCTTACTTGAGGTCTGTGCAGAATCACAATAACAAGTCTGTCAATGAAGCTCTTAACAACCTGCTTACAGAGGAGGAAGACTACCAGGTTTGCCAGCCTGCTCTGTGACTTATATTGATCACAACACGTGATGTAAAACACAAAGAGCTCAAATATGTGACCTATTTGTTGCCATTTTTTTGTCGCTTTTGTATTATTTACTGTGTTGTAAGCATTATTTACAATTTTTTTTTTTTAGACATTCAAACAAGTATGGCAATCAAATGCTACAAAGCTAAAAAAAAAAAAAGAGTAATATCTGTGTAAAGAAAGTCATAAGGATATAACCTATGGCCTGGCTGTAAATCGCAGGTGATTTTCTAGCCCCTCTCGTAGCCACTGATAGCAGCGGTTCCAATTTTAGACGTAGCAATTTTGTTTTGCTGTGATGACGCCTGCTTTTTCACACCAGCACCAGTCTCTTTATGTTGAAATCCACAGAGCCAGTTATGGATTGAGGATAGACATCATACTGGTGTAAATGGGTACAGGAAGCAGTGCCCAGGACGCTGTTACCTCTGGATCTCAAATGCAATGCATTTCTATCCGTGTATCATCCACAGGGATTGAGAGCCTCCATTGATGCTTATGACAACTTTGACACCATCGGGTTGGCTCAGAGGTTAGAAAAGCATGAACTGATTGAGTTCAGGCGTATTGCTGCTTATTTGTATAAGGGCAACAACCGCTGGAGACAGAGCGTGGAGCTTTGCAAGAAGGACAAGCTATACAAGGTAATGAAAAAAATAATAGAAAAGCTCTTAAAAATACAGACGACTTTTAAAAGGTTCCATTTCCTCAATGTACCTATAGATGGCAGTGTTTGTTTACTTCACAGGAATGATTCTTTTGGCTAATTTCTCACACTTGAAGATAAAGGATTTTATCTTTCACTCAGCCATGTGAATGAGATACATTTTTGTCTCTTCTAGGATGCCATGCTGTATGCAGCGGAGTCTAAGGATGCTGAGCTGGCAGAGACTTTACTCCAGTGGTTCCTAGAGGAGGGCAGGAAGGAGTGCTTTGCTGCCTGCCTGTTTGCCTCCTATGATCTCCTGCACCCTGACGTGGTGCTGGAGCTGGCCTGGAGGCACAACATAATGGACTTTGCCATGCCGTACTTTATCCAGGTCATGAGAGAGTACTTCACGAAGGTTGGTGCTGACAATCAACACCAGGAGTTTATTTGATGTCAGCTTTACCACTAAAATAGATTTCACTATTGTGTAATTTTAAGAAGAATATGTGGTGTTGGTGATGTAATATGTCTGTGATTTCTGAGAAACAGGTCAAACATATATGGTGAGACAAGAAGGCAGAGACTAAGGCCTTCTTAAGTAATAATATTTAAAGGGACAGTTCAGCCCATTTTTTTTTTCCCTCTGGCCTGCAGTGCTGTTTGTCCATCTATATTAGCCGGTGTAGTTTGCTCAGCAGAAGGTAATTTCCTATATGAAAGTGCTCACAACAAGATTTGTGCAATTATTTTGTGCAACTAGGTCAATACTTCTGGGAAAAGGCGTTAATGTCGAGTTTGTCGTATGAAATTTTTTTTGGCACTTTAAGAACCACAAGACACTAAAAGTGTCATTTAGTTCTGTTACATTCAAGCCTTCAAGCGACGATGTCACCACAGCTTGTATTTCCAAAACCATGCAAATACCATCAAAACGATCTAGATGGATTTTTAAAAAAAAAATCACTACAAGCCAGAGTGAAACATGTAAATCTTCATAATGACCTTTAAGTATATTTGCCAGTGCTACCTGCAGATATGTGAGGTCATGTCTTTGGGTTCTTTTCCAGGTTGATGAGTTTGCAGCGAAGGTGACGGTCTCTGGCCCTTTTTATTTAAAAAAATTCTCTTCTGTGTTCTGTCTGTCTGTTTTTCCTGTAACTTATCTCTTAGGTTTCTGATGTAGGAACCTAGCATGGACTGTAGATTGAATTTGGCCTAACTAGGTCTGGTCCTGGAGAACTGTAGTAGTGTGCAGGCTTTTGTTCCACTTGTGCCAGTACATGTTCAGATTAAGCAGGTTTCCCTCCAGTGAGCCCTAATCTTAGTTATTTATTTCTCTTGGTTTTTAGCCATTTGACACAAGTTCATGAGAAATAAAAATAAATAGACACATAACTACTTTTCAGTGAAAACATTAATAAAACATCTGGCTAAATGTGGCAGTAGTATATGAGTTAGACCAGGTGAAATGAACATTTTTAACCTCCTCTTATTCCAAATTGTATTTTAGAGCCTAAATAATAATGACTTAGTGACATTGACGCAAATCTGATGCAACAGAGATGAAACATAACAATTTTTAATGGATAATGTTTACTGGTTAAAGTTAAGAGTGACTATTATAATTGAGTATATAGTCTGCATCTTAATTTTGGGTAAATATGCAGCAGTAAAGGGACGTTTGGTAGATTATAAAGTGTTTTCTAGCTGTCAAGTGCAAGAAGGTAAATGTAGTCTAAAACAAAAACTCTGGAGCCAAGGCCTGTACACTATATATTTTTTTTTTTTTTTTTTTTTTTTTTTTCTTCTTCAGCACCAGGATTAGCCTGTCCTGGCCTAACGGATACCTCTAACTTTTCTCTCTCTTGGGGCTGCATCTTGTGTCAAGTGGCATTTTTAAAGCCTTGAAACACTGTGATCTTTCCATCTGACAGAGGCTTTTTGAAAGCCCAGAAAAGAAGACAATCACAGAGAAAAAGCTGCTTTGGCTTTAGACTTGCTCGATGCACCCCCATGTTTCTAACTAAAGGTCACTTTGTTTTAGTTTTTATTGTTGAAATTAGTGCAGGGCTGCAAACAATAACCTCAAAGGTTATGTAGTGCCCTTTCCTCAGTTTGTGGAAGTCTTTTCAGTTAGTTTTAATTTTTCAGTTTAGGTTTGTTGTAGGTAAACCTTTGGTACTGGTCAAACAGGTTGGGGTGGAATCTAACAGCCAGTTTGAGCAGCTAATCAGGTAGAGAAATCCCAACCCCGCCTCACATGAAGTAGTTCAGTACATACATGTTAAACAGGCAGCTTACCCCAGTGATACCATTGTATATGCAAATATCATGTTCTTTTCTCTACACCTTTGTCCCAACTTTTTAAGAAATGTTTATTTCTTTAATTCTGACTCAACATGACTCTGCGCTGACCGAGCTTCAATTATAAACCTTCAGTATTCAGCCTTCTCCACAGTTAAAGCACAGTGCCTGATTACTCCTTTGCACTTAGGGATTAGGATTAGTGCTACAAACAATTCACAATTACTGTACGCCTGGCAAGGATGAGCTTGACCTGCGAGCCCTTAGCTTGATTTTTAGGCCAGCAGTGATAAACACTCAGTCAGGAGGGTCTGCTTGCAGCTGTGATCAGGTGCACGTTGAAGTTGTGACTGCCACTTAATCTTGTAGCACTTTTTTAATGGCACAAAATTGGAATTTAGAAACGTACTGTTTAGCTTTTGCTCTCCTTGTATTCAAATATTTCTTTAACCTTAAACCTTACCTTAATTCTTCTTTTTAAAGGGTCAATTTTACACAAATCACTAAAATAAAATATCAAAATTAAATAAAATCAACCTGCTGGTGTCGAGTTGTGATGCAATTTTGGATTTGTTGCTGCTCTGTTGGATTGATGTTAATCTGCTTTTCTTCCTGGTGCATAAAGCACTTAGCTTTTAGAAAATTAGCACCTTTCCAAATTTGTCATTGTTCATTGTTATCTGGAATTCATAAGATGCAGACCATGTAAAGACTTTTTTTTTTTTATTTTTTTTTTTTTTTAAGGCAAATTATTTACTGGTGAATATAAAAAATAAACAACAGCTTTGAGTCACAGATGGTATTTGAATGAAAGATGGTATATTAAAGCTCAGAGCAGAACCTGTTGGATTGGGGTGATAGCAGGAGTGTCACAAGTCATTTGATGCTACTAGATGTGATAAAAGGTTAAATGGTTTTATTTAATGTGATTTGGGTAAACTGACCCTTAAATTTTCATTTAACATTTTTACTGCAAGCTTTATTAGAAATTCTCACCAAACCTGCATGGCATCTTCTCACCTTTAGCTGCACTGTGAAGTGGTGATTGTAGTTTTGTCTTTCACAGATGAAGATCATATATCTTCTGTAACTGCTTGTGTTTGTCAGTGTTTATTAATTTGATGTGGGATAAGCCTTAGTGTATTTTTAAAGCTCAGGTATTAGAGTGTATGTTGTAATTTGCAAAGTTTTTGCCAAAAATCTATGAAATATGAAAAACAGATTGAGCCAACTTGAGCTTATATACTTTCTGCACGATACCTAGAATCCATAAACTCAGACTTTCTTTCAACAGTAAGCGTGTGAGTGATGTCTAATCCGTCCTCTCTTCTTTGTTGCCCTCAGGTGGACAAACTGGAGGAGGCCGAAAGCCAAAGAAAAACTGAAGAGGAAGTGACAGAACCTCAGCCGATGGTGTTCGGTAGGTTTACAGGCAGAACAGCTCACTGAGGGATGAACATTGTTGTTCCTGGATAAAGTAAATGATTTCCCCAAATGAAGCTTGGGCTATACTTTACAATGATATAATCTAGCTGATTAGTTTACCCATAATAAGTGGACACGCTTGCATTTTCTGTTATTATCTGAAACCAGCAGCAGCTGTTGCTGTGTAATTAGCTTTACACCGCCAAAAGAATTACAGGCTCATTGAGCAGCACATAAAGAAAACCTAAGTGGAAAAAAAAAAAGCCCCATAATTTTGTTTGATATAGAACAAACAAATTTAGCAGTTCAACAAAACAGTCCAGTCATGTGTACTTTCTTATAAAGACGGGGGAAAATTTTATTTTGTCTGTGTTTGTTTTTGTTTATGTGATCAGGTCAGCAGCTGATGTTGACTGCCTCTCCTTCTCCAGTGGCTACCCAGCCAGCGTATCCTGGCTACGGTTACCCTCCCGCTGCTGCCGCAGGCTACCCCGCTCAGCCCGCTTACGGCTTCAGCATGTAGATCCGCCAACTCGTCCTTCTCCTCCACCCCTCTTCCCTACACACATCCACCCACCCTGAACCACACTGCTGCTCTGGGTTTCAACTGGCTGACTGGTGGCGTACAGCCTCCTGAAATTTCGCTGGGCCTTCATTTTCCAGTGAGGCTCCACGTGAATTCACAGAAACTGCAATAGAAACTTTGTCTCTAGTTTTTCCACACCCACTTTAGAAGGGTGGCATCAAGTCTGTCGGACCCCCCCCCCCTGTTGTATTTTCCACTCAGACATTATAACTGCATCACTGATCTACACGGCATGAAGTCACCTCTCAGCTCCTTAGAGGTATTAGCATACTGAAGATAACATTAGTTGCGCCAAACCACTCTGTCATGTTGCTGTTCCATGTAGACTTTATTAACCATAGAGCAGCTTTTTTTTCTGTTTTTTTTTTTTTTTTTTTTTTTCTTTCCTTTTAATTTTAGCACTGAAGAAGAGACTTTACTGCAGAGTTTAGGGGTACCTTACTCCTAAAGCACTGTCACAGCCTTACACATTCTGATGAGGCGGCAAAACGGGCTCATTTGTTCATGTTTAATTTTGCAACTGTCTCATGTTCTGATTAGAAAGACAGTTACTGTGCAATAGTTTTATTTGTCCTTTCACAACAGGTACAAATTGTTTGCTGTATTATGGACTAAGAACACTTGTTTTATGAGGTTACAGTCTCTGTGTGCGTATGTATGTGTGGGAGTATGCGTGTAGCCTCTAAAGCCTTTGGGGGTTTCGTCACCAAAATCAAGACACACTCAATGATATCTCCACTCCTTTGCAGCTGCAAACCTTTTGCTGGGTCAGAGCGGTTGATCTCATCAGTCGACTTTTTGGAGTTTCGGTAACGGTTGTGGCAAAAAGGCTGAAAGAAAGCAGGTGAAAACGGAAAGGCGAATTGTAGACTGTGCATGTGCTGCCAAACTATAATGCTGCAACCAGGAGCACAATTTTCATGTTACACTCAAGTATATGAAGTATTACTAATGTTGAGTAAAAAAAACCAGTTATGTATGATGAAACTTTCTGATCCAACTAATGAAAAAAAACAAACAAAAGTGTGGCGAAGCTCCAACACACTCGAGATGAAAACAGGGGAATGTTAGCTCACGTCCTGGTGCCGGCTGGTTCAAGTGTCATTATTGTACTGAAAACAGTGTATAATTTAAATATATTGAAATACCTAACTAATCAAAGTATTATGGAATATGTATTGTCTATAGTGTGTTGTTGTAGTCTTAAAAAGCATAATGATTTTTGTAAGAAAATGACAAAATGCAAAAACAGCAGATGAATAAATGCCAAAATCTTGAGGTAAGGCTGCTCAAGGTAACAAAAGATGAGTTATTGACTTTATTTCATGTCAACGTCCCCATGTGATAAGCAGAGCTCTGGCCCGTCGTGGTCCCGGCACTGGATTTGTCAAAGATAAAATGCAAATAATCTGAGCTGCACACCAGTTGCTTATTTTATCTGCACAATTCTTGCATACAGAAAGAGGAATAAAGTTTACACACTGTGTGTGTTCGTGCATTGTTATTTTACATCAGGAGACACTGGGTGTGAAACATTTCAGTTGAATCAAACAAAAATTAAGAGTTAGACTACGAAAAAAGTGGACGGATAGAATTAAAATGCATGAGTGGAAATGTGTTTACTTCTCATCAACACAGCACGCTCGCAGAGGCACTGGTGCGCGTGCTTGTTCACTGTAAATACCTTCAAAGTGTTTATTCTGAACTGCTTAAGTCACATCCAAAAAGGAGAAACTAACACAAAACATAAGCTTTAAAAAATACAAAAATGGACGAACCTACTCTGAAAGGTAACTTACACTAAACCGATTTAAAAATGGAGGAAAACAGGAAAACCTAACTGCTCTGGAGGGCTCTTCCCCTCCCTGTTTTGTTGTTTTGCAAAAGAGGGTATGGAGTTTCACCTTTAAACATGGTTTACATCCATTTTTTGCTACACTGTAATTTCCATCCTCCGCTGGACTCTGACATTTTGGTAACCGAGCTGTCATTTGTCTGACTGATGGTTTCTGTCTGTGCCTCCGAGCCTCTTTGTTTGGAGAGGGTGTGGTTGGACTATCTGGACCTGTAACTAGCCGGCGAAGTCAAAAATGCTCACCATTTTCACAGCAGACAATAACAAAGGACTCATTTAGCCTATTTCTGTTTTCCTCGCTCAGCTGTAATCATCTGTTTGGAGGAAAACAGTGAGGCGAGGCTGTGCCCCGCCCTTTTTCGCTGTTGTGTGTGGGGGAAAAGTGGCCGGTCTCTCACTTTGCGCTCTTACAGCTACAGCTACACACCCGGTGTAACGTTCACTGACCGCTCGGCGGATGTTGAAGTTCATTCGCTTTAATTGGACATAAAGTTCAGCAGGATACACGGACACAAGTCTTTATCCGCCCCTTTCTGTGCTTCCGGCTTGCTTTGCTCTCTTACGTACTATCGTCGTGACACGGGGTTTCCATGGTTACAGATAACATTTATTGGATATAGAAGATCCCAACTTCCTTGACAGTTCCAGTATCCGCCCACTGTCAACACAGAGATCCGCCGGAGTCTCCACCTGAATCCAGGAAAGCTCTTCAGACTGAAGGCGACCAGGTGTTGCGCTACTATACTCTATTTGGAAAAGAAAAAAAAAACAAAAACTAAAAGAAAAAACTGCGAGCCACACTAGACTGGAAGCTTTGTTTTTAGAATTTTACTGCGTTTAATCCGGTAACTATGCAGGGTAAAGGCACTTTTATCAGCCCCTTTCACAGACCGCGGTGTCTGGCGGCAGCGGCACCGGCTGGGAAAGCGAAATTAACTCATCCGGGAAAAGCGATTCTGGCAGGTAAGCGCATCACAATCCACACGGAAAAGTCTCACATGGACACAATGCCACTCTAGTGTTAGTCACAGTTCAAGAAAGCATCCACGCCTCTTTCTTTCTACTTGGCTGTGCTATGAAGCAAAACTTTGTCGAGTCAGAAGCCAGGGAGGTTTAAAAAAGTCAGCGAGCAAAGACGCGTACAGTTTGCAGAAATGTCACTATGTTGGGATTAGAAGAAGTTATTATGAGCCAAAGGAGTACCACACTGGTTTGTATTTCCGATAAAAGCTTTCCTTTTAAATGACACGTCACACGTTTTCTTGCATGGACGTGAGTAAGTGGAGTTGCACTAATGTGTCCCAGCTTCAGTTTAGGCAGTAGAGCGTAAGATTGAAGGAAACGATCTTTAAACAAAGTTATAGCCTGTATGTCTTAAGCCACTCTAATCTGGTGCTGCTTGAATCTTCTACAAAAGGAGGATTTTATTCTTCGGTGTTTCTGTGCTATCAAATCCATCTGTGCTGTCATGGTTAGGTCAGTTTGACCCACTGCACTGACTTGATTTTTATCCTACTTATCTAAAGATCACCTTCACTGCACTTAACATAATGCGCAGTGGGCAGTCGTCCACGCACACTTGAGCCATTTAGAGTCTCGGGTTTGTGCAGTGGGCCATCAGAGCACAAGAGATGGCTTCAGGCTGTATGTTCTTCATTAAAGTACACCACTAGTCTTCTTGAAACTGTACATATTTACATTTTGCTCTTTTTGGGGGGCGTTTTAAGCAGATCTCATCACCTGAGGTTTTGCACTCAGAAATTTACACATATTTTTTACTTTTGTATGTATTCTGTCATTTTTTTTTAACTCAATACTTGCAACTGACAATTATTTGAATGGTTTATCAATCAATGTTGAGTTTTTTGGGAGTTATGGTTTAACATCTAATTTAAAAAAGGCCATTAATGGTTGATTATCTCCAAACAACTGATATCTAGATCAACTGGTGAACTTACTATTCAACAAGACTTGAGTTGTACCGAGTTGTCTCCTTTTGCCCCCTCCCCTCCAAAACCCCTCGACCTCCCTGTGTGATGATGATCAGGCTGCAGCAGCTCCGGCTGATGAAAAGCCTCTCTGAGGTGCTCCTGTATTAAGGCTACATGCTGATATTTGGCAGCACTCACACTGATTTTTCAACCCTGAGCTGCTGCAGTTGTCGCATACTGAATGTTTTATAGTTCTGAAGGAATTCTTTTTGATTGTAGATTTAAAAACACCAGCTGCTGTTTTTTTTTTTTAAATACTTTAAATAAATATAAATGTGATAAGTTACAACCTCAGTTCCAAAAATGTTGGGATATTGTGTAAATTGTAAATAAGAACAGAATGCAATGTTAATGTAGAACATAGAAAACACGTTAAAGCTTTAATATGAGATATCTTAGAATGTTGTGAAAAATATTAGCTCGTTTTGAACTTTATGTAAGCAACACACCTCCAAAAAGTTGTGACTGGCTACACAAAAGGCTGGTAAATTAAGTGACAATACAAAGAAATGGCTGGAGAAACATTTTTGCAGTAATTAACAACAGGCCAGTAAAAGACTGGATTAAAAAAAAAGAGTATCTTAGAAATTGTGTAACAATTTCAGAGTAATATAAAACTGTGAAGAATTTGATTATCTCGTCATCTACAGTGCTTATTAGAAGATCCTGGGAATCTGGGGAAATCTGTGTGAAAGGGACGAGGCCGAAAATCTGAGGGTGCCTGTGATCTTCATGTGCTCAGGAACACTTCCAGAAATCATTATCTGTGAACACAAATGGCGCCTAAAGGTCTTTCGTGCAGAAGAAGAAGCTATATGTGATCATGGTCCACAAACGCTATGTCTTCTCTGGGGACAAGTGGAAAACTGTTCTCTGATTAGAGGAATCAATACCATTGAGAGGTATTAGCAATGGTATTGACACATCCACATACCCTTTCGTGGGGTCATACATACAAATTTCATCAAGACGATGCTAAATCTTGTACTGGATCTATTACAGTAGCATGGCTTCATATTAGAAGAGCCTGGGTGCTGAACTGCGGGCAGTCCTGCAGTCCAGACCTTTTATCAGTTTAGAACTTTTGGAGCATTTGGCACTGTCTCAACTTTTTTGGGGATGTGTTGCTGCCATCAAATTCAAAATGACCTTAGTTTCTTCTTAAAATGGTAAGTTTAAACCTTTTTTCATGTTCTACCGTGAATAAACTATGGGTTTAATATGGTAATGAGATTTGCAAACCATTGCATTTTGTGTATTTTTTGTATATCAGAATCAGAATCAGAATACTTTATTGATCCCTGGGGGAAATTATTTTTTGTTACAGTGCTCCATTTTAAACCAACATTAAGACAAGACAGACAATACGCTAACTAAGAATAGTACAATATATACATATATATACATACATACATACATACATACATACATACATACATAAGTCACTTATAAATAAATAAATAGATATTACACAGCTTCCCAACTATTTTGGAACTGGGAACTGGGAACCTCTGATTCACATTTAAGGCTATTTAGGTATTTTTTTCCTGTGCACATTAAAGCTAATTTATATCAGTTTGAATCGTGTCACTAGTCTGACTAATGAAGCTGTCAATTCAAAAACAGCCAAATAGTGTAAGATTTTGTGTTAGGGTGGGAGGTGGAGTAAGAGGAGGAGGAAAAAAATCTCATGTCCTGTCAGCTGCATAGAAATGGAAAAGAGGTCGTGGTGAGATCTTTGCCTTCCCCCATCACTCCTGTGCAGCCTGATTGACTGGATATGGCCCAGTGTTGTACCCTGCTCCCTTAGCTGTTTAGCTCAAGTCAGGCCTGTCTGTCTAGTTTTGCAACAGCCGCACAGTTGCATTCTGTCTCAACTTTGTGCATCCTGTGTAGAAACCAGCGACTTATCATTCTCTGTCTACAGTTTAGAAATGAAGGTGCATCAGAGCGTCACAGGATGACTCAGCAGTAGATATAAAATGTGTGATTCTGACGTGAGATACCAAAAGGAAAGATAATAGTTTAAACAGTCCTAACTAGGTTTTCTTTTTGGTTTTCTGCCATGCTAATGCTACCTTGTATCCTTCTTGGTTAACAGTATGTCTGTGTACACAGAGAAAGTCACTCACATAAATGGCCAAAGGCTCAAAAGAAGACAAAGCAAGAAGCAGAAGGTCAAAGCTTAATGGCTTAGCGAGCCCGCATAGTCTGGTTGAGAGAAGCGGGGTATTTATTTATTTTTTTTCTTTTCTTTTCTTTGAGCTCTTTTCTGCTCCCATTGGTTTGTTCAGCTCCTCTCTCCACAGCCACTGGTGATGACTGAAGTTGAGACACGACAGGAGGGAGAATTTTATCTGTGTGAAGCCTCAGGGAGAGCGCGATCTAAATGCCTCTCTGGTCCTGGTTTACAGGCTGTTGTGATTTCATGTGCTGTTGTAGCTTTTATTAATAACCTTTTTGTACTGGCGAAGCGGACTCAGAGCCGCAGTAAGAATGAGGAAGTTTTATTTTTCTTGCTTTCCTAGATAGATTGGGTATTTCTCTGATAGTTTTAATATCACATTTCCTCCTTTCCCCCTTTCTTCTCCTCTCCTCCATCACTCTCGCTCCAGCCTCGGGGCAGCCAGTTAAGGTTTCTGAGTGGCTGTCTGCTCTCAGGCTCAGAGGGCTCATCAAACTGTGGCTTACTCCCTGTTTCCTCGCGTCACAGGCGACACACAGTGTCCCCTCCCATCCATTGTGGTTGCTGCTTGCAGACCCTGAGTACCAGGAGGCGAGACAATAATTCACAGTGCACTCGTCTGTTCAGCCCCCAGCCACCCCACTGTAACAGCTTGCACTCCCGCTCACGCGAATAAACATCACAGAAAAAAGATTGCAATAATTTAAAATACAGAGCGCCAGTTTAATGTCAGCTTAATATTACACGTTTTGTTTTTGCCATTGTGTTTCTGATTTTTTTTGCAGATCTGATTTAGTACCACATTGTTTAAAAAAAAAAAAAGAAAAAAAAAAGAGATCACTCAGCATCAACATGAAGCTGCTATAAAGTTGTGTCAAAGTTAAATATGATATATTAATTATAGCAGGGTAATTAATTTACAACTAATGTGTTGGGTTCAAAAATACCCTGATGAAAAATGGCTAGCTCAAAACAATAATTTAAAGGCCTTCATATCCTATTTCCTCAGACAGGTCCTGAGGGAAATATCTGACTCTTAGTGGCAAAATTTTCCAGTATGTGGAGATACCTATAACCTTTGTCTGCTCTTGGTCCTTTGCTGTGTACAGGGCTTTTAAAAATAGCTGCCTGCATCTGGAAGGCACACTAAAGAGAGCAATAAAATAAAACAATGAGCGTAAAGATGCCAGAACACACACGATCTAAATGTGTTGTAAACATAGACTCTGTATGAAAGAGTGACAAATCTGTTCTGACACTGCTTTCCATTTTAAAGCCATTAGTTCAGTATCAAAGCTACATTGGGGCCAGGGATCACAGATGAAGGCTGGGAATCACTGAGAAATCAGAGAGTACAGAACATTTATACAGCAGGAAATTAGCAGTCTATGTAAAGACAGCCAAGATCGTCCCCTTCAATCCCCCTTTCTGTCTCCATTTGGGGCCATGCATTGTGTTGTATCAAACAAGTGAGAGCATAAACTCATCAGGAAGCTGTTTCCTGAGGTCAAAGATTGGTTGAGAAGTTGTTTCATCGTAGACAACCTAATGCCTTTTTGACACTGTTGCAAACGTTACTTTAACCGATGCTGAAAGTTGGTTGTCATTCAACATAAATACATAACTAATACAAATTCAGCCTTGTCTCCAGATGTACAGCTTGTCACAACAACCTGTGCGTAGTTGCTCTGCTCATGTAAAGAAGAGTACAGCCTTCATGCTGCAGGGTTCTAGGCAGTTGAATCGACTCCTATGTAAAATTAATCAACATCCCCCTCATATAATTAAGCATCAGTGGAGAATTACAGAGTGTTATCCAGGACAGAGGAAGCCTAAAAGGCCAGACGTCAGATGAATTATTCTTTTCATCTTTTGCGCAAGTCAAACAGAAATATCGCAGCACTACTAATATGACACCTCCTGTTTGAAGTGCATCAGTCCTCTGGCTACGTTCTTCATGTTGACTGGAGATTTGACCGTAAGAACATCTTTCCCTCAGACTCTTTCCTGTGTTTTCTCCCCACCAGAGAATTGGAAGTAACCGATAACCATCCTGATGAAGAACATCCGAATTAATAATACATTTTGATGCAAAACACACAGACCGACACAGATTATTTTGGGTGTGTTCTATTGTCTTTAACTTTTACTGCATCAGTGATTTAGTGCAGCAGGCTGAAGAGCTAACCCTATACTGCTAGTGAAAAAAATATAAATACCGATAGAAACGGTACTTCCCATATATGTAAAACATGCCACATTGCCAGGTCTTCCTAACTAAAAAGGAAGTTTTTTTGTTTTTTTTTTCCTTCTTCTTTTTTTTTTTTTTTTTTTAGTGCACCAGATGTGCTGGGTGCTCATTAGTCACCATAGCAGACAGGACAGGATTTCAGAAGCTGCTCTTCCCTGTCAGCTGGCTGCCTGGCTGTCTTCTCACCTGGCTTCCTCTGTGTCTCTCTGTACTACAAACAATGGACGTCAATTTGTGTATGTGTGGATTTTTCATTCGTTAATCTCAGTTGGTCAATGTGTACATAAAGAATGAGTTCAAAAGTAGGTGGAGTTGAAATGGTGGGTCATTTAAGCGATAAGTCAATAAGCACCTAAAGGGTTTCTCCTGGCTTAAATGGACCTTTGGAGGTGACTGAGCACTATTGTACCACATATAATAAAGATAGCAGGCCTGTGCTACATTAATTAACAGAAATCTTATTATTTCTGCAAGTGAAATGATGTTCGCTTGTCAAAATGTCTGAAAAAATTTGTACTACAATCTTGGTGATTTCCCTCTGGGGGGAAAAAGCACAAAACCTCTTTGGGTGTGCCAACATTTCTTATATAAAAGAAACCTTCCTTAACTATTCCATCTTTTCATTTCTATGGATGCAACCCTTTTCTTTATCGTCTATAATTGTGAACAGACTGTGTTTTGGTAAGGATTTTTATACATAGTCATGTGAAAAAAGAAAACTGCCTTTCAATTCTAAGATTGTAAATATCAGGAAATAAAAAAAAAAAAATTGGTACATCTCAGGTTTTAAATTCATTTAAATGCAACCTCGGATGAGCAAAACATACAACATAACACACTGTATCCTTATTTTTTTCAACACCAGGAAAACTAAAATGCAAGAAAGCAAAAGGTAACTGTATAGCTAACAGTGTCTGGGCGGATTGCTGTAATAATTATAAATGTGCAAATGTTTCAGCACCAGGTGGCTGTCTGGTCTGGTTTGTGGTCTAGTTCTAATTTGGTGTGAATTAATTAATTTGGAATGAATTTGAAACCAGATGGCTGATTGAGCCTAGTCACAGCACCGGTGTAGCTGAATGGAAGGAGATTCCTGCAACCAGGATCCAAAGTTTCAGGGAAATCCTGAAAGTGTTACAAAAGTGTATTCTTGCCTCATATGCATATAATTCTGAGATTTATGTCTCACACATTTTTGGCTATGCAGGCATTCAGCTGTGCAGGGCCCATCTGTGAAATCGGAGAGGTGTTGATTAAGTTATAAATTTATCTTCTCTGCCCAGAGAGTGACAGTGTTACCTTGAAATGGCACATCTGTGTCTGATTTAATAAACTGCTGTTTAGTCTAAGTTTTTAACAGTCTGTAGAAGCATATTTGTATCAGGGACTCCTTTTTTTTTTTTTTTTTTTTTTTTACCCTCTTCTGGGTTCAGCTTACTCTTTTCAATTTCCTTTCTTGTAATATTAAGTGTCAGAAATCCATATCGATGCATCGATTTTATGACACAGAGTGAAGAAGAGTAGTGGGGGGATGAGGAGAGAGGAAGGAAGGTGCTGCCGAGAGAAAAATTAAGAGCAGGAGAGGGAGAGCGAGCCCGGGAAGATAAAGATTAATGGCCATTTTTCTCATGTAACCCAGTTTTGGCAGCTCACAGGAGTCATTTAGGGTGTCATCTGTAAATGTGTGTAGAGGCACGTGTGTGCCTCAGTACTGGGTATATGCTGCAAAATGGACTAGGAGACAAACGGGCAGCTTCTCCTCCGCAGGCGCTGTGTCTGATGAGGATTGATCTTGTGTTTGTCTCTGCTGCTGAGTCGCTGTGTTCTGAGTGAGTGCTGGCTGGTTTTACATGCAGAGACGTCTTGGCACAAAGCAGAAGAATAATGTTGATTGTTTAGTCTTCTATCCAAGACACACTGGGCCACTGATCCTGGATCAGGATGGATGTCGCTGAATGGAGTATTGTAAAGCTCATGTGATTTCTGTTACACCTCAGCTGGCGTACGATTACTTACTACTCCAGCAGGATTAGCAGCATTACAGCTCACGAGCCTCCTGATTAAAATGTATGTCTGTCTGTGTGTGGTGATCTTGTGTTTGGCTTTCAGATCTGAGGACAGTTTGTCATGCTTGATTTTAGAGATGAGGTTAGAATTTGGTTTAGCATGGGCAGCTACATTGGCATTCGGCTTAGCAGACTCCTGAGAATCAAGGGCAGCTAAATGGAAAATTGCTAATAATGAAATATGTTGCTGAAAAGTTAATTAACAATCACCTGTTTCCGGGTCATTGTTTATAAAAGCACATAAAATATTAAAGCTAATAAAAAGTTTAACTCATAGTTGGTGGATTAAACATTCAAGGACCAAACGTGCCTTTATCTACCTTAATGGGCAATTTGTTGTACAGTCAGAAGAAGTCGCACAGAGGGTTTCAAGTACGCAGTCTTAAATAAACAACAAGTGAAACATGAAAACTTACTAAAAATGTAGAAGTCCAGAATAAAGTAGGATTATTATAAAGTTAGTGTGTCATTTAAAAGGCCAGTGGCAGCCGAGGCAGATAAGGTTTAGTCTTTGCCATTTGTGTTGGTATACTGTGTCTGAAGTCAAACAGAAGCAACGTGAGCTCCTCAGAAAAAGGGCCAAGATCAGCCACGACTGACTGGGCTTCTTGGAAGTCCTAGGCTCATGTGCAATGTTGCTGCACACGTTGATGATACCTTGCAGTCTACTTTTATTTTTTTAAGGTTCAGTGACATGTACCAGGCAAATGTGGATGTAAGAGTAGATTCAATGAAACATAAACACCACAAAGTTTGTGAAAAAAGTACATGTGCTGCTAAGTTTTTCTTTAAGAGGCACCTACTTGAAGCTCAAAGGTCAACAGCATGCACATAAATGGTGAATAGTACTTGAACTAAAGGCTAGAAACTAGACTGGAAACCAGGAAGGTTTCCCCACTAAATATTTCTCCCATATTTACAGAATCTGATTACGGGGACCCTCATGTTACTCATTGTTATGGTCAATATATCAACGTGAAAACGTCATGATTTTGCATTCTTAAAATGTATTTTGTTGTCAAAAATAGTGGTGAAAATACATGCTTTCTTTTGCTCACATTTTCCTGGTGTCCCAGCACGAGTGAGTCAACTAATGCTAAAAGTTGATGCTGTTTTAAAGGCAAATGGTCGTCACACCCAATATTGATTTTAAAATGTCCATTTCCTGCACTTTGTATGACGTCAGTACTTCACTTTGAGTGAGATGATTTGATTTTCACTGTGTTGGATTCCTGTGGTCTTTGGGGAAATTGTTTTGGTCTTTGCTCAAATTTAGATGTGTTACTGTAAGAGGTTTCTCATTTCTGATTAGATTTTTTTTTCAAGCACTAATTTCTGTAAGTGTCTGTGTAAACCCGTGACTTGCTTGTGCCTCTCGTGCACGCTGTTCATGTGTGTTCATCTGTGTCATTGAGTTAATGGAGGGTCTTGGCCTCGGTAATGGAACCCCTCCCTGTAGGCCGTGGATAATTTAATTAATGTCAACCGTCTCTCCATCCCTCCTCCTTTCCTTGTGACTCATCTGTGTTATTCTTTGGCTTTGAACACTTGTCCTCATCTACTTGCAGTAACTCACTGTCTTTGGCTGGTTTCAGGCCAAACCCTGCAAGAATCACTTAAGAATCACCCTTTTCTTGCTTTCTTTCTGCCTATTTTTCTTTCTCCAAACACTCATTTAATGCTTTAGGTAAAGAAAATAGTCAAACGTGTAAGTGGCAGCTGAATTTTCTTGCACAACCTCCTTCTAGTTTATTCATTCTTCATTGAGACAGGAACAGTTGATTCATTTTTGCCCAGCTCGTTACTCTTCCTCCCTCTACAGCAGCGCTTTTAATGTTTATGGAGGGAGAGCCATTTGTGGAGTCACTGTAATGATCCATGATGTAATGGCGTACCTTGTAATTCTTAAGGGGAGCAGCAGTCTAAGTAAGGTTGCACCCAAACAGACACAGCAGCTGGTTTTCTTTCTTCAGTGTTCACTTTTAAATTGGTGCCACTTTTGTCTGTGGCAGTTCTTGTATGTTCTCTGAATGAATGATGATTGGGTCTGATTTCTTTTGTGTTTCCAGGTGGAATCGCAGGTGGCATAGAGATCTGCATCACCTTTCCCACAGAGTATGTCAAGACCCAGTTACAGCTGGATGAGAAGGCCAATCCACCAAAATATAGAGGAATAGGTTTGTATGCAGTGAGTGGAATAGTGTAAAATGAGTGGAATTCATTCACCAGCCACTTCATTGGATATGCTTGTTCAGTCACACATTAATGTGAACATCTAATTAGCTAATCACATAGCAGCAGCTCAGTGCATTTGAGCATGTAAATATGGCCAACCTCCTGAAGTTCAAACCAAGAGTCACATGAATTATGAGAGAAGAGGACAGACTCATCAGCAGGCAGATGTAAACAGAAGGCAAACGTTTATTTAGGCTGATTAGAGGAACTCAAAACTCATAGCACTTCAAAAACTGTTAGACACACAGGGCCAGTAACAGAAATATGAGGGTAATTAGCATATGTGGACACAGCAGGGTATTGAGAGACAGGTGAAAATAAGGAGGAGAAAGACAACTAAACACTACACACTGAAAAAGAGTAACGATCAGAATAAAACAGGAAGTGATAGCAATAACTCAATTGGGGGAAAACAGACTCACGAATTACAATGTGAATTTAATATGGGATAAAAATGTCTCGATGCATGCTCAATCATCCAGGCAAGGAAATCCCAGAAAGTTGATTCTGTTACTCTTCGTCAGTCATCCAAGTGGCTTCTTCAGTTTCAACATCCAGATGCACAAAATCAACTTTCTGGGATTAATCTAGGGTAGTTGACAAAAGATGATGGAACGCAGTGCATGCACGGCCCATGTCATCCTATCTGGTTCTTTTTGGTTGCGTTATCATTTTAATTTTTGTTTTTTTACATGCAACACATTTCATCAACCCATCAATGGACTGCTTTACACCAATGATATGTACTTACAGACATTATGTTTATTATTGAATCTGTTAAGCTTTTGTTAATATTTATAAAATTGGAAGCATAACTCTATTCGTGGCATTTGAGCAAGTCAAAACACTAGCATGGTGTACCTAATGAAGTGACCAGGGAGTGCAGGATTTAATCTGGTGGCAGACATCTACTACAGGCTCAAAAACGGTATTCTTTATTACTTTTATTCAAATTTTCAGCAAAACCTAATAAAATAAACAGTATTTCTGCAGCAAGAGAGCATAAACAATGATAAAAAAAACACACAATAATCCAATAAAAGCAACACTCTCGGGAGCTCATTATCTAATTACCCATCATCCCCAGGTACATTAGTGATTCTGGCAGGCTGTCACTGTGCTTGTTTATATGACTTAGATCAGACCAATGCACACTCGCCATCCATGCATACGAGTGTACACAAACACACCCAGGATCTGTGGATATCATTTGAGGATTTGAGGATTGGAGACCGTGCTAATGAGCACTCAAGACAGCTGCTGCTTTTCTTGTTCAGTTGGCTTCATTGGAGAACTTTGATTGCTGGACTGATGCAGCCAAGAGCCAGGAAAAAGCTTAAAGTAAAACACCAGATTTTGTGAAAATATCAGCTGAGGTTCAGCCTATCTGCGGCATATATATGTTATATTTAATTACTGTTGCTACATGCTCTTTTGTGATGTTGATGATTGAGGTGTAAATGACAAGTGTATTGGTGTATTCTCTAAAGGGTTAATGCACTCAGCCTGAAAAACAGACAAATTGTAGAATTTTTATATTTGAAAATTAGAAAGCAAACTGTGTTGTATGCAAATATGCATATCATGTTCATTCTATAATATTTGCTGCTTGTGTACCTGCTTTAGGTGACTGTGTGAAACAGACAGTACAGAGTCACGGTATCAAAGGGCTGTACAGAGGTCTCAGCTCTCTGCTGTATGGATCCATACCCAAATCTGCTGTCAGGTATGTTATAAAGCAGAGGTCTGTCATGTGCAAGGTAAATACATTTGCTTGAGCATAATTTGTGATGTAATATTCTCAGTTTATTAAGTTAAAATATGGCTGACGTAAAGAGCAATGTCCACAGTCACAACACAGTAAATGCTGCTTGCAGATTTACTGCACTTCTACTTTGTTACGGTGTAAGAAAATGGAATCAAAAATGGAATCGCAGTGATGCTGTATATACTCCTCCTCCTTCTGCCCCTCTTAGTTCTCCTTTCTTCCTCATCATCATTGTATAAAATCAGTTTTTTTGTTTGTTTGTTTTAAAAAAAACTTTTTTGATTGTCTTTAGGAGGATGTGTGGTCAGCAGATCTATTTTCACATGACACAGCAGTTAGTGTGAAGGAATTGTTTTAGAGGACACATTTTAGATACCTTCACTTTGTTAATTAACTGAGCATGTACACAGCATTAAAGGCAGAGGTAGCCATGGTGACCATTTGTTATGAAAGTCCTGTTTTGAGGTCTAGGGTAGAGCATTTTCGTCATGGTGTTTTGAAAGTACCTGACGAGCAAAGGGTGGATTGACAGCATAGTGAGACTATCTTCATTTCTGAAACAAAAGACTGAGCTCATAAATTCATCAGGAAAGTGTTTACTGAGGTTACAGAGCAACTGAGCTGAGGGCTGTTTTCCCATAGACTTCTATACAACAGTAACCTGCAACGTGAGGAATCACCCCTGCTGTCTATTAGATAGAATGGAGGTTTAAGTTACTTGCTCAGTGGCTTCATTTTTTTAGACCTAGAAGCTACACCCAGCTTTTATGCTATGTATGGGATACACCCTTTCCTCAGATTGCTTGCATCATTCTATAAATAATAATAAGAACATAAAATAAGAATCATTTTAATTTAACCCATGTGTCATTTTTTTAAAGCTTTTTCCCATCTTTCTTCTCATTGACATTTTTCTTGATATCAGACAGAAATGACACTTGAACTCAAAGCTTTCTAAAAAAGTTTTTGCTTTTAACTTTGTTGATTAAAATCTTAGATCGCATGCTTATATTCTAATAATCACAAACTGGTAGAGAGTACATATGTACAAATATAAATGCACTGAAGGAACGTGGAATGAAAGGAACCCTTTTAGCTAAAGCCGCTGTGATCTTCTACCTGAAACCATTAACTCACACACTCCAATTATTCTAGTCCATTACCCACAAGGCAAGGCATAAATGCCACACTAGCATTCAGTATAATTATGTTATTCTTTTGTAGCAGTGACATTTATCTTCAGACAAGTGTGAACACACACACACACACACACACACACACACACACACACACACACACACACATATATTTTTGTAGCTATTTTTGTGAGAACATTTATGGACATATTACACTCCCTAGTGCCTTACCCAATAGAAACCTAACTCTTACCTTTTATCATAATAATAATAATAATAATGGATTGCATTTTACATAGTGCTTTTCGGGACCCCTCAAAGCGCTTTACAATACCACTATTCATTCATTCTCACATTCACACACTGGTGAAGGCAAGCTACAGTTGTAGCCACAGCTGCCCTGGGGCAGACTGACAGAGATTGAAAGTGAAAGTATTAACCCTCAAACAGCCCTTTGAAGGGGTGTGGGAAAATGAAAAATCTTCACTTCCTCACTGTGTCCTCACTCCATTGTTCTAAAACTCAAACTGATCCTCATAAAGATAGTTCTACACAGAGGCGGAGCCAGACATTTGAAACACCCGGGGCTTAGCCCTAAAGGGTAGTATGCATGTGGGATTTTTTTTTTTTTTGGGGGGGGGGGGGGTAGAAATGACTGAAAGATTAATAGGCTCTGTTTTGAGTTTTGTTCAAAAAAGAATGACTTCATATAGGGAAAAATATATATCACATGTGCAGGACACCTTAAACTAGTTTTTTAATTAAGCAGCAAGGCAGAACAAGGTCAGGGCTGTATCAAGACACGAGGACTAAACCCCAATTCAACCAGACCCAAAACTGATCCGGAATTAAAACAGGACTACAACAGTTCAAAATCAGGACTACTTAGGATTTAACCAAGACAGAACCAGAATCAGAACTAGATGATAGTAGCACTAAAAATCATCATAGACCTGTATTACACTTATTTTTTTAATTCTACCAATGTCCACTATTTAGATTGAGAAAAGTTTATATAATTATTTAGCCTTGTATAACTTAATAAATGTAGAATTTGAAAAATAGCAAACCTAAAAAGAAACACTAGGTACGAGATACATGAGGACCTATGATACGGTGATACTTTTGGTAAACAACCATTTGACTAACATGTGTGTCTCACCTGCTCTTGTTCCATCTCTGTTCTGTCCTCATTCTCCTCCATCTCCCTCTTTGTGCTGACAATCATCAAATATACAGTTGAAACCACATATTTATGTACTCTTCAGATCAAAACACAAACACTTTTTTAAATTGTAACATCAAATCAGACTAAATATTCATTTTTTTAGATTGATAAATATAAAAAACATATTTGTTAACTTTAAGAGTAAAGAGAGAAACTATCTGTATTTCTTAATTGCAAATGGCACCAAATTGTATTCAAAATTGAGCCACACTTATGGAGCTCCACAGTTCTTTTCTTGGTGTTTTGGTTGACATCTCTTGATGTTCCCATGTCACAGAAACAGGCTCTGTGTTTTGCCTTATATGCATCTACAGGTGTGCCACCAATTTACTCACATGGACTCTACTAACCTATCAGAAGCTTCTTCAGCTCAGAATGGAATCGCCTGCAGTTTTCTTATTAATTAACAATAAACTTAGTGTATATGTACTCCTAAATTTGATCAAAGTGATAAAAATAGACAGCTCTGTCTCTCTTTATTCTGACATTTAACTAATTCAAAAGATATTTCAATATTTATCTAAAACAAAAGTTTACTCTAAATTGATGTTGTACAGTAAAAATGTTTTATGTTTTCTCCCTAAAGTGTATGTAAATATCTGGTTACAAATGTGAATATCCTGCTGTGTACTGAAATCCCTCTTGTTTTGCATAGAAATATACTGAACAACATACAAAGCATAATATATAAAATAACATTTACCTGAGTTTTTTCTTTGAAAGAGCCCTCTAATGTCCATTCTTATATTTCAGTACATAACTGAAACCGATTTAGTCGGGGAGGGTAAGAACTGAAAATATGAAA
This sequence comes from Maylandia zebra, assembly GCF_041146795.1. NCBI lineage: Eukaryota > Metazoa > Chordata > Actinopteri > Cichliformes > Cichlidae > Maylandia > Maylandia zebra. Next base: position 28,558,903 of record NC_135178.1, read on the forward strand.
TAAACACACTTAAGCTAAGACTCTTAAAAAAATAGCATTTGTTCGGCTTTTCATTTCGCCATTTGTTGATTCACTTGAAGAGCAAGTAACGTAATATTGGTCAAGTGATCAGTTTGATATCAATCTTTTGTGATACACCGTCATATTTACATTATTTGTACAGTACGAATGATTTGCTTTGGTACCTGGTCAAACTTAAGCTCTCCTTAGTATGGCTGGCTCCGTTTCTCCAACAGCGCACTCACAGGCAGCAGCTGCCCCGCCCCCTCGCTCAGTCGCTTAGTGCCTGAGCTCGGATCATACCAATATTAGGGGGGATTCACGCACAGTCGTAAATTCCCACAGTGTGCACTATGTGCTTCGAATATTGTGTGTACTTTTTGTTTTATACAGTTGTCAGCCAGGCATCTAGCTATGAAAAAATTACACTCCAAAAGACCCCGGGCTTCTGACAAAACAACCCGGGCTTAAGCCCAGTAAGCCACCCCCACGCTCCGCCCCTGGTTCTACATACATACGTATACACACACAAAATAAAGAAAAGAGAGAGGGGAAACGATTAAAATGAAGAACAAAAAACTAAGTGTGTGTGTGTGTGTGTGTGTGTGTGTGTGTGTGTGTGTGTGTGTGTGTGTGTGTGTGTGTGTGTGTGTGTTAGTTATGCTGGAGGGTAACGTGTGTCTGTACAATAGAGAGACAGGCCCAGCCAGGCGGAGCAAAGATGCCACTCAAACTCCGACAGGGTCTCAATAGGGTTACAAACAGGGAGACTTGGGTGTGTTTATGCTGATGCACAGTGTATATGTTTGTGTGTGTGTCAATCAGCCTTTAGCATCATTTTAAGAGTGAGTCTGAATGGTTTTGTTTCAGCTCAAAGGAGAATTTTCTGTGAGGGAATATGGCAGGGTGGCGAAAAGCCGTTTATTGCCATAGAAATGTTATAAGGGAATATGATGTCATTTATATATGGATTTTGGACACTTTCTACTGTGCAGTGAAGTTTAAAAATCTTTATAAATGGCCACATTGCATATTAGCATTCGTATAACATGCTCTCTGTGGTGTATACACATTTAGGCCAGGAATCTTTTAAGCTTGTGACCCATTTAGCTGTTGACTATAATCAGCTGTTTAACTTTTTTTTATACTTTGTCAGCCCTAAAGAAAAAATATTAAAAATTCTTAATAAAATCACAAAAAGGACAAAATTAAAAGCAGATTTGAAACATATAAATGATCCTGCAAAAATGCTTTTTCTACTTGATACTGAAATAGAAGAGACTAAACAAACTGATAAGGATATTTTGACTTTTTGTGATGGGTAAGGTCATCTTCTATTTCTGCTCTTGAGATCAGCCTACTTTGAAAATTAAAACTGCATACAAGTGGTCACATTTTATACAGAAATGTGTATGAAATGCCTTTGTCTCCATTGTCTACATGTCTTTTGGTCTTTTTCATTTAAGATTCTTACCCCTTTAAATGTCTAATAATAATGATTATTATAGTTGTAATTAAATCTGCAAAAGCTGTATATTTAAAAGGATCAGAGGGAAAACCAGTGACTTCAAAATACTGCAGAAAATAAATACTTGAGTTTAAAAAAATAAAAATAAAAATGAATATGAGAAATTAAAAACTGCTGAGATTTGGAAAGTTAGTTTTGATTAATGGAGAATACCTTGACACTTTTCTATTAAGCACTGCTTGGTCTGCTTAGTTTTTCTACCCCTGCCTTTTTTTTCCTTACTTCCTCCATCTTCTTTCCCCTTCGTCTTTTCCATCACTCCTTTTTCTTCCAGCCCGCTCATTCCATTAACTGATTGCCTGTGCACCCTCATGTGCCATGGAGTATGCTGGAAGGTTGTCAGGGAGGTAAGAGAGGGACATGCAAGAGAGCTTTTGACCTTTGTCTCTCCTTAGCTCTTCATCCATATCAGCATCAGCATTCTTTCTTCTCCCTTTCCTTTCCTTTCCTTTCCTTCGTCTTCTCGACAGAAAAAAGTGACCCTATAAAAACGACCCCCTAACGAAGACTGGGCAGCAGTCCACTATCTAGGATGACTCATCTGTGACTGTGGATGTCAGCCAAACGATGTGTCACATTCTGACTGTAAAGTTTAGTCCACTTGTTAAATGAGTCGGGGAGAGGCTATAGAGTAAATTGGCAAAGGAGAGAGCCTGACAGTAGCATATTTCTCCTCGGCAGACTTTAATGAATAGCATTTGTTTCACAAGGTTAGTCATTAAGTGCTCTGCCATCATTCTAGCATGCTGTGCGGAAGAGCTTTATTTTTTAATTTGCCCTAAGCTAAAACAGTGTTTGTAGTCAGCAAATGGTGTGAGAAAAGACAGGAATTTATGTTTATGTACTGTTAGGTGCTGCTAAGGATTCAGTTTATTGTGGGGAGCCTGTCTTTCAAAACAATCTGAATCAGTGCGAGTAGTGAGACAGGAACAGATGTGGAGAGTTAATGAGCAGAAGTAAGTCTTGGTTAGAACGGCAGATGGAGAAGAAAACTAAAATCCGATGAAGCGAGTCTAGTTTTTTTTATTTTTTAGACCTGTTACAACAGCAGGTAAATGGTTCAAGCAGACTGAGAAAAGAGAGGAAAACAAAGCATTCATCAAGACCTAATGTCTGTGCTCCCCCTCCTCTTTGCTAAATGTACCAGGCAGTGTCCTCCCGCCGCCACAATTCAATTCCATCTATAAATAACCTTTCTTGCAAAGGACTTGCTGGCACACCATTTGCAGAGAAACACAAACCACACCTCTCTGTAGCTGGGCTGGCTTCCATGGCAGCTGTTGCTGGTCACACATTGGTTACTGAGACTCTGCAGTTTATTGGTTCATCTTTAATGAGGATGCAGGACGATAAAATTAAAACGCCTGAACACATTAGGCTGTTACAGCAGTTTGCTTTCTCCAAAAATCTGAGTTGGAAGAAGCTTTCTAATTTCATCTGTGCTCACTGAGACATGAAAACCCTTACCTTTGCCTGCAGTATTACTATCTATTTGAATTTATTTAGTTTACTCAATTTTAGTAAAAACAAACGTGACTACAGTGGGTAGTTTAATTTCTTAAATCAACTTTGAACTTGCAGTGTTGCCATGTGAAAGACTGAAATAATCTGAGTATTTGTAGAAGAAATTATTTCACAGTTCACAGTGTAATCACAAAGATTGCCCACATGTAATTATTAAATGAGATTAACTTTGTTATTCAGTCTGTTTTTCTCAGACACTCCTATGTCTACATTTCCCATAATTCTTTGCTGGCTTTTTTCCTACTTGTTAGGTTTGGGGTGTTTGAGTTCCTCAGTAACCACGCCAAGGATGAGTCCGGTCGACTGGACAGCACCAAAGGCCTGCTGTGTGGGCTTGGAGCCGGGGTCATGGAGGCTGTTCTGGTGGTCTGCCCAATGGAAACAGTCAAGGTGTGTTACTGAAGCTCATCTGAGCTGACCCTCAAATATAGAGAGAGCAACAGTGTCAATGTATGAAAATGTATAAAAACTTAGATAAAGTGCAATAGTTTGGTGCCTTTGTAGGTCCACTGTGAATTATAATCTATAAATTATGAACTGCAAATAATGAAATTTTACTAAATGGGATAAGAGATATTTGTGCATTTTAAAATCACTTCATGTTAGAGGGACTTCAGTGCAAAGATGGACATCTTGGGATGTTCATAATCTGTTGTCTAAATGGACCGTTTGTTAAATGTGACCGTTTTCAGAAAGTGGGCAGCATGATGGTGCAGCAGTTAGAGCTCACATCACCTGAAAAACCTCAATAAGGTTTCTGGTTGTAATTTTTGTCTGCTGGGGCCTTTCTGTGGGGAGTGTGCATGTGTGTCGCTGTGTCTGTGAGGATTTCCTCCCACAGCTCAAAGACAGGTTTGGTTGTGTGGATGTGAGAGGGTGCGGTGTTCTGCTTCACTGTTTTAGCCCTGTGAGAGACTGCGGCTATTTCGGCTGCAATTTTGGATTCCAGCGATTATTAAAAGATTACTGAGATAAAATAATGTGTGCCACATTCTGTGCAGGCTGTGGCTTGTATACAGTTTGATATAGCAACAATTTTATCAGAGTCTATGAAGAATTGTTAAGAATGACTTATAAATTATTCTCATCATGATTTTTGTCATATTGTGTCTTCGGCTTATGAAGTAAAACTAGTTGAAAACCACTGACTGAAGGTTAAAGTTACCAACCTTTTTAGAGAAATATTCTTTGTAAGAGAACTACACTAAACCTCTTCAGTTTTCACTCCCACATCTGTAAAATGTATCGTCTGTATTTTTGTGTCTTTAATCTCCCAAGGTTAAATTCATTCATGACCAGACATCAGCCAACCCCAAATACAAGGGATTCTTCCACGGAGTCAGAGAGATGATCAGGGCTCAAGGTAAACGTGGGCTTCATGCATGACATTCACCTGACATCTGCTGGTTGGTTAGGGTAATGCACTGGGAAACACTGACCCTGGTCAAGCATCAACAACAATATTCACTCTCATATCATTGTGTAAATCATCAGACAGACTGCCCCCCTGCCCTCCCCCTCCAACAACATTTACAGCCTCTCATACTGAAACACCTGAGATGTGATGTCAGTTAAGATTGTGAGGCTTTTAGTTCTTAGCCCTTAAGTTGGAAATTGGGATTGGACTGTGGTATTCAGGTTCTTTTCTATTCAATGTGCTGTCTAATTTAATTGAAGAAGGATTTATTAACTTATCCTCTGGCTTCCGGGTTGAACAGGATTAAGAGGGACATATCAGGGTCTAACTGCAACAGTCTTGAAGCAAGGCTCCAACCAGGCTATTCGATTTTTCGTGATGACTTCTCTCAAGAACTGGTACAAAGGTGCGTGTACACGAGTACAGCTGGTTTGTTATTACTATAAACAATATTTAATAAAAAGAGACCAACTCTGCAAATGGTCTGAAGGGTTATTGTAGGTCATTGTGCAGTTCTTTGAACCCCAGTTGGGTTTCCAAAGGCTGTTTTGCATAGTAATAATACAGTGTGTGGAGATTGATATATATATAGAGTATTTCTTTTAATATTTATGATGTGAAATTAATTAGCACATTAGTATCCTTCATGTTAATGAGTTTAGAACTAACTCTGATTTAGAGCTAACCCCACCCTTCATACTGCTCTGTCACATTCATAAGGTGATAACCCCAACAAAGCAATAAATCCACTGGTGACTGGACTCTTTGGAGCCACAGCAGGAGCAGCCAGTGTATTTGGAAACACTCCACTAGATGTCATCAAGACAAGGATGCAGGTACATAATGCAACAGATGCTACAAATCACACGCTTTTTCTTACTTGTGTTTTTAAATACGAACTTGCAACCCGTGGACAGATGTACTAATGCTCTTCTGCTTTTTCTAAAGGGTCTAGAAGCACATAAATATAAAAGCACGCTGGACTGTGCCATGAAGATCTTGAGATATGAAGGGTTGGCAGCGTAAGTACACCTCCATGTTTTATTTCGTTTGGTTTGGCTTGTAGTGTTGGTTTCACAGCTGATTTAAAACAACACAGCTTTAAAAAAACAATGTGTCTTTCTTTATTTCACAGATTCTACTGTCAACACTGTATAAGAAATGCTTTTTGGCTTTAGTTTATTACTCTAAAGAACTTGAATGAAAAAATCTAAACTTAAACACTTTAAGAATAAGAATGTGCCAAATGATTAAAAAAAACAAAAACTAATCAAAATACTGGAAAATATAACCCTAACCGCAGATGAATATGGCTCCACCCTAAACAATTAATGTCTTACATACTCCTCCCTCTTTCTTTATCCCTCTACAGGTTCTATAAAGGAACAGTTCCCCGGCTTGGCCGTGTATGTCTTGATGTGGCCATAGTTTTCATCATCTATGAGGAGGTCGTAAAGGTTCTGAATATGGTCTGGAAAACAGAATAGGTGGTTGGACATACGACGAAGGTGGCAACTTCCTCCTTCACAAGCATCAGACATAGATCTGACTTCAGCAGGCCTCTTTTGTGTCATGAAACCAACAGCAGAAGGGGTGAAAAAGAGAGCTGAACTTAGATTAGTGTTGTATGCAGAGCAGGAAGTCAATATACTCGGAGACAAAAGAAGAAAAGGGGGCCTGGCGTCACCTACACCTGGTGTAAGTGATGCTCAGCATCAACATTCCCTGACAAGATTGAAGAAAAAGAAAGATAAATGATAATTAAATAATAATAAAAAGAACCTTTATTCTAAAGATGCATCACCAGTTTATAAATATATATAAAAATACTGGCCAATAGCATCGCCAGCAGCAGCACCTTTATTTTAAGTTATCTGGTTTACTTTCTCTGTAAGCCTCTGTCAGGGAAGAGCATTATATGTAGTCATTCACAGCTGTTTTACTGCAAATATGCAGATATCCGGCTGGATTTTCTTGAGTTTGCGTTGCTTTCTGTCTCTTCTAAAAGTCCAGAGGAGCCAGAGTGCAACTGGTTGCAGTTTGCAGTCACACAAGCTGCAGCAACTTCCATAGTTGGGCCTTAAATAAAATTGGTTTATAACCTGCCATGTATTTTTATACAGTGTAGATTCAATTTAATTTATTGATAACTTACAGAATATTATATATTTTAAATCCTGTGCCAAATGTCAAACCTATTGTGTTATGAAAGTCTGTTCAGAAGAAAGCAAAAGTAACCTAATTATCTTAAGAGAATAGTAAATATTATGACTATGTACTGTGAGATACATAATTTTTGGAAGTGAATTATTAAATAGAGAATTAAGAGAATATTTGCTGTTAATCTGTGCCACACTGTTGTTGTTTTTTTTTTTTTTCTTTATCGGGTGTATAAATGTTTGGGGTTTTTTTTTTTTTTTTTTTTTTTTTTTTTTTAAGATCACTGTGAGTCTACAAGACACAATGAGTTGTTTAGACAAAGTAACATCGGGCTTCTATTTTGCTTTTAGTGGAAACAACACTTCTAACTGGGTCATATTTTACCAACCTGACTCCACCCAGTGTGGATTTTTGTTCTGTTTACATTAGATACAGTTTTACTTTTTATTTTATTTATTTATTTTTTCCTGCTAAATACACTGCTCGGCCAAATTAAAAAAAATAAATAAATAAAAAAAATTACAAATTCTAATATTTTATTGGACCAGCTTTAGCTTTGATAACAGCATGCAATCATCAGGGCATGGTTTTGATAAGCTTATGGAATATCACAGCATTTATTTCTATCCAGGGTTGGTTTAATTTTTAATTTTTTTTTTGCCAGGATCTTGATGATAGCAGTGTCAGGCCACTGTGAACATCACAAAGATTCTCAATGAGTCTGCGGCCAAGTCATGTGTGAAAACAATGATTTGTGTTCCCTGACCTGCTCTTTCACAATATGAGCCTGACAAATCCTGGCATTGTCATCTTGGAATCTGACCGTGCTATCAGGAAAGAAACAAACATTACTGAAAAAACCTGGAGGATGTTCAGGTCATGTGCTGACGTCATTATTTGGGCAAGTAATGCTGCTGAAACTCAAACTGCTCAGATCATAACACTGCCCCCGTGCGAGGCATTCGCCATGATGTATGCATCACTTCATCCGCCTCTTTTCTTACCCCAGTGCACCAATGACTCTGGAACAGGGACCTCATCAGACGACATGCCTTTTATTTATTTATTTTTTACAATGCTCCAGAGTTAAATTGTTATCCTCCTGAAGTGGCATTAAATCAAGTTCACGACCACAGGATATCACACGATTCTTTAAGAAAGAGAAATTACTCACTGCATCAATTAGGGTTCAATCTATTGCCATCTGAAACTTCACTATCTGTCCAATGGAAGGATGCTAACTATTTGCTTCATTCCAGGTGGTGACTTTTTTTTTTCTGGGCAGTAATTGTTTCTTATACAAATTTTTGGATGATTGTTGGAAATCAGTTTGTTCAGTTTCCAGCGTCATTCTGTTTCAGTGCCATGTTTCATTCAAAGTTGAACTCCATGTGCCTTTTGCGGGTGTGTTTGTTGGCGAAAACATCTTGACCAGTATCCTCATGCATTATCCAGCTTCACCAGGGTGACAGTAATTTCTGTGGTGGTTAAAACGGTTAACGTTTACATAACCAACATCATGCCATCAAATCCAGAAACCCTAATTTTTAACGTTTCTGTAAACACTCATGAATGTTGTTTTTTGACTGGCATTCACCCTGTTCTGTCCTTTTAGGTGTGACAATAGCTTATTTCATGTTTAATTAACCTGCTCTTTAATCATCATACAAGAAAACTGTGTGGTCCGGACATGTTTTTATAATAACAACAAGGGGTCTGCTTGTTCTAGTTGTTACCACTGTTCGAGTATTGTAATTCTCAAAATTGTCTTTTATTTAATATTCATGAAAATATTATTATTATTATTCTGTATTTTCTGCGCAGCCAGACAAAGTACTCATGTTCACCACTGCCAGACAACCAAGAGAACATTATACTGTGATAATAAATCAGTGTATTCCAATGCTGTGTATATGGAATTGTGTGTTTGTGTGCGTGTGTGTGTGGGTCATGTTGATGAAGCTTGTGCAATAAATGTCCCTTACTTAATGTCTGTGCTTTAATGTAAAGTTGTTTGTTGTAGGGGGATTTGAAAACAAATCAAAATAAACATCTGAAACATTGAAGCATGCAGTCTGGTTGTTTTTGTTGCCCTCCTCACTCGTTAACTGTTATTCTGCCCTTTTCCTCACTGCAGATAACATCAGGACAAAGGGGGGGGGGCAGGCAGGTAGGGGAGGAATCGAACAAGGAACTCGTTCTTCTAGTTTTGGCTCTTGTGCCTGTACAGTGAACTGTAACTATCCATGCTTTCTCTCTCTCTCTTTCTTACTCATTTCGTTACTCTCTCTCTCACGCATTATTCAAAACACTGGTTCAGGAATGCACAGCTCTCTGCAGAAGATGACTTGAAATTTTTAGTTTGAATGAGGAAGTAGAAGGACTCATAAGTAAAACTCAAGCAACAAAGTAAAAAAAAAAAGTACTCACTGTGGGGAATTCTTCTTCTTTGGGAGAGTCCAGCTAAACTTGAAGCTATCTAATGCAGTACTGTAATAAATCCATTAATTGGGTCATAATGTTGCGTTTGTGATGTTTGTGATATAATTCCTTGACTTCCCCCTTGTGCAACCTCAACATCTTTACAGTATAAAGATTCTTGTGGCTTGGCTCAGTTCCATCGAAGCACCCTGACATTTTCTCACACGCTTTACTCCCGGACATCACTTGATCCAGATCCTGCAGTCCTTCAGCACATCAAGGTGTTTGTAAATGTTCTGTCTCACTCTGTAATTAACTCATCTTAGCTGAAACTCAACAAAGAGCTTTTAGTGGGTGACATTAGAAAGGCCTAGGAACTGGTGTGCGCAAACACCGAAGGTCTCCTTGGAGTGTGATAACAGCGTCTCCAGAGATGTTGTTCAGTATCAGTAGGTGGAAGGAATGCATGCTGTGTGCAAACATCTTGAGGATATTCCTTTACACTCACAATTTTACGGTAATAGAGGAGCACGTGTGAAATGCTGACTTTAAACAAATGTGATGTACAATCCAATTCTGGGCTCGTTGTCATGGTCCTGGGTTTTTGTGTTTCTGGGACTTGAAAATTTTGTGAATAACTTCACTTTAGGTTTTTGTTTCAGTTCTGTTATTATGTTAGAATTTTAAGTTGTTTCTTTATCCTTGAGAAAACAAGGTTAAACCTACTATTATTTTATTATTCCAGTATTTTGTGAGTGAGTGTTAGTTTATGTGCTTTTGAGTCTGTGATTCCTGGTTTTACCTTATGACTAGTCTACTGATAGTTTTCTCTCTCTCATGTCTTGTTAATGACTGTTCCTCTGTTTCTTTCATGTCTACTGTGATCCTTCTGATCTCCCTGTTTAGTATTTGTCTTTGGTTTATTCCCTGTGTTACTTTGAAGATTAGTTTTGTTTCATGTGTCTCTCTCTCACACACAGCCTGTGTCATTTGTGCAGTCTTGTGATATTTTCTGTCTCATGTTTTTTTTGGTTTTTCCCTTCTTTTTCCTTTTTCTTTTTTCTTTTAAATGCTATCCTAATTTCAGGATCTAAAAACATTTTTCTCTGATTTTATTAATTCTTTTTCTCCTGTTTCTACTGTAATTCATTCTCATCATTGTATACGTTTATCTTACACATCCTGCATTTATGGCCTCCACACAGATTCACACTCATTTTCAATCACAGTGGATATTTGATTTCTTTCTCAGGGCAACAAAGAAACAAACAAAAAACAAAAACAAACCTAAAACAAACATTGACAGCCAAATGCTGTTTTTCCTGACAGAAACTAAACTTTGCACCTTTATCACAAAAACAGATTATTCAAGTTGGTGATTATACATGAATATAGTTCAAAGGAAATGAACTGAAGTACTGTATACTACACATTTCATCTGCTTTAAGCACTAGGGGGCGCTGTTTATCAAACACGCGTACACACTTCACCGACGAGAACGCCCCCTCCTCCCCCCCTCCCAGCCCCTTCGAGTGCGCACAATAGGGCTTTATGAGGAGCGGCATCATAACGCTGTCTTCCTCTTCTTCTCCCTTTCTGCTGCTCGGCAACGAGCAATAAACAATAAAAAAAAATTTGTTTCTTGAGAGTAGCTTGATTGTGTTGCCAACTTGCAGCTTGTAGGCGGTTAAACGAACTGAGTATGTTTAATGAAAAACATTTCCAAAGAATTAGCGCAAGTTTATGTCTCACTCTACTGCCCCCCTAACCCCAGCCCCCCACACAACTTTTTACTTAAATATTTCTCGAGGGCAAACATTTTTGAATCTTTTCATGGTTATAAAGCAATGCATTAAAACAAGCAATTTTAGAACATGGAGCTTGAATAATTAACAAAGCTCCAAAAAGGACTCGCAACTCCTTAGAATACTTCATACAGATTTGTACATCAGATACCGCTGGATTCAAAAGCAGGACAAAGAGTTGCAGATCCAGCATTTTCTATACGTTTGTGACCGTAACTAAAGTGGAGGAAAGCTATTGTCTTTGCATTTGTGCTTTTACAGTATCCGCCATGGCTGTTTTTCTCCAGCCAGAGCCAGTGAAGAGAAAGTAATTTCATTGTTCTCCAGTCTTTCTCTCAGCGGGATGGATGCACTTAGTTCTTCGGCATGAGTGGACATTATTTTGTTGCTGCGGCTCAAAAGGACCTCGTCAAATTGCACGGTGGCTGCAGACTGAATGTTGATTTCTCTTTCGTTTAGTTTTAACGTAACATTAAAATGACCAGGCCGCTGTCCGTGGTGCTGAATTCGATTTTGTGATCGGAAGAGCTGATATGGACAAAAACCTGTTACACAATATTTACACTCACTGCAACAGAAATCGCGTAGCATGCATTTTTCATTTCAGGTGTATGCAGCTGTTTTATTGAAATGTGTCTGATTCCAGACCTTATACAGGCCCTCGTTGAGGCTTACTTTACTTTTCCACTGTAATCTTGGCAGCAGCAGAGGGCCAAAATATTTTGAAACTCATATATTTATTTATGTATCTGAAACCTCACACACAAGCTAGAGAGAGAGCGCAAGGTTGGTGCTGTAAGTCTGTAAGTACCGAACAGTAGCTTGGGGGCGGTGTCCTGCTCACTAAAAGAGGAGTTAGTGAGCGCGCACGACTCCACTTAAATTTTACGCCTCACTTGTTCGTCCAGGCGTTTACACAGAAGATACCTCGTTTTCTGCACAAGCAGGACCATGCTGCACTTGGATTTTATATAGAAAATACAAATTTCACCTTAATAACATTATTTGATTATTATTTTTTTTTTTTAAAAAGGCAACAACAGCACAGAGCAGCAACAGCGTGTGTGGAGCAAGTGGTCCCAGAAAGATTTCCGTCATGGGAGCGTATGGATGGAGCTCAGCGCGTCTTGGCTTTGTCGTTTGGGGATTTTTGGCATTTTTCTGCGGAGAATTTGTCCCACAGGCTGAAGCAGGCTGCAGGGAGCGAGAGAGCCCAAACTGCTGCACCGGCCGGAACAACGAATGTTTTGAGTACTCCAGGAGGAAAACAGTGTGTTACTGCGATACCTACTGTCAGAAAACAAGAGACTGTTGCGAGGACTATCAGAGCGTTTGCCAAATATCTGGTGAGTTGTTTGCTCTGTTGAGCTCGCTGACATTTGATATCAGATAACAGCAGTTTTGTCTATTTGAAGTTTGAAAGCTCAAAGAGCGAGGAAGAAATAAGGTATGTAGTGTATATATGTTTTGAATCCTATCCAATGACTGCTGCTGTTCATTGTTGTTTAGTTTTGGGGAGGGATGGCTGCCACTGAGGTGACACGTAGGGAGTGAGACATACTACACGTAGCTGTTTTTAATATGCCCAATATGGCTCTTTGTTTTAAGTGACCAGCGAGAGGTGACTACTGTCTGCCTTGTGTGGTTTTACATTTGTAGCTTCGACTCATGACCTTCACATCACAGCTTCACATTGCACAGCCTGGACATTAAGTGGTCTGAGAGACCATAACAACATTAGTTTCGTCTTAAAGCCAGAAAAATGACCTTAAATTAGAAACACTCATTTGCTTATTCCTTAAAACGTATTTGTGGGCAACCCCCCATCATCAACCAGGCTTTTGCTATATATGGACAAATGAGGGAACAGACACCATGGAAACAGACTGCCAAAGATGGTCAGAATTACAGTGGAGCTATGTCTTAGATGTGACAGACAGGAAACACTCTGACCTGTAACAAAAGCAACTCTTATAGTGAAGTATTTGGCACTACTCAAGTTCACAAAGAGATTTCTCTGGCATAAATACCCTGAGAATGTGACCCTCTTAAGCACACTTGAGGGGTCAGTCCTAAAGGGAAAAGAGCTTTTAAACTGTGGAGCAATCCCACTATTATATACAAGCTGGTTTGAGTATTTTATCTGTTCTGTGATGTGAATAGGCTGCCCCATCCAGACTTCAATCACTAACTTAAAACTGTGTACACAACTAACACAAGGACAGTTGTAATACACTTCATTAGACCTCACTGTTTACTATAAAGAGCCCATAAACACCTGCTAATCAATTTTAGCTGTAATACTGCCGTTATCAGAGCTACACTAGTTTTTGTACAGGTTAAAGCTCAGCTAAGGAGCATATGGTAATACAAGGGATCTAAAATGGAATAAGGATCCAGCATTTCATCTTTGCTGTATTGTCAGGCTTTAGAAAAGCTAGGCCATGACAGGAGACTTCACTCAATGTCTTTAAAACAGATCAGGCTGGTGGCATAAAGTAGCATGAAGGATGAAGAGGATTATTCAGGAATGAAGACATATTAGTAAACAAGTAGAGAGAAGAATTTTGAATGCATTGCGAAACCAAAGGTCAGTATTAACTCCCCTTTTCAGCCACCTGCGTATGCTGGTTCTAGTTACGTGGGAGGGGCTTAGAAAAGAGAGGACTGCTTATTTCCAAACATTGGGAGGTTTTTTTCTTCTACTTTAAAAAAAATTCTCCTTTTTTGATTTACCCTATTTCATCTTTAGTCCTTTTGCATCATTAGGTTTAAGCCATTTTTGCATTTTCAGGATTCTTTACTTTAAATTAAACAATTGAGTTTCTGTAAATTTAGGCTGAATTAGACTTGAGTTTGTTTGTCTTTAAATATGCTCAAGTGAAGCAATTCATCTCAGTAAGTGCCATGTCTGCTTTTATTTTGTTTACAGTACTGTTGTAGTGATGTGGTCCTTTACTGCAGTGTGGTGGAAATGTTGGACTGAAATTGAAATGGGGGTAGATAAGCTAAAGTATTCATAAACATCAGTATATTACTTTAAATTGCACATGAAAGAGTTAAGATTAACATACACATGAGTTTTTCTTTTGGCTTTGCTCTCAATGCCAAGCTGTTTTTATTGTTATGGAAACATTAGAAAGTGGATTTTTTTTAACTAAATAAATAAACTCTACAGTGTTTGTAAAACCAGAGATGTGACTTTTTGAAAGCAAGGGAGGAAGCAACACTTTGTGAACAGACCCAGATTTCTTTTTAATTTAACAATCAGCTAGATTGCCATTCAGAAACATCATTTTGCCATTCACAAACCAGATCCATGTGTCTGACAAGCTGAATGTTAACAGGAAATGAGCTCAGGTTAGTGTGGAGCCATCATTGTAACAGCCTCTTATCTCAGCTCTTATCACAGCTCACAGCTGCCCTGTGCAGTTTTTTTTAATTTTTATTTCACAGTCTGAACATAAGAACGAACCCACATGGATCAATAAACATTTTGTATGCAATCTGAAAATCTTTACAGTAAAAACACAGCATTTATCGTCAGGCTTGGCTCTGCTCCATCCTAGCCCCCTGATATGTCCTCACCCACTTAACACTCAGAGTTGATCCTGAAGCTCTGCAACACATCAAGCAGTTTGTGTGTGACACTATTGGAGGCTGTAATTACCTCCTGTTTGCTGGAGCTCAACACAGTGCTTTGAGTGGGTGACATCAGAGCAGACACAGAAAAAAACATGGATATAAACACTCAGAGATGTTGTTAAAATGAAGGATTTGACAGGAGTGTGAACTGTGTGTAAACACAGAAGGACACTGTACAAGTTAAAGTAATGATTGAGCAAAATCAACTTGTTATAACATATAGCAAGCTGACATGATTTTTCTATTTTATGAACTTCATGTTTTGGTCATCAGTCTGGCTTATATAACTTCAGTAGTTGCAGGCTATTAATTTCCAAATGTACACCTCACAGCAAAAACTACTTGTAGGCATCTTTTGGCTGGTTTAGCAGGTCGAGCTGTTGGCCACCATTTTTTTTATTATTCTAGCCACAAACAAAAGTAAAAGTTTAAACCTCTCACTAATTAATGTTTATCTGAAAGGAAAACATCTCACAGTAAGATTAAGAACCAAGGAACAATGAGCTTTTGCTTCTGGCATCAGCACCTCAGAAAATTTGCTTATATTTTATAGAGACGTGCCAAATCTTTATTTGAAATCTTTGAAAGGTTTTTGCATTGGCAAAGATTGTGATAGATATTTAACTACCAGGAGGAAATGAGTTTTTAAAGACATACTTTGTATTGGTCAAAATCAGCACACCTTTTAAGTTGGTTTTGTCAGATTTCTCTGTTTATTCCATTCATGTATGAAATTAAACTGGATAATGCCCCCAAACAACTGCCAAATAAGGTCTCAGAGGCATTAAAGGATGGTTGAAGCGTGGTAACACTTGCTTCCAGAAGGACTTTGATGTTGTCTCCTGTTATAGAAGTGATTTTCATACACCAGTTTCAATCTTAACTCTATGGTTCCCATTACGATAAGCTCCCATTCCTCTTCATTGACTCTAGAGATCATTTGGGGCAGTATGAAGCAAGAAGGGGCAGCTTCTCTCTTCTACTGCAGCCTCTGGTGGTTCTCACCCTAACAGGAAAATACATTAAAGCCTCTGCATTTGGTACATGAGACTTTTGCTCATCATTCATCTCTCTCTCTCCTCTCTGTTTCTCTTTATTTTCTCTAGGGCACTGTGCAGTATGTTGTCATGCCACAATGTTTCCCTCTTTCCACCTAAGTTCACTCCCTCTTTTTCTTCCTTGCATCCCACATGTTCTCTGTTCTGCTAGTAGGGAATGTCTTTACATAATGAAGACTAAACAGGCCAGCTGTTGGATTTTTTTTTTTTTGGGACAAATATGTTAAACACCTCTTGGCACTCACATGCTACATTTTGCAAATCTGATGTGCAGCATCTGGTTTCTTCTTGACAGGAAAACACTGCTGAGCTTGAAGGGCATTAACAGTTTTCACTCACTTACTGTACGCACAAATGAAGGTGCATATGCATATCACTAAATCGAAGGGGGCTTGCAAAGGGAAACTCCTGCCTTGGCTGTCTGTAGTGTTTGATTGCTGTGTTTGACTCTGTCCACCTATCATCAGGTAAAGGTCAAGGTAATTTCAGTACATTATTCCCTTTTTCTAGACTTCTTTCCTCTGCAGCTTCAAGGTTTTTGTCAGACTAATGGTGTTGGTGAGCAAATAGTGAGCATTTTCACACAGAGAACCTTTTTGTTTGACGAAAAATACAAAGATAATCTTTATTTTTTGTCAGCACTTCCATTTTTTTTAGTGTATGTCAAATCCGAAGCTCAGTTGAAGCAACTACACGAGTAATCTACTCAACTTTGTTAATGCTTCCATTCCTGAAAGGAAAAATTTAATCGTGTTTCACAGACAGACAAAGATCGCCTTATCTGTGAAGCCTCTAACTGTAATTCTTCTTTTTCTTTCTTGTTATAGTTTTTCTTCTTCACTTACCTTTTTTTTTCACACACTATGTGTTTATACAAGTTCCTGCATTTAAGCATTAGATATTATTAATCTCTGGCTCTTTTCCACAGCATGTCTTTGTCCTGTCTTTCTCCCCTCAACCCCAGCCATTTGCAGCAGATGGCCGCCCTTCCTGCTTGTATATAGGAAACATTCACCTGCTATTAGGGCTCAGTCCAGTCTTCTCAACTCCTATTAACAGGCTTGAGGTTCCTGTTTTGGTGAAGATTATAAGGCTTGTCTGATGGGACCAAGGCCCAGACAGGGAAGGGAGGGTGACCGTGGAGGCTTTGAGGTGCAGTGGTCCTCCAGAGCAGCTGGACATCTGGGTCTCATCAGAGAAGAGATGGGGCTGGAAGGAAAGGGAGGGGGTGGGTGAGTGAGTGAAGCTCAGAACCAAAAAAAGGAGACAGATGGGGGGGAAGAACAAGGGAGAGTGGGGGACAACGTAATCAAAGGAGTGGAAGATAAAGCAAATTGGGCAGGCAGGTCTGAGACCCTAAAATGGAGGTAGAATTCAAGGAGAATAAAAGGAAAGGCAAAGGAATGCCATCCCAAAAGGCTATTATCCCACTGAAACAAGAGTGACTGGAGTTTGGCAGAAGTTGGGAGATAAAAGTGCTTATGTTGGATCATTGGTCATTGGTTCTGTTTAGTTTAATGCTGTCTGAGGCTTTGCCTGCTGCCTGAAAAATTAGTCATAGACAAGCAAAGTCCTTTCACTTTAAACTTTGACAGCAACCAGATTTGTACTGTGGTGCTGCTGGTTCACTGAAACGGACGACTTCCCTGTTTTCCATATTAATGACACTTACGGTAAACTGGTGAAAATAATCTTGATGAAAACAGAAAATAGAGAAATATCATTAGTTAAATTACAAAAATAGATTTAACCTGGACAGAATAATGCAGTTAAATTGCTCTCCAAAAATAAGAAAACGCACATCTAAAATCTATCTCAGAAACTCTGTTAAAAATATCAGCTTTTCCAAAAGACAAAAGCTGAACATGCTGGGAACAAGTGCCATTTGTTTCCTGTATTGGGGTCAGAGGTCAGAGGTGGTGGCAAGCTTTCGAACTGAAGACTTTCTCATTAACAATGCAAACAGGGGACAAGAGTGACTATGTGGGTTAGGCTGTCAGACTGTCAGCAGGGTTGACATGTGGGTGGTGGAATTGTTGCACTGGTTGTGCCAGAAGCAGACTGAGGGACCACCACAGCTTGGTAATTGCCTTCTGACCTCTGGCAAATCAGCCCAAATGGCTGAGACTCCCAGACAGGGCCTTAGTCCTGCTTATGTGTATGTCGGTGTCGATCACAGGGATAATAGCTGTTTCTCCTCCGGGTGTGGGAACTAGCCAACCCTATTGATTTCACTGCACGCTCTGCTATGAAGCAAATACCTCAACTGGACTCCTTGCTTGTGTTTTTCCCACCATGAGAAAGGAAAACAGCGGCATGAAAGCTGCCCGTGAACGTCAGAGGATGTAGCAGCGGGAAGGAAAGGCAAGAAGACAGGAGCAAGGATAAGA
Source organism: Maylandia zebra (assembly GCF_041146795.1). NCBI lineage: Eukaryota > Metazoa > Chordata > Actinopteri > Cichliformes > Cichlidae > Maylandia > Maylandia zebra. The sequence continues at coordinate 28,576,851 of NC_135178.1, forward strand.
AGAGGTGGAGGAGGCAAGGGTAGGAAGCTGATAGGGTTGTAGTGTCTAATGCCATCCCACCCTGAGTAATCTTTCAAGAAAGTGCATGTATCTCATCACGTTTACAGAGGCAAATGAGCATGCCTGTGTATTTTAGGGAAAGGATAGAAGAGGTTTAAGTGGGATGATTTATCAGACAGAAATTGTTTGCTGTGTGTGGTGATCTGGGAAAGGCGAGTGTCAGGTGGGCAGCACTAATGTGCAGGAATGCAGAGATTCCACTGTGGCTTTGTGGATCGGCTGTGTCACTGAGGCAGCTGCCCCCCCCCCCCCCCCCCCCCCTCTCCGAACCCCCAACAGGACCATGGGAATGAACCAAACAGGCGGCATCTTGAAAGCACTCTCTCCCTCTCTCTCTCTCTGTCTCATGTTCACACACATAATTATTCACTCACGACATTGTATAGTGGGGTGAGTGTCTATTATAAAGACAGTGTAAGGGAGATTAAATGAAGAGGGAGGATTAGATTCAGTTATGGTATATTTATCCGCCCATTCCCTGTAATTTCACCACCAACGTCTACAAGCTTCAAGCTGGGTGCACCTGCTCTTATTGTCGCAAACTTTTATTTTAAAGGATGAAAACAGAAAAAGCTCTAAACCACAAATGTCAGGCTTTCTAAAAATATTATGGTGTATACATGCTTACAGCTGTTCACTGTTGTGTTGAACTTACCTGATTTGTTTATGTGTTTGTGAAGTATGCCCTTCCTTGTAAAAACAAGACTATTAAAATGTCTGCTCCTATTTAATCTCTGTGCTGAAAAGCTCTTGATTACTGCTGGAGTTTTGGGGCTTTGATCAAGGCAGTCATCTAAGTGATACAGCTTCCTCTTTGCTTGATGTAATTAACTAAATCAGCCTACTGAACAGGAAGTATGATTACTAAAACTGCTGTGTTTATGTGGCGTGCTGAGTTCACGGGCGTCCGTGTGTGTGTTTGCGTGTAAGTGTGGGGTAGAGGGAAACCAGAGAGAACAGGATGCAAAATTAGCCTCTTATTTAAATGGTCCCCCCACATTTGACCTCAGTTGCAGACTTCCTGAGTCTGGGGTTAGGCTGATCTGAAATAAGTACATGGTAGTGACCCAGTCACTCGCCACCTACCTACCCAAGTAAATGTTCAGTGGACTGGCATCAAAGTCTATATCAGGGCATCTGTTGCAGCTACACTTTAAGCTGTATGGTACATGACAGCAAAGATTAGGGGAAAGTTTGCAGCTCCCTCTGGACTACAGATAAATTCTTTTTCATAATTAGACCTCTTGTTTTACTATATCAGAAAGAAGGGTATTTTTCTTCTTAAACACCTCAGTCTTTTTAAATAAATGTAAATCTCACCTTGAATCCCCTAACTTTATTAAACAACCAGTAACACTGAAGAATCTATGAAGAAATATTACTTTATAATCCATTTAACTCCTGCAATCTTAAGCTAATCTATGGCTTTCTGATTCCCTAGCAGCCATTGACTGTGTGGTGGGATCATGGGGTCCCTGGTCATCATGCACATCTTCATGTGGAATTGGTAGCACGGAAAGGAGTCGCCAAGTATCTGTTCCCCCTAGAAATGGAGGTACACCCTGTCCTGATCTCAAACAACGTCGAGGATGCTTCGGAAACAACGCCATATGCAGCACCGCGAAAGGTGACAGCCTGACTTTTTCTGCATTTATGTATGTTACAGAGTTCAGTTCACTAGCACTGTTACAAATTAAACAAGCGCTTTGGTATTATCTGGGACAACTGTTAACTTTCTTTTGCTGTAAGAAACAAATCTTGAGTCTGCATGCTCCATCTGCCTGTCACTTTGCTGATGGAACAACTGAATTTCCCCACTGAGGAATAATAAAGGATATTCCTATTCTGTCTTCAGCTGTGCACTTTTCCAAGTAATTAAAAAACCTTAAGACAGGAAAACATTTTGAAAACTTACAAGGAAAGCTGAACTCACTTTACCTTAGAGCTGAGTTGCTCAGATTAAACAGTAGATGCCTTTATAAGTATGATCTTTACTGGATGCAACAGCTTATTAGACCTATTTGCCCTCTTTTTAATTCTCATCTGCCCGTGCTTATACCTGACTTCCAGAAGTCGCAAAAATCTTGCCTAATTCTTTCAAGAGGAACTTCAAGGACCCTTGGAGGAGACCACACATGCTGATGAAGGAGGAGAAGGCCAGGTAAGTCCTTAATATCAAACCGCAAGATACCAGCTTTGTTTCATGTCTCTAGTGTAGGATTTGTCGGGGCAGTGGCAGGTGATTACAGATGCCCTTTTTTAAATGTTTGGTAATTTACTTGAGTTATTTTAGCCTGTGAGTCATGGTTAACGGCTTTGTCTGGCGAAATTATTACATAGAAATAACATAAAAGATTTTATTAAAATATAAAATCTTTTATGTACTTTCAGTAGCTTGAACTACATTTTAGTTGCAAGTGCTTTGGTTGTGTCTGAAATATTTTTTCAGCATTGATTATAGCTGGAACTTCTTTAAACAGTTTTTTTTGTGAATTGCAAAATAGTTGGCAGGTCAGTCAGCACTGCTGTAGAACCTTTGATTAAATATTTAATATGCATATTTGAGTTCATACCATCACCGTAATTATACAAACAGTAGCCTTTCTTTTCTTGCCAGCAAACTTTCAGATGCATCTCACTCAAGAATAAAGGCACTTATTCAACATTTTCCTTGCTTCCGCTAACTCCAAGGCTGGTGGATTTCACAACAGGTTCATACCATATTTTCCCCCAGTTTTTCCTTTATTTAAAGGTCAACTCTGAGCACCAAAAGATTAGGGAATACTGGCAAAGACTGAGGTTGCTATAGCAAGCACGTCCTCAAAATTACTTTGGGTGTGTAACATGAACTCTGTCATTGAATATTTGCATCAGGAGCTGACCTTTCCTGATAAGTCAGACGTAATCAATTTAAAAAGAAAAGCCTTCGCTGTATAAATTTGATCTTTGATCTAAGCTGATTACAAATCTTCTCATTATGTTCTCTGGGAAAAAATCTGAGCTGGCTTCCTGACAGCTTACAGCTTTTCTCAGTAATTAAAATGGACATTGGATACTTTTGTTTTGACTGAAACAAAACATCAGGGGACTGGGAGTGCATTACTCATAAATGGCATTGATTCAGCATGAATTTTACAGAGTAAGAGCAATTTCACACAGACATCTGGTATATTAATAGTGGTGTCTTTGAAATTAATTGAAGAAGTGAGGGTTAACAGCGATAACAGTGAAATGATGATCAGTTGTCTTTGGATGTATATTTAAATCTGGATATTAGTGGATATTAGAGACTGGACATTAAGACAAGGTCATTATAAAATAAGGGAGGATGGACCATAACACAAGGCTGTTATGCAGATTTAGCTTGTAAAAGCTCAGCAAAAGAAAATAATATCTGTCTGCAATTTTTAAGACAGAAATTTTAGTCAAAAAAAACAAGTATTTAACAGAAGGTTTCACTGTGGAAAAGTTAAGGAAACAAAGCAGAGACATCCCACTACAGACATGCAGACATATATATATGTCTTACAGGCAAACAGAGTAAGGATTTCATACATATTTACAACTTTCTGAAATATTTCTGAAATAATCTGAGGAAGAAATAAAGGGAAACTTCATGTTTTCTTTGACAAGTCACCCAAATTTGGGTAATATTTTGTCACACCTGTCTGAATCAGCTGCAAAATAAATAGCGGAATTAACCCATTTATCAGAAAAACAAGGCTTTATTTGTCCCTTTTACTGTGCAGACTGAGCTGTGATTACGATGGGATAATCCAGGCGATCAAGACACAAGTGAATCACTTGTGTTACTTATCAGCAAATTTTTACTTTGTTAAGTAATTAAAGTATTAAACTTGGGTCACCAGATACAGTCACGATAAAAGTAAAGTACACCTTTTTGAATTTTAATTTTTTAAGTATCAGGGAATAAAACAGTGTCAGATAAACAGCAATGCATGAGATATTACTCCATGTCATTATTTATTTAAAAAGCACCAAGTGAAAAGACAAAGAAGAAGAAGCAAAATGTGAAAAATAAGCACACCCAACGATTTTATAGCTTGTGAAAGCATATTTAGCAGCAATATCTTGAGAGTTGGTATGAGGCGTTTGTGCTGATTTGCTGCATTTAGATGTGCAAAACATCTCAACTCTGCAAAACTAAGCCATGCTGCCACGTTCCTTTTAGAGAGAAGAGGCTTTTCCCTGTCAATCATTACAAACCATCCATATTTCTTCAGACTTTTTCTGATTGTATTGTCACGAGTTTTAACATTTAGCATTGAGAGCACTGAGAACTTTAAAGTCTGAGATGCAGTTTCTCTGAGCATTGCACAGTCTGATCTTGGGGTGAAGGGTTAAGCTATAAGTTTATCACACAGTGCGTCTGCATGTTGGCTTTTATTTTTGTTAAATAAACAAAGACAGAGTGTAATATGTCACATTTTATTCACCTGAGGTTGTATTTAATTAATTTTAAGACCAGCTAAGGACCAGATGATTATTATGCCTTGATATGTAAAACCTCTTAATTCAAAGAAGAGATACTTTGTTTGTACCATTAGTGTAACTTTAAACAAAGCAGGATATTTTTCAGAAACTGGAAAGCTTAAAACTGGCACATGCCCCTGTTTCTTCATCTGAACATTTTCCATCTGTGTTTTCTGTTTGAAATGCTCTGGTTTCATATGTGAGCATGAATGATGTGATTGACTGGATCATTGATGTGTTTCTGAGTCTCAAATATATTATTTGCCTTTGAGCATTATATTTTTGACTTGATAATGAATGCAGGTAAACAGAGTCTTCTACTTTGACACCTTCTTTCCCTTTCTTTACCCTTGCTTGCAGTTACTGTGTGCATCTGCAAGTGAAACAGGCTAGCGCGGCATGTAGACTCAAACTGTGGACCGCTCGACTGATGAGAGAGACTGCTGTCTGTGTGGAGTGTCAAAGTGATGCCATGGCAAAGTCAGATCGCTGTGGAGGCGATGGTGTAAGGGGCACCAGGTAAACAAGCTAACTGAAAGATAACTGAAGATATGTTCATCCATTACATTCCTAACTCAAGCTTAAGTTAAAAGGAATTTGTTACATGCCTGATGGGCTCCTCTGTTCTTTAGGACCTTCTGGTCAGCAGCTTCAGTCGCGGGCTGTCACGGTTCCTGGATTCGACAGTTTTCTTCTGAGCGCTGCCAGTGTTCTGACAACTCTTTCCTCTTTGTTTGAGGCGGCACGCTACTCTCAGCATCCTGCCAAGTGCAGGACAGCCCTGCCAGCCAAGCCAGACCCTCCAATCCAGATTACTGGATGGGTAACTCAAGGATATTAGCAGCATCCTGCCACTTTTTTTCTTTCACCTCATATTCTGTACTGTATAAACTCTTAAAGCACACATAAATTCTTGCATTTAACATCTGATTTTACAGCCACGTAATTCTCCTCTAAAGCACAGCATCTATTTGCCTTTTTACCTCTGAGTCTTTGCTATCTACCTCCATCAATACAAGTGCATTTTCTAATGCATAATGTATAAATATAGAAATATATTATTTTGCTTTATACATTTTCTACTTATGATTGGTTTATGTAATGTATATGTGTCTATATAGCTTCAATAATTTGTATCCAACAGTGTAAACATCAGACATCTGTCATTTATCCCCAAACAGTCCTAAGTCATCAGTGGTTTTGGAGATACTAAAACTGATCATCAAAGTCATATCCAAACTAGGATCCTTCGCTCAGTATTTTGATGTTGTATCTTTTTTTATCCCAAAGGGCAAAGTTGAATATCAGGTACTGATTCTCAGGTGCTTAGATTTCAAGTCTCATTCATGTCTGCCTCTTCTGGTGGTCAGTCACAGATGTTTTCAGTAACATGACTCATAGCGGAGATCAATCACATCTGTTTAGACTTAATATTGCTGGAGAGGAAAAAGAGCCATATAAGCGAATTCACTGTGGTTCTGTCTGTCTTGTGTCCAAGACTTAAAAAATGCTTCATGATTACTCGCCCTGCTCACGGGGGAGTTTTATCAGAAGAGTATGATCCAAGATAAATATCGTGAACAGCCAACTCCTATATTTTTAATTAACCGAATCTCCTCCCAGCGCTCCCTACAGTTCCTTTACTTTTTTCAGTTCTGTTTTTGTTGTCTCTGTTGACTCTGTGTTTTCCCTCAAATAAAATACAGACTAACTACAGCTTTACCTTCTTGAGTTAAACGACACAGCATAAATTCCTGCATCTCTTTTGCTGTTGGGTTAAGAAGAAGGCAGGTGCAGTCATGTTATGGAAACCTGTTACTTTCTCTTTACATCCCCCATGTCTGTGTTTGTGTGTTTATTTATTATAAACCATGTGGTAATTTTATAAGTGCAGCACAGCATTTTCTGTACACTGTCCATTAGTGAAATAAAGAAAACTATACCGCCATATCTCCCTCTATTGTATTTCTATTGATGTGTGGATTTCACTGCATCATTGCATTCAGTTTGCAAATCCTTGCCACTGTTTTCCTTTACACACCTACAACATATCTGACTTCTCCCCTGTGCAGTAACTACTAGCATCAGCATGACACTGATAAGTATATTCCTGAGTTTACAAGCAGCATTTCACACCATTTCAACGCAAACATGTCCATTAACATATTTTCTGGCATTCTTGGCATTTTTGCGTGGGCTGTAAACGGGATGACGACAAACAAAATGACAACTAATGTGTATAATCATGTTTTGTTGTTACACTCTACTGAAATTTGGGGTATGTTCTTGTCATGTAAATTCTGGGAATTTTGTGTATATGTATATATACTATGTGTAATTATGTGTAGACGAAACATGACAGATGTGGCAGCTTACGTCATATGTAAAAGTATCTTCATACTGGTATTTGGTTTGGTTTTGCGGATTGCATATTCTGATAGCCAGTTTGCCTCCTCATTTAGGTGATATATAGACTAGTTAAGTGTATATGGAGAAAGGGATGTTTGAACCTTGAGACTCGCCCTATGACAGCTGGGATGGATGAACCTTGAGATTCACTCTGAAAGGCTGCAACTCTTCATGTTTACAAAGCTTGTGCTTTTTGTCACTCTTGGCAGTTTTTAATTTTTTTCCAACCATATGTCACATAAATAATACCAATTAAACCACATTATCAGAGGCTTCTTTGTTCCCCATAATTCTAACTTTATTTGTAACCATTTCCTCTGTGTGGAGTTTGCTTGGTCTCCCTTTGCTTGCATGGATTTTGTCCAGTTACTCTGACTTCCTCCTAGTCCCCAGACATGCATGTTAGGTCCTGTGATAGACCTGTTATGCTGTAGAAGCTCAGATAGGCTCCAGCCTCCACCTAAGCATGAATTAGCACTGTTACAAGGGTGAATGCTCATAACATGACCAATATTATGAGTGCCATCATATGTACAGGTAAATCTTTATGTACAAAAGCTCAGGCTGGTTTGGCTCTCAATGATGTGAAACAACCAGACTCCAACACATCGATTCCTTAAAAAAACTAGTGCATGGCTACTTCATGTCAGAAGTACTTGAACTTCACCTCCTCCATCAATCTCTCCAGCCTTCCTCCCCCTTTCTCTGCTCTCCTCCCTGATTCCTCATCCTAGCTCACTACTAAACTCCCCTTCGTCAGCACAACTCTTTATTTTCTCGTACTACAACAGCGGCAGTGCTGTCTGCCTGACCAGTGCATCCCCTGTGCTGCTCTGCCACTGCTGCTAACCTGCTTTGCAAAGGGCAGGAAGGCCCATCTCTGGCCCGGTGCCTGATGGGCTCCGACAGCAGTGTGTTCTGGGATTACAGCCACTGAAAAGGGGGGCATTCCAGCACTGGTGGCTTTTGTCACAGCATGGCCACTGTTTACTTTTGACAAGACAGCTGTTCAAAGCCCTCCTGGCCCCAGCGTAGGGCGTAAAGGGAAAGAACCCAAAGGTGACTTCCGTTTACTGGTGGCATCGCTGGACTTGGCCTGAGGCCCCTTCTTCTGCTACTGCACGACCATCTTAACTTCACATTTGACATTGCCCTGATGATAATAAAACTTTGTTTCAACATTTCATCCTGCACATGCAAAAATATTTATTCCATTTAATTGCAAAGTTTCATAGTGTTTTCCTTGCCTTGTTTCTTGATTTCTTCCCCATGTCTTGTGCTAATGATGCCACATTTATCCAGCACTTCCATTTGCTTTGTTTACTGGTTTGTATGTGTGCACTACATGTGCGCAGAGTGTCAGCTTGGGGCCCTTGGGTAGCTGGTACCTCTGTTTCTTTGTATATAGCCTGCATGTGGTTTCAGGATGCATGTACTGTAATTAGTAGTTATCCTAATAAATGCTTGGTGCCTCTGTAGGAGCAGCTGGTCTAACACAGAGGAATGATAATGAATAGACGGCTGAGCACGACACAAGTGGTACACAGCCATACAACAAACTCTCACACATCCTCAAATGACAAAATTAGGAAAACGGAAACAAATAACTATATTTGTGAATTGTATGTAAATTCCTAACAAAATCCTTTCTTTGATCTGAAAAACAAAAAAACAAACCAAATCTCTCTCTTGCTATCAGCCCATGCAAAAGTAAGACACATACTACCCAAAAATCTAGAGAAATTAATTCCTGGGAATGTGGCGCCCCTCTGTGGTGCTTTGGGCTTCCTGCTTCACTTGTAACAAACAATGTACAGGACATCTCAGACTTGTTCTATACGCTTTATTGGCTATGCAGACTTGATTACAACAAATGATAAACATGGCAAAAATAAGACATTATAACCATAAAACCATATTTTTAATCATCTTAGTAGAATAGCGTTGTGTTTTACTTAAAAAAAGTGGTTCTTTTAGTCAGAAATGGAAGATACAACAATAAGTAGTATAAGGGCTATATTCCTTCTGTGACAGTTTTTATATTAACATGAGCTTGTTCACATTATTTGTCCAATAATGCAGCATTCAATGAATAACCATAAATACACAGGATTTATATAAGGCTAATCAAATCCTTCAAAAACAAGAATAAACTTCAAAAACAAATTTCAGAAATGTCAGAGGGAAGCTTCACATGGTGAGCGGTGCCAGTGGTGACATGGACTTGGCACAGCTTCAAAAGCTAGTCTACTGTACATACAAATTACACATAAGGCAAATGTGACTTGAGCTAGGCTAGCTGCTTGCTTGTATTTTTTTTTTTTTTTTAATATAATTGTGGCGTGGCAGGCCTAGGAATCACAGTTAGCACTGACATATGAATGTCACACAAAAAAATGATCCAGTTACTCTCCTTTAAGTGAATATTTAATCATTAAAATTAATTTCCTCATTTGTAACAGAATTTGTTTGTTCAGCACGAATGATGAGCAAACCAACAGCCAATTAAACACCTAAGGTGATCAATAAAAACAGAATGGAATCAATGAAAGTCCAACTACATACATTCAGATAGAGTTTGAGAGAAACTTAACAGAGAAAATAAACAACTCCAGTGCAGAAAGAGACAGACAGTGACATCCAAAACAAGCAGTGAATAGTCTTTCCTTTAAAAGAAGGAGGTGGAGAAAAAAAATGAAGGCCCAGGTGAGAGGATGATCTGCGGTCAGTTTTGGTTTCCTTGAGTTGAATCCAAGTGTTTATTACAGTTTTTTCATCTGTTGGTTTGTGTTGTGGATCTTTGTATCCATTTTGTCCACTTTATTTAGCAGAGCATCAATGGAGTCGTCCTGAGCATCAATTTCAGACTGCAGACCAAGCCCAAGATTCTTCAGTCTACCCAAGCCTACACACATCTCATCTAAGACATTCACAAAAGACATCAGTTCAATTACAGCAGACAAACTTTATATAAAAAACGTGGTATGTAACTAAATAAGTGCAGAATTTCCCTACCCAAATTTTTGTCAAGAGTGTGGTGAGCCTCCTTCAGGTATCTGTTCTTAGGGTATCCATTCTGTTGAGATGAGCCATCATCTATTGATGCAGTAGCTCCAAATCCTAAAACAATGAAGTAAGAAATAGTGAGAGCCAGTAAGTGGTGGGAAGATACCGTAATGCTGAGGTTCTTGTTCCAGCACTTACCTCCTGTATCCAGTTTTCTTAGGTTGGGGTGGCTAGCTTGGTACTTATCTTCATTTTCTCTGCTGCTGGACAAGGCAGTCTGTAATCTGAGAAAGTCAGATAAGAATTGTTCAAACATTTTGGGAGAGACGGTCAATAACAAGTTGTACGCATGAAAGTAAAAAATAAAAATGAATTACCTGAACTTCTAAAAGAAGTGAACATTACTTTAACACAAATTCAGAGTAACTGTTTTCATGCTTTGTTGTAAAATATGATAACTTGTCCCTACACATAACAGCATATCAATCTTTAATATATTGAAAGTCCTCTAAATCACAGAACTCCTTGATTTGTTTAGGAGTTCAAACATGCAGAAATGAAACTGGATGATGCTACCACACCTCACTGACACAGAGAATAAAAACAAACTTACCCTTCACTGGCCTTGTAGGCCTTTGGCTGCTCAGGTGGTGGCTTTGTCTCTGGCGTTCCCTTAAAATAATTGACAAGGCCGCCCCACACACTCTTAATACTGTTAATGTGCCTTTGACTGGTCTTCAGGTCTTGATCCATGTTATCCAGCATCTTGTCTGCCCTCTTTATAGCCTCACCCTGTCGCATCAGCTCCTGCAGACAAGAAGAGACTAATTCAGGATGAGGTATGGGAAGACGGGGCCTTTAAAAATAACTCTTTGTTGACTATGACCTTTTCACAGACAGTGTCAATTCTTTGTATAGTAGTGTGAACCTTATTCATTTAAGATACCTCTGCAGTTTCCACACCCATCTTCTCCGATTCATAGATGAGGCCAAGTGAGCGGTAACTGCTATCCACAGCAGACTGCGCTGTACGCATCACTTCCTGCTGGAGGCATCTCTGCCTCCTCTCTGCTTCACTCAACCCACTGTCACTTGGCTCGTCATCAAACCCCCTACTTTTAGGCTTGAAATCCTCCTCATCATCATCATCTGCAAACGGGTTGTGGGATTTAGGGTAGGCCATCTGTGGAGCAGAAACAAATGTTTTGGTAATTTTAGCTAAAGGACTATAAGCATCAAGTTACATGCAGTTTAAGAATGAGCTTTTCTTCACAACAAGGAGTTTTTGTTACCTGTAAATAATGGATTTTACATTGCTTAAAACTGGAACAACTTCTTGGAACACAATCAAACTATAAACAGGTTAATAAAAGATAATATATTTGGTTCCAGTCTTGATGATCTTTGGCTTTTTTCAGCTGCTCCCTTTAGGGGTTCCCTAAACAGATTATCTGCCACAATCTGACCCTCTCCCTGGCATCCTCTTCTGCCACACCAACCCTCTGCATGTCCTCCTTCGCTGTATCTATGAATCTTCTCTATGGTCTTCTTGTTTTTCCTCTTGCCTGGCAGCTTCATCTTTAACATGCTTTGTCCAATGAATCTAATATCCCTCCTCTGCACATATATCAAAACCATCTCAACTACACCTCTTAAACATTGTCTCCCAAAACTTGATAATCTTTTAAGTTCACTTATTCACTGATTAAATCCTTCAAACAGTCTGAGTGTTATTTATCTTGACTTCAACTAAATTCGCAAAAGCAACAGTTGTCTCAAGGTGCTTTGGATTGCAAGGTAAAGCCTATAATAGTAGAGAGATAACCCAAAGGAGATCCCCTCCCCTCCCCTGCCCTCAATTTTTACTGGAAGAGACCTCCGGCAGAACCAGGCTCAGTTAAGGACAGGCATCTGCAGATCAGCTGCACACACATCTAGCCATTCCATCTATTTTCTTCTGGTTATCCAATTCAGGGTCATACGGTGGACTGGAACCCATCTCAGGAGTCATAGGGAGAAATGCAGAGCTAACACATAGGAGACTCTTTGGCACAACATGTTGAATTCCATGAACCGAATAGGCGGAGGAAAATGGATAGATCGATAGATAGATCGCACCTCGTCGGGAAGAAACGTTATTTATTATATTTTGGGATCGGATAGCTGAATAATTAAACGATGCGTAACATAATACATCTGCTATTTAGATAATAATTAGTTTTATTAAAACAGTACGTTTTTGTTGATAAAAGAAGGTTAATTGTTCATTTCGAAACTTGTCTGAACTCGTGCGATTACGAAAGCTCCAGCGTGTTAGCTTCGGCTAACTTCAACGTTGTCCAACAAGTAATTCGAGCAAGAGTTAGGTTTGTCAACGTATTTCACATTAATCATCTGCAACAATACCTGCTGTGTTATATTAAGAGGAGAAAAATAAAACAGTATTGCAAGTCAAGAAATGTTTGATGTATCGCCGGGGTGTTGGTCTGCTAGTCAACCGTTAGCTTAACTGCCAGTCAACTAAACGACCACATCCGCAAGAGTCACCACAGGCAGTTTTCTCTTATTGAACAAATGCTGTCTAAAAGTGTAAAATAATAAAAAAAAGACACAGTAACGATTAACTTAACAGACAAACCTTTGACCACAGGAGCCGCGGCAGACGATGTTGTTGCTCTATCAGCTGACTGAACTCTTCCTATCACGTTTGATGACGTTGCACACACACTTTCGCGACAGCTGATCTTGCGTAAAGGAAACGCACACCAGGGCGATATTGGGGTTACTCACTGATAAAAACCCACGCAGGTTGTAATGTAAATAATAAAACTACAATCCATACATTTGCTTAATTTGATCTATTTCAAGCCCTTTGTGAGTGAGTTGCTGCGGTAACGAAGAGCCCCTGTTAGAAATGTCCCTGCTGAGTTGCCGTACTGCGGCTCTCCCAGGCAGCCCCGCTCGCTTGTTTCCTCTCAGCGATGAATTGCGCTGGTTTAATGTAGGGGTAAACATGTCCGTAATGGGAGGTGGTACGAGGGGGTTTTATTTTAACACAGTCCTGTCGCTGGCCCGCTCTTTAGCCGCTCACCGCCCCGCACCGGTCGAAAAGGTGAGAAAACAAGCGTGAGCTCCAAAACACGCAATAATTAACCATGTTAGTAATTAGAAGCAGTGGCAGGGTTGTTCAGGGTGTAGCTGCGCTTCCGCACAGGCGGTGGCTTATTTTGATCAACGACATGACAACCAAGCTAACATTTAACAGTTATGCTCGTATGCTTGTGTGCGAGTCTCCGTGGTTAGAAATCTCTAAAACGCGAGCAGTGGTCTCCAAAACACTGAATCAGAAAAGTGGGCAGTGCAGAGGAAAGTGGCGTCGCTGTGTGGTGCCTGTTACTGCATCAGACGGACAGAGCGGTCAAGCTTGATCGGCACTGCAGTCAAACAGGTTTACAGAGAAATCTTTGAGACAGGAGTTCATTCACAGGCTGCTCTGTTTGTCTTTACTGCTACCAAAATCCGCCTACATGTGTTATATAGTTGGAAACCTGTTGCAGATTGATAGTTGGGTCTTACCAATATAGGAAAGGTTTTTAATTTTGAAAAACAAAAAAACAATGGGTAAATTTTGTAAATGAAAGTAAAGGGTTAGAAGGGAACAAATGAAGCCATTATCAAAAAGCTGTCACCAAGAGTTGTAACTTTATCATGGGTTATGTTATGTAATGCCCAGTTCCACTGTGTGTTTGAGCTGTAGGGAGGAAACTGCCTGGCACTTTATCAGATATCATAAATGCTTGTATCTTGCTTGCTTGCTGGGTTATACAGTGTGCATAGAAGTGTACAGATTCCAGATGTCTTCCGGTAGATGATCAGGTGACCCTGAGCCATCCCTTAGTTGCAATAGGGTAAGGTGATGGAGGCTTCTCGTGATGCACTGTTTCTTCTTCTTCTTCTTCTTTTCACTTTCCCTGTGTTTATATCTCCCTTTACTTTTAACCCTTAGTTATTATTAATATCTGGCTCTCCTTCACAGTGTCTTTTGTCCTGTTTCCCACTCCCCACTCCAAGCTGTCTTGGCAGATGGCTGCCCTTCCCAGAGTCTGGTTCTTCTTGAGGTTTATTTTTGTTGAAAGGGAGTTTTTCCTTGCTACTTTTGCTTGCTCATAGGAGGGTTGTCTGATTGTTGGGGATTTCTCTCTATTAGTGTAGTAGAACTTAATTGAACAGTGTAAGACTAACAAATATTACTCTCATTGAACCACACACTCACTCTGAAACATCTGGAAGTTTGCTTCCGCCACTGAAAAAAAGTATTTTGCCATCTGTAAGTCCAAATCTTTGGTAATTATCTAAAATTTTAAATTTTTGGTATCTCAAAACTTTTCCTTAGTAAGTTATACGTATTAGAAAATAACTTGAAATTTCAAGTCATTAAGGCTAATACTTGAGAAAATAACCCCAAAATTTTGACTTATGGATGGTAACACATGCTTGTTTTTCAGTATACAAACAGGTTTTAACACTTGACATATTGTCTAATCCTGTAGTGTTATGTTTTCATATACTGTGTGACACAAACACACTGGGCTGTCAAGTGAGATAAATCAGCTTGATGTGTGAATATTAGCAGCCTGGACTGTTACTTTAATATTTATTTTTGGCCTTTTAGGTTCAGAAGCTGCAATGTATGTGTCCAGTGGAAGTCCGTGGTGTGTTCACTCTGGATGTGCGTCGCAGAGATGCTGTTATTGCATTGGCTGTGTTTTTGGTGGAATCTGGCTTACAGGTGGGTGGATGTCAGTAAAAAGCTGAGCAGTTTTCATTTCGCTTCAAGCTGTTCTGGTAATACAGTGGATTTAAGATTTCATAGTTTAGTTCATTAGATAGTGAAGTATTGGCATTGCATATTGACACAATACTAATTTTCTATTTTCCTAACTGCTTATCAAACTCTGTTTCACAGGTATAGCAATGGTAATATTGTATTAGAACTATTAGTCCACGTTTGCTCCTGTGCTCTCCTCTGACTACATGTATCCCTGTGATAAGCTTATTCTCATAATCTGATTAATCTGGCGATTAGACATGCAGTTAGCCGTGTAAGCCTCTAACCTCATCACACTTAGACACAGTTGGGAAAGCTTCCCTTCTGTTTGACAGCATAGTGCTGGATGCCTTACTTTTATTTTTAAAGCTGTGATACACTTTCTTTGACCCAGATTTTCTTGTGTGAGATAACCTCGTTGTTTTGATCCGTCAGTGCTTGTCAGGCATGCAAAAGTGCTGATTTTATGCTGCAGAGTGCACTTGTTTGTGGTGTGTAATGATTTGTTTTACTCCTGCAGCACAAAGACATACTTGTTTCTTACTTGCTGAGCCTACTGAGAGGGCTGCCACGGGTCCAATGGATCGAGGAAAGCTCAGGAAAGAAAGGAAAGGGTAAGAAGAATCCTCTTATAGTGAAGCTTTTAGTTTTACAATAGACTCCTTTTACTTGTGGCAGTAGAATTTCTAGCAATTCTTATTAATTAATTGTACTGTGTTGAGATATATTACACTAGACAGATGGGTTAATTTATACTTGAATTGCATATTGTGAACTGCTGTTTCTGTTCAGCATAACGCTCTGTTGCTCTAATTTTGATGTTTACATTTTTGGCAAATCTGCTTATCATTATTTCTTTTCTTTTGTTCAACCTTATGAGGCATTCAATTCAACTGTGTCTGTGTAACTTTCTGCTCCTCAGAATTTCTCCCCGTAGCAGACAACTTCAGCTTCTGTCTAGTGACTCTTCTGTCAGATGTGGCTCAGAAGGATCCAGACTCAAGACAAGAGGTCTGTTTAAAAAGTGGTGATAAATCGTTATATTATTCACAGGGTTGGGGTGCATTGCATTTAAGTGCTAACTCACTGTTTTTGCACTGTTTTCACTATAGATCTTGAACACTATAATGGAGGTCATGCAGGCGTTACAGGATATGTGCCAAACACCGGATAATCATGACAAAGGTATAGATAGAAATGCAACAAACATTCTGACTTTAGCTTTTAAAACAAAAAAAGAACCTTAACGCTGCTCTTTTTTGTCTGCAGTCTTCCTGTGCAAGTATATTGTTCCCAGCCTGCTTGGCATGACTCGGGCATTTGGCCGCTACAGCCACACAGATGAAGCTCTGTTATCCAAGTTGTTCCCCAAAGATTCTCCGCAGGCACGATGCGTTACAGAGGAAACAGAGGGTGTACGGCGCAGATCCTTCAATGACTTTCGTTCTATTCTGCCGTCCTCACTTCTTACAGTGTGCCAGAGTGATACTCTGCGCAGACGCACCGGGACCAACCTAGATTCATCTGCACAGGTCGGTACATGTTGCCGGATTCCAGACGTGTTTTGCTTGTTCAGGATAATTAGGGGACAATCCAGAGCAATCATAGTTTTATTTGCTTTGTTAATTCATATTATTCAGTGATAATGGTGGTATGTTTCGTTTCAAACAGATCAGTACAGATCCAGGAGGCCACTCACCCTGCTCTCCTACAACTCCTAGTCCACATTACTTGGAAGGTAAAACTGAAGAAACAGAAGTTACTTTAAAAATATTTGTGTCTTAGTTTTTAGTTTAGTCTGGCAATTCAGCTCAGCTTATTATTATCAGCTGTCAACATTATGTAACAACTGGGCACTTTTTTTTAGGTTTGTTAGGGTGAACTGCAATATCCCCCATATTGTAACTTTGTAATAAGCCAGACTATAAAAACATTGTAACTGTAGTTAGCCTTTTTTTGTTTGGGTTCATGCCGAGTTTTATAGCTGCTACGTTATGCCAGATTGGCCTTTAATTGCTTTATGCCTGAAGTAGTATTTCCAATCCTGTATTACTCTATAATTTTGGAAATGCCAATTCATTCGTTGTTTGTGGTCAGATTAAGAGTTTTGTAACATTTGCTGTATTTCCACAGATTTCCTGTTAACTATGTTGCATTCCAAACTCAGGGAATGTGTTTTTTGTAAACTGTCTGGGACAGACTCAAAAAGTGTTTTATTTCAGTAATTCTACACTTATAATCTGCAGTATTACAAGCCATAATCTGTTACACAGAAAGGTTTAATTGTTGCTATGGAATGTAGATTCAGTAGAATAATGTGCAACAAAAAAACCCTTATTTTCCAAAGTGAACTAATTCTATATTATTGAAATAGTACCCACTGAGATCTAATGGAAACAGTCATATTTCATCCTACTTGTTTTTGTTAATAATTCTTCTGCTCCCACTGATTTCAGGTGCCTATTTTCCAGACAGCAACACAGTCGACCCTGACTACTATTTCTCTACAGTCAGCTCCAGTTTCTCGGTATCTCCACTCTTCCTGGGGGAAGGAGAAAATGAGGTGGAGGTGCCTGTGGATCTGCTCCGACAGCTCCTTGCCATGGTGCAGTAGCCTACTACCCGTACACCGCTTACAACCCTTTAAATCTTTTACTTTTGCTTCTTATCCAGTATATGTATCTTGAGCCTTTACAGTAGTTGTGTGCAATGTTGGCTTGCAGGTGAAGAAGTTTGTGTCCGAGTCCTTTTTGAAAACTCTGGATGCCACAATGACAGAAGTCATAGAGGTAAGCATATGACCGCTGTCGGTGCAGAATTGTAAATGGTAAATTCAAAGTTAGACACAGGATCTTATCAGTTAAGTAATCTGTTCTGTCAATGTCTCCTCTGTTTGTTGTTAAGTGTAATCCTGGAATCAACCTCTATTACAAAACCTTCAGTGACCCTCTCTATGTGTGTGTGTTCAAAATGCTGCGGGACACACTATATTACATGAAAGGTAAAACAACAAAGAGAGCGTATTTATTATGCATTGACAGCAGGCAGCCCTGCCATTGCTATTGTTCTGTTTGCCAGCCAATTTTGTGCTGAACACTATTTTACAAATACTCATTCTCTCTTTATGTTTTTAAAGCTCTGCAGCCAACGTTTGTGCGGGAAGTGCACGATTTTGTACTGGAACAGTTTAGCAGCAGTCAGTCGGAGCTGCAGAGGGTTCTTCATGACACTGGAGGGCTGCCAGGGGAACAAAGCCCCCTCAAGCTTCGTTGCCAAGCCAACGCTGCATGCGTGGACCTTATGGTGTGGGCCGTTAAAGATGAGCAAGGTAATGGATTGCAGCAGAAAGTGAACAGTGTGTATTCAGACATCATAATCAGAGGGATCTGGATGTGTTTGCTGGTGCTGATGCTGTTATATTTTTTTTCTTCAGGAGCTGAGAATTTGTGTACCAAACTGTCAGAGAAACTGCAGTCAAAAACCTCCAGTAAAGTCATCATTGCTCATATGCCTCTGCTCATCTGTTGCCTACAGGTATAATAATATTAATACAAATGTAGAAAAGTACAGTGTTACAGAAGGTTCTGGACATTTTGTTTCTGTGCTGGGCATTGGTTTAATGGTTTTATGACTGTCTTCTACTTCATTTCAGGGCCTGGGTCGCCTGTGTGAAAGGTTTCCAGTAGTTGCTCACTCTGCCACAACCTCTCTCAAGGATTTCCTGGTGGTTCCTTCTCCTGTTCTTATAAAACTCTACAAGTACCACAGCCAGTACAACACAGGTGCTTACTGTGTAAAATGGTTTCTTCAAATCCACGTCTGAGCTAAGACTCAAAACTCCTATCCTCATAAGAATTTTGCTCTAAAAACACCATGAAGCATAATTAGGATTTTTTTTCACAGCAAATATATATAGTTTAATTTAAAGAGCATAGTCTCTTCCAAGTCTTCACACAGAAAGGACGTTTTCTAAGTTGAACACGGGTTAATAGCACCAAAGTTTCCTATGACTGTGCTGCGGTAAACCTGCAACTTCTGCGTGAAAGTACAGTGAAATTAATATTTCAATTGCCACTTTGAAAACAGCATCCAGCACACATCTATCTTATTCAAAGAACAGCACAGTTGGTGCAAAGATCAATGAGTCATATTGCTAAGAGCACAATGACAAATATGCATCAATAACAATGTCATTGTTAACAGCGCCTGTCGTGCCTAGACATGTTCATTGATGAGTGGCTACAGACGCAGAACAGTTGTAAATGTAATTCAGGGTATAGATTTTTGCCTGACCACAGAGTGCTGTGTTTTTATAGACAAGTCATTTAATTTATAAATTACAAAATGCGCTCTTTAGATTTTACACTTGGCTTGGTTTTACATAGTGTTATAACTTGTATTCTGTTTGCGCTAATATTTATGTGTTTGTGCTGCTGATACACTTCTTTCAGGCACAGGAGAAATTAGGATAAATGTGACCAATGAGCACTCTCAGTCCACCTTCAACTTACTGTCAAACAGGAAAGACCAGCCTTCCATGTACGAACAGCTCAGAGATATTTCCATTGACAACATCTGCAGGTTGGATACAAACACACCTAGCACTGCTCCTCTGAGATTTAAAAAATAATTCAACTGTTTTTTTTTAACTTTCTGTTTTTACATTTTTGTCCTTTTCTCTCTCAGATGTCTGAAAGCTGGTTTGACAATGGACAATGTCATAGTCGAGGCTTTCTTGGCTAGTCTTTCAAACCGTCTATACATTTCACAGGAGAATGACAAGTGAGCAACATTTCTAGTAAAAACAAAATACTTTAGGCTTTAGAATCACCCAAGTGATATCCAAGTCCTTGACACAGATACCCTGATGAACTGCTTTAAAAATAAATAATCTAATTTCTTCCAGGGATGCCCATCTAATTCCAGATCACACCATTCGAGCACTTGGCCACATTGCAGTAGCTCTGAGAGACACTCCGAAAGTCATGGAGCACATTCTTCAGATCCTTCAGCAAAAGTTCTGCCAGCCTCCTTCACAGCTGGATGTGCTCATCATAGACCAGCTTGGCTGTATGGTCATTACAGGAAATGTATGTAGACATTGCAGAGAAACTTGCTCCCAATTTTTAGATGTCTTCATGGTGGACAGGGCATATAGGGAAAGGAGTAAATAATTATCTAACAAATTAAACCATAGGTGAACTGCTTGCCCTAACAAAATCTATGTTCCCTAACAATACTGCTAGCTTCTGGTAATTGCTATTGCTTAAATATACCAAAAGTATAAATACTAACAAAAGTAACCCTTTTTGTGCTGCTACGCCAACCCACGACAGCGGTGGTGTTGGACATGTTTTTGGTTGGTATGTCTATCCTGATGTCATCCTGTCCTTCATATTTATACCTCAGGAACGCTTTGAGGGAATTCCTTTAAGATTGGCACAAACCTTACACTTGGACTAAACATAAGACTGACAACTCAGGAATTCATATACTAATTATCACAAAATATCAAATCAATGTCTGTCAGGATAAAATGATTAAGCTGTAAATATTTCTACATAAAAGATCAAAGATTGTTTTGCAGCTTTATAATATTCAACTTTTGACACTTTACTTGGCTTTATTCAACACCACAGACAGAAAAGGAGATTGTGACCATACTTATTATTTGATGGGCTACTGAGCTGTTTACATAATATTTGGTCCCACGCTCTTAAATGCCTACAAAATGTGTAGTACATATAAACTCATCAGCCCGTTCATTAGGTTCACCATGCTAGTACCAGGTTAGTCCCCCTTTTACCTTCAAAACTGCCTTTAATTATTTGTGGCAAAGATACAAGAAGGTGCTTAAAACATTACTCAGAGATTTTGACCCATTAAAAGATTAGTTGGCTGCACATCTATGATACAAGCCATCACCACCACCAGTCTGACTGAAGGATCTGAAGCTTTCATTTTGTTTGTGCCATATTCTGATCACATCATCCAAATATCACAACAGAAACTGAGACTCCTTAGATCAGGAAACATTTTTCTAGTCTTCTGGTATCCAACTTTAGTTAGCCTGTGCCAATTATAGCCTCAGTGTCCTCTTTGTGACTGACAGAAATGGCACCTTGTGCGGTCTTCTACTGTTTTAGCTCACCTACTTCAAGGTTTAATGTGCTGGTTTAATGTCTCCAGCATACGTTGGTTGGTGAAGAGTGGTTATTTGAATTACTGTTGCCTTCCTGTCAGCTCAAAATAGTCCGGCCATTCCCCTTTGACCACAGGCATGAATAAAACATTTTCACCCAGAGCAATGCTGCTCACTGGATATATTCTCCCCCCCCCCCCCCCCAACCATTCTCGATAAACCCTAGAGGTGGCTGTGTGGGGAAAATCCCAGTAGATCAGAAGTTTCTGAAACAAGATCAGTCTGTCTGGCGCTAACAACCTTTTCATGTTCGAATCACTTAAATCACCTTTCTGATGCTCAGTCAACAGGCCATCTTGACAGTGTCTACATGCTTAAGTTAACTGAATTCCTGGCATGTGATTGGCTGACTAGATATTTATGTTATCAGGAAGTTGAACAAGTATACCTAATGAAGTGGCGATTGAGGTTACCCTGATATAAACTGCAGCTTGATTTGGTGGTAGAGGAATACAGAGGCGTTAATTCGAGCTCCTTTTGCTGAAGATGCTGACACATCGTAATTATTGTAAACTTGTCAGCTGGTGTTTATTTCTTCAGTGCACTTAAGCTTTAAGAAAGGATTCCAAGATTACTAATGACACTCCACTGGAGTGTAACCAGGTGCTCTGGAAAAAGCCCGCCCTCATTCTGACAAACAACATTTAAAAAAAAAGTACTGAAAATAGATCTCACCAAAAATGCCCAACTGATATAGATCTTTTGCATTTTATTACCACTAATGTTTATTGTTGAGGAAATTGTAACTTTTGTAAGCAGCACCGTGTTATCTTGTCATTCTCCCACTATTAAAAACTGGTTCTTACATTCCAGCTTTTAACCATGTCTTTATTTGTCTCTTTGTTTGTAGCAATACATCTACCAGGAGGTGTGGAATCTGTTCCAGCAGATCAGTGTGAAAGCAAGTTCAGTGGTCTACTCAGCCACCAAAGACTACAGAGATCATGGCTACAGGTCAGCATCTGCTCTCACATTTTTCAACGAGTGACCAGCGGCTGCAACAGTGTTTAAAAATTCTTCTTCTTTGTTCTTACAGTTCTAGACTTCTATGTTATACTTCTGCCTGATTAGTTATTACAGGCTTGTTTATCTTGGTTACATTTATGGCTATATGTACTGCAGCTGTGTTTAACTTTTTCCTCCATCTGTGCTGTTGTTTCCCCATCAAGGCACTGCTCTCTGGCAGTGATAAATGCACTTGCCAACATTGCAGCCAACCTGCAGGGGGAGCAGCTTGTGGACGAACTGTTGGTGAACCTTTTAGAACTGTTTGTTCAACTGGGCCTTGAAGGAAAGAGAGCCAGCGAGAGGGCCTCTGACAAGGGCCCCGCACTAAAGGTACGTGGTTCCTGACATAAACATCCAAACACCACAGGAAATTGGTAACAGCCACATTGATGGCATGCTAATAGCTCTCTCTATCACCCTAGGCATCAAGTAGTGCTGGAAATCTTGGAGTCCTCATTCCAGTCATTGCTGTGGTGAGTAGCCGTTATAGGGGGTTTCCCTTTAACGGCTCTTTTTGTAAGTGTTAAAATACCCGTACGTAGGTTAGCTGAGGTAGCTACATCAATGTTTGAGTTCTTGCAAGGGAATACAAAGTGTTAGCTAGTTAGGTTTTAACTGTATGAACAAATATTTACCAAGTCAGTTGCAGTACAGACATCGGTGTTATAGTTCAATGCTGAATGCTACTGCTTTAAGCCCCCCCAAACATTATGCGCCTACTGTAATATTATAATACAATCTATTCAGTTTGTATTTTTTTAGTGTGTATATATAGACCTCCACTTGTGTGCTAGTTAGTACTTTCCATTAATAGTAATAGTTTTAGGTCTTAACATATTAAATATTTAAATAGTAAAGTTGAAATTTTCTTTTTTAGAGCACCCCCCCTTTTGTTAAAAAAAAAGTAATTTTACAAGATTAAGCTTTATTCACAGAATTGACTGTTTCACTTCAGCCTTAGAGTAAGAACATTTTCATAATTCTGTTTTCTGAGCACGCTTCTACATTAGTGTCATTGCAGAAGATAAAACGTTAACAGACTGATAAGAATTTATTGAGTTATTCAGAGACACTCTGTGCTTTGAATTATATAAGGGAGAACTTTAAATGTTCAGCTAGAGGCTATACTCGCATGAAAAATTCTTTACTTGATGTCAACTTCTAGAATCAACCAAATCTAGTCGGTCATTCTAAGCAGGCTTGTCATGAATAGTTTAGCTGTGCAACACAACTTTTTGTTTAGCTCTGGGAGGGATTGGCCACCCGGCCCATGAACACAAGGCAGTTCGTGCGGTGCTCGTAGATCAGGAAGAGGAAGGGGTGATCGATGACG
This sequence comes from Maylandia zebra, assembly GCF_041146795.1. Taxonomy (NCBI): domain Eukaryota; kingdom Metazoa; phylum Chordata; class Actinopteri; order Cichliformes; family Cichlidae; genus Maylandia; species Maylandia zebra. Next base: position 28,600,191 of record NC_135178.1, read on the forward strand.
AAGCGAATCTGAGAGGAGAGCGGCATGAAGCCCACCTGAGTCAGAGCAGCAGCTTCTGTTCCCTCTTCGTTCACAGTGATGATTCCTTGGTGCTTCAGCTACAGAGAGAAATCAGAATCTGTACATTACTTTGAAAGGAAGTATTGCGTGCTGTTAATAAGATGTCCAAGTGACTGAATGGATCACAGATCAAGATTATTTGTCAGCGATTTAGTGTTGCTCACCCAGTTCATGGAAACTCTTTCAGAGGTCATGCCAGAGAAATCGGCAGTCTCCTCAAACATGCCAGTGAGGCCCATCTTCTTCATGTTTTCAATCAAGTCATAGTTTTGCTCCAGTTTAAACCGAGGTAGCACAATCTCACGTGTCCTGAAGGGGACATAGAAGTTTGTCATAGTTGAATCGTTTTAAATCGCAACAATATCTGAACTTTTTTCCCCACTTTTCCACATAAACCAGTAGCTTTAAAAGATCCTCTACTGAAAAACATTATTGAATGTCTCAGCTGCTGACCTGTTTGTCATGTTTTTGAGCCACTTATTGACAACCGTGGGAGAGATTTCCTGCTCCAAAGACCTCATGCCAGTGAGCTTCCTTGGCAAGGCGATGAGCATGCTGATGTTTCCTGTGTATGGGAGCTGAAAAAAGGAAATTTGATCTTTTTGTGGTGCTGTTTACGCGTCCCTGTTTGGGAGAACATTTTTGTTAAAGATTGGCCACCCACCTGTAGGATATCACAGTCTAAATCGTGATCGGCAGCAGCTAGATAGTTCCCCTTGTTTGTCATCATTGGCACACGTACATTTGTTTTTTCATTAACTCTGAAGTTGCGATAGTGAGTCATTTCTTTAGGGAATTTTTGCTCCCAAGTTCCTGTTTAGTCAAACAAATCAAGTCAAATAGCCATGTTGAAATCATAGGGGTCTTTTGAAAGCATGTCATATTTTTTTTTCTCACCTTTGAAGTACAGGTAGTTGAGTAGCATCAGCACCATATTTGGGTCCACACTCTTCAGTGGTTCCCGAATCAGCCCTTTGGTCAGCTTTTGTATGCGTTGGTTTGCCTTAGCCAGAAATGCAGGGTCTCTGAAGTCCACTGACTGAGGCTCTGCAAAATAGTAATTCTTTGTCTCTGCACGGAAAGTATCTTTCACAGAGATGCTGTTCTTGACGTAGACGTCATTTACAGAGCGCAATGTGTAGCCAAAGTTCCTCCTGAAGAGCCTGTGTGTCAGCTTCCTGAATAGCTTGTGCACCGTTGTGTTGTCATAGTGATGACTGGCGTTGACAAACTCAGCGAATCCCAGAACTTTGTAGATCTGATCATGGGTTTCAGATCTCGCTCCTAAAGACATCATCCCCATGGCAATGGAGATCCCAGCGGGTGCTAGCAGGATGTTGTCAGTTTGGTTGACGTTGTTTCGAAGACTTCGATAGAGGTTAAAGCCAAAGCGGCCATTCACCATGTTGAGGCGCTGAAGGCGAGAACGACCGTGGAACAGTCGCAGAAGTCTGGCACGCCGAATCTTTGGGTCAGAGGGTTCGGCAAAGATGTCAATGTCGGGGGCTGGTGTGGCGATCTCATCGACCTCATCCCCTTCACTGAAAGACATGCTTAGAGTCATCATCTAAACATTTAAAAGTAGAATAATGAGTAACTGTTTATTGTGGTTTGTTCATGTGTCCCATAGGTGATGTGTATACACAGTTACATCATCAACACTACCAAGAAAAATATCACAAGTGTACAAGTGTTTATGTTGTAAACTAACTTCAGTTAATATACACTTTAAGTATTTTTACAAAAACATATTTAAACAATCCACCCTAGTAAAAAAAAAAATCACTAATACTTACATGTAGTCATCACTGCCTGCTGCTAGGATCTTATCGAAATCAATATAATCTTCATCCTCAAAGCCATCAAATAGGTCATTAGTGACAGTGTTTTCCTTGTGGTACTCCAAGGGTAGGGACTCTATGTCCACTGTGCCATCTGCTTCGAAGCCTCTGGGGTCGGGTTTGGGGTCACTGAAGTGAGAGCTGAGATCTTTGATTCCAGCCCGAGATGGACTAGCCAGCAGACAGACTGCTGAGATGAGAGTGATGACCCACATCCTAATGGCTGAGGCAGAGGAAATGCATATTTAGCACGACCACTTTAAATAGATTTGATTCAATTAGATGCTGAAAAATCTGTAGATGTGAAATAATTTGCTTGCTGTTGAAAAATTTAACCTAGTTTTTTAATGATAACAGCAGTTTGTCTATAATAACGGTAATGTCTTACCTTTACCGAGTCGTGGTGTAAAGTCTTCTGTTGCTTCTGTTTGTAGGACTAAGAGCAAAGAATTGAATACACCACTGAACTTTGATGTGGGCTTCTCTTGAACAAATAAACCAGATCAAACAGACCAAAACGTCCTGTGACTGACTCAAACCTTTAACTCTTCACCATTCTGCTCACTTGTTAAGAATATATTTTACTAACAGTTAAATCTCCTGTAGTTCAGTAACACATTGTTTGCAGCTGTTAATTTATTTGTAAGCCTTACACTTTTTTAGTATGCATAATATCCAGTGTGTAATAACCTTTTGTACTCAAAGGAAGTACCAGTATTTTGGGGGATTTTTTTTATATTCACTTTTTGCATAAAATTATTGATTTAAGCGATAATTGCTCTAAATCAATCATTGTTATCTGTCTTGTCTGGCTTTTTTGACTCATAGTTGACCAGGAGGCTTCCACCAATCAAAGAGGCCAAGCCCCGCCTCCAGAAGCTGTTTAGGGACTTCTGGTTGTACTCAGTGGTCATGGGTTTTGCTGTGGAAGGATCAGGTAAGCAAAGAATTAAGTAATTTTCATATGCTAAGCTCATATGTTAAGCTCCTCCCATGATGAGGCTCCTTGCCTTGTTCAGCACTGATGTTTTGGAATCTCAAGGCATCTGTAGCTTTCATTTATAAAACATAGATCATGTAGTTGTTGGTTTAGACTTAAACAAGCACAATTACAAGAAATATAATAATCATGAAGATTTTATACCAAAAATATAAAGATAGATCAATTGTCACAAACTTAATTTAATTTTAAGATTCACCATAAACATAAGATTCATAGGTCTGTGTCAGTGTCTAACCAGAAGTACTAGGAGGTGCTTCTGCAGTAGCCAGGGGTATGTGGAGTGAAGAACTGAGTAGAATTTAACAAGATCTAGAAGGGAAAGGTAATAGATGCATAGTCAGTAGTACATTGTAGTCAGAAGTTATTAAAAGAAATACATTAACAGTTATAAATTAGAATGAAATTGCTGGCTTACAGTAAAATTATTAAACATGATTGTGTATAATTTCCTTAGAGATTAATAAAGTATTCTGATTCTGAAAACAAAGTTGTTGCACAAACTTTGAGGATAAATCAGTGAAACTGATCAGTAATAGATGTTAAATTAAGTAAAATTCTAAAAATAAAAGAAACGTTCCAAATTCTGTTCAAAATGGATTCAGCTTATTTTTTTTTTTGTCCCGGTACATCTGCCACAGCTGTGTTGATATGTGGAATGAAAAAGGCTCACAGCAGCAAACCAACATGTTTCTGTATTTCTTGAAATATATTTTGTCTTTTTAGGGCTTTGGCCAGAGGAGTGGTATGAAGGTGTGTGTGAGATTGCTACCAAGTCTCCTCTTCTCACCTTCCCCAGTGGAGAACCTCTGCGGTCTGAGCTACAGTACAACTCGGCTCTGAAAAACGACACAGTCACCCCGGTACAGTGTTCAAAATAGTTTTGATTATTTTTTTTTAATTAAAGGAATACCAGAATGAATCTTTAGGTGTTCAAATCTTTTTTTCCTCCAGGCGGAGTTGAGTGAACTGCGGGCAACCATCAGCAATCTCCTTGACCCACCTCCTGAAGGGTCTGCCCTCATTAACAAGCTAGACTTTGCCATGTCCACATACCTGCTCTCCGTCTACCGATTAGAATACATGAGGTCAGCTCTATTGGCATGAGCTTAATTTCCTTATCTTTTCTCACTTTGATTGCTTAAGCGAGGTCAAAATGTGCAAAAATATAATTTCCTCCTGTTATCTCTCTCAGGATGCTGCGATCCAATGATCCTGATAGGTTCCAGGTCATGTTTCGATACTTTGAAGACAAAGCCATCCAGAAAGACAAATCTGGTGAGAGCTTTGTGCCCGAATCAATTTAATCATCCTGTTGTCTTTTTAATATATGGAACCCATTTTCTCAGTTTTCCTTTTTTGCAGGCATGATGCAGTGCATCATTTGTGTTGGCGACAAGGTATTTGATGTTTTCCTTCAGATGATGGCTGAGAAGGTAGGGGGTATTTAAATAGTAAAATATGTGGAGCTTGCAACATTTAATTAAGTTCAGATTTTAAAAAATCATTTTGTTTCTAATGTTTTCAGGCAAAGACCAAAGAACACGAAGAAGAATTAGAGCGTCATGCCCAATTCTTGTTGGTGAACTTTAATCATACCCACAAGAGGATCCGCAGAGTAGCAGACAAATACCTCTCTGGTTTGGCTGAGACGTGAGTATAAATCATTTAGTTACCTTGTCTGCTTTTTTCTCGCTTATCATTTTTTCTAAGTATTTTTACATCCTTCTTTCTGAACCAGATTCCCTCATCTACTCTGGAGCGGTCGTGTGTTAAAGACCATGTTGGACATTCTGCAGACACTCTCTCTGTCACTAAGTGCTGTGAGTATGAGGAGAGGGTTGATGTGATAGACAGAGTGCCAGGTTCTCTGTTTGAGTGCCTGGTTCTCGGTCCCTGTACCGATAACATAATGCAGAGTCAGCAAGTCGGTGTGCTGTGGTCGAATAAAAGAGGTTTTAAGTTAGATCTCATGGAAGTGTTTAAATAGATGCAAATATAGACTTCATGTGAACAAAATGTATTCTCCTTTACTTTAGGACATTCATAAGGACCAGCCATACTATGACATTCCCGACACCCCATACAGGATCACTGTTCCTGACACATACGAAGCCAGAGAGGTGAGTTTGGGCTGTTATTACACTTCTGACCACTAGAGGACAGCACAGTATGGGCTTCAACAATAGTAGGGAGAGAGTTCTTTTTTATCATATCAAGTGTAAACTGTATTTTAATGGTGGACTGAGGTTTGGGCTCTTAAAAAAATGTAGAAGTTAAATAAACAAGTGGCATTTGGTTTGTGCTAGAATTTATTTTACTCAGTGAATGTCCGCCACTCTTTTTGCCATCAGAAGAAAGATGCCCAATGAATTTACTTTACCAAATGAACCATCCCGGCCTTGCCGTATCGGTCTATTTGATTCACCTTTTGTTTATTTTTGTTTATTTTATTTTATTTTATTTTCACTTGCTACACACGGGACAGACAGACTGGGGGAAAGAAAAGGGAGAAAGAAAGAGAGGTAGGGAAAGAAAAACAGCGGGGAAGAGGAACTGTGATGAAGGGCAAAAAAACAAAAACCAACAAAACAAACAGACAAAAAATACACATATCAATCACCTGGATCACCTGTTGAGAAAGAAAAAAGAGAAAACAAGCAAAGAAAAAGAGAGCAATATAATAAACAACATCATTGCAATGATCTATGTGAATATAACAGTAAATACTAAATATTGAATATTATTGCCACTCTTGTTCTTAATAAAGTAGCACTATGCCTTTATTTCCCAACTCCTTTTAGAGCATAGTAAAAGACTTTGCTGCTCGCTGTGGTGAGATCCTGAAAGAAGCAATGAAATGGGCTCCTTCGGTCACAAAGTCCCACCTACAGGTTAGTTTCTTTTAAGTTTTTATTTAATAGATGGCCACTATTAATTTATTTTAAGCAAGCAATTAACTTTTACCTCTGCATTTTGAAAAGGAGTGTTTACTTTGAGTAAACAAGGCATAAGTGACTGTAAATGATTCTTGTCATATCTGCTATTTCGATTTTTCTTGCAGGAGTATCTGAACAAGCATCAGATCTGGGTGTCAGGACTGTCACAGCACACTGGCCTTGCAATGGCCACAGAGAGCATACTTCACTTTGCAGGCTACAACAGACAGAGTACTACACTAGGCGTGAGTCACAGATACACTTACAGCCACGGCTTCACACAAATCCTTCTGATCACCGCAGTTATCATACTGTAAATATTGGATTTAACCCCCAACTAAATGTCAAGATAAATGTAGACAAAATGAACCAAACTGATGGTGAGATAGAATCTACTGCATTTTAGCAATTCTGCAGAAAGATAACATTCACTAAACCAATACGGTATTTTTTTTAATATATAGTTTAGATGCAAATTAGTGCAAAGACACAGTTCTACCAAAGATATGTGTAGTCAGAATTCTTAGAGCACAGTAGATGACAGGAGAAAGAGCATTTTAGTAACACACTGTACTTGGAGCAAACTGCAAACTAAGAATGTTTAATTCTAAATGGCCTCCCAGGTTTGTTGATTGAATGCTCATTAACAGCTGTCCAACATAAAGTGCTTTTTAACATGCCATGTGCAATTTAGCAGCTTTGCCAAAGACGTCGGCTTTTTGTTTGTATTCAGAAAAAGGTCCTTGTTGATTTTTTTTGTTGTGCACATATAGCTTGTGTGTTTTATTTAGTTGCTTTTTAAACAATTTGTAGATGTCTATGTTCATGTGTGCATGCTTACTAGTCTGTGTGACATTATTTTGCTTGCTAGGCATTTCTTATATTTTCTTTGGGCCTGCATTCTGCTATATCTGTCTTTTCATTTGCTTCATTTGTTGTATTTTGTCTTTATTAAACTGCACCGAACTACCTACCTGGTTGCTTGGCCTGTGTACGGATTTGCTGGTTACCTGGTTACTTACCTGCAATGGACTGGTGGGTTGGTTGGCTGGCTGGCTGGTTGCCCATTTGGCTTACTGGTTATGCCGGTACTGTCCTCCACCATGTGCCCAACCATAGGCTGCTTTCCCTCAGGTTGGTCTGATCACTAAATACAGAGAAAAAGGCCTCAGGCATGACACCCTCAGTATATCCAAGTGTGACATTAAAGCTGTCGCTCATGCTTCCATAGTTTCCATGCAGTTATTTGGCAGTTACATTGTGTTTTTTTCCCCCCTTCAGACCACCCAGCTGACAGAGAGACCAGCATGTGTGAAAAAAGACTACTCCAACTTCATGGCGTCACTCAATCTGCGAAACCGGTACACAGGAGAGGTAAACTATACTGGGAATATTTAAAAGCACAGCTACTCCTATTCTCTTCTGCTCTCTGATGCTATCTCCTGTCTTTTTTATGTACTGTCTAGGTGGCTGGTATGATCCAGTTCTCAGAGGCGACTCACAGCCAGTCGGATCTCAACAAGTTGATGATCCATCAGATGACCAGTGCTCTAGATAAAAAAGACCCCGAGGCCTTCACCCAGGCCATGTTCAAGATGGCTGCCCTCCTTATAACTACCAAAAGTGAGCAGCTCTGCTTCTCTTAAATCACGCCTGTTATTTATTTATTCATTTAATTATTATATAAAGTTCACTTTTCATTAGTAATTTTCTTGTTTTTATGTCTGGCTTTCAGACTGCGATCCACTGCTCTTGCACCATCTTTGTTGGTCTCCTCTGAAGATGTTTACAGAACATGGCATGGAAACTGCCATTGCCTGCTGGGAATGGCTACTGGCTGCGCACAATGGGGTGGAAGTGCCAGTATGTGTCACTTCTCTTAAAATCGTTTAAATAATTACATGAATGCATGTTTAGTTTAAGTTTAAGTTTAATGTTTCTTCTTAGTTCATGCGTGAAATGGCAGGAGCTTGGCAGATGACAGTAGAGCTGAAAATGGGTTTATTCTTGGAGGCTAAGGTCGAGGCTGGCCCTCTGGCTGTCTCAGAGGAGAGTCAACCTACACCCTGTGCTCCTGATGTCGTGCCTCACTTCCTCTGGATAGAGGTCAGTTATACAGAATAATATTGTGTTGTTTGCTGTTTAATGTTCATTTTTAAAAGTAATGTGGCCATCTAGCTGCTTTTGAACTGTTTCTTTGCTGAATGTTTTTCATCACTTGTCCTGACTTTTAATGGATAGATATCTAATTAAAGACGGTGCTGAGTGAGTCCAGCATATTGTAGGTCAATACTGATCAGTTTTTAAATCTATTTTAATATGCTACATCTGGAAGAGTCGATCAGCCCAAGAATTTTGGATCTCATCACCTACAAAGCTTATTTGTTTCTACAAACTGGTAAAGGTTGGAGACATAAACATTTTCTTTTTCTTTCTTTCTTCAAGTTTCTGGTGCAGAGGTTCGAGATAGCCAAGTACTCCAGTGCTGACCAAGTGGAGATTTTCACCGCCATTTTACAGCGATCTCTGTCTTTGAATGTAGGAGGATCCAAAAGCAGCATAAACAAACATGTTGCTGCCATTGGACCAAGATTCAGGTGTTTACTTTGAAATACTGTGGCAATCATAGTATTTGTTTACAAATACAACTGTTATACAATTGCGAGTATAAATAGACAATTGTAATCTACAATCTGTATAGTTTTCATATTTTTAACTACATGTATAACCTATTCATAGCCTGTACATAGCTTGTACACTCACTACGGCTATAGCCTGTACATACTTATAGTTATAGTATACTCAGAACACACCTTCATACCGTGTACGTTGTAACATACCTATAATAGATCTATATTCTGTATTAAATCTATATTATTGCTAAAACACTTTCTGGATGGATGCAAACTGCATTTCGTTGGCTTGTACTTGTAACATGTGCAATAACAATGAAGTTGAATTCTATTCTATTCTAATCTATCAGCAGCATCGCCATATGCATAATCCTAAACTGTTGCTTTATTTCAGGCTGTTGACTCTTGGTCTTAATCTTCTGCATGCTGATGTGGTGACAAATGCTACCATCAGGAACGTACTGCGAGAAAAAATCTATTCCACAGCTTTTGATTACTTCAGGTAATTAAACTAGTTTTATTTGCGATAAAGAAAACTCTGTTTAGTGTCTTTAAAGCTGTTTAATGACTTATTTTTATGTTTGTTTCTGTGTAGTGTTGCTCCCAGATTTCCAACTCAAACAGATAAAAGGCTGAGAGAAGACATCAGTATAATGATCAAGTTTTATGCCAGCCTGCAGTCTGACAAGAAATATCTGACTGCCAACCAGCTGGTTCCTCCAGGTATAACTTCAGTAATTATTAATGAATAACTATTTTGTACAGCCATTGTCATCACTCTGTGATGTTATACTGATGCTTTGAACAGAAAAAAACAGTCACAGGATTTCAGTCATCAGTATTATTTTCTTAAAGTTTATGTTTTGATGTTTAGATCTGGGCCTGATGGTATTTATTGTTACACAGATCCCCAAGACATGTCTGTGAACAGCCTGTCTGTAGTGGCAGTGACAGACAGCCGAAGCAGTCTCGATGTAGCAGTGGGTCAGAGGCAGCAGGTCGCTCAGGGATGGATCAACACATACCCTCTGTCCTCAGGGATGTCCACCATATCCAAGAAATCAGGTAAAACACGCAGTGTGTTAAAATTATATATGCAGTGACTTCTTTTTCACCACTCTTTCTTTATACATTTCAGGACTGTCTAAAAAAAGCAATAGAGGCACCCAGCTGCACAAGTATTACATGAAACGCAGGACTCTTCTTCTGGCTTTACTGGTATTTCAACAAGTATTATTATTCACAAATATGTGGCAATAAAGTGAAGCGCATGCTTTAGTATATTTTTCTTTTTATGAATAGATAGTTGCAAGTTGACCTATTATGCTTTTTCTGTTACAGTGCTGCATGATTATATTAAACATGAATAAAATGTAAAAATCCTGAAGTCAGAGTATATACAAGTATTCTCTATGAGCCATAAGCTCAGGTTTTAGACTTTTTTTTCTACTCTTGGTTCTGCATGATGTCACTGACAGCGGGTAGCCTTAATATGGTCAGTTCAGGCACAGCAGTTCCACTTGTCTGCTCTTCAAACTCTCTGACTGGGCAGCCAGTAAGAAGTAGTTGACTTGCAGGGAGAGTGGCTTGAACATTGAGGAACTTGTTTCAGGGAGACAATAAACTTGAATGACATAAATAAGGGTTAAATTGAACTGGAAATCATTCAAGTGGAGATCAATAATAACAAATGTAAATAAGCATAATAGGTCATCTTTTTAATTTGGGCTTCTACTTTAGCTACTTTATGTTTCACAATCTTCATAATGCAAATTACATGAAATCCAACTGATCTAAACTTGTATGTTTCTTTCCAGGCCAGTGAGATTGAGCGGCTGACAATATGGTACAATCCCTTATCCACTCAAGAGCTTGCCATTACTACAGAACAGTCAGTGGAGACAAGTATTGCTAACTGGAGATCCAGATACATCAGTCTGACGGAGAAACAGTGGAAGGACAACGTCAATCTAGCGTGGAGCATAGCACCCTACCTTGCCCTCCAGCTGCCTGCCAGGTACACAGAACATCAAAGTGCTTTGCATCCTGTTTCATAAATGTAATACATTCTGTCTAATTTGAAAATTTGAAAAACTTGAATGCTTGTGTTCAACAGAAAACAGTTAAAGTAAAAAGCATAAATTAAAAAAAAAATCTTGTTTTAAATTCTGAAATAATAAAATAATGTTTGGTGTATCCACCATCCTTCCTCTGCACATGTCCAAACCATCTCAGCATCGCCTTTCTGACTTTGTCTCTAAAATGCTTAAACTGAGCCGTCCCTCTGAGAGACTCATTTTTAGTCTTGTCCATCTTGGTCTCCCACTGAAAATGTTAACATCACATGTTCACCTTGGCTTTCTGTATTTTTGTCAGTGCCATCGTTTCCAAACCGTACATGATGGCAGTTTTCACTAACAGTTTTTTTTTTTTTTTTGTAAATTCTTCCCTTTCATTCTTGCACTTCTTGCTGTCGCAAGTCACCTCTGACACTCATCTTCACCATTGCTAAATTAAAAATCTAGTTATTGGTAATTAAATATCAAAATATGAATAAAACATCAAGGGAAAAAAACTCATTGGCCATGAAACTGCTTTAAAATAACATGAGACAGCAACAGATGGCTGACTTTGGCTTGTTTAGCAACTTAAATAATTTTGTTGTTGAAATAAGGTAAGTGTCATGTGTCATTTATGGAAAGACATAAGCCATTTATTGATTTTTATTTATTTATTTTGTTTCAGGTTCAAAAACACAGAGGCTATTGTCTCTGAGGTGACTCGTTTAGTGCGAATGGATCCAGCTGCTGTGTGTGACGTTCCTGAGGCAGTCAAGGTGAGATCTACCACCTGTCTTCACAAACCACCAGGTGGATTGTGACAATTGTCTGTTTGGTTTAATTCATGATGCTTTTATTTTAGTGTCGAGCAAACATCATGTGTGCAAGAACAAACTTAGAGTGAATGGTTTAAAGTACTGTAACTCAGCTGGTTTTCAGTAAAGGCTTAAACCTCCAGAACAAAGTACCACTGACACAGTAACTGTCATCATGAAACTAACACATTTTATGAACAAACTAAAAAGTTTTTGTTTGTCACTTAGTGTTTTTTTTTTAAGTGGCTATAGTGTCACATGAGAAATTGTGTTATTGAGTAATCGTTTTCCCTCCAGCCCTCTTCAGTCCTTTGTGTTTAGTTTTGCGTGATTGAACTCTTAATGAGTCTTGTACCTGTTTAAAGAAGGAGCAGTGGAGGAAAAACACAGCTTTCCCCAATGACCACTGTGATTTTGCAGATAATGCTCTTTGACAGATCATACTTGTTTATTCCAGTTAATTTAGTAACTAATAAACACAGTTTCCTCTGGTGGCTAGTTAGCACACAATCAGGGCTGATTCTGTGATACATTATATGGGACCTATCATAGTAATCCACCTTTGGGTGGATTCAATTTTAATACTTTTTGATGTTTTTCTGCAGTTTCTGGTGACATGGCACACAATTGATGCTGATTCTCCAGAGCTGAGTCATATCCTGTGCTGGGCTCCAGCAGATCCACCAACTGGACTATCCTACTTCTCGTCCATGTACCCTCCTCATCCCCTCACAGCCCAGTATGGGGTCAAAGTGCTCCGCTCCTTTCCTCCCGTGTGTAGAGATATACAATTATTTTCATTTTTTTCACATGGGTGTAAAGATGAACCCAGCTGTTACAGTTAATTCAAGAAAAGTTAAGATTTGACTACCAGAAATGGATAAAGTGTTGAAATGAGCAGCGACAGGAAATTCATAACTGTTAACTAGATGGTTAAAAAGTGAGTGGATAGTTAGCCATAAATCTCATGGGACTGGTTTAACAGTTGAAAATAACATCTGATACTGTCGGCAAACAATTAAACTTGAAAACAGTTAATACGGTCGGATAAACAGTTAAAATAAGTTATTAAAGTGTGGGATAACAGTGTAGGTTAACCATAGAAATTATAGGAGAGAGACAGGGCCTTCAAATAACAATTCCACATCTGCAAACATGGTGGTAGAAGTTGAACTTCCAGTGGAAAACAGTACATTTAAATGGAGGATGAACAAATGTATAGCTAGTTGATCATGTAAGTTAATTGTATGGATCAATGATTCCCAAACCGTGGGGTGAGGTCTCCTGGTGGGACAAATTAATAAGAGAAATTCAGGAAGAAATTACAAGTATGTAGATTTATAAACATTTATTCATTTATTTATATAAAAAGTGAATAAAAATTGTTTTTTGGGTAATAGGAGGTAGTTTGTGATATTACTCTTACCTAAATTTACTGCTCTTTCATTGAGGTTCGTGAAATGTGTGACCCACCTCCCTGTGGCAGGTGGGTCACACATTAGCCATAACACTTTGCAGATAACTCGGTTGCATTAGCAATTTATAGCCAACCGCCTGTGTTCCTTTTTAAGGAAACACATCACTTTCTGTTGTATTTTGATTAGAGTGAAGATTAAGATTGGGTGGGCCCCATGGGGTTTTCTGGATTTAAGTGGGCCACGGCTCGACTTTGGTAATGGCTGCTATAGATCGACAAATGATGTTATCAGTTTGAAAAAACCTCAAGAATAACAGTTTAAATACAGTAGCTACAGTTACAATTGAGTAGTGGTGGGCTAATGGTTGTCCAGATGCAGTTTACAGAAAATTTATAGTTTTATTTTATTTCTAATGTTGATATTAAAGAAGATTTATATGCATGATAGACGGTTTTTAGGTTATCTGATGAAAAAGGGTTGGGAAAGTACCTTCATTTCCCCTTACAAATTTCCTTTCCTTTAAACATGATTAGAAATGACGTTTGAGTGAAGTTTACTGTAATAAGCTAAATTGTTGGTGTAGTGTTAATTACTTTTTGTTTTTATTCTCTTTTTAGGATGCCATTTTGTTTTACATTCCTCAAATTGTACAAGCTCTTCGTTATGACAAGGTAATTATCATATTTTCTGAGTCAGCAAATACATTCAGAGCCCTCGTAACATGAATAAATGATCGAATTTCCCTGTTTGCATCCTGGTGCAGATGGGTTATGTGAGAGAGTACATCCTGTGGGCTGCTCAGAAGTCTCAGCTGCTGGCTCACCAGTTCATCTGGAACATGAAGACGAACATATACCTGGATGAGGAAGGAAACCAAAAAGATCGTGAGATGCTCACCTTCATTATTTCTTCACTATGCCACACTCACACTAAAAAAAGCAGTGGGTCTAGAACATGTGCAATGACCAATAATCTTGTTGCCTTTTGAAATGGACCAGACCACATCTGTGACCACTCACAGTCTGATGTTTTCTCCAAAGCATCTTGGTGCCTCAAGATGGCGATAAAACATTAATAAAGACGGTCTTCTGTCAGTTTGGGTCAACTTGGAAATCACATGCAATCTCTTTATGAGAATACAGTGGTTACCCATGTTACATCTTCAGAAACCACAAATCTTTTGCTATCGTATTAACTACAGAACCTCGCAGATTGCTGCAGGATTATGATTTAACTGCAAAGTGACATAAATGCATAGCCTTTCTTTTATATAGGATTATAACCAGAATACAACCAGTTGGCATGGAAGTTATTTGCAAACCTTCACCGGTTTGTCTGGAGGTTGGGCAACCTTCACCAGGCAATCTGCCATTGAAAGTATTGCATGTTCAACCTCTGGGTGACCATTTGGTTGCTGCAACTACCAGATGTGAAATGTTCAGTGTAAATATTGCAATATGTTGTTACAGTTGCAAAAACTCAAGATCTTCTGTCCTGCAGCTGACATAGGAGAACTGTTGGAACAGATGGTGGAGGAGATCATCAATTCACTGTCTGGCCCGGCCAAAGACTTCTACCAGAGGGAGTTTGACTTCTTCAATGAAATAACCAATGTGTCAGCCATTATAAAGTATGAAAACACTATTTATTTCACTGTGCTTTTATGAATTTTAAGTTGTTTACGTTTTAGGGAGTTTCCAAAGTGAACTTTTGCTACAGTGTTGCTTTCTCAAGTTATTTTTTCTTCTTTTGTCCTTAACTATGTTCCTCAATCTCAAAACTCATGAACACCTGAGACAAAAGATGAAAAATATCAAGTTAATGTTCTGACTTTTTTCAGAGATTTCAAAGTAACTGCTGGAGTTGAGCCTTTCTGTTTAAAAAGATCCAAGCCCTCTTGGTAATCTGCAAAGTGTTCATGAAGTGATAACACTTATTCCCATGAGCCAAGAAGCTTTGTTCCTTCCCCTGGCTCCAGTGTTCTGCTCTTTAAATCCCTTTGTTGTTCATTTATTTGTCTATTTGTTGCTTCGCTGTCACTCCCATCATACTTAATTTTGGAAAACAGGCTATGCTGTGTTTCCCCAGCCCCCGACCGCCTGTCCACTAGTGTGTACACTCTGCAGCTGATGAGCTGTTTTCTGACAACCTTGATACAGAGAGTGTTTTGTCAGGCCACTAGAGGTTGGGAAATTCCCCTCTGCCCTTATTACAGCACTAATTGCAACAAGCCAGGGGAGAAGGGTCTGTCCCCTGACTTCAAAACTCTATCCTGGCAGCTCCCCTCTGTGGTTAACAGCAGAGCCTGGCTGTCACATATGATCTGGAGTCATTCATGGAGATACCCATGCATGCTTTTCTAAGTAACAGAGGTAATAGACCTACAAGTGTTGTAACTCTGTGAGTTTAAGTTGTTTTGTTTGTCCTTGTCAGACCCTTTCCCAAAGGAGAGGAGAGGAAGAGGGCCTGTCTGGAAGCCATGTCACAGATCAAAGTCCAGCCTGGCTGTTATCTGCCCAGTAACCCAGAGGCCATAGTTTTGGATATAGATTACAAATCTGGTACTCCTATGCAGAGGTGGGCATACTAACCAACTTTTACATTTTTTTTTAGAATTAAAATAAAACAGTGAAATGTTAAAGTGTAAAAATATGCTCTTCTACTCTTTGTGTTTTTGTTTAGTGCTGCCAAGGCTCCCTACCTGGCCAAATTCAAAGTTAAGAGGTGTGGAGTCATTGAGCTGGAAAAAGAAGGTACTGGTTATGTTAAAGGGCTCTTTCAAACATGTGCTGCTCTGCTGTGCACAACAATGTGTGTTTCAGTTAACTTGTTACAAATTAACTGAAGTTCCTCCAATCATAAAGTGTTTACTGGTTACAAGATTAGTCCTGCATCACTTAAAGTCTCTCTTCAGTGTGTAATGCAGGGTTTTAATTTTCCTTTAGTTAGATCTATTGGACTGGGATTGGCTTTCAGATAATTTGTGTTATTGATGCAAATCTTAGACTCAAACTCTAAACAGGCATTATTCTGTATGATGAAGCTCGAGCGCAGTAAGGACCAAAACACAATTTCTGAGTGAACAGGGGATAGGGAGTAGTTTTAATGCTTCTGAAACTGGTCATGTGGTTCTCGTCACACTTATCTGACAGACACATCAGAATTCATATTAACAACTGTATGTCGTCGTCATCAGCACCACCCGTATGTGGAATCACCCAGGGCTTAATCCTTGATTCATATCTCTTTTCTTTATACATAATTGTAATATTTGTTAAATCTAATAGATTCAGATACATTTGTGCTTTGTTTTAAATGACTGCTGAAAACTAATTTCTAAGAATTAGCTCTTCCTTAATCTTTCGCCCATTATTCTTTTGCCTCTTGTGTGTGTGTGTGTGAATCTGTTTGAAGGATGAGTGTACGATCATGTGTCTGACTGTGTGTTTGTTTGTTAGATATGTACGCTTATCTTTAAGGTGCATTAAAACTGCTGTACAAATATTTATTAAAGTTGCGCTGAGATTAAAAGTGTGCCATAACGTTTCTCCCTCAGGTCTACTGTGTCGCTCCGATTCGGTGGATGAGGGGAAGAGTGAAGAGGAGGCAAAGAGGATCTGTTGGCAGGCAGCCATCTT
The DNA here is from genome assembly GCF_041146795.1 of Maylandia zebra. Lineage (NCBI taxonomy): Eukaryota > Metazoa > Chordata > Actinopteri > Cichliformes > Cichlidae > Maylandia > Maylandia zebra. Next base: position 28,616,595 of record NC_135178.1, read on the forward strand.
CAAAGTTGGAGATGATTGCAGACAGGTCTCACTTTCATACTCCTGATAATTAACCTCTCCCTAATTATCATTGCTATCTCTATTTTAGCCCGATTTAATTTTCTCTACTATTTGCTGATTTGTGTTCACAGGACATGCTGGCCCTTCAGATCATCAGCCTCTTTAAGAACATCTTCCAGATGGTGGGCCTTGACCTCTATGTGTTTCCGTACAGGGTGGTGGCCACTGCTCCAGGAGTAAGTTCACACCAACTCCTTCCTTACATGAACTACTGAATGTGCAAATCTATACTTCCTCTTATTCCTCCTCTTTCCGATGTTGTGCCACAGTGTGGAGTGATTGAGTGCATCCCTGACTGCAAGTCTCGTGACCAACTGGGCCGACAGACAGACTTTGGCATGTACGACTATTTCAGGAACCAGTACGGAGATGAATCCACTCTAGCCTTCCAGAAGGTAAATACTGAATCTTAGTTTTTTTTCTAGTAATCTGTCAGTTAAAAGACCATTTTCCTATTGACAGATTTTTTTCATGTTCCCTCCAACTCTTGTCCTTTCAGGCACGGTACAACTTCATTCGCAGTATGGCAGCTTACAGCTTGCTGCTCTTCCTGCTGCAAATAAAAGACAGACACAATGGCAACATCATGCTGGACAGCCAGGGCCACCTCATTCACATTGGTGTGTATTCAGTGTGTTTCTCTGTGTGGTTCTCTTATTGAAACTGTCATTTCGGTTGCTTTTTTTGATTTTCAAGTAAAATTGCCAGTTTTTTCCCATGAACTGTGTCTCACTAATCTATGATGAAAGTCCAGCTGTTTAGTAGTTTATCATTCTTAAAAGAATTTTAAGGCTCTACAAACATTTATACATCAATAAAAAGCAATTACTGTGTGGCATAGAGAAAAATGCTTTAGAAAAATGTAAAAGATGGCTTTCATCCAAAGTTCTGACTGCAGTTTGTGAAAACTCTTCTGAATATTCATAGTTGTATAAATTTTACATAAAATTATCTTTTCCCAACCAAACTCCTATTTTTTTTTAAAAAACTATTAATTTATTGAAATTACATCTGTGTGCTTATTTGTTTCCAGACTTTGGGTTCATGTTTGAAAGTTCTCCCGGTGGAAACCTCGGCTGGGAGCCAGATATCAAGATAACCGATGAAATGGTGATGATCATGGGTGGAAAAATGGAGGCGACACCCTTCAAGTGGTTCATGGAGATGTGCGTTAGGGGATACCTGGCGGTCAGGTGAGTGCTGTAGAAAATAATAACTGATCTTTGAATAGTAACATGTAACATTAAGACGAGCTTCTGTGGTGAATCAGGCCCTACATGGATGCAGTCGTCTCCTTGGTCACGCTCATGCTGGACACGGGTCTTCCCTGCTTCAGAGGACAGACCATCAAATTGCTCAAGTGAGTGAGAATGTTTTTGCATTTCGTGCTGATATGAATAAGCTGATTAGAACCTTCAATGCTAGTTGCTGTTGTTGTTAAAAATCTTGTTTCCTCATCTAGGCAGCGATTCAACCCAGGGTTGAGTGAAAAAGATGCAGCATCTTTCATCATCAAAGTCATCCAGAATTGCTTCCTCAGCAACAGGTTGGTAGATTTTATTTCTATGTTTAAGAAAAAAATATGTATATATAGAGTTCTGATTGCATCCTTCTTTTTTTCCCTTTGTGTTAAACAGGAGTAGGACCTACGACATGCTCCAGTATTACCAAAACCAGATCCCATATTAAACATTTGTGCCTAAGCATGTGCATATATTGGCTGGTACATAGTGTGTGCGTGCGTGAGTTTGCGTGTGTGCCTTTGATGATGTTCACCAATGAAGATTGTGGCTCACTGTTTTTGCTGATTGTTGGCTGCTGTCCCTTGTGTTTGTTTCAGCGTCTTGTTTAATTATAAAAATGTCTTTGCTTTACATTTACATTGCATTTTCTCTTATTTATTATGTCATGTGAAAATCAATTATATTATTAATTATTATTCTATTGCACTGGCATCTTGACTTCTGTGTACTTAGAAAAAAAAATGCTTGTTAATCTGCACGTTAAGTAAAATACTTTATTAGCATTTGTGCCAAATTTAAATAATTTATAATGTCCGTGAATGTGCTTTCTGTTGATTTTAAGGTGGGGTTTGAAATGTAATTGGATACTTAAAGTAGCTAAAGTAGACCAGTTTCAGTTCTGACCATTGTGGCCTATTCTGTCATCTCGTACTTGACTGTACTACTGTGCTTCTCTTTTTAATGGACCAGTCAGAGTACTTTGATCTGTGGCATGGTACTTGTATTTACAGTGAGACTTGACTGTATAGACGTGAGTTACACTGTATGTATTTTTCATATTTCCACTTTCAACAGAAGAAATGATGCTCACATGTTCTGGGAAACACTGGGGCTGAGATTTGTATATTTAGCATTGCCAAATGGGGAGGGGTAATAAATGGTTATAAGTCAGTCTTTTCTATTGTTTGTCTGTGAAGGTAAGGCACAGCTTCATTGTTGGGCAGTTGCATGAAGTTAAATGTTAACTACCATGTAGCCTGTGTCCAATGTGGCTTTTGTTCAAAGATATTTTAGCAATCCACAGTGCCGTGCCCCATTTCTGTACGGTCAGCGTAAGCCTTCATGTATTGTTACTGGTTGTAAAGATTTTGCCTCTTTATATATTTATAGCCATGACCCATTTTCTGTCTCCTTTTCTATCGTCATGCCTTTTGAATGAGAATGCATAAGATATGAAATCAAATAAAGAATTATCACAGTATTTCTTGATGCCTTGTGAAACAAACTGACCAGAACAGAAGGCGTTACACTTGGTGGTACTGTAAAGTTGAAACAAAATATTAAGCAGTATATGATTATATTGGTGCAAAATGCCAATATTTATATTTAAATTGATTTATCATGCAATTTGACTGCTCAGATTTGCTACAGTATGACTTCTTTAGGTAGAACTTATCAAGCAAGAGAGGATCAAGTGAACAGAAGTTAATTAACTTGCACTGAAGAAATAATTCAGACAAAGCCAACAGCAGGGGAAGTGAGTCAGAGTGATACAGTCGTGTGAAAACAACTCTATTCAGTCCTGTTAAAAACTGACTGCTTCCATGGGAATTAAGAGAGTAAGTAGCAGCTAGGTGCTCCTGGTAAAATGCACTTAATTAACTGATCACAAGTAAGTGTGAGCACCTCTATTAAACCAGATGTTTTGGCATTTTGCTGGTCTGGAACATTGAGGTGTACTTACACAATGCCACAGTCTTCCCAGGAGTGGATGTCCCAGCAGATTTGTCCCAAGGCCAGTAAATAAACTGCATAAACCCCAAGAGCTGCAGCTGTTATTTGTTCATTAAAGTACAATTACGAAAAGATCGAGCAAATACATTTTCTCCTGGGAACCAAATAAGCTGTATCTCTAAAAACAAACAGCGTAGATTTGCAAAGTTACATCTGAGAAATTCTCCTCTTGTAGGACAGATGAGAACAAAGTTAAGACATTTGGCCATTTGCACAGCACATCAACTGGTGAAAGCCAAACAGCATATCAGCACAAACACCTCATATCAAATATCCAGCAACACAACGGCTGAAAAAGAAAATAATCAAGGTTTTGCAATGTCCAAAGTCCAGACCACGACCTTGTATTACTGATCACAGATACACACTAACCACCATGTAGTGAATGTATCATAGATGACAGGCGTGCTATATACCCAGTATTGGATAATCACTTTATCATGAAACCATCACTTTTGTGGCCAACAAATAGTACTGTGATCACGGGACGATCTGTGATTCGTTTCTGTTAAAAAGCCCTGATTTAACAGTTGGTTGTATATCCACCAGAGGGCAGCACATACTGGCATCATTTAATCTGTGTCCAGGTTCTCGAGCTGCTCAAAAAGATACTGCTGATTTCTGTCATAACACACTAACAAGAATGCTACCAAACCTTTTCCCTCTAATAAAAGTGACCTCAAGTGTGCTTCAAGCATTTAGAGATGCACTGACAGATTCTGCTTTTGGAGAACATGGTGCCCTCTGACAGCAGCTTGACTTTAAATGGAGGTGAACTTGTACACTCCTGTTTCTGCTGTATGGAGCGTATGAAATACTCTAATACACCAAGGTTTTACTTCAGATTCATACAGCAGCTCTAGGTGAATAATCGGACACATGCGTCAAAAACAATAGTCCGACAGCTAATAAAAGATGAAGTTGGAAAAATAATCTAAATTTTCTGTTTAGAAATGAAGTTTCAGCCAAGTCTGCTTATGTGACTTATTTATGTAACTTTTAAACGGGCAGCCTTTATAGACTGCAGCTTAGAGTACATTTGGAGTGGGCTGCTGGTTGCATTACCAGATGGGAGTGATCGAGCCGAACCAGCTCAGGGTCAGCACACGCTGGAGCCAACCAGTCAGATGCAGTGAGTGATTGTGGCAAAGATCCCATGACAACACACTTGCTTAGTTTTTTCTTCTACTTTTTTGCAGTGATTTTCGTCAAACGTCTACATATTTCAATGTGGGAAAAAAGATGCTGATGGTTACATGTTGGTGTACTCGTCACACTCTGTTTGGTTAAAATTTTATTGTGTACTGATTCACAGGAGAGGAACACACTGATGTAATTTTGATGTTGCTGCATCACTGCAACACACCTTGACCATACAAGAGATTCAAAGTTAGGATCTTTGTACGTATATATATGTATATATGTATATATGTATATATGTATATCTATCTATCTATCTATCTATCTATCTATCTATCTATCTATCTATCTATCTATCTATCTATCTATCTATCTATCTATCTATCTATCTATCTATCTATCTATCTATCTATCTATCTATATTCATTTGTTTATTTTCATTTATTTTTTTCACATTTATTGTGGCCCTAACACATTATTATAGAAAACACAATAAGACAGAAAAAACAACAAACGCAAAATGCAAAACAGAAAAGACAAGATTTCAAAATGTTCAATGACCCTTTAGAAAAGCTAGTGAAAAGTTGTCTTTAGCTTTTTGTTTTGTGTTTTATTTGGTGTTATATTGTTGCATTTTGCACCTAAGAGCCATCATAATGTCCATCTATTACTCAGTGCAAGTGTCTAAATGACACCAGACTGGCACATATCTGTTTCCCACAACCTGTCTTTCATTCAAATAATGTTTTGTTTGTTTTATGTGTGCAAATGGGGAAAATCACAAAAAGAGAACGATGCTTTGAGCATTAGATACGGATTTCACACTGGATGTATTTTGATGCTGACAGTATGAAGTGCAGTTGAGTTAATGTCTTAGTCTGTGGATGCTAAATGCCATTAGGTTGCTACTTGTGATGGAGTGATTGGTATAAAAATGTCAGCACGTGTTAGAAATTGACCACACATTGTGGTTTTCTGGATGAGCCTCTAACTGGTGAAAACCCTGTGATGTGTTTTCCTTTGTCTGTCTCTAAACAGACAGATGATGTGGCTCTGTATCGCTCTGAAGGCTTCCTTGTGACATATTCGTGCCTCCTGAACGTCAGCAGCCCTGCATGCCTGCCATGTGCTCTGCAATATTTAACTCTTCTCTCAATTGTTCCAGCCATCACAGATGTGAGGAGTGGAGTTGAGTAGAAAGGGCTATTTCTCCAAATGCCCAGAGCAGACAGTTAGGCCTTTTAATGAGAAGCTGGAGCTAATCAGGAATAGTGGCTGCAGGGTGGCGAATAGCAGTGCTGATTCATTTTTTTTTCATGGGTGAAACCAGTGCCACACTAAAGTCACATTTCTTTAAATTTTTATTATTACTTTTTTTTATCCTTGAAATTTCCAATAAATACTATAGTATCTGCCCTTCGTTGTAGCTTCGAATGGATTACTGGATCATATTACCTACTTCACAGACCTCGAGACCAAATTATTACTGAAGAAATAGAAGAAATAGAAACAGATGAAAGCCATTGAGTTTAGTCAGAAACTTCAATATTATTCCCATCTATCTGGGGTGAGAAAAACTGCTTTCATAATTATCTCTGTGTGCAACTTCAAAATGCATTGCACCCTGATGTTTGCGTGACTTAGCTTAGATTATGGGTGTTTAAAAGGACAGCAAGCAGGTTTCCCCAATGATGGACAGCTGGTCTATTAATAGCACATGTTGTAATTTGCATATATATTAAGTCACTAATTTTGCCGTTTACAATTAATAAGCTAATGTCAAACCTCCCAATCCATCTTTGGATTGCACGCCTACACTTGCATGTACAGCAGTATACAAGAACTGAATATTTGGAAAATAGTGAACAGCTTCCTAAAAACACAACAAACTACAATTACAGTTTGTTTAATGCCATTCTTAAAAAACTGAACTTATTTATAAAGCCTTCCTGAAGGTAACATTCATTGCAAAGACTTTTGTGCTTAAGCTTTCTACTAAAACTGTCAGCTGAGTAAACTATCAGAAGGGGGAAAAAACTCCTTGTAATTGGTCACATTTTTTTTTTATGAGGCTGCATTTTGCAGGGGCAGCCTCTCGTCTGTGCTGCCGACGCTGATCAGTTTTGTTATCTAAGGTTGTGATGACTAAAGAAAAGCACAGAGTCACTGTTTCCCTGTGGGTAGCAAACATTTACACAAACATACATGTGTATGCACACACATCCAGCACGCACAGTGAGACTAAATCCATCACAATGGTATATTCCACTGTATTTAGTAGAAAATACCGTATTTGCATAACAAATCAGTGGCTGAAAAAGTTCCTCTACCTAGACGCCTGTCAGGACACACACTGGAGCCAAAGCTTCTTTTTCTCTCTCGATGCCCACGTGTTAAACGCTATTTGTTGGGCTGCTGAATGGAAACCAGTGTTCACCCACTCCTTATCATGTGACCTTTGATCTGTTTGGACAGCGTGACCGACAGAAGAACTGCAGCACAACTACTTGAGTCACAGCAGAGAGAAGCTGGCACATTTTGTCTGTAAAAGTTTAAAATCAGATTAAATCATTTCTTTAAGAAGATAAAAAAGAAAAATAAATAAATCTGTGGTATGTAAAGGTTTGTCTTCTTTATGAGGTCTGTATTGATATCAAAATATCAAACCATGACTCGCAAATCAAAGTTTGCCTTTGTGCTTTCATATAAGTTGTGCCGTAAACATACTACCGACCTACTCACTGTACTCAGGATGTAAACCTACCTCTGACTGTTAAAACAAAACAAAAAAACACAAAACAAGCAAAACTCCTATCAGAAGCTTTTCTTCTCATAAAATAAATTTCTGTGCAATTTCTGTCATGGTATGGTTTGTTCAAAAACAAAAACAAAACCACACACACACAAGTATCTGTAAGAATTTCCAGTCAGCTGGGATCCCTGCAATAAAAAAACCTTTCATGGCTGTAAAAACAGAATTAATCAGCATTTTTTCAGTCATTAAAATTAGGTTTTAATTGACCCATTTTACATTTTATTAGTTGCCTTGGGGCAGCTGCATCATGCTGTTGCATATTTACCCAGCAGAGGGCTAGAACAGGATCAGTGTATAGGAACATCAGAATATAAACTCTAGTACATCCCAACCAGCTAGGTGCTGGGTATGAAATGTGCAAGGCTTCTCCAAAACACTCAGCTTACTCTCCTTTTCCACTTAACTGCTACGACCTAAACAAATTTCCACATTAAATAAGAATAAAGATGCCTTTGCAGCAAAACAATGACTTTTAGTTTGTTTGTTTGTTTGTTTTTCGTGCCCCAAATCATATTTCAGTTTTCCCCATAGAGCCTGGATCAGATTAATTCAGCACTGTCCATAACCAGTCAACAACAAAAAGCCTCTGCCACTCTCTCAACCACCATGGCCACTGTTGCCACGGAGACCCATTCAGATGCCCGGTGGTGACCTCTGACCTGAGGGGAGGCTGGTGAATGTAGCTAAAAAGGGGCGGCTGGGCTGGGGCATCTGGGGTATCATCTGGCGCCTAACAAAGCCCCTCGCCAGCTGGGGAGGAGGGCAGGAGATACAGAGAGAGGGAAGGAAGGGGCACAGAGGAGAGGGGAGTGGAGAGAAAAAGAGAGCACCCTTTTCTTCTTGCCCTCTTCAGAGAGAGTGGCCATTGACACTGTGCATCTCATTAAAATCTGTGCACCCCCTTCTCCCCTCCTGTCCTCTCTCTGGTGCACAGGGACCAGGCAGCTGCCTATCCTGCTCTGACCATTCAAGCTCAAGTGCAGTCCACTGCAGGATAGAGAGAAAAGGAGCAGACAGAGAGAAGGGGGGAGAAAGGGTGGCGTAAAAGCCTTGGACATATGCCACCACCACTGGGACTGAAGACACTGCATGGCTGCATCTAAAATCTTTCTTTTGGAAACATTTGTGCGGATCAAAAAGCTGCAGTGCACATTTCCCCCCATAATTTAATTCCTGTTGAATAGAGTCCTCTTTGATTTTTCATGTCTTATTAAAAATGATGGAAAAATCTACTACCGGAGATTTTTGTTGTGCAGTTTCTTTTTAAGATTTGTGATGTCACCAAGGCGCCAGAGCTGGCCCCAACCTTGAGCAGATAGACAGCAGGATAAAACATGCAAACAGCTGCTGGGTGGCGACACGCGCAATCACAGACAGCAAACAATGACACACACACACTGGTGTCCCCACACCCATGTAGGACATTGTGGATATGCACAGGTCTCCCTGAGGGTCACGGTCATGCAGTGCTTGTGCTCTGAGTGTTTGTATGTGTCTGTGTGTGTGTGTGTGTAAAGCAGGCCCAGCAGGGCTTCTGTCAAAACAGAAAATCTGCCATGGGGTGAAAAAGGTGGGGGATCCATAATAAGGAAGGGGAGAAATTACTGAAATGATGGGCGGGGCTTTAAACTCCTGGGTGCTACGCTAATGAGACGACAACACTGCAGGTGCTGGAAGATGAAGCATAAGCACAGCTCCAATTACAGAGGAATATAACATGTTTATGTGCGCGCACAAATTCATTTTCACGCACAAGCACGCTTTGGGCATGTGGTCGCTTCAGGAATGAGTACAGAACTGAAAACAACATGAATCACGTGTGTGGAGAAATCAGCATCAGCTTCTTCCTGCTCACTTCTCTACTCTTCCCGAGCTAGTTTGGACTCCTAAATTCAAGGGTACAGCACAGAGCCCTCGGTCCCCCACCTCTCTTCTCTCTGTCATCTCCACTGATGAATGGGGCTTTGCGTTCAGATTTTAATTACTCCTCTGTCGAGGTGGGAATTGGCCATGCATTAAATTGGAATGAGACACATTTTTCCCCTCAGCAGGGGAGGGAGGAGATTGGAGGGTAAAAGGAGAAACTGGTTACTGTATATTAATTGAACCATCCAGTGGCACAAAGTTCTCAAATAACTGTGCAGGCCTAACCAAAAAGGGAGCTTGAAGAGAGCAGTACAGTTTAATATGCAACAGAAGATGTTTAGAGAGCAGTTCTGCGAGATTTCTATAAGAGTTAGAGGGTTCGTTTTGCCCATGTTGTTCCCAATTGAAACATTTCTTTCTTCATAACTATTTCACAATGAAGGTGCAGTTGTAGGGAAACATGGAGACACACAGGAATCAAACTACAAGCTTCATGTTTGGTTGACAAGGGCATATGCAGATGTGATGAAGGGGTATCTATGTCAATTACCGCTGATTAAAAAGGACATTACATGGGTCAAATTCTGTTTTGCACTCTGTCAGTGCAGATTAACAGCATCAAATAAACCTGAGCTTCAAATCCATTCACATACAAACACAACCACAGAGAAAGAGTGGTTAAGGCTTGTACTGCATGAGTACTGTTCAGGGGACCAATGAAAGGAAAACACTTATTGTCCTGTTTGTCTTTTTTTTTTTTTTTTTAAATCTTTTTTAAAAGAAGTGGGGAAATGAGTGAGCCTCATTTTTATTTATAGTCAACAGCAACTAAATCCCATGAGGTATGGAGTTGATAAAAGCAAGGTTACAGTTTATGACTAAGACATTATACTTAAATGGCTGATAAAATATAAATACCCTTGGGAACCTGCAAGGCAAGCTTAGTGACACCCGGGTTTCTAGGGATGGTGAGAGAACAGCGTGCAGGTTAAACATCTCCAAAGAGCTTGTATTTTTCTACATAGCACTGTGATAAGCATATAGTGTATCTGGGGTGACAGCTAGAACAAACGTTTCCTTATTCTTCTTCCAGTTATACCATTTACATCGATCAATGTCCTCGGGAGCTGTTTCCTATAAGATGGGCAATATTTTCCTGTTGTGTGAGTCAAGGAGAGGCACCCAAATACCCCTGATGGCTCTGGTTATGGCATCGGTCAAGTGGGGGAAAAAACCAACAAAATACACAAGCTGTCAAACGAAAGGACTCATTCTGGTAATTAGGAGATACCTATCGGACATCTGCTTTTCCAAGAGCATCTGGTCATCCTTTTCTCACTTAACAGAATGGGACACCTTGCAATAAAGCTATTGTGCTCCAGTCCTCGTTCAAAGGAAGCTACTCTGATAGACATCAGTAAACAATGGATTATGACATCGTGAGGAGTAACTGGCGGTGTCCTCCACATCGGGTCTTAAGAGGGTTAAACTTTATTTAAAATGTGGCATTTTTCTTTGAAAATTTTGATTGTGGATCCAGACATAGCTGTGATTTGTTGTGTGCTGTCTTGTAATTGTTAGTTGAGCTTATTATCTGTTTCCTTCATTGGTCTTGTGATTTTAGATGGGTGATTTAGTCTGATTTATTCAGCCTCTGTTACCCCTGCAGAATCTGCTTGTCCTGCAGACTGTTTGCTGTACTAGTTTCAGTTTACTTGTAATTGTTTAAACCAATGACTGTAGAAAACATTTTCTACAGTCATTGGTTTAAACACACAGTTAGATATTACATTTCATTTTATTACATTACTGTTACCCAAGCTAGATTATTGTTTCTGCAAAACAATTGCCCAACACTGAGGCTTTAATTAAGTAAATCTATAAAAATTCTGTGCACCAGTGCCTGCTCCATGACCGAATCACTGAACTATTTTAAAGGGTAAAAAAGAACAAAAACAATGATAGAAAAAAGCCCCACTCTCATAGTCAGCTGTGTTTTTCCTGTGAAAATCAAGTCCCACAGTTGCAGTTCCTCTAATGGCTACAAGGGAGTCAGTCCTCATAGAGTCCTTGTGTCAGCTGTAATAAAGTAAAAGTTTTCTTGATTGAGGTTTTGCAATCGCATGTCCACTAACCACATGATGCTAACTTAGGTTATGTCAATGACACCTCAGTCACAGAGGCCTAGATGGGCTGGGTCCCAATGACAATGATATCCACTAGTCGCTAGTTGGTGAGAATTTCCTTTTGATTGCTCATTGCCAGAAGTTTGCATGGAAAAAACTGACTTGTCTGCAGGAACTGTTGCACAAATTTTACTACTGCACAGCTTGTAGTGAGCATTCACAGACAAGTCAGTGTTTTCATGGGAACTACAAGTGTCCGCAGAAATCTGCTAGCAACTAAAGCAATCACAAGGTGTGTGTGTGTGTGTCCCTTTCAGTGTTGGTCAAGTTACTTGAAAAAAGTAATCAGTAACTAATTACTGATTACTTCCCCAAAAAAGTAATCCCGTTACTTTACTGATTACTTATTTTCAAAAGTAATTAATTACTTAGTTACTTAGTTACTTAGTTACCTTTTAAAAACACGATTTACAACCCGAAGAGGTGATAAAGCGATAGATCTTTCAGTCCAATTCTACTTTTTCTGCATAATCTATCATACAAAATGTAATCAAATGGAAAAGTCTCTTTTTTTAACTTGTTTTATCAGTTTTAATCTTTTAACTTTGTGCATCAAGCAAAAATTTAATTATATGCAACATTCTCTGACTTGAATAAATTAGTTTAACATTTAAATCTATTTTCTGCACATTCCACCACATAAAATAAAATATTTTTTGTGTTTACACTCACTCTTTCAAATAGATGCAAGTAAAACACAGCAGAAAATAAATAAAGTCAAAGACTCAGCGGTCCTGTTGCTCTATTTTCACCTGTAAAGCAGGACTGCGGTAGGCGGAGGTTTACCCTGGTGCAGGTGTGCTGCGGTCAGTTGAAGAATCCGCGAGTTTCTCTGTGAGTTTCCCATTATGTCGTAGCTACTCGGTGCTTGCTTGGAAGTTTAGGGGGGTTTTTCGCTGTAAAAAGAAGTTTTCTTCCCACGCACGATGGACGCTAATGTTTTTGTCACTTTTTATGGAATCAAACTCAAAGTAAGGTCAGTACTTCCACGCTTTAAACGCTGCATGCTCATACTCTCTCCCACAATCGATATGTGATCCATTGTTGATCTGCACACAGCTGTTGTCACTAACGGCGCACTCGCTTACGGTTTTAGTAACGCAGTAACGCAGCGTTCCTACGGGAAAGTAACGGTAATCTAATTACCCATTTTGCAATAGTAATCCCTTACTTTACTCGTTACTCGAAAAAAGTAATCAGATTACAGTATCAGGAATCAGGTGTAAAACTCTATTGAAAACCTATTGAATGAGGTCGAAAATGATGCTGAAAGTAGCTTTTTCATCTCCTTTGTGATTGATGTCACCCAGCATTTCCTAAGCAACCCCCAAGAACCACTCACCCAGGAGCTGAGGAATACATATTTTTCTCTTACAATTAGTGGTTGCATCACAACCACTATGGCAGACAACTCTCAAACAATGTGTGCATGATATTGTGCAAGAAACCTGTGTAAATCGTCCGTTTGGGTTTAATAAGGATTATAGTTACGGGTATGATTACTTTGTTTGAAAGGAATCCTGATGTCATGGTGGCTACATTCACTACATTGGTAAACATAAACATGTCTAGAGGATATAATTGGCATGAACTGAGCTAATGTTTTGCTCCTACTGAACATATTCTAACTGAACCCTTTGGAAGGACTCCGGATCCAACAACTTATCATTACATTTTCACTAAAAAGGATCTTTTCTATTAATAAAACTGTCATGTTCAGATCACCTTGACAGAAGACGACTCCAGAGTGAACGTGCTGTTTAGTGAGGGACATACCTTCAGTGTTTTCCTTTACAGCTATATGCTTCGAAGTGGCCGAAAAATGATAGAACCAATTATAAAAGACAATATTGTTCTGTTTTTTTTTTTTAAAGTTATCTATGATCTGTTGGTAAGACCATAACCTGAGGTGTCCTGGTGATAGCCGTTCATTCACTTGAGCTCAGCTGTTTTAAGGGGATTCATAAATGGAAGATGAGCCTGCCGCTGACTGTGGTCCTGGGGCAAATGCAGCCATACGTGATTTGATTGGAGGTTTTAGGGGTCATCACATGGTCATCTGTAGCCAGCTGACAAGCTGAGCCGCTCTCTGATAAGAGACCAGACGGGCAAAGGACAAGGCGAAGCATGACCAGGCAAACAACACGTGATCCTGACAAAGATCTTCAGTTATTCTTGTTTGTCCTGTATAGTCTGTAAAAATCTCAGTTCTAAAGTGTGTCATGCTCAGCTCCTCTTAGTAGTGTTGTAGTTCTCTCAAGGTTTTATAGCCAGAGACTTTTAGCTATTCAGCTCCATTTAACTGACATGTCCACACTAACAATGGTGCCTGGTCGGAAACACATTCACACATGAGTACATTTGTTTTGTTTATCCACTTTCAGTCAACGTGGCCAAAAGAAAAGTTTAGTTCATAAAAGATGTGAGTTTTCAGATTTTCTCCCTCTGGCAGGCTTTCGAATAGAATGTACACAAGATCGAAATGATAAAAAGTCAATTATATGTTGTGATAAATTATGATAAATGGAAACCAGGAACTGATTTTAAACTAATCATATTAAAGTAATTAGCCCTATTATCCTTCTAATCCTATAAGCCCAGACATACACAAACACATAGAAGTTTATTCTGTACTTTATTTTTCCAGTAAATAATTTTCCCCTCTCACTTGGCCTCACCTCTGCTTATTCTTCTTCCATTCGTCCTTGCTCTTCAGCTCCTCCTTATCCCACTTCCACACTCCATTCCTCCCCTGCCTGTTAATGGAGTTTTGGCAGCAAGCCAGGGGAAGCCTTACTCTGCAGGTCTTCCCTCCTTGGCAGAGCTCCCAGTGTGTGTGTGTGTGTGTGTGTGTGTGTGTATGTGTGTGTGTGTGTGTGTGTGTGTGTGTGCGATATAAAGCTCTGTCTCATAATCACTGCCATTCAGCACCTCTTTGGAGTGTGTCCGTGTTTACACGAAAGGGGTCATGGAGCAGGCAATAGCTCTTTCTCTCTCTCTTTCACATCAAACATGCGAACACACTATGCACAAACAAGAAAGACACATGACACATGCTTTAACATACAATCAGAGAGAGAAGGTTTATCACAGGGGTGCATAGAGTCCTGTGAAAAGTACTTCATTACTGCTTCCTTAGGAATTAAGAGGGTAAGTAATCAAATGCACTTGTGTAACTGATCATCAGCAAGTGTGACCAGAGGTTTGTGTGGAGTGGACATTCCAGCAAAGGTGCCCCATACAATGCTCAGAGAAAGTACAAACCCCCAATATCTATCTATCTATCTATCTATCTATCTATCTATCTATCTATCTATCTATCTATCTATCTATCCATCCATCCATCCATCCATCCATCCATCCATCCATCCATCCATCCATCCATCGGAGGTGGTGCTGTGGCCTTCTGCTGCTGTGGGCTACAGCAGCCCCTCTGCATCAAAGTTTGATGCTTATGTGTTCAGCGAGGCTCTTCTGTTCTTCTACCTTGGTTGTAACAGGTGGTTATTTTAGTTACTGTCGTCTTCCTATCAGCTTGAAGCAATCTGATGATTCAGCCTCTGACCTCTGACATCAACAAGGTATTTTCGCCCAGAGAACTGTCGCCCACTGGATAGTTTCTCTTCTTCTCTGTAAACTCGAAGCGATGGTTGTGTGGGGAAATCCCAGCGATCAGCAGGTTCTGAAATACTCTGACTAGCCCCTCTGGTATCAACAATAACGACACGTTCAAACCCCTTTCCTTCCCATTCTGATGCCAACTTCAGCAGGCAATCTTGACCAAGTCTACATGCCTTAAAGCTTTGAGTCGCTGATATATGATTGGCTGATTAGATATTTGCCTTAATAAGCAAATGAACTGACATATCTAAGAAAATGGTTGCTGAATCTGTGTAGCTTGACTTTACTGGCATATACAGTAGTTGTTGCTATTCTAGGAATATGGCCTGACTGGACAGTTGGGTGAAGTGGGGAGCTACACCTATATTTTCAAAAAAGGATTATTTTGAACATTTGAGTCATCAAGGATAAAGAAAAATGCGAGGAAACAAACCCAATAGGTGCAATTTAATGTCAGATTCACCAGAACATGTATAACATCATCATGCTTTTGAACAAGATATTTTAATGAGGTTACTGTGACATTCAGCCAGTTGTGATTTCTTAAAGTGGTCTCGTGCAATAGTTCACCATGCTTTCTCAAGGTCTTTGAAAAAAAATGTTTTTGTCTGCTTTTTCACTTATTTTCAGTCCACTCATGGTGACTGACCTTCTTTTGTTTGTTAAGCCACTTAACACTGACTGTGAGTCATTCAAGCATAAAAAAGGGATGAACCAGTGATGTGTCCACACATAACAAACAACTTAACAAAGAACTAATTTGAAAATTGTAGCAGCCAGTAGCAAAACATAGATGAACAGTATCTGTAAGTCACATCCTTAAGAAGAAAAACCACACAAAAAACCCCCAAACCTGAACCTGAGAGATCTGGTTCTGATCCTGTTACTCAGCCTCATCAGCAGGGTGGCTGGGAAAAAGCCATCCTTAAAGAAGGTAAACAGGGACAAATGGAAGGCTGTTACATAAAATCATAATATTATGTAATATGGTAAATTATGAAATTTGTATAATTTACAAAAACTGTATACAACAATTATCTCCTCATGAAATTGTAGCTGCGGTGTCATATTTTTGTTTGTTTGCTTACCATGGTGTAATTACTGAAATGAATGTCATTTTAATGGCATCAGAATATCTTATCAGACAAAATATAATTATCTAAAGGTTTTGAAAGATCAAAAATACTCTGTGAGTATTTATTTCCCCTTAGGGCACTTCATGTTTATGAGTAATCAATAGTCGATAGTCAGAGATTTTCATTATGCTTTTTCAAATTATTTACACATATATGTGTTTTGTACATGAAATACTGTGAACACAAACAAGATTGGAGGCTAGTAAGTAATAAAGACATACAGAGGGACTCTTAAATTATGCTATGACTTTAGCTTCCTTTAAAGATTTTAATAAAGTGTTGACAAATTAACCGTGCAGCTTTATGCCCTGCACAGTTAATTTGTTTATTACTTAGTCTTTCTGGGTGATGATGGACTGGTAGCACTACAAAAACTCATAAAATTATTATGTGATTCAATTAATTTATTGTGATGTCATGTATTTTCAGGTCTTTCAAGTCAGACTGTGTGTAAGGCATACATAATCTAGCGTCAGTTAGTTTTAGAAACCATAAAGTTAGTTTGTTGCCATATTAAGAATCTTAATTCTGCTGCAAATGAATGAAAGTTGTGGTGTAATATAACACAAACTTAACTGCTAACATGTACATGAAAGGCAATGTCTTAAGTTTTCTTTGTGAAACTGATAGCTGCATGTCAACAAGGTAACACTGTGCAAAAGATGTTTCAAGTAGTAAAGAACCCCACAAGCAACGACATGATCATGCAGGTTTGGGATAAAGCAGCGGGTCAACTGAATTTAAAAGAGAATACTTGATGCAAATGTTAATCATTTTGCAGACTCTTTCACTTTTGATTTCAGTAATTATCATCTATCATGTCAGATTTCTATTGATGTCAAAAGCAGGCTGGTATTTAAAATGGCACATGCCAACGCCACAGGTTATCTGCATGACTGCATATAAGATACATGAACTGCATTAATACTTTCAGCATTTTTATTTATTTGTTTGCTCTCTGTTTATTTCTAGGTCAACGACTTCCAGCTATTAGCTTGTACCACATAGTATGCGTTAAAGTGTGTTAAAAGTACATGTAAACAGCTTTACACTCATTATAATCATCTGTAAGTCTTAATTTGTAAGTCTGTAAGTCTTTTTGGCAATACAAGCTTGGAGCTGTCAGCAGGTTAACATGTACCACAGGTTTTAATATGTGGTTTTGCAGTGGTTACAATCGCTGGTATAAGGAAGTATCTCTGTTATCTATTTATCTCTGCTGCAAACATTCTCCTTGCTGTTTCTGCTCTGCTCTGTTTTCGTTGTTTAGTCTGTTATCCCCCCGCCCCCTCCCTAATAACTACCCTGTGCAAGCCCGAGGGAATGAGGGCCCTTCCCTTTATATTTGTATGTTAAAAGTGGGTGTGTGAGCAGTTTTGCTGTCTCTATTTGAATGTCAAATAGCCTTGGGATGTACTAGTCATCACTGGGTGGCAATTCTGCCTCTTGAAGAAACGACAAAATACTTTCAGCTATGGCACTGACTACCTTGGGGCCTGTCCAAACACAATTATGATTTACTGTATTAGAGCGTTAAATCAGGACCCTGATAAATAACTGATGTAAGTCCTCTAGTGTTTTATTTTTTTTATATTTATTTTTTTTATTTATTTTTTTGCCAGTATGTGTTTGCGGTATGCATCTGGATACATGTAAGGTGTGCATAACTACAAGCAAAAATCTGATGGCTCTTTCTTGTCTTACACTAAACAATAATCTAAAAGAAGGAAACAGTTGGTTAACATTGATTGATTCTTTGGTCCAGGCATGCTTAAAACAAGTAAGACAAACTGAGATCACCAGATTACATTTGTAATTTCGCTCAACATAAAGCACACAACACAACATGCATTCAGATTGTTTAGTGACAAAGAGCGAGAGCAAAGCTCCTGCTGTGAAACAATTGGTGTTTGAGATCATGTGATAAAGTGAACTGAAGTTAGGTTTCTGTTTGCTCTGCCTGCTCTTTCCCTGTAGACCTCACTACTGGAAACACTGAACTAGTTCAAGTAAGCTTGGATTACTTACTTTTTGAAACAGTCTTGCAGTTTTTTCTCGGTTCAGATGTTTAAATCTTTTCTTTTGAAGACAGTTTTTGAGTAAAACATCACATCAGCAGCACTTTTTATTTCTCTTTGTATGAAGACACAAAATAAATGTATTTTTTGTTTGCAGTAGTAAGAAAAATATGATGAAACAAATGTGATGATTAAGACTGCGATATATATTTAATATAGTGAACATGCAATAGATACAATGACCAGTGGGTTAAACACTAGGTCCAAAATCCCCTTTTTCTTTAGCATTTTCCAAGAAACAGCAACACTTAGCTTTAAAATGGTTTAACAATTCTCCAAGCAGATTAGGATACCTACTGCATGCTTGCAGAGGATTGAGCAAACAAGCACAGACTCGAACAATGCAGAAAGACAGATTATCTATCCATAGTGGCACATGGCTGCCACAGCTACAGATTTTCTTCCTCTTATTTCCACAAGCATGCAACCATGACGCAACTCCTTTCAGATATGTGGCACAAGCGAACATACACCCAAAGACACGCCTATAGCACACACCAATACCCGAGCACTTGAGCCCGATCACCTGGTGTTTCTTTCTTCTGTATGAACAGAGGTCAAATTACATTCAACAATAAAAATAATTGTATAAGCATGCACAGTTAATTCAGTGTTTGTTTTCACATCCGAGATTATTGGCTTCAGTCATTCCAAGGGAAATATAAGTCTTGGGTTTCGACAGTGCTCTCTGGAGAGTGTGTTTTCTTTTTCCACAAACACATGTTAGAGCTTTGCAGAGACCCCGTTCCATTCATCTGTACATGCAGAGAACAGCTAAAAGCAGCAAATAGGGGTAATATACATCTCAGAGAATGGAGAGCCAGCGGCACTTATTCAAGTCACAACATCTGTGGATCAAATGTATGCTGGTCTATTGCACCTGCACTCACTGGAGAGTTATATACAGCATGAATTCTCTGTTTATGACTGTTGAGTACATGGAGAGAAACTGGCAGAACACAAGCAAATGACAAAATGGGCTCAGGAGCGCAAGATAAATTAACTTCAGAATGTTTTAAGGATATTTTACATTTACATTTTCAGTAGATAAACATGTGTCCTTTTACGCTCTAAATACTAAATCCTTGTTTTTTGCTTTTAATGATACAGAAGTGTACGCAGTGCATATAGAAAACCGATGAATGTATTTCTCAGTAACTGCTGTTAGAAGATGACAGGATCACTTTTTGTTTAAGGGATTATGCCACCAATGCTCTTTACTGTTATAAACGACTTACTATAAACAGAAACACCACAACAAAGGAAACTAAGCAGTGATAAAAAAAAAAAAAGTGATGAAAGTAATAAATGTTTAAAACACAGTCATGGGAGATTTGTATGTACCAAAGCTATAAGAAGTCTCAATAACAGTTGTGATGTAGAAACACTGCATCATGTAATGTAGACAACCTGAATTCAGTGTCCTCTGTGGCAATCACTGATACATGACTGATATGGAGGTAAACGCTCCTTTCCTATCTGCAAACACAGAGCTCATGGTTCCTCTTCATTATACCCAAGAACATTGTGTCCAAACAGAGGTGTAATGCAACTGTTTTCAATGAGAATATAAAACTTGAATCTGCTCTTGAATAGATTGTGCAACTAAACATGTATCGCAAGCAAAGGGTTTATATAAGTCATACATGCACACACACAAAGACTGGTGGTGCTGCGTTGGTAAAACTATCTGCATGACCACATTGAACAGGTCTGATCCAGTCTTAAGGCTTGGAATCCCGCAGGGCCAACGAGGGTCTCAGGGCCCCAGTGGTTGAGAATAGCTAGGTGATCTATATTCATTGGCCAGCTTTGGTGAGGCCTGCTGTCATGGCCTCCCCACCCCCCATGACAAGCCAAACCAGGGACCTGTGTGTGTACGTGCTCCTCATGGTGCTAATGCAGTCTGACAGAGATGAATGGACCTGGACCACACGGTTTTCAGCAACGAGTGTTCCAGCGTGAGGGGAGTTATCTGCATGAAGCAAAAAGTGGGAAGGAATGGAGAACGCGTAGGTGAGGACAGAAGAAAGGGAGAAAAAGGAGAGACTGCAAGGGTGGGAGGAGGGAAGAGAAGAAGAAAGATAACATCAGGTGAATAAAGGACTGAAAGGGGGAGGATGCAGGTGCTGGTCTCAGTCTAGACTAGGCTGGTTGCACCCCCACCCTGTGCAACCAGTTCCTAATTGGCACTGCATCTCCACTGGAGGCGAGGATGGAATAGATCATTTAGGTAAGAGAGTGGTGAATACAAGAGAATGACTAAAGATAGACAAAAATATTTCAGAGGTATAGCAAAAGGACCATGAAGGGAGAGTTGATAGTGATGAACAGGACAGGGTTTTGCAGAGGAGGAAGAAGGAAAAACAGGAGAAAGGGCAAGCAGAGAAATGGGTGCTGGTCCTATTAATGTTAATCAAAACAGCCCTGACGGGTCCTAATGAAGGTTTCATAAGAAGGTTTATTCATGATTTCTCCTCATGTGCTCAGTGTCACATATCCATGTCAGAGAGGTAAGAACAAAAGTATTCATCTTTGGTGCCCTTGGTTAATTTGTGCAATTGAAGGAGTAATATTTAATTTAAAAAATAAATAAAATAAGAAAGCATGATCAGTTTTGGTTGCTTGCTGGGCTGCTGGTAACTGTAGCCTTTACTACCACATGACATAACAAAAAAATCAAGTGCAAATGATAACCTTAAAAAAACATGCAAAAAGGCAGAAAAACACCTTTACACATATTCTAAGATCTTTGTCTCTCTGACTAACAGAGCCTGTTTTTGTTTTTGATTTTCATCTACCAATTTAAAGCAATAATCATTGGCACTAAAATGTAGAGTGCTAAAAAAGAATGCAATGCCTTGTAATTTTACAATTTGGATTCAGGGTTTTGTAAAAATAAAAACAGCCGAGCTAAATGCACAAAGTTTGTGTGATGTGCAAATAGTGCAATTAATATCCCAATGTTTGGAAAACTCGAGTTTTGTGCCTCCTTCGTGCTCTCCCAGGGTTTCCTTGCTTTAAATCACATGGAATATTTCCAGTGGTGTGAAAGCATTTGAAGTGTGTATTTGAAGTATGCAGTGTATTTTCCAGTACTGAATTAATTACAGTTTTCTGTAATTTAAACAACCATTGTGCTAAATCCACAAATAAAAACTAAATTTGCTGATTTCAGTTTGTGTGGCGCAATGAGAAAAAGGGTAGCGAAATTAACAATTTTTGTGGAGCAAGAATATGGACAATACTTTTAATTTATTTCACAAATCAGCAAAATACGAGGCATGAAGTGCAAACGGTGCCCACGTCAGAAACAGCTATTAACTGATGCTAACATGAAAGCAACTGAGAAGGCAGCATGCTAACACAAAGGTGGTAACAAGGATGAGGTTAAACCTGCCCATCCATGCCAAGCAGCCAAAGCTTGATCTTCAACAAGTAACAAAAGCAATGAAGTTGTGCTTGCAGCCTTTCCTTCTATTGTTAAGGGGTCTACGGGCTGGTTTTCAGCCAGGCGTTGTGTTAATATTTTAATACTAAAAGCAAGCATCATGAGTTAGAGACTGAGGACCCAAATGCAAACTCCAAAATAAACCAAATAACAAAAAAGCGAGCCAACAAAAACACCACAGTTCAAAGTCAAATGGCAGACTGGAGTCAAATCAGGCAGGGGACACACTGGGAGGCTAACAGACACTGCGACAAACAGTGATGAGAAGATTATTTATGCACATGGGGTGATCACAGAAATAGAAACAGCTGGGGAAAACTAGGCACAGGCGTAAACCAACTGCCTAACAATAACTAATGCAAAGGATAATCACTTCAGTAGATAAGCAAACTATACTGAAAAAATGGAACCAAGGAAACTAACCACAAATAGCAGACTGCAGGAGCAATAACCAGACCTCACATACAAGAACTAAAAGTTGTAAAATGCAATTGGGGAAAAAAGAAACACAAACAAAGAAAATAGACTCACAATAAAACCAAACAGAAAACATAATCAAACCATCAACTCATGACCCAAAAGAATACACACTTGTACACATGGACACTTGGGGGGTTAAAATAGTAAATGAAAACAAAACTGTCTCTACATAGAACACAGAAACCAAAGTATTTAAAAATAAAAGTAAACCACGAAAACAGGAAAATACCAACACATAATCTAAATAAACTTCAAAACAAGATAAAAAGCTGAGCATCATGACAGAAAGATCACGTGTGTGTTATTATTAGGAAAGTATTTCGTGTCACTGTGTGAGGCTGTAAAGTGAATTTTATACGTATCGAGTATAAAATATGTAACTAGAATGAACATTGTGTGGCTCTCTGGTCACGATCATTTCATTAGCAAAGAAGCAGCCTGTCAGATGTTATTGTATAAGAAACAAGAACACGTTCACTTCTTCTTCTTTTTTTAATCAATAACATGATTAACATTTTATGCTTTTTAGGAAAAGGTCTAACTGGATCACAGTTTGCTGTGGAGCTGGTGTCATTTTTGGCTTGACACAGTTCTTACTGTGTTTGCTTTGTAAACGCACAAAGCCACTCGTGACATAGTTAGCAAATAACATTTGGTAAAACACTCTAGGTGACAAATTTGTTTAGGAATAGTTGTGTAAAAAAATAGTTGAGACAGAACGGCAGCAGATGAAAGGTTTTTTATACAGAGTGGTAGCACTTCAAGATCACAGTGACTTCCATTAACATCCATCTGATGTGATTATCCAGCAGGATTTAATAAGTACAGCTGGATGAGCTGGAGAATAAAACACAACACTTAATAAAAATACACGTTCACTATAATGTACACTATGGCTGTTTGTCTGTGTGGGCACAGTGCTGATCATTGGTCTTCCTTCCCCAGATATCTGGTGGATCAGCTCTCAGTCATGTGTGTACCCAGTGCCTGTTATGGTCATTATAATGACTATTTTGCACTGGACGTGCACACAAACACTTTCTTGTTCCCTTTCTGTCGATCGTCTGAGGTGGCAGCATTGATGTGTTTATGTAGCACATGTACCACGCTGGTTCCCATTATGGACCTGGGGCTCTCTCATCTCCGTCCTCCGCTCGCCACGATTAAAAACACTCTCCTGTCAGGCTAATGAACATGCGAGAAAGCAAAGAAGGAGAAAAGAGTGGGAGGAAAAACAGAGTGGGGGGTGGTCAAGAAAGATACAGAATAAGAGGAAGATTGCCAGATATGTGGATGGATATTAATGAAGGAATGAAAAGAGGGGAGAAAAGGGGAAAATCTTAGCTTGATCTAATATAGGAGAAAAGTTACATTAAACGAAGCCAAAAAATTTTTGGCTTCGTTTAATGTACTGTTTCAGAAATTTAGTACAATGAGCAAATATAACTATTATTATACATAATAAGTATATAACAGGTGGATAAACCAAAAAACTAAATTGGGTTTATTCAGAAAACAGTAACAGTGTTAAGTTTCTTTTTACCAAACAAAGAAGTTCTTCTCTGGGTCTGAAGCAAATCACATCAAACTGCGATGCGATGGTTTTTCAGTAATTTGTTCCTGGTTTGATACGTAAAGAGACATTGGAGCATTAAGATTAGCCTAATTTATATGCTGATATGGTGGTTTATCTGATGTTAGTGGATAAACATAATGAAAAAGAGGCATTAGGCTTAATTACTTTTGATCCTTCATGACTGTAACGACTGCAGGAAGAAAAGAGAGCTGTGGCATAAGCATCACTTAAAAATACAGTACATCAATCACTGGTGTCATTTTCTGAGTGACAAGCTGTTCAGACCTGATGACCGAATTTCACTAAACCCCATTTACCTAGAAACCCCCAAAAACCACTTACTTATATAAATACATAATAAACAGCTGCAGTAGTTGCCTTTTCCCCCTTTAAAGCCGACCACATACCTCACAGACTGCACAGTGCTGCAGTGAGACTGGAGCGAGACAGTGATGACAAGATTATTAACTCTGACAACCCTGCAGATGTTCTGCTCCTTTATTCTGCGTGTTAAATGAAAGTGAGCCAAGGTAAGAGGATGATGATGACCTTTGTAAATGCCCAAGATGTAAATGGCTATTTGTACAGCAAATGTTTGCATGTACAGTGTCACATTTGAGGACTTTGAAATGTAACGTCCATGAATGATGATCAAAAATAATTCCATCAGCTTGTTAATAAATCATTTTCTGGCTCTTCGCTGTATCTGAACTAGATTAGAGGGAGAAATTCATAAAATGAGAAAGGGGGGTTGCTGTGGCAACACTAACGACACCCACCCCCACTGTCTTTGTGTGCGGACTCTTTCCTCAACGTACATGTAACTGCAGCTATGCTGAGGTTGGTAGTACAAAGCCCTATTAAAACAAATAACTGGTTTAACCTGGCAAGTATGCCTATGTTTGATAAGGAATTTCCCCAGTAAGAGACAGCCACAGGCTTAAGATGGCAGTGCCAAGACTTTGATATATTTGATTTAATTAGGTGTAACAACAGCATGGCTATTGCAGCATAAGCAAAACGCAAACAAAACACCAAAGGCCTTCACATGGAACATGGTCTCATTATCTGACTGAAAGTATGTGCAGCTATAAAAGCAATTCAACCAGACTGAAATGCTAAAACAAACACACAATAAGGAAGTTTCTTACTTTTATCTATGTTCCTTTGATGGTTTGCTTATTTTATACAAACAAAAAAGGATAATCAGTTGAAGAAATGTGTATTGTTATTGTTAGCTGTAATTTTCTGAGTGCATTTTAAGTTTAAAAAGCATCTTGTTTCAGGCGCAGAAAGGAGCAGAGCGGCAGGGGTGTGTTTTTTCCACTGGTGTGTTTATGCCACGTTTATGCAAGTGTCATATTCAGTATTTACGTGTACTTCTTTTTTGTTTTTCGTTTGCTGAATGTGTGTTTACATTTGCATAAATATGCAGATGCATCTGGTGTCACACTGCAAACACTGTGCTGTCTGTGTTCTATGTTTATCTGGAGGGCGTAAAAGAAAACAATTGTCTTTAGTAGTTTGGAAATAAGCGTTTTTAATCCAGAAGAAAAAAAATTGTAGCCTATGTGAAGAAAAGGCAAGTAATATTTTAGCTCTCACCTTCTGTCTGGGATAAGATGAGTGAAGAGCCCACGCTGATGTGCTAGAGGTGTAGAGAGAAGCTTAAGACTCCTAGGCTGATTACTGATTACCACAGTACTGCTGAGTATGCTGAAGCACATAGGCTCAAGGTGGGTTGGGTCACTATGATTAAGGAAAGAGAGGGTGGGTGTTGGGCGCTGTGGATTGTAGAGCGAAAGGGGGACAGGGCCAGTGAGACCCCACCAAGAGGACGAGCTGCTGAGGTGTGGCCGAGTGAAGCGGTTACAGGCAACATCCCCATTCTCTCTGCATTTGGTGAATGTTCACATCCAAAGAAAACACAACATAAAATCCTGTCGATGTTATGTAACTTCAGGGTTTGAAGCGCTGCTTGGGAGACTCAGCATTAAAAGTGCCCATCACAGCTTTAGACCTCGACCCCTTTTAAACACTAGGGGAGAAAAGGGCCGCACTGAAAGCCTGGAGCAAATCCTATCAGTTTGTGTACAGCTGTGGAGTCTGGTCTTGAGGGGAGGAGGTTCACCACACTACTGAGGAAATCCAAAAAGAAAATGTGGTTTGGCACAGTAACCACAAAAGATGCTGAGTTTAGCTTTAATCTAATGTGTGTGTGTGTGTGTGTGTGTGTGTGTGTGTGTGTGTGTGTGTGTGTGTGTGTGTGTGTGTGTGTTCACACAGGGTGTACGTGCATGTCTTCATTTGCTCCCTTGAGGTAGCTCATGATTTTATTGCCTTTCGACTTATTGCCACGGTGTAACTGTCCAACTGCTGGAGGTGAGACCATAATGAAGTTGTCTTTTATTAGCTCAATGTTCGAAGTCAAGAGGCCAGGATAGTCACACAGATTTTTGCATAGATGTGTGTGTGCGTGTGTGTGCGTTTGGGATAGTAAGATAGAGATTAAATGAGTGCCACTTAACTTTTACATGCTGGAACATATTTGTTGGGAGATTATAGGCTTGCAGGTGTACCCTTGTGCAAACACACTTAATTACCCCCGACAAGTGTTTAAAGACCACAAGGTTTCCAAACTATCATGTACACTTTTTATGCTGAAAGCCTTTAAGTGCTTTAAAATGGCTTTTCTGTCTGATTTTTATTCAGTACTTTTCCATGCTTTCCAGTGACTCAGAGATTTCTATTCATACATGACCTGAAATTTGCTACATTGCCATGACAAAAAAAAAGATTTTATAGGATACTTCCAGTTTATTTCATTTGGACATATTTCACATTAATGTGGTTATTGAGGTTCTTTCTATCTGGGCCAAATTACTGATATAATAATCAGATTGTTCATCAGTGTACGCCTGTTTCGTTACATTTGTGAGGCTGACTCTCTGGTAAGTGTCAAACTCCATGGCAAAAAAAAAATGGTTTTTAACACCGAAGTGCTAAAAACGGCGGATCCTTCTACGGCCACTAAATGGCAGCTTGAAAAACGAACGAGTCAAAATACAGAAACAGACAAAACATGTTTACAAACATTTCTGGTATTTATAGTTATTCTTGTCCTGGTGAGAACTCCACAGGGTGGCTTTTTTATATAAGCAGTTTAAACCACGGCTTATAACTTACAGCTTGTGTGATCACTTTGACTTTTAAATGGGTACCAACACATCTGTCTGTAACTGATAGCCATCAGTTATGTCTCACCTCAGCCAGTTCTAGTCACTAAAGCGATCTCTCGGGTGTGTTTGCATTTATTTTTTTTGCATTTTTAAAAGCAGTTAACAGTTGCAGGTAACCAAGCTAGCATTATCTAGCTAACCCTCTACCAAATTACGGTCACTTAACATTTCTAAAGAAAAATATCAAGATTATCCCCCCCCCCCCCTCTTTTATATACAGTCTATGCTTTCTCTGAAATTTAGCAACTAACTTAGGTGCTAGTTCTGGGTTAGTACAAGTGGCAGTTTGGTTAAAAATGCTAAACTTCTAAGAACAACTTTGCCTTTCCAAAAGTTAGAAAACTAGCAATGCTAACAAATAGAGCCACAAAACTGCATTAATGCAAATGTTAAGACTATGATGCTATTATCCCATAAAATTAACATATTTTTTGTTCTAAGTTATCTAATGATTGGATCGTAATCAAGTGGCAACAGTTAATCCAATCTCAAGGGATGAGAAATGACACCAATACTAAACAAGCAGTTCCTTGAGCGGTCACCTAAAGACTAGCAGACTAAAACACCCCCATGGTAATATGCAAAACCTCAACAATAAAAATATCATATTTAAAGAAAACAATTGGTAAACTTGGACTCTGTAGCTGTATGGGGGAGTTCTTTCATAACTTCATTCATTTCGATACTGGTAAGGTGTTAAAAGTAAGGATGTGACTAATTTAATTTACATGCATTCTGGCACTTCCAGCTAATTCAGACCTCTCAACAGTATTGTACTGTATGCTTTTTCTTCCTTTTGGAACATATTAATAGAATCATGCTACAAATAAAGTGACTTGCTTCATGGTAAACTGTACTGAAAGTCTTTGCTTCACTTTTGGTGATTAAAATTCAAGGATTTAATTCGTCTGTTACTTTGCTCCAATTATCAGGTATTTGTATGTAGATGATAAATTATGAGAACACGATCTGGTCACATTCACCTTTTATGTCAACAACATAAAGCAAAGTCCTGAAACCAGCAAGTTTTTCATAAAGTCAGTCATGTTAATGCACTTTAGAGAGGTGTGCCAGCCAACTTACAAAAGAAATATTGTGCTGCCTACCTTTTCTTTTTTCTTTTTACATCCCAGTTGACAGAAATAAATAATAAAACCAAAAGGACCAATATTATCAAAACATCAACAACAACAATACACTTGCAGAATTACTGCTGTCAACCATTTTTCTGTGTTTTTCATTGGTACAAAGATTTTTTCAAATCAAACTTTTAACAAAAAGCGAAGTCTGTGTGTTCACTAAAGAAACTGTGACATAATTCTGAAAGAATCCAACTGACGTTTTTGTCTTCTGAGAACATAAATCTAATTAAGTTACCTGCACTGTTATCAGTTTGCTCTGCTGTATTGTAGTTAATCCCTTGTGTAGTGGAGAGTGGTTTGAAATGTTGCTGACTTCACAGTTATATTGTCACGTTATCAAATCCTTTTGCTTCTAGTAATTGATTCCATTGTTTCAAGAGTTACGAGAGCCTCGTACCTAATTTTTCACAAGCTCCCAAAAACAGCTTCTTTAAAAACTGCAGTTGCAAAGAAATGAGAGGCCAGAGAAGCTGATTTTTCTGAGTCATGTGGCACCATTGAAAGAGAACTGACCAATATCACGACAATGAAGAAGTATGACAGCAGAGCGTCTTATGACCAGCAGATTCCCTCCCACAGTAAATCAATAATCAATAACACTGGGTCTATGTAATGTTAACTCCAAACATGGGGTTATACATTATGGAGAAACTGAAATGTTTGCTCTAATCAATTACATGAAGTCCTTTCTATGACTTATTGTATCATCTGCTCTTTGTGCTCATCTGAGGAAAATTGATATTGCTGCGGAAGCACATATTAGTACAAAATAGATAAGCTCCTCGTCTTTCACTCGTGTGAAATCTAAAAACTGCTCACAGGTTGCGAGCCACAGCATATTTACCATCCTGCCACATATATACGCGCTGCCGCCAGGAGGGTGGAATTGCCAGAGATTTGCTTCAACTTGCCCATAGACATTCCCCAGAAACCATGGCAACCTCACAAGGTATAGCAAGAGCGTGTGTGTGGTGTGTTTACTTGCCTTTAAGGGTCTCCAATACCCATCAGCTTCACATAGTCTGACACAGTCCTGCCCTTGCTCGAGCCACTCCACATCTTTCAGCAGTTGAATAGGGTCAAGCCTGCATGGCAACAATCTCTTCTTCCATTGTGGATCTCTGGGCTTCTTAAAAGAAACCAGGAGGGCATAAAACTCATTCACTGTCTCACCCACTCACTCTCTCTCACACACACACAAGGACACAGACACACACTCCCTCTCTGTTTCTTGCACACACACAAACACATATGCACAGAAACCAACATGTACAGCCGCAGAATGTGGTGATCTCGTGGGAATAGAAGAAGTGCAATGCAACCTCAGACTGACCCTTGGTGAATGACGGTGCATGCATTTGTGCGCACCCACGCACATATACACACTAAAATTATCAAGCACCATGTTTCCAATGGGAAATCTAGCAACACCATCTTTTCTATCTTTAACACTTTCCTATAACTACAAGGTATATTCTGTTTTGATTTGTTATGTACATTTGAAGGTGGATTCCTGAGCAGTGCTGGCTGTGGGTGAGGAAAGCTAAGGGTCAGTTTACACATATCTCCCCTTCTCTCCTGCTCTCTCCCCCCTCAATTATTCATACACTATAACATCCTTTCCTGCTCCCAGCCAATCATCACACCCCCCTTCGCTTGGGGGAGGGCATGGAGAAACTTGGGAGAGAAGAAAGAGCTGATGAATCCATGGACTCTGCAAGAAGCTGCCACTCACTCACCCACCGTGGACTCCATTATATCCTGTAAAGTACCAGATATGGGAATATCTAATTCCACAAGCACAAACTGTGGATGGTAAGCACACAGATGTGCACATGCACACTTATTCCATGCAGCACCTTTTCTTTCTCCCCACTTCTCTAATGCACTCGCACTCAAGGAATCCTTCGGTGAACAATGCGGCCACAACTGCGGTGTAAGCATTAGCATAGTAATGGTGTCTTGAATACAGGGCTAGGCACTGCTCTTACATTATTAGACTCATTCCAGGTGCCTTCCATCTAAAAATGACCCTATTCAGCTGTGACTTCAGGCTTTATGTGTCAGTGCAGCGTTTTTCTTTTAGGGATTACTGATATTAACGAAGTTCATCTAATTGTGTATAAAGAATGCACAAGAGTGCAGATGTTCTCCAGCGTGAGAGGATTATTTATGATTCTTGCTTGGACAGAAAAAAATGGGAGGCCAACCAAGAGATTTACAGTATTTCTTTATTTGGCAAATGGCTTGAATGCATTGGTAAGTAGAAAATTTAGGCTCCATTTCCTTTAGTATTGTATTCATTCTATCTGCATTAAAGGTGGAGTTTTGGGCAAGAAATACTTTTAGTTACTGGTTGAGTTTTATGAGTGGGTGCAATCCCAACTGCAATCCTTATCATGATTATGAGGAATATTTCAAAAGGACAAAATACATGTCTGCCACACATACAAACCACTTGTCATCTGTATTTTAAAAAGGGCCCAGTGAGTCATATATCATTGCACTAACCACTGACCATGCTCATGCTTTAGCCTGGTTAAATTAGGTCCCTTATTACTGTAAATTAATGGTTTTAATTTAACATTTAATGAGAAGACATTGTAATTATACTGTAATAAATAACAAACATAATAACTACATGATAGTTTCATTGGATAAATACATACTGTTGAGTGGTTGATTGAGAAACTGGACAAACAGTGTAACTGAGGCTACCATTTACCTCCTTCTCACAGTGCACTCTTACTGCTTCAGGGCAAAGGGTGTAGTTCTCTGCAGCCAGAAAGCTTTCCTTCTACCCTATAACACACAGCCCTTAGCTTTATCTTGGTCCTCCTTTCTTCTTTTTTTCCTGCACCTCCTCTGTCTTTGAATGCAAAGTAAAGACACCAAGGGGAGTAGAGGAAAATGTTCAATGAGATCATATGAAAAAAAATGGACAAAGGATTGAGAGGGAAAAAGCAAAAAACTGAATATACCGCATTCTAGAGAAAAAGAGAGAGAAATAAAAATGGGTAAGAAGCAAAAAAAAAAGGGAAAGAAATAAAGAGAAAGGGAAGCCGATCAAATCCTGTCCAATTACAGCAGGAGCTGAGGCGTAAAGTGAAATGGTTTGGCGATGGAGGAGGTATTCTCAGTAACCTAATGTAACCAGATAGAGAGGAGAGGAGGACTGAGGCATTTGGACCTAGAAATGTGAGAAAAGAAAAGGTCATTGAAGGATGGAGATAAAGGGGTGACAAAAGTAACAAGACAGACAAGGGACAAAGACTCCCAGTAATGATGAGAAGCGGTTTGGGTGTATGACATCCTTTTGCTATTCAAAAAAACAGAGTGTTGTGCTGCAAAGGAGAAAATATTTGAAAATTCATAGGAAATAATATGTTTCTGTGATGGTGAGATATAACGATATTTTGACAGGATCGAAGCATGAGAAGAGCGAAGAACAAGAATTAATTGTCGAACTTCTCCAAATGAATGTGCAGTGTGCGATTCCTCTTTTTTAATTTTACAAAGTCTCAAAATTATAACAGCTTCGTATAAAGGATTCCTATACTCAACATCCTGTTCGCCTTTAATTAGGGATAAAAAAAAGGACAGAAGAAGAATTCCTCAGAAACAGAAGTGTGTGTCTTGACAGTATCGCTGGTAGATCTTCTGAGGCTCTTTCATGGCTTGGCAGGGTTCATCCTTTCAGCATATTCCCTTTTTTCTTTCTCTGTTTGTACTTTGGCATATCCTCAGAAGTGATTAGAAACTAGAGTGAAAGAGAACTGACGTGCAAGAGATTAATACATACAGCTTCTTATGTAAAATCTTTAGTAAATGCAGAGATCCTTTTGTAGTTTCTCTGTGTAGTCGTTTTGAGACACAGAAACAAAAAATGTCTCATGATCTCATTAGTAAATGTACATTTATGTTTAACTGTATATAAGCAGCAGGAGGTAATTTAATTGGGGTGTTTTTCAACACGGACTTATCTGTGTGATTGTGGCTGCGCATGTGTGCGATAAGTGTGTTTATGCACACACTTTGATTAAGAATGAAAGTCGGGCAGTGAATGACAAATTAGGGGCAAGTTTTAATTCACTGGCCACCAAAGGAAATTACAATCAAATACGCACGCACGCACACACGCACACACACGCACACACAGAATGAGAAAAAGGGAGAGATATAAACAAATTATTACAAAGGGGAGGAGATTAGAGAAGAAATGAGTTTACTCACACACCATGACACTGATTACTCTTTGAGACAAATATGTTCGCCCCCTCGTGACAGTTCATGACTTGAATATATTGTACATCATATAGTAGGGGTTAAATCACTGAAATACAGTGGATGGCCTTGTACTTAGGAGGCACTATCATGTGGAGGAGTTTGAGTTGTTTGGAGTTACAATATAGATCTGATGCAGAATCTAATTCACGTGTATTTTAGACTGCTGGTTTCAAAGTTTTTTCCTCTCCAGACTCTGT
Organism: Maylandia zebra; assembly: GCF_041146795.1. Classification (NCBI taxonomy): domain Eukaryota; kingdom Metazoa; phylum Chordata; class Actinopteri; order Cichliformes; family Cichlidae; genus Maylandia; species Maylandia zebra. Next base: position 28,649,126 of record NC_135178.1, read on the forward strand.
ATGAGGTCAATGACAGTGGAAGGACTTAGATGGTCACATTGGGGACAACTTTTGGCTGTCAGCACAGAAGCCTCACCCACCTACTGTTCGAACTTTGTCATGGGAAGCCAGTCAGACTCAGGTTTGCATAAAGTGAACTGAACTATCTTGGACATTTTCTTTTTCTGTCTATTAGTTTTCAGGAATAGTTTTCAATGCTTCTTGAAGAACATCCGAAACTCGTCTTTGGATGTTGCCACACTGCTTCAGTGATGTTGAGGTCTGGGCTCAGGGGAGGCCAATCCATGACTGATAGTGTTCCACTGTGTGTTTTTCTGTCCAGATATGTTTTTACTGTATTGACAGTAAATAAGTATTACCAGCTTTCCAGGTGGTCCTGCATGGTGGACCAAAATCTGATATTTTTGTTGTGTTCATAATACCATCACTTCTGACTAGATCTCCAGCACTGCTAGCAACAATGCAGCCCCAACCATGACCAAGCCTCCACCGTGTTTTACAGATGGCTATACACAGTCACTGCTATACTTTTGTCAAGTTGCCTGTTTTGTGTTGACACAACACTGGTTCATTCCTTGAATTAAGTGCTTTTTTTATGTTTCAATGATTAATGGATCGGTATTAAGTGAATGAACAAAAACAAAAAAAGAATATTCCTCTAAAATGGTCAGGTACAAAAGCTGGACAGAAATTGAATGAAAAATAGAACTTTTCCATTCAATTTCAATTCAGTTTAATTTCATAGTTTTGTTTCTATTATCTTTATTCATATGCCATTGCCCACATTTTAGATTAAATTGCAAGTAATGGGGTATCTGTTCTTGCACGAATACAATCAGTTGGCTTTGGTTTTGTTCATGAACTACATTAAATTGAAATTATAATATTTTCAGGGATTATTTAGTCAACACTTGATTGAGTGTGAATGAGGAAATTGAAACGTTTAAGCCTGTTGAGCTACATCCACCGAAGCTACTTTAGAGGACTCTAAAGTATTTTGGGAGGGTGCTATTTTTTGGATAGACTGAGGCTGAGGAAGAGTGATTTGGGTATAAAAGAGTGGACTTGTTTCATCCTATATTTTGAAATTTCCACGTTCTAGGGTGTGAAGAAAAATCTACAGAAAGTCTACTAAAAGACTTGCAACAAATAAAGAGACTCAACAACTGCCACTCTGATAGAACAAGACCCCAAACACAGAATGTACCACGAAGCAGGTCAGCCAGCCGCTAATTCTTATTTAGCTCTGAAAATGGGATAATAATGATAATGAGTATGATTACCAAAATGGACGTCTTGGAGCACAATTATCTAAACTGTCCATCACAAAGAGAAAAAAGGGTTCTGAGCATTTTTTGCACGGGTCTGTGTGTTACAGCTTACAGTACTACACTGTAAATGAACTGGCATTAGCATCAACTGAAAGGGGTAGCACTGGGGTTGAAGGGAGCAGGTGAAAATCTCACTTTGAATCATTTCCCCTCCCGGTCCCTGCCATTGTTCCTGTCCTCACACATGGCAGAGGCAGAAAGAAAGGAGCCTATTATTCCGGCCCAAGCCTGTTCTCCTCATTTATCGTTTAAAGAGGGGGAAGAGAGGGGGAATATTCTGATGGAAAGCAGGGCCTCTGTGGCAGCCTAGCAGTTGTGTGCCAGCTGAAAAGACTCCGCGGGCTGAAGCTGCGGCGGTGCCCACCACCTGCCGAGCTCTTTCTCCTTCATCTCTCCCTGGCTCTCTGCTCTCTTTCTCTGCCTTTCACCATCAACCGCTTGGTGACTCAGCAGTCCAGGTTCAATTCTCTTGTGAGGCCTCACAAGAGAAGAAAAAAAAAAGAGAAGGGCACAAAAACAGAGAGAGAAGATTAATTTCTTGAGTGGGAGAGTGAAAGCGAGAGAAAAGAGGTAGGCAGATACATAGGTACTGTTTTTCTTTTATGCATTAAAAGGGATACCTAAGCTGCACCTGGCTCAGGATTTGGGAGTGATTTTCACAACTGTTAAAAGTGGAAAAGATTTATCTAACTATGCTGCAAAAATATGCACTTTCAAGAGCGTACTAACCCAACATGCTACTTTAAGTTAGTATATCTTATACAGTTCACCTTTTCCACCCCTGCTTTGGCCTTGTGCTCCTGCCACAGCTGCAACACAGACCTTGGATATACTCCCAATGCTATATAAGCAGACACACTGAATTTAAGATCAGGTATTGATGCTCAGAGTGTGCTCAGCTCCCATCAATACTGATGGGTTATTGATGAGGGAGTGAGTGAATCCTTGCACCACACCGTCATGAGACCTGTACTGGCAGGGAGACATCTGTGTGTGTGATGAAATAATGAGACAGAGCTACAGCAAGGTGTTGTCATAAATACGTGTCCACAATCACGCAGCAAAAATCAATGAAATCCCACAAAATGGAGATATAGTATACATTGCCTGGAGCCTTGCACTTTTGTGCCAAGACCCCTGTCTTCCCAGTGGGACGTGACCCTCTACCCAGTTCCCTGAGGAAGAAGGAAGGCATAGTTAACTGCAGGGATGGAGGGAACAGCCCCACAGGCACATGCTGGGAGATGAAAAGATGCAACTATGAAAAAGAGAAGAAGCGATTCAAGCAGAGGATAAACAGGACAGAGCTTTGTATGAGAAAGGAAAGCAGCACTGAATCAACATTTCCCCAGATCTCCCCCCAGCTCTACCAGGAGCATCTTAGAAAGGCTCTTCAGACAACCTGGGGCTGTGCAGCATTAATTCAACATATTATTAATATTTGATGTGCATCAAAACATTGAAGATATATGCACATGTTGAGAATTCATACATTTTACCTGGGGCGGATTCATGCGCTTTCATGGGTGAGTTTTATTGGTCTAGTCTCTAGGTAGCTGGTGTATTTATTCATTCATCACATGAACTTTATAGAAAATGCTTTGCATACAGTTTCATAAATCTCGGCGCCAACACAAAGTTCACCTTTTCTTTAAACTGTACTGCAGAAGTTCACAAAACTGCACAAATCTTAATATATCTTTATACAGGAGATGGATTGATGAGATATGATCTCACTTCCTATGAAGACGATTTCAACTGTTTAATGGACAATTTCAAACACTGAATATCCACTTGACAATATTGTGACATGTCTGTAGATCATCAGTGCCAAATTTAGCAAAAATCTGGACAAATTGTGACCAACGAAAAATGTTTGAAGTGGAAATCCAATGAGTGGAAATTGGTTTCATGGGGGACTTTGACCTTTGCTTGACTGAATACATCCAACTTTTTGTAAAAAATAAATAAATAAATAAAATTAAATTTGAAAAAAAAAAGGTGCAGACATGAAACATGGTGAAAGAAATTAGGCAGTGTGTGAAGTTTCTAAACCTTTTACCATTAAGTTCTGGGATCGACCTCAGACTGCAGCAGGAGGTGAATAAAGTAGATGTAGGAGTGGTTATAACTCCTCACAGTTACCTTATACGTACTTTGCAGATACACTGGTGGTAAAAGCAGCAACCTCTGGGTCTGAAAAAAATAAGATAAGGTAAAAGTGCAAAGAACAAACAAACACTGAACTGATCGTTTTAACCTTTTTATAGTTGAACGTATGAGCTACAGTTAGATTCAACTGTTTAGCCTGTTACTTAGCACTGATTAGCAGGTTTCATATCTATGCGCCACACCCACACAGTTTATGGTTACAGCTTGCTAACCAAGCTCACCAGCCTTAAGCTGATAACTGAGCACTGCACCCTCCCATCTTATTATGGTCACTTTTGGCTCCAGAAAGCAAACATGGCAACAGCCAAAGGTCACGTAACAATGGTTATGCCTTTCTTACATATGCAGTCTATGGTGTTCTCATATGACTTTCAGCAAGATCACCAATATATGATTGAATAAGTTCTCAAAAAAGCTAATCTATTCTGGACATTGAACTTTAAACAAAGCTAGGGACTGGGGCAGGACTACAGTCCATTCATCTGCTTAGTATCAGCATTCAGACCAGAAGGTCATCTGGCAGTGGAGATAGAGTTAGGCGTAGGTTTTGTGTGTGGCTTAGTGTGTATACAATTTATAACAGACATTGTCCATTTCCATGGCTCAACATGGGCAAGCCAGTCAACTCTCATCCACATTCCTCAGATTATAGAAAGCCATCCCAGACAAGCAGAGGCAAGTCTGGACCCACCTGGGCAGACCCTGGTAAATTCCACTCATGCTCGCAGACCCACTAGATAAGAAAAACTGGGGAGAAGTGGGGGGCATTTTTGTGAATGTCTCTCTTTGCTGTTCCCCAGTAAATAAACCAACTAAAAAAGCATTGTATTCAGCAGAGGTGCCAGACTGTTTTCAAGGAGCCAAAACTGCACTCAACATGAATGACCCCTGGCTGGCAGACAAGCCCTCCATCCAATCTTTTCTGTGGGTAAGGTCCACTCTGTACCCATCAACCCCCCTCTGATATCACTATTGTGTTAGCTTGGCGCTGATGTTAGTGGAGAGAGGGGCTCTGATGGGGGAGGGCTGGGTAGGGCTATCGACACCAGGGCCATTGTTTCTCAGCGACCCCCATTCAGGGTCATTTAGCATGTGACACCTCGAGGGGCACAGTGCAATACTAATGGCACAGAGGATAAATAAATGTGCCAGCTCCCTACTCTGACCTGAGCCCAGATCACAAGAAACACTAAGGCAAAATAGATAAGGGGAAAGTGAGATTATGGACTTGCTATTGGGAACAAGGGGAAAGAGAACAGAAGGAAGGTAGTGGGAAAAACCACATAGACAAAGCACTTTGAGGAGCTCATCTGCATACCTGAAGAGGGTGGGTCAGTGAGAATGTGTGATCTATCACACTTCCAGTGTAAGTGATGGGCAGGCTAGAAGACCTTTGGTGCCAGGAATGTTCATTGCATGAAAGTAATATGAGAAAGAGACATTGTTAAAGGGGCTGTAAACAGGCTGAACAAGACTCACCCAGTTTATCAAGGCTGGGTGTGTCCTAAATGCAGAAGCTCGACATGATGGGGAAACACCCATGAAAGAATGGAGGGGTAGGGTGCCTACAGGTCACAATGCGGTCCTGGCAGGAAATTAAACCCTAATTCCTCAATACTATGTTTATATATTTTTTGCTTACTGATATTAATATTGCATTGTTAGTGTTGCACAGGCATCATGGTCAGTCTTTTCATGTGAAGTATTGGCAAGAAAGTGAACCCTGACCTGGGGCTTTAGAGAGTACCTGTTAAGTTGTTAACAACTGTTATTTATATCTTTGAGTTGGTGATCAGGAAAGTTTTCCTGTGACCACATGCTGAAACTAGAGTCTTCCTGTGGTTGGCATTTCTCCTCAAGAGACATTTCCTGTTACCACATAACACCCTTCTTTCCTCTCAGTGCTCCACCAGAAACAACTGAGGCAGCAGAAAACTACAAATGCAGATAGCAATGTATCAGCTACACAAGAGGTCTGACAATCTCTGTCACCAAAATGAAAGGTTCACAGATGCAAGAAAATGGTGAGAAAAGGTAGGAATTTCAAGTGAAAAGATGTCCACCAATTAATGTTGTGAACTGCAATTAATTAATAATTATAGTGGGGCTTTTTTCACTCCGTTCTCTTCTTCACTTTACCGGTTCTGGGTTTCTAACTATAATCTGAGAGGGAAGCTGCCAACAGGTTTTCATTTCGAAGGAATAAGCTAGACCTCACATCATTCACTGACTTCGACATGTCTGTCGAATATACATAATTTATCTAAGGTAAAGCGAACGGTGTAGGAATACCTGAAGGGAGATGTTAGCCTGGGAGATTATGATCTATGAACAGGATCACTTACGCCAACACGGCAGCAGAAACTTCTTAAGAGAGGAAGCCAAAAAAGATGAAGTATAACTCAAACACAGTCTTGGTTTTCAATCAAGCTTTTAATGAAAAGATCATAAAATAACAGTTTATTTTTCCTCACTGCTGTACATTAAGACTGCAAGGTTATGAGTGCTGAGGTCAGCTGTATTACACTTTATGACACTTTGAGTTTGCGAGCCACGCCGCTGCACACGGTTGTGGCTCTGACCTGAATAAGAGCTCTCTGAGGAGTGGAGATAAAGACAGAGAGAAAGAGAGCCCAGCCTGGGTGCTGCCAAAAGCCACAAAAGGTGAGAGAATCTCACGTTAAACACTAGTGTATGAGCATGTTAGAAGTCCAGACGGTAGAACGTGTGTTTACATTGGTGAAGGTTTATGCACATGCTTGCTGAAGTGTACCTGGGCATATACACTTTTGCATGTGAAGTGTGTTTGCCAAGGGGGAGGCCTTCTTGCCCTTTAATTATTTATGACCAAAGTCCCTACATGTCCAGTCGCGAGCCTCTCAGGCCATGGATCCTGATCCATTATTGAGAGGCTGTTCCCGAAGAAAACCTAAGAGAAAGGGTCAATACGCCCGCTTTATGGGCAACTCCACTAATCGACTCTTCAGTATTTCTTAGCAGCTAATTATGTCTTTCCATTAATGTAGTGCACATGAAGGTGACAACGTGCCTTTAAAAATTAATAAACATAAATTAACAGTTATGGATGAAAATACGCTGCTGGAAACTTTACTTCAAAAACAGGATATTCTTGTTACAGAAGGACGGCAGAAAAACAAGAAGTCTAAAGGTAATGGCAAGAGAGTGCATTTCTGTAAACACAAGCTTTGAGGTAATTTGGTGTGTTCAGTTTATTAGTCACAGAAAGTACAGTAAATACTGAAAAATTCAGCAAGGAGCGAGATAAAGTCCACTGTGTGGTAACCGAAATAACACAGGGTCAACAGGCTAAAGCCAGGGTCTCGTGTGCGTGTGAGATAAAGCAAGGGACAATAAAGCTAATAAACAGGGTTTAATGGCACTGGAGGCCATTTTAAAAGTGGCTTTGGTTAAGTCTGTCAAGGTAAGAAGAAGAATCTCCATAATATCTAGACAGACCAGCCCCTCTACTAGAGAAAATGCCTGGAGAGGATGGCAGAAGTTAATGACGACGAAAAATGAGATGGAAACTTGGAAGTTTAAAGCCAAGTACGGTCTCTCTGGTGAGTTTCCCGCTTTGAATATGTCACTTTAAAGCTTTTTTTTTTTTTTAAAACAAAAGCAACTGCATATTGATATGGTAGCTCAACAAACACAGCAACATAGATGAGGTAAGAAGAGAAAGAAAGAATAAACCGTCAGTTAAATCGGAACTGATGGGAGAGCATCTGGGTTTTCCCAAAGACCTTGAAAAACATACAAAGTGCACTTAGTAAAGCTATCGTATTCAACGTTTCTAAAAATCCTCTGATGTTAAACTTACAGATACTAAAAACATTATGTAGTTAGATTTAAAAAAAAAAAAAAAAAAAAAAAGGAGTAGCGGCAAGTGGTTTAATAGAAGAAATGTAACAATGGTTGAGAGGAAAACGACGGCTGAGAGGAGAGATCTGTGGGTTACGTGCACATTTCTGCTGTGTGTTTGTTTGTTTGTTTAAAATATACATAAAATGTCAGCAGGATGGCAACACCCAGGGAAAGCAAGCTCGAAAAGATACAGTAGCCTCTGCGCTGCACAGGCAGGGACAGCGTCCTGTGTCCACAGAAACACACACACACACACACACACACACACACACGCACACACAGGGTTTACTTCCACTGGTGTGCAGTCATTCAGTGAGACCTCAAGAACAAATGGGCAAAAGAAATGTAATAAAAATAAAATAAAACACCCATAGTGACTTACTTGAACTAAAAACCCTACAGACTGTCAGGTATTACAGAGCAGATAATTAATGCCATAGACCATTTTGTTTTTGAGTTAAAAAAAATAAAAAATAAAAAAAGGAAGCGAAACAAAGAAAAGAAATTCGATTCTCCCACAAATAAGGTCAGCTTCACAGATTGTGGTTAATGGCTATGTCTTGTGTCTTAGTTTTGATTCTCAGCTTGAAATCCTCAAAACAAAAAAACAAAACAAAAAAAAAAAAGGGGGGGGTCCTGCCTCCACCTCAGTCTCACACACTGAGCAAATTCTTTGAAAAAGGTGAGGGCAGGCCCAGAAATAAATACATTCATCACTGACAATAGACATTTGATTAAAAAAAAAAAAAAAAAAAAATAAGAACACTGTCAATAAGTGTTTGCACCAACTTTCTTTGAGGCTCAGCCAGCCAGAGTTTTGTGCTGCTTTTACCCACAGAACACAGGCAGCTTTAAAAAAAAGTTTCAAAACAACATCATAAAAGCAGAAAACTGACAATAACATTCACAGTTAAGACTACCAGATAGGCTTGTTTACATGCAGTGAACAAATCAAAGCTACATTCTCCAGATAGGTTTCAAGAACCGCCAGCATAAGAGATGTACCACGTCGGACTACGAAAACAACCCAAAATATTCAAGCATCATTCACCCACACCTACATATTAAGAGACCCAAGCAGCAGAGGTATTCCTCGAGTGTATTTGGGTAAACAAAGAGACAAACATTGAGCTAAAGACCCTGACTAACAATGCCTTTTGATTAATACGTCAAGGATGCACAGCCCCCCCCCCCCAAACACACTTTCTGTGGTCCCATCTGAAGACAGGCCAGAGGGCAGGAGGATTGGGGCGCAGGGTCATCCCAAAGCCAGCTGGCAGGGAGGGGAGGGGTGGGGAGTGCCCCTAAAACCACACACCCTCCCCTTAATTGAATATGCAGTAGTTCACTCCATGTTTAACGCTATGCTTTTGTTTTGGCAGCAACCTCTATGGAAAAGCATCTTTCACAAAAAAAAAAGAAAAGAAAAAATGATAACGCACACAAAACCATCTCCCTAACTGGCCGAGCCTCGACTGAGGTCTGTAAAACTGTAAAAGTTTATGTAAACAATGAGATAAATACATATGTTTCTTTTTAGAGCCACACATGGTTCCATAATCATTCAAATGTGCTTTGGTTTAAAAAATAGTTTGTGGATTTGGGTATGAGCTTTTTTTTTTCTCTCCTTTTCTTCTTAGTTCTTTGTACAACGTTGCAACTATTTCTGAACATAGTGTGTTACTAACTAAAACGTAGACTTGTTTTGAGCTGCCTCACCTTTGTCAAGGCTTTTTGTGTTAGTTGAAAAAAAGTAGCCCCCTGTTTGTCTTAAATATGAAACTAGTGTTTTGCTTTTCCCATGATCAAAATACAGAGAAATTGATACAATGCTATATTTTACAAATGTAGCTGAGAGTCTGCATTCACAGATGCAGAACAATCCCTGAAGTATTTGAATAGTAGTAGTAATAGTAGTAATAATAGTAGTAATAGTAGCATGGTCACAGTTTGGAGTTCGTAGTATGTTTTTTTTTTCCTTTTTTTTTTTTTCTTCGTTACGTCGAACAAGCAAGCATTCAAATGCAGCTGCAAAAACCTTTGCAGAGATGGCTAGAGATCGTGTAGTACAAAACACCTTTTGCATTACAGACATTACACTGTACTGCAGTAAGGGCTGCGAGTACAACAACGTTTGAAGGCAATGCATTGTGGACTCCCTCTTCGGCTAGAAGAGGTCACAAGCAACAATGTATCAGGCGATAAATAACACGTTTGTGGATCTAGGAATGGGTGGGTGGGGATCGAGGAGTGTGAAAAATTCAGATGTACCATGCAATCACTAAACAGCAACTGCCTAACAACAAGACACCAACATCCAACATAAGTAACAAGTCTGGGAGCCCAAGACGCAGGTACCTTAAAACGGTAGTGATGTTTGTGTAACTGTAGCTGCATCCCTATAATAATCAAACATTTCACAGACCATAACATGAGGACGAAAAGGAATTACAAAAAAAATAATCATGAGGACAGGTAAACCAACATAACAGAGGAATGCCTATAAAAAAATAAAAAAATAAACCAAACTTGTAGTGAGGGTTCATACTCTACATTAACTGTTAAGAGGCGATACACTGGACAGGTTTGAGTGAAACAGAAGAGACAACGGGGGGCCATTCTCAACTTGTCATTGTTTACAATGAGGTAAAGCTTGAAATAGTTTAAAAATAAGTTAAAACTAATTCTGTGATATAATGGAATACAATCAGGAACAAAAGGATGCCGCAAGAGACCAGCGAGTTGTCCAGCTGTCCAGTGCATCTCTGCTTCTCCCTTCTTATTACAAGTTTTCACATGTCTGGCTCACAAAAAAACAAAACCAAAACAATTAAGTTGAACTTCACATTAAAATTCTGATTATATTTTCTCTTTTTTTTTTCTTTTTTCTTTTTTGGTCTGAACAGAACACATAAAATGTCATCAAGTCCTGTTTTTAAAGTCATGGAATATAAAGTGATAAGGACTCTGGATATAAATGAAAAGGAAACAGGAAACATGTTCAGGGCACATGTTTTTGTTTTGTTTTTTTTAAAATAAACTTTACCAATTTTTTTGGGTGGTAAAGTTTACGTCATACCAGCCCACCAATCAGCACAAGCTTTCCTTGCAATCCACAAGACCCTTTGTCAGTCATTGGCCAAAAACTCCATCAAAAGAGTGGATTTCTTTCTCTGGACTTTGAATATAATTCATAATTTGTTTTATACAGCAAAAAGAAATCAAAAGTGAAATAATTTAGTATGCTATATATCTTAAGTACATCTTTTTAAAAACTTTGGTTATGAACTTGTCTAGCAAAGTTTGTTAGTTAGCTCTGTTCTCCTCAACATTCATAAGATCTTTGGAACTCTATATATCTAAACTAACCAACTAAGCACTAGTTGCTCCAGGCTGGAAGCTACAGTACACTTTGAAGTGGAGCCACAATGAACAGGGCACCCAAAAGCTATATCTGACAAGTACAAACAACAGCTAAAAACAATATTAATGTGTAAAATCTATAAGCATTAAAAACCTGTGTTGAGAGATGGGCAGGTTAAAGCATTAGATAAAAACTTACCATAATCTACACACTTTTTACAATTAATTACATAGGAACTTTCAACTAATCAACATAGAGTTTGTAAGAGTAATCAGAGGTAGAGAGGTCACAAGCCTACATAAATAGACTTTTCTTTTTTCTGAGGGGAGGAAAGCTATACAGACAGAAAAATAAACGTACCCACTGAACATAACGCTCAGTCTAAAAACACCCTCTTCACCTTATCCCCATGAAACCACCCGCCCCGCCCTGCCCTGCCCCAACCCAACCCAGATCCCTCCCCTCCACAAGAAAAGTCCCAAGACCTTCCAGTTTAAACATTCACTGAAACATGACAAGTTGTTTAAGCAAAAAACAAGTACCTCAAGGGTTCATCTGTCCAACCAGGTTTCATTCCTGGGAGCACTAGCAGGCAAATCTGAAAACAATGAAAATCTTCTCTATATTAATGCAAACAGCTGTAGAGAAGACTGAGTGTTTGTCATCTGTGAAACAAAAACTTAAATCAGTGTCCTCCAACGTGAACCTTCTTTCAAGAACTTCCAGTTAAAGCATGGAGATGGTCCCAAACCCAGTTACCCCTCCTCTTAAGCCCCTTTCAGACATGTTTTCTGAGTGCCTCAATGAGCACACCAAGTTACTTCTCTGTAAAAGTAGTGACAGAATTCGCATTAGATACCGTTTATGTGTAGCTTTTAACACAGCAGAAGTCTGAATGCATGCAGACATGAGATTGTGACTGAACACCTGCGTAGATGTGAGTTGCTTAGCCCATAAGAAAAACAATAACATGCACATAACTGCATTTTATCCCACCAGATCTGCTTCTTTGTGGTAGTAAGATGAAAACAATTACTCTCTAATACAGTTTTGCTGTTCCCAATCCTGAGGAGAGATCTTTCTGGGGGAAAGCGGTGGCGTACAGCCCATGCAGCAGCACTATTTAGCAGGCACACTTAGTGTCAGTGGCAAAGAGAACTACAAAAACAAAATTGGCAAAGAAAAAAAAATTACTTTTCTGTGTTTGTTTTTGTTTCTAAGATTTTACATTGTGTTCCTGAGTGCACTGCTTTCCTTTACAGTAGTACAGTTTTGCTCCTTGCCAAAAGTTCGAGCTCTTTATTCCTAATGGCCCACCACCTCAACTCTTTTCAAGCCTTATTATTTTACATTATATTCCGATTTAAATGAAATCCTCTGTAAAAACTGTGTATAGTTTGATTTATTTTACACAATCGTTTGGAAACAACTGTGCAAAATAAATAAATTTTTTAATACTGACCAAAATAATCATGATTGGGATTTTTTGCCAAATCTAGCAACTCTCTTCATCACCTTCACATCTATGACGGTATAACTGTGAGAAATATGGATGTAGAAGTCATCATGTCTGTATGCCAGAAGGCCATCACTTTAACAGATTGGGGTAGCGAGCAATGTTACATATCCCATGTCTGAAAAGGGCTTTATATACAGATACCCATCACCAACCAACACAACGAAGCATATAAAGCTGTCAGGGTTAAAATAATCTTTTTGCTGAATTATTGCCAGTATTGTTTGCACGTGGTTTTTTTTGGTCAAAGTAGCACTGGAGTACACAGGGGACTCTTGAGTCATCTGAAAACTTCAGAGACTCAAAGGTAGAAGAGAGAAAAGCTGCTGAAGGGTATGAAGTGAGAGGCTTGACATTATATCAGTACCCACATTCACATTTAACAGACCAGACGTTATGCAACTCCACCATTGCTTTGTGACTTTGGAGAGAGACAGCAGTAAACTGTCCCTTTAGAGCTCCTGAGAGGTGAGCAGACGTTGTTCGATATAAACAACAACTGAATCCTTGCATCAACAAGATCCCACCATCACCAAGAGCACACTGTGGCTAACGGCTACATCATTCACTTAGCCAGGGCATCATAAACTGGATTAATATGTAGAACTATGTGTATGTGTGCATTTCTTTGCTTTTGCGATGGAGAAAAGGTTTGTATTTTCTATTCCCAGAGTTCTTTGGCTTGATGCATTTCTAAGAGGGTGAGGTGTGCATTCTCAGGTGACTGATGAGGTTGCGCTGCTGGGTAAACTTCCCCCCACATAGCTGGCATTCATACGGCTTCTCTCCAGAGTGGACACGCATGTGCTCTGTCAGACGGTACTGGCGTGTAAAGCGCATGCCACACTCTTCACATGCAAATGGCTTCAGGCCGAGGTGGCTACGCATGTGGCGTGTCATGGTTCCCCTCTGGGTGAACATTTTGCCACAGATGTTGCAGGGGAAAGGCCTGGTCAGCCAGTGGCTCTTTTCATGTTGTCTCAGGGTTGCTGGGTCTTTGTAGCTCTTACTGCACACTGTACACTTGAACGGGCGCGTTTCAGAACCAAAGGTAGAAGGACCTACAGTGGCAGAAAGGTCCTCGGCCTCCTCCTCATCTTCCTCTTTCACAAAGGTTCCTCCCTCCTCTTTGATGTAGAGCTCATCCTCAGTATGCGTCTCCACATGAGCATTGAGCTGTTCAGAACTGGGGAAACCCTTACCACAGGGAATACACACATAGAGGTTGTCTCCAAATGCTGGCTCAAAACCTTCCTGCCTGTACACATAGTTGGCGCTGTGGTGCCCCCCTGCTGTTCCCCCTCCACCTCCTGCAGTCTCTCCATCACTCTGACCACTTTCCTCACTGTGATCCTGGCCATTCTCTCCTCCTTCTTCCTCGTCCTTACACTGGAAGGACTGGTCAGATGTGAAGCTGTTCCCACTGCCACCTCCAATCCCAGATGAGCGGCTATCTTTAGGACCAACAATTACCCCATTAACCAGGGGCCTGCTGTGATCTTCAGACTTCAACCCTGAAGCCTCTCTCTTAGGCCATTCATTCTTTCGAGCTCCCTGTCGGGACTTTTTCTGTGGTGGAGGACCCTCTGGCTGGTTTTGGATTTCCTCTGAGGTTTTAGAGGAGGAGTTGAGGTCCATGGTCTCTGAGATGCAGGTGTCTGCACCCGGCAAGGTGGTAGACGAATCATCCAGTGAGGCACTGTTGGTTGTCGATACTGAGGCAGATTGAGGGGATCCTTGGGAGTTGCTGTGTGGGCTGAGGGCATCTGTGGCTGTGCCCGCAGAGGGTGGACTCTTCTTGGAGAGGTCTAGTCCAAGGTCCGGTTCCCCCGCACTTCCTCCGCTGCTGAGGTTACCATTACTGCTTCCATTCCCCCCATTCCCGTTCTTCCCAGAGGTGCCAACAAACATCTCGTCATCTGAGAGCTTGTCCCGAAGGCCTTCATCTGGCTGTGGCTGGTCGGCATCGGAAAGGGTTGGAGGATAGTGGTTATTGTGGCCAGTAGGGGTAGAAGAGGAAAGCCGCTGGTTGTTTAGACGCAAGCGGCTAAGGGGACCTGGAGTGGAGGGTTTACCTGGCAGGGGTTTCCCACCATTGCGCTTAAGCTTCTTTCTGCACAGAGCAGCAAGGTCGTGGAGCTGGAGGTAGCTGGCTGCAGTTAAGAGGGCACTGAAGTTCTGCTCATTGCTCTGGTCTGATGAGGACAGTAGCTTCCCAGTGTAGATGAAGTCAAGAACTTGTCTGAATACCGAGGGGTTAACCATCTCTGTGTCGAGGTTGATGAGGTTGTCATGGAGGACCAAAGATTTAAAGTAGATGCTGCTTGCCGCCAGGATGTTCTTGTGGGCACGGAAGAGAGCATTCTCCACCACAATGATAACATCACACAGGAAGCCCTTGGCTCTCTGTTGGTTGAGTTGCAGCAGCAGTTGTTTGGCATGATTTGGCAGTTCCATTTCCTCCGCCCTTCTTTCCCCTCTCTCTCGTCTCTCTCTTCCTACACGTGCACCACCTCAAGCTGAAAGAAACAAAACAAGGACATGATCAGTATTACATTAAAAAAAATAGTTTTATTACACTGAAACCACATAAAAATAATGGGTTATTGAGAAAAGAAATAAAGAGTGGTGTTTCTTAACAGATAACGCAAAAATCAATATTTAGTGGCATTGGCGGTGGATGAGGGGGAAAAAAAAGGCTGAATAAGCAATGTGCTGTAAAGGCTTAGCTAACGCTTCTCTAATGGCAAAATTGAGCTCACTGGGAAATTAGCAAACTGTTAGCAGTGCATGCCATATAATCACACAGCTGCTTAGAAACTGGAACCTTCTCTGTGTCCGACTTTTCTTTTTAAACAAACTGTAACCCTACATGGATCAAGTTCTGACTGTACACATTACCACTTATCTGGCACAAAGGTCGTAGGGGTGGAGGACAAGAATGGGTAAAGTAACTTCTTTCCTAAGTTGCCTCATTCCACTATCTCACCAGAGTAACTAGTTTCGATGGGATGCCCTCTCTGGAAACTCAGCTAACTCTAGTCTCCATTAGGTCATGGTAATGTCAGCCCTGCCCTATTGTCTGGGGGTTGGAGATCTGTGGAAGAGCAGGGCTGGGGGGGGGGGATTAGGTGACACCTGAGCAAGAAAAACTACACAGGCGCTTGGGCAAGAGAGTAGGGGGAGGGTGTGGCCCCAAGGCAAGGACAGCACCACTCGATCCTCCAGAGGGGCCCTTATTTATGGAAATAGGACGAGTGAATCCAATTCACTGCTAAACAACATACTGATGGCCTAATGGTACACACCACAGTACTTCTATTTCTAGTTTTCTCTACAAACACACATTTTGTGTTAATGCAATAGATGCAAAACTTCTGAGGGCAATATCAGTGGTATGATTTGGTTGAGGCAGCAGTCTGTCCATGTTTAACGTTCCCTCAAAGCCACAGGCAAGCTTAGACAACACAAATTTTCAATAACCACAACAGGGTATGCCATACTACAAGAGATTACAATCTAAGACAAAGAAATGTTTAATTCAAGTCAAACACATGTAGAAATTGCCATTTTAAGTGCCAAGCAAGAGCTTTGAAATCACATTTAAAAACACCCAGCACCAAGGGTTGAAATGGATCTGCATGTTGTTTAGTGATTGCAGTGTGCACATCTCAAACAGTGGATGAATCAACATTTGAATTAAAAAAAAAAAAAAAATCATTTTTACTGTAAATAAACAATAACATGGTTTAATTTGTGCTCAAAATCCTGACTCTATGGGCAAAAATACCAGCTGATATCAATATTGTGCACAGATCACCAGATTAAAAAAAACATTCTAGAGTTAAGACACCAGTAAAAGAGGAGACAATATTAATATTGATTCAATAATATGAATTGACCAAAACGAACTATATTAATGACATACGTAGTAACTATCGACAGAGGTAGTTACATTAGCTCTATAGTTTAACTTGAACTTATTCTAGGTTAATATATCTTAAGCATGATGCCCTTAGATACCTTTTAGTAAAATTAAAGCACACATTATCAAAAAAAATTCTGAATTTCTCTCCTTGTGTATACCATCTCCTTAACCTAACTTCAACAATCATACAGCTTCTGTATAATGCTGTAGGTATGAGATATGCAGTAGCAGGAAAAACGGCAACGAACAGCTGAAAGCAACAAACTAAATATCAGGTACTGATAACGACACATTACTACTGGCATTTGACCTGGTCTTAGATCAAAGCAAAGCTTTTAAAGAATATTTCAGTTTGTAATAGATGTGAATTATCCTCAATTGTCCTCAAAACGCCATCAGGGCAAAAGCATAAGTTAAAATTCAAGTAACTGTATCTGTTTAAAATAGTTTTAACTGCACAGTAAGTAAGCACAACTAAGGAGTCCATCACAGCGTTAAACAAAGACATACATATCCTGGCTAAGGCCCTCCAGTATCCCTTCAAATACTACAGAGAAAAACAAAGTATCACTAAAGAAGATGGCACACTAGACATAAGAGACTTGTTAAGGATGGTAATGACCACCCATTATTATAGTCAAAATTAAACACCATCAAAGAACAAGAAGGTTAAAATTTTAACCTGGTAAAGAGTGCTGAGTGTATCCGGTATGTAGCCAAGCTGACTCTGTCACAGACTAGCTGATACAATCAGCTGAAGTGATCATTACCCCCAGGTCCAGGCCTGGGCTTGCCTCCTCTGCTTTGACACTTCTACTCACGATCTTCTTCCCCTCCCCCGTTTCTCCTCTGTACCTCTCCTTTCTCTTTATCTTCCAGCCCTCACCAGCCTTTCACCGGGCATGCAGACACATCCCAGGAACAGCTCACTGTCCTGTCCCCAATGTAAATCATAATGAGCTATTCTGAAAAGCACAACCCAGATGTGTTAATCGTACAACAAGCTAGGGGAGTTTACGGCACTCAGCCCTGCAGGCGGTAATGGAGAAGAGGGCTACTAGAGAAAGAAGGGCCTCTACTGTGATGCCAGCCAGGAAGCCATATATCAAGTCTCTCTCTTAACATACACACACACGCACGCACACCTCTGCAGGCTTTATGGGGGGATTCAAGAGGCTTTTCCAGCGGACCAACATAAAAGGGGGCTGGGCTCACAGTAGAGAAGCCAGTTCAGGAGAGAAAAAAAAAAAAGAAAGAAAGAAAAAAAAAAAAGCCCTCCCCCATCACCCTCCACCTCTCATCCCTCGTTGTCTCCCTTTCCTCCCCTCCATCACCCACCCAGCTACCCTCTCCCCCTGGCCCCTCCATTGCTGTGCTGTGCCGGCTGGATTCCAGGGAGCCGCTAATGGATTATGGCTGATCTATATGCAGCTAGGGTAGGACACGTGTAGGCCCGGCTCACCTTCCAACGATGCTGCCCAGGAAAAAGAGGCATGATACCACAGGGGACAGAGAGGCCTGCACCATGAATGTAGCTCCAAGTGTGACTGCATGGCACCCTTTCCACCTAGAAACATTTCAATACTACAAACCACACCATTGTTCCCGTTTAACTCCGCAGTTAGAGTCAGGGATGATGTATCAACTGACAAAAACAGCAAAAAAATAATACTATTTCCAGCATGCCAAAAGACTAGTTTCTATGGATAATATTAGTAAGTTAGAAAGCAGTCTGCAGGGTTCGATCACCATAGTTTTAAGCCCTACACAAAAAGGCTGGTAGCTCATTGGAGAGAAAGCATGATAGCTGGTTTAGAAGGGCTGTAAGAAAGACTTCTCTCTCTGGCTGAACACCCTACAACATACCAACTAAATTCAGCCCAGGGAGGTTGTTGTCTTTGAGCACACACAGTGGATCAGCTTACCATTCCCTGCAGTGTAACCTCTTCAAAAACTATGACATAATGATAGGGGCAAACTCATCTTAAAAAAAAAAAAAGAGAAGAAACAAAGCGCCCTGCTACTTATCCTCAACCTTGACTTGTGTCAGGAGCCTGATGATCAGGAGATGAGAAGAGAGGTTTACACACAACTCACAAACACGGCAAGGCTCATGCACGCGTGTGCAGATTGTAAAGTAGAACGAGTCAAAGAGCCCTGGGCACTGAATTAATGTCAACCTTTGAATTAAAACTGGTTACACCTGAAATTTGGATGATCAGGTTTGACTTTATTTACCACCCCTGTTTCTGCTTACAATTTTCCAGCGCATATAGATCCAACAGCAAGTCGGTGTTCATGTAGCAAAGGTGACAGAGAGCTGTGGCACTAATCTCCTGAACACAGAGTAAAAAAGCCAAGAGAAGGCAGAGGTGAGCCAAAGTCCTGTGGTGCAATAACAAAACACACCCTACTGCTGTGAAAGGTCATCTGCTAACAACCAATAGAAATCAGGATTGACCAGGATTTTACATGCAACTTTTGTTTAATTGGGGCTTCTTTCACAGAGATTCATTTAAGCAAGAGATAGTACTGGGTTTGTAGAACTGCCATCACACAACATCAGAACCTGCATAAAAGGATCAGTGGTAGAGACAGATAGGTAGGAACGATTGAAGTAGACACAGAATGAGAGGCAATCAAGGGCAGGAGCAAAAGGCCTCACTGTGTGTGTGTGTGTGTGTGTGTGTGTGTGTGTGTGTGTTAGATGTGTGCATGTGTTGTGTGTGCACACACACAAACAGAGTATGCTGGTGGGCAGAGAGAGTGGGGGAGGGGTTGGGGGGGATGGTACAAAGCCAGTTTGAAATACAAACACCAAGCAACCACCTCTGAGCCATTTCAACATGGCTGACACTGCTGCATGGGTAAGGCTGGTCCATGCAGGACTCATGGGTACAGCAAGGACCAGCTGTGGAAGGACAGCTCATAATAAAATGAGATTAAAGTAAACAGTTAATTTAAAAAAAAAAAAAAAGGAAAAAAAAAGCTAACTACTATGTATGCTCTTAACAGACATTACATGTGAGCTACATACGAAACACATTGAAGATTTATCAGGTTGCTCTAAACCATTTCTGACAATGAATTAAATTCTTTTCTTAGCAGAGCTGTGCAGCAGGGCAGCTCACAGTATTTTATTACAGGTGATATGTAATGCTAGTTAGTCATGCAAATTAACATAATCATTTCCATTTTAGTCTCATTTGATTGGTTACAAAGACGCACGTTGTTTTGTTTTTTCATCCTGCTACACGGCCTTTACACTGCATTACTCTATCACGCACACACATTTAAAACTTCATTTAGAACATCTGTTAGGCATATACATGATCCAAAAATCAGGTCTCTCCTGTTTCCATAAAGTTTCAGAAATCACATTACAGCAAAGGCTCCACAAAACTCAACTTGGTTAGATTCAGAAAAAGCTTCAGATTTACACAATAAACAACGAAAAAAAAAAACCCCACAACCTTCAATCTAAAACCTTTTTACAGTTTAATTAAAAAATAAAATAAAATCATTCACTTGTAGTAAGATCAAGTCTTTTAGGCAAGTTGGCAATGCAGGCATAAGACAGAATATAGAAGGTAAAGATGACATATAAAGTCACTAGCTTCAGTCATTTCTTGAAATAGCCTGCCTAAACTTGCAGGCTCAGTGGTAGATTTTTAAGTGCATCTAGTGCTGGATCCATTCTGGATGTAATCTTTTCAGAAAAGCTGCAGAGGACATATCCTGCTATTAGAAAAAGCTCAATAGGTCAAATCGGTTCTGTCCTGTTTTTGGAACATTCCGTTTTTCAGAACTGCTGGACTGCTGGGTGAACAGGTGCATGATTATAGTATGTATGTGAACTACAGTACCCTGACAGTTTGGGTGAACACTTCCAGTGAGGAGTTCAATAGTTAAGCAAGATAAACAAGTCCTGCCCACAGTGCAGTGGAATGACAAGAACCTCATTCTGTTTATCACCGATCAGAAAGCTGTGGCCACATGTGTACATCCTAAAACCTTACACAGCTATGCTGGCATTCAGACCATAGATTGTCGTGTAACACCAGGGAAAAGGAGGAGGAGAAGTTTGCTGATTTTTTGAAAAAAAATGAGATTAAATCCTTTTTTCCTTACCACATACCTTTAAAATGGGAAATGAATCAATTTATTCTGTGGTATGAATGATATCTGGAGGTAATCTTAGCTAATAAAACAACAGCAACCAGTGCCAGATTAATTTTTATTTTATAAATTGTCATCAACTCATTTAATGAGATGATTTAGTAACTCTAGTTTTTCAGCTGTTTTGTAAACGTGGGGTGTAGATGCAAGTGCAAGACTAAAAATACAGCGCTAGAAGAAAAATGTCATGAGTAGATTTTGCATAGTACATTTCTCTTATATTTATAGAGACATTCGTTTGTTATTAAACTTGATGTTTCTCTTGTTAGTACGGGTTAAAACGCAAAAACACAGATTAAAAAGAGAGATTTAAAGTCTACATATAAGTGGTTTATTTCTTTGTAACTGTAAGGGACTGATTTTGACTAAGATGATAGTCTTATAAAAAAAAAAAAAATTCAAACTAGCTGATGTATCTATTGGTTATGTCTAAATTTCTTTACATGCAGTATTAACTCATTTCTTTACCAGGAGGTAACACTTACTGTCTGCTAATCAGGTCTGTGAGTCGATCCCCAGTTTTGTGAGTGTGTGTGTCTGTATGCATTGGATCGAGTGCCATATGAATCTGTGTGAATGAGAGGCTATAGCTTATAATGGGAACGCTGCTGTGAGTGGTCAGAAACACCAGAAAAGTACTAGTTCATTTAGTATCTGGCAGTTGGAGGTAATGGAATTTAAGATGAGGCTATATGTAACAGTTTTCATTGCTGAAAAAGGACTTTGTTAAACTCTCATTTGAAACATGAAACCTGAATCTGCTTTATGCACTGAAAGAGTTCCAACTACCATTTTCTCCTGCTGCCATGGATTTTATATGAATAACTTTGCATCTCTGCTGTGTCTTGAGTATCGTGTTCATCTAGAATGTCCTCAGGAAAAAAACTAAATAAACACTGAGACCTTCACCAGCAATCCTGTTTAGTAACTGGTGCCCACATACATCACAGTGCGTGCCCTCACTAAAAGCGCAGTAATCAGCCACTTCACCGACAACTGAACATATGATTGGTATGATAAAGTGACCTCTGTCTTGCGAGACAACAACCCCCAACCCACATGACCTGATATCTAATGCTTTGACTGAGGACATCATGTTGGGCGAGTAAGAGATCTTGTATGGTCCAAGGTTTTACAGACCTGCCAGCCCCCCCCCCCCCCCTCCTTCAGCCGTTAAACACTGCGCAACCTTCTGGCTATCAGCACTACATTCCACATTCTTCTTCTTAAAGAACAACAACAACCCTGTCCCGAGGTGCTTTATCCACTGAACAAACCAAACAGCCTCTGAACAGGCAACCACCAAATAGAACAGACAGCTACACATAGATACAATAGCCCAGAACAATCTATAAGTCCCCATCCAACATGTCAGCACATATAGCCTAAGTAGCCTTCTTACTGTATTGCACTGCCCATACATGCTGCTGTAAGCCTGCATCCAATACACTATGTGTGTGCTGAGAAAGAGAAAGGACAAGACCAACTGGCCGATCATGAGGCACACACACAGACCTCAAATTACCCTCCAGGCCACACTCTGCAGTCCATAGTAATCAATGAAACTAGTCACACTGACCACTTGACTTGGTCATTTTTTATTTGTTTGACCCTTGCTACTTGATCTCTGACCTAAAATGTTCATTTGACAAAAGCATCAAAAAGTACAGCGGTTACTGTACAATATTTTACAGGATTTACTGGAGAGACCAGCTTGCCCACATAATCCATTTTCAGCGTAAAACTTGATCAACTCTATAAAAGTAAAGCGATCAATAGTCTCACTCAGTTTCTTCAAGGTTTATGAGATGGACTGGTTTAAACACAATGGATTAAGCAGTTCGCTCATCAAAGCACTGTGCTTTTACTGTGCTGATATCATCAAGTGCTTCAGGCATAACAGCCAGGAGTCCCATTTCTCCTTTAGAGGCTTTTCCAAATTGGATTATAAAGTGCAATACACATTTGCATGTGTCCCGTTCTTAACAATACAGCTTTTAGGTGTGTTGTTGAAAAACACACCTAAGCTACCCCTCCAGCCAAATTTTGAGGTTGGCAGACAGAGCAGCTGAGCGCTACACCTATATGTTGGGCTGGGTGTAGTCTGCCAAAATAACATCTTGTAATCTTTTTATTACAGGCTGCAGTCCCCTGCAACTCTAACCAGAAAAAGAAGCCATGAAAACAGTTGGATTTTATCTTACCTTTACTCTACTATCAAAGCAAGAGCTTGAAAAAAATGATAACAATGCCAACTTGAAATGAATTCACACCAATGATCGCAGAAACAAACAGTTAATGTGCAGCTGAGCTACTGGAAATGTGTGCAAAATAATTTTATCATGTGTAAAATGAAGAACATTCGTTTCCCTACCAACTGGCAAAATATGAGACAACTGACCATTTTTCTACAGCCGTTTTACAAGGGGGTAAGTACATTTCGTCAACTGTTAATTAAAGTGGAAATGTTTCCACAGAACTACACTTTGGTTAACAGCAGCCAGTCGAGGAAACGCACATTACTGGCATTCTTATGCCTTCTTATCGCCATGCCCCTTGGTACTTTAACAGCAGTAATCATGAGGAGCAGAGCCGCCTTCACACCCGAGTACATGCATTGTTTTATTGGCTTACTTTAAGTTAATGATGAAGTAATTAACGTACTGGTGTGATTTTTTTCCGCCTTTTTAAAAAAAAAATGAGGATGCTTATTTACTGACAGAAATCAACGACAGTGTAACAGTGTTTCTATAAAACAGTGCAGTTATAGGTCAGAGTGTAACGTGACACCAACGCTGTAGCTGATTACAAAGATGGTAGCTCTGGTAGCACCAGCGCACCTATAGTGCTTCTAAAACGTACACCCCACTGCATCGCTAGAATCGACGTTTAAAAAGCAACGTTTCAAACCAGGCTCTGCATGCATCCAACATTTTAATGGGTATATTTGCAAGACACTCCAGTTAAATGATTTTAATGTGCCTCACATAAGACCAAAGTGGCTTAACCTACATATAAACAATAAACAAGTGGTACCATACTATCTACAAACATCTCAAAGACTATCAGCTGATTGCGCAAAAAAAAAACATGCGCAAAATCCACAGAATCTGCCCCGCTCCATTTACCACACAAAGTGCAATTCAATACCAGCTGAAGAGATCTGCTCTGCTTACGCGAAAGCGATTGGTTTTAAAGAAAGATTCAACTAATCAGCTTGCAATTTTGTAAACAACTCACTGAACACGTTGGACTGCAAAACTGAGAAAATGAGGTGAAGAGTAGAAACGTTTTAGCGTTCATATACCACGTAGCGACGTGCCGTCCGTGGACCCTTTCTGTCCCCCTGATGTGCTTTGCCAACCTGGTAATTCTTTGGTACACACTCGTCCTGTGGGACATCTCTCGTAAGCTCACGACGCCTAATTAAAAATATAAAAGGAGCACATCGTTCGCAAACGGCGCATTGTTACAGGTTTGGGCAGAGACCGCGATATGTTCGAACAAATAATGTGGGAATCCTCGGCTTGCCAAGCAGGCTGGTAGAGCCCCTTTTTGTTGGCACGCCGTGGAAAAAAACACCAGCGTAACAGCGAAAACCTCTGCGATTCTTGCAGTGGGTGGTAGGAAACGATCCGATCAAAAAACGACAGAAATACGGCTCCGACAAACATTTACACGCCGCGGCAAAAGGAAAGAATTCATTTTAAATACCTTCTTACATCGGTATGGTCGTTCTCAAGCGGTCTTTACCATCCTCTTGCTCATCTCACAGCCTTCGGGACGCCATGTTGCAAGCTTATGACGTTAGCTTCCTCACCCCTGACCCACATTTGAATAGAAACCAGCCCCAAAGTGCAGCAGTGAAAACATCCTAATGTGGGAGGGTTTTCACTTTTTTACATCAGGAATCTTACTAACTTTACCTGCAAGATGGCACAGAAGGAAACAAAGAGTGCTATTTTCTTTCATTGTGTTCAAACATCTTAAGGCCTTCTCCTCCGAGCAAACCGACCCAGTTATAGTCCTACCATCCTGCTGTGTGCAGGTAAATGCTCCGTGAGATGCCTGACTTTAAAACTAATTTTGTAATATGTGTAATCTATGAAGGGACTGTGACGGGGAAAGAAATAGAAGAAGGGAGTTAAGTGATGTGCAGTTTTAGAATCGATTTACTAAGACTTGAGGGGTATTTTTATATGTGGCATAAGGGATTGTACACGAAAAGCTGTAGTATGTTTTAAAGCGGACTGTTGAGTGTATCCTCTTTTATCTGCAAAGGCCTTCACTCCTAAAATATGCCAGTTCGGTGCGCAATGCACTGGTGATAATACATACCACAACCACCACAGAAAACAGCATTAGACTTGATAAATCTCTTTATCAGCTGGACTTAAGACGGCTGCATTGCCTTCAAAACCTCAAGCCTCAGTATCTAAATAATGATAAGGGGAACCCATTGACTTTCTGTCTGTTTTTCATATTTTTAAATAAAGACAACGTAGCTTAAATTTGTGTAAATACCCGTTTTTGCAGTTATCTTAATTCATTTATTTATTGTTTTGTTTAATGGGACTGTGATGCCTGGTGACAGAACTGGCTTAATGATTTCAAAATATATATATATGAAAGCAAGTGAAAAGCAGAAAGAGAGGTTCAGAAACTAGACCAGATGTGCGGAAGTGTTGCGATACGCAGGCTCCTCCTCTTAGCAAAGAGAACCAGGCTTCTTATTGCCTCACTGATAGATTTCACTGAAACACGACTTATTCAGAATAGTTGAAGAGTATGCAGATGTTAATAATGAAAATCTTAAAACCGCATTAGCTGCAAGGGGTTGCATCCTCTCGGAATCATTCGCCGTTTCCCAAGTAAAACCTTTTGTGTTTATGTGCTTAAATTGAGCCGGTCACATTCCGTGGAAGTCGGCATTATGGCGGCGTGCCAAAGGCCACTTCTGACACTGTGTGGTTGCCGCGGAAACTGCATACTCAGCGCGAGGGGTTACGTAATCAAGGTGCTCTTACGTGCTCCACGTAAACACAGGTAGAAGATTCCCAGCAAGTGTGTGTGTGTGTGTGTGTGTGTGTGTGTGTGTGTGTGTGTGTGTGTGTGTGTGTGTGTGTGTGTGTGTGTGTGTGAAAACTGTTTAAAATCTGCTAGAACTCTTCTATCCCAGCCTACGTTCACTGGAAATGTACATAAGAAATCATTTATCAGGCGGACTACAGTTTGTGTTATGCGGTGTTGGATCGTTTGCCCAGCTATGTTTGTAATCTAAGAAATGTAGAAATTACTAATTATTGTTTGAAAATTAAATTAAAACTTTGTTGATAATTTAAATAAACTTACAAGATTCTGCCACACTTTACTTTGTAATTGTTTATTCAGTTGGGCTATTAAAAAACTAGAGTCGAAACACATTACTTGCACTGGAAGACCATTTTCATTGTGAAGTCCATGATAAAACAACATCTTCCAAGAATGTGTCGCATTTTACAGTTGATTTCCTTTCACAGTGGAGAAAATAATACATTTTTAACAGTTTGCCTGCCGTGGCATGTTGACATCCATCCATTTAGAAATGATCCAACTCTTAGGAGGAACTCGGTGTACAGAAGGACTAAATTTTACTTGTTATTAACAGAGGAGGAACTAGAATTTTTTTTCACTCTATAAACATGATGAGGACTTTCAATCAAGAGCCAACAAGAAGAAGAAAAACATGTCTAAAACATAAAATGTCACAGTTCATACATTTATACCAGTAAGCCCTGAAAAGTGATAGATAATTAGAGGAGCATTCAAAGTAACGGCTTACATATTGACAGCAAACAACAATTCAAATAAAACTGGTTTTATGTGCATCCTTTCTGGCCTCAGGTGTGAGCCCTATCGCGAAAAGCATATTTGAATGGCACTGTATAATTTCTTAATGAGCTGACTCGTGAAACACAACCGGCCTCTCACCTTTTCCCACGGCAGGGTCTCCACACTTTGCCGAGCAGCGTTGCCCTGAGCGCAGAGCACCCTCTAATGTACAGAATGGGGGTCAGGGCAGCATTAACTCGGGGCAAAATGCGAATAGGGTCAGTGCCCTCATTTTTAAAGGTATAACAGGTCGTGCCAATGAAATTACAAATGATAATATGACAAAATATAGGAAGCCAAGTCCCCAAGAAGAACACCACAACCACCAGTATGAGATACACCGACGAACGCTTGCTGTCTCTCTCCTCGGAGGGCTGCTCCCTCTCCAGCTGAAACCTGGCAATGATGAACAATCGGATATTGAGCACTATCATTATGATAACTAGGAATATGTTCGCGACAAAAGTGCCAAAGCCTGTGACCTGTTTGGCAACACCGACAGTGACCAGGTTCTGCACAGCGACGATTAAGAAAGCGTAGGCCCAGTAGGCAACGATGACCATCACGGTCCTGTTTCGGGTCATGCGCTGGGAGTATTTAAAGGGGGACAAGATGGCGTGGTATCTGTCCGCCTGCGCGGCCAGGATAGCCATGAAAGACAGTCCTAGAAATGTGGGAGCAATGTAAAAGGTTCTCGTGGGGGAGTCATAGACATCCCTCACATCGAGAACACCAACATAATAATAAGACACTCCCGTACAAATGTCACTGAGGCAAGTGCTCAGCATGTACATGAAGCGGTTCTCGCTGCGCAAAGCTGTGTTCAGCAGGATGGAGAGAAACACAGACACGTTGAGGAAAATGATGGTTGCAGCCAAGAAAACGCTGAAAAGGAACATCAACACGTTGCCAAAGTTCGTGAGGGGCAGCGCGAGAGTCAAAGGGCGGCTGGTGTTTCTCATCAGGGCGGATGACAAATGCTGGCAGTATTGCAGCTGTGCCCGAACAGCACAGTGGGGTTACTTCAAGCCCGATTTATGTAGCAAGCACAGTCAGTCTAAGAAGAAGACGTCAACCTGAGTGACTTCAACTCCCAAGGAGAGCAAGCCCACAAGGCTTTCATGAAAAATAGATAGATATTATAGGTTATGTAAAAGAGAAATAAATAATCAAATTTAGCAAACCACCCTTTTACAGAACAGTTCATGAACAGCTGATCCTACATTTTATAGATATATAAATACATATTCTATAAATACATAGATGTATATATTTATATACAAGTAAGATGTAAGGCCTTTTTGCATTTCCTGAGTGCAACTTTAAGATTAGAGAGGTTTAAAAAAAAAAACTAGTAGTACGTCCACTAAATATTTAGTGATATAATTCTTATTTTTACGTCGTCTTTCTTTACTGGAACTTCAGCTGTAGCTGTAAATTTGTCTGTAAATCTACGTCTGTTTCTTTAGGTTTATATTCCAGGGCACAGAACAGAAACTAGAAAGCAACATAGTGAACTCTTCCAATGTTAAATCTTCTGCTTTGCAACCATGGGTCAACCGGGGGGAAAAAATGATATATATTTTTTAAAATTGTTAGTTGTAATAAAAAGAATCTCTCTTGCTCTTATCTCAGCTACAACTATCCTCTCTAAAGAAAGGCCCTAAAAGCGCATTCCTGCTTACTTATCAGTGCATCTGAAACAAAGACACTGATAAGAACTCAAACTGATGTTTTAAAGATTACCTTACCAGCTGATGGTTTCAAAGAAAAGTGTGGTGGTTCAAAGGTTAATACAGCAACATGTTTATTGCTCCCCCTTGTGGCTAAAAGTCCGATATTACAGGCTGGTGTTTCTTGGTCGGATGATGCAGCCGCAGACGACAGACGTCATAGGCTTATGCCTACATAAAGACTAAAAGTTAGCAAATAATTAAAAATAAAAACAAATAAAAACAGATTTTATGTAGGGAGACCGGGGATAGTTGTAATGTGGGTCAGTTGTAGCACTTCCAATTTCTGCAATCAGGGCTAAGTTTCAGATGATGTGATTCATCCTGTACATGCCCAATTCAGGTCTTCTATCACATGTGAAAAATGAGCACATTTTGGCAAACAAAGACAATTTAAGAAGAAAGAAAGTAATTTGCATGCCAAAAAGTAAGTTGTTTTTTGTTTTGTTTTTTTTACTTTATTTGCAATTTCTAATAGCATTATCTGCATTATGTTATTTGTATGTCTATGGGGATTTATTCCGTGTAGGTCTTTAGTGCTAATGTTTTAGCCGTTGGCTGTAATGTTTGCTAGGTCATGGCTATAGGAGTCTGGGTCAGTTGTAACAGCAACAGTCTGGGTTAGTTGTAACAATAATGCAAATGTTACTACTTACCACACTATTACTTTAACTTATTAAACAAGTTGGGGCAACGACATCAGCAGAGAGAGGTTCACTGGTCATTTTGTATATGCGTTTGATGCCATTGGCAACACAATTCTTCCAATGTTTGTGTTCCGACGCATACGTTATGCAGACCACTTTGTCAGAGATGGGCCAGTAGGAAGTATTGGTAGTGGAAATAAATCATGATGGGTGCAAGAAATAGACTTCCTGATTTTTCTGAAGCACTTTGCAAACCACACCAAGGTCAGCCATGAAAAAAAAGTAATTGGACATCATGGACATCGCAGTGGAATTGCGATGCTGGTGCACAACTACATTTTTTCAGCTTCACTGTTATGTTCAAACGTTGGTGCAAGAGTTGTAGGTTACAATGCCCACTGAGCCAATGAGGCCAAACTCAAGAAAGACCAACCAAAATTTATGAGATATTCAGTTTCTGAAAATTCCATAATTAGTCTTTTTTTGGGGGTTGGAATATGTTCAAAAGTTAGATTTCTGCAGTCACACACACACACATAGCTACGTAAATAGTTCTAAGTGCATGATTGTGTTGAATAAAAAAGATTACATGTTAAAATTTTGTCAGTATCCTTATTTCATTGTGTTACATTTCACCCCAGGATATGTTACAACTAACCCAGACTATGGGGTTAGTTGTAACATTTCACTCTTTGTGTTTGAGACCATACCATGCAATGAGTAACTGTGCTGCAGAGAAAATACTGTACTATTTAATAGCAGAGACATGTAAATACTTTGCATTACATTTTAAATCCACTACCTTAAAAGAGCTCCAAGCTACAGACAGAAATGTCAAAAATGTTACAACAATCCCCGGTCTCCCCTAAACTCCAACTTTTAAAAGTTTGGATTAAAAGCAATTACAAAGTTTCTTCCAGTTTTTGCGTCCATGTTGTACTCTATAAACTAGGAGTATTGTTTTGTCGCTAGTCAAAACGTCTGGGTTAATTGCAGTGAAAAGCATGTAACAAATCTCCAGGGGCTCCCAACAGGTGACCGTTGGAGGCCCCTGTAGTGTGCCAGCATGGAGTAGGCAAATAAAAGAATAACATAAAGTATTTCTGACAGATTGAACAAAATTTACCAGGCCACATTTGAACACCAGGTAGTGCTTTTTCTATTGTCGAAGCCACAGACTACAAGCTATAAGTCCCTGCTAGTGTGTTATGGCGATAACTGCGGGAGCTATCCAGGGTACTCAGGATTTCATTATCATTATAAGCACCAGAGATTTAAATGATTCTTTCGGGAGCTGAGTTTATTGAACACTGGCAGCATGTGGGTGGAAGTCGTGGGCAAGAGAAGTGTGCCCGTTCTTTAACAACTGCATATAATTAGTAGATATCAGAGAGAAGGATGTATATTTTTTGTCGCATAAACTCTTCCTAATCTGAGACTGAATCTGTGAGGCTTCATTTATTCCTTTAAGCCCACACTACTGTGGCGACTCATTCTCCATCTAGAACTTATCTTCTGAGAGTGGAGGCATTATCAGGATATGCATCTATGTAACTGTACTGTACTTAAGTCTACTTTGTATAGTGCTTGAAGATGTTGGCAGGTGGAAATGGGCTCAGTTTGAACTGCGGGGAACCACCACTTTGCGGGGGTTTCCGTTTGCATGCCAAAAAAGTGATGTCTAATGTTTCCTTTTGCTGGTACACAAGCTGTAGTAAACAAGATTGACGAAGGTGTGCAAGATATGACTTGTTTTTAAGTATCTTTATGACGTCGTCGTACCCACTCAGTGTTCTACATTATAATCAGATTAGCCACTTAAAAGATTTTTGCAGAACAGACTGTGTTACATCCCCACGATGAAGGTCTAGGGGTGTGTGTGGGGACTGGTAACAAATGGGTCCAGAACAGAATGAAAGGAGAACAGACAGAGGTGTTTAGTAAATAAAATAGTTTTTATTATAGATAAACTTAACATAAAGAGCCAGCAACGCCGTTTTACCAATAACACTAGAAAAAGAAAAAGGTTGCAACAACAAAGAACACAACAACCAAACAAAAAGCTCCACACCACGAGGAGGCACTTCCAGGGGCCCACAAGCTCACCCTGTCACTAGCAGCAGCTAGCTTTACTGCTGCCGAGGCCCACAAGCCCACACTACTCATATGTAGCAGCTACACTGCACACTTCTTCCACAACTCCACACCACAGGCAGGACAATCACACACCTAGAACACAAAGCGGAGACACCAGAGAAAACCACCCTCCTACATACAGTTCATCCCCAGCTTATATGACCTCAGAGAGGCCATTGCTGACTGGGCCCAGATGGTAAATGAGGCCAATGAGCAGCAGCTGTGTCCTGGGGAGAGGAGCAAGAGAGGAAGAGAAGGAGAGAAAACACCATAACCACACAAGGGCAGTTTCAGGAGGCCCAGCTAGGGCCATAACAGACTGTGTTGTGTTTGTTGCTGTTTCTGCTGCCCTCTGAGACTGATCTTGAAAAAGACATTTTTAATGTAAACGAGACTTGCTCAAAAGTGCAGCTTCTATACCTTATGACAGGAATGTTCTTTCTGCTTGAAGAGGACTTTATATCATAAGTGTTTGACCAATTAAATGCCAACAAGAAATTTACAACAGCTTAAATACAGGAAGCCACTTTTTGGCATACTTTAGGTTTAAACACAATGAGTACCAACTAAAAAAGTGCTGCAGAATGCTAAAAAGTTCAGGCGAAGTTAATATAAATGATAATAAATACATTTTTTTCAGAAATATTATGAACAAACATAGCTGAGTATTGTGAAATGTTAAGTTGGCCTTTTGAACAAAGGAGATAAAATATTTTATTTATGGATCACCGAGATGAAAGGTTATGGCAGCAAGCCCCAAACAGCAAAAGCTACAAATTTGACCAAAAGCTAAGGATCCATTTCTATTTTTTTAACACAAAATATAAAATTATTCTTGTGATTAGGCCTATCTTATCGATTCCACAAAGTAAGTAAGTAAGTTCAAAAACGTCACTTAACCCATGTCAGAGCCACCAAGCCTCCAGAGATCAGAAAGTTTGAGCAGCATCGTTTGTTGGACCTATAAATATAATGAGTGCTCGACTTCTTGTGGAGCTCCAGGATGCTCTACAACGCCACGGTCATCCTGTCAGTGGATTTCAACAGTCCGGAAGACTTCCTCATCTTCACCTTCCACATTGTTTTCGCCACGTGTGCCGTGCTTGTAGCCGGCTCGGTGATCATCGGGATCACCTCCACTCCATATCTTCGAGCCCAGAACCGCTTCGTGTTCATGCTGAACACGAGCATCAGCGACACTCTGACCGGCTTCTCCGTCTACTATCTGGGGCTCTTTGACGTCCAAGAGGGCTATCCCTCGAGGAATGGGACATACTACATTTTGCCATCTTTTTTAGGTGTCAATGTGTTAACCTTCCTCTTTGCTCAGTTTGACCGCTACTTTGCCGTTTGCCATCCGTTCTTTTACAGTCGCTACATAACGAGATCCGTTGTCATTGTAATCTGTGCTTTCTGCTGGATTTACACATACTTTATTCTCACTGTGCAGAACTTGGTGCCCATCTCAAAGGCGGCTCAAATAAACGCGTTTGGTGTGATGACTCTACAGGTTATAGTGCTCGTTAAAGTGCTCATGACAATTAAACTGTACATCATAGCCAGGAGTCACGTTGTGAGAGAGGCGCCTAGTGCCGAGCGAGACAACAAGAAGGAATCACTGCGCATCATTGTGTTTGTGGTTATCTGCTTCTTGGCGCTGTGGTGTCCCTCGTTTGTCAATATCATTGTGAGGCAGTTGACTAGAGAAGGTCTCAGGTTTAGGAATGAAGCCACTAACGTGTTCGCCACGATGGCACGCTTAAACGCGCTGGTAACCCCTGCGGTGTACATCTGGGGCAGCCCTGCGCTTCGGAGGGCCGTGTGGAGAACGGTGTGGTGGATGTTCTGTCCCAGGCGCAGTGCAAGGTAAGACGCGGTCCAAGTGTTACGTAGAATTACCGTATTATGTCAAACAATAT
Source organism: Maylandia zebra (assembly GCF_041146795.1). Lineage (NCBI taxonomy): Eukaryota > Metazoa > Chordata > Actinopteri > Cichliformes > Cichlidae > Maylandia > Maylandia zebra. The sequence continues at coordinate 28,681,807 of NC_135178.1, forward strand.
GCTGCTTGTGAATAAAAAGACATTTTATCCCTTATCTCCCCTTCTTCGCACCGGCACCCTACCTCTCTCCCGCTTTCTCCCCCCTCTCTCTCTTGCAGGATTGACTTTAACTCTGATGGGATGACAAGCAAAATAAGGCAGCCAACATCAGCATCATCATAAGTTATAATAAGGATAAAATACTAAGAGCCCATCTGATGGGAAACATGTTGCGGTCACTTTTGAGTTTATGCGTTTTCTCAGTCTCAGTGTTTTGCTTTTTCAGACAAAACATAACGAAGCTGGGTTCCTGTTCTCTTGTTCTGATTCAACTATGTCATAAAAATGAAACTGCTGTGATTCAACTAGATATCCTAAACTAGACAGACTGCCACAGAGCAGTCTATCAAGTTTAGGATAAAGCGTTTAATTTCTATATTTAAAATCTTTGTATTATTTGTTTGTTTGTTTTTACTTATTACTCGCAGTACGCACATTTATCTTTTTATTGACCGGCATTTGGGATCAGACTGCAAAGGTCTTTGGTCAGTTGTAGGCTACACATCGAATAAACCTTGTCTTGTATCTACAGCCAAAAAGATGGACTCCACTAAAACCTCTGTAGCAAAAAAATAACTTTCACAATCTAATCGTTTAAACTCGAGGCTATAACAGCAGAAAATGTACAACAAGATCCGAATAATCTTTAGGTTTAGTTCATTGATATTTGGATGGAATTCAGCATTTCCGACTGGATCCAGCTTCCTGTTCACTGGTGCAGCACATTCAGCACCACGTTCAGCGTCTTGGCGCTGACACCCGTAGGTTCAGCACCAAGGATAGCCCCATAGCCTAGTTTTGTTTTTAAGTCATGGCAGTGATCCCGATGCTAAACTTTAACTATATTTAGACACAATAAATTAATATTACAAACGTATATTTCGTGGTCAGTTGACCACGAAAGGAAAGGGAAGTCTTTATCACATATGACAATAAGTTTCATCGGACACGTTTTCGTGGTTGTTTTTTATCAACACATGACAACTTAAATGTGTCAACGCTGGCGGACTGAGAGAAATAGAGTGAAAAAGATTGAATTATTTTATTGTATTGTTTTAAAAATGATAAATATAATGTTCGCATTAAACATCTCAAAAACTGAATTTTAAGTTGTGCACTTTAAATGTGCACTCAATATGAACTTGTAAAAAATAACTGCAGTTTGTACAGTTTGGATACACGTTTTGTATTTGAAATAAATTATTTCAAGGCAGATATTTTAAGTATCTGTGTCCTGCTATTTTCACTTTAATATTATAACATTTATTCCTAGATAATCCTTAAATGCTTGTTAATATCGAAGTGGCACAACGTTCGTGGTGAATATGTTTTTCATTAGTGTAAATGAAAAAAAAAACTGTGATATAGATACAGTTATGGAAGCAACTGGGTTGACTCAGCTCACTTAAACATACAATAAAGCTTTCTTTACATACAGTAGCAGTAATCTTCTCAGGAATAAATAGCAACGGTAAGTTTGTCAGTAAAACTGATACAGTTTATTATATGATAGCGGACATTTTGGAGTCTTTTTCGTTTGTTTATTGATGTTCTTTAAAGAGTATTGAAGGGACACTTGTCCCATCTGTCAGGCTTTCTGAATAATACGACAATAATAAGAAGAATTCAATTCATTGACATTTTGTCTTTTTGAATTTCCGCTAGGAGACCTCAGGAAAAGTGTATAGCACCAAATAGCTGTGGATAGTTCAAATTTACCAAGCCCCTCTCATTCATATGCATTTACCAAGTGATTTACTTTACAATATATGAACTGACTTTACTGACTTGATTCTTGATTCTTGACTGTTAGTCTGTAGATGTCCACAAGAGGATGATGTATTGCTGGATTTTTCTATATTTTACTGATTATTTCTGTAACACAAAATGTTTAAAAAAATGTAAACACTTTGCAAGCCAATATTTATGACTTCTTAAAAGCCAAACGAGTGGCATGAATGTCCAATATAAATAAATGATTCACATATTTCTCTGTCCCGTGCTTGCGTTAGAATGTATTTGCATATCTTGGCGACCTTATAGTTCCCTTTTTCTTCCTTTTTCTGATCAATTTTCTTGTGTGCCAACTACTGCTGAGAAATGACCGACTATATGCGTTTTTAAAAATTCAAAGTCTCCTAAATCCATGCTTTCTGTCAACTGTTTTGTCAAAAAACAAATAGCAAAATGCAGTTTATAAAGGGACGTATGTTGGGTGTAATTGAAAAAACTGAACAAGATACGATGTTTGTCGTGTCAGTTAAAATAAACAAATATGATTTAACAGGATTGAAACGTGAGATTAAGCCATGCCTCCTGGGAGATACAGTTTGGCTTTAGCGCAGTGTCTTATTGAGCAGCTCTATAAAAATGTTGTTGTCGGTATGCGTCTCTGACACAATGCTGCTCACCAACATCACTGATTCTCTGACTGCAGGAGTGCCTCTGTCGGTAGACTTCAGCCATCCTGTGGATTATCTCATTTTCATTTTTCAGATTTTATTTGCCACAACTGTTGTTTTCGTAGCAGGACCTATAGTCATTACCATTTTTGCCACCAAAGAGCTCCGCCGACAGAACAGGTTTATTTTCATGCTGAACACCAGCATCTGTGACACGCTCATCGGGTTTTCAGTGTACTATGTCGGTTTGTTTGATGTTCAAGAGGGATATCCATCCAGAAATGGAACTTATAACATGTTAAACTATCTCCTTGGGGTAAATTTAATAACATTTTTGTTCGCGCAATTTGACCGCTATATTGCCGTTTGTCATCCTTTCACTTACTCTCGCTTCATTACGAGGGGCGTGGTGATTTCTGCAAACATCTATTGCTGGCTTTATGTCTATTCTCAGGCGGTTATTTCGATTTTCTTGCCCTTTTCCAAAGCAACACAGCTGTACGTGTTTGGTACCCTAACCTTTCAAATCATAGTGTTCACCAAAGTGGTCATGACTATTAAACTGTATGTTGTTGCCAGGTACCAGCTGGAAAGAGACCCCCCTAGTGCAGAGAAAGAAAGCACCAAGGAATCATTAAGAATAATCGTTTTTGTTGTCATAACCTTCTTATTGTTGTGGTGTCCCTCCTTCATTAACATCGTCCTCAGACTGGTTGTAGGGAGAGGGCTGATATTTAGGAATGATGCTACTAATCTTTTCGCCATCATGGCTCGATTTAATGCCTTGTGCACGCCGGCCGTGTACCTGTGGGGGAGTCCCTCTTTAAGGAAAGCCACGCTGAGGACGGTGTGGAGCAGACTGTGCCCAAAATGCAATAGCAGAAAAATCTTGTTTCAATGAAACAAGTAAAAATACACCTCATCTCATTCATAATGCTTGAGCCAGCCTATTGAATAAAAACAAAATGTTTAAATAAATCGCCACTATTTTTTTTTAATTTTCATTAAGGTTAAAGAATCTATTTTTATGAAGGTCAAATTTTTTTTACTGTAGCGTTTCTTATTTTGCTCAGGTGACACAGTTGACTGAGATGCGAATATTCACATTTTCTTCGTTTATGATCAACTTTCTGTGTTTTCTAACATGTTTCTGTATTTAATACCTTCTCATTATAAACAGTCTTAGAAATTTTGAAATGTATAAACTCTGATTATTTTTGTCTTCTCATTGGAAGCACGGGGACTCCATACCAGTCGTCTGAAATAAATAATTACACTAATGTGAGCTTTTTTTCTGCAGCGGGGTTTGTCTCGTTTGTTTCGAATCCTTAGCTTAGTTTGTTTGGTCAACTCTTGGGCTCCGAGTAGCTACTGCATGAATGAATAATGAAAGGCAATACTGTGATGACTGTCGCCATTTCTTCCTTTCTCTTTCTTTCAGCATTAGATCTGAACTGAAATAAACATGTGAGTCTTTCATGCTGCGGGTGTAGAAACGACATAATATGCAGAGCGGGTAGATTAAATTGTTCATATCATGTTCAAGTGAAGTAAGTCAATAATATAGCAATGTTAAATATAATGTTAAGTAATATGAAGACAACATGTATTTTAGTGACGTATCTAAGTGATTATTTTACTGGGGTAAAAGCTATTGAATAGTGTTGAAAAAAATGACAAAATTGCGAAGGATTAAAATATTCCAAGAGCTCAACTTTCTTCATCTAAACATGTTTCAATCACGTTTTATCAGCACAAAATGCACAGGTTTATTGTGTGTTGATTTAACTCAGTTGTTTAAGTTTCTGCCAAATCAAAATATTTGTGTGCAACCAATGTCCACTATTGAATCAAGTAAATCTAACATGGCCTTTTTTTCAGTGTAGTTGTAGTGACGATTCCATTGTCCAAATAAACATCCAACAACCTAAAATCAACAAGCCACTGCTGTGCTGTGTTAATATTTTTTACTCAGGAAAAAGAAGTCCAATGTCCAAAGCTTGAAGGTTGCGTTGCACGGTTCATTTACCCAGTTTGGCTAAACAAAAGATCATTTTTTGTTGTTTCCTGGTGCTTCTCCTGCTCTGGTAAAAAAAAAAACAAAAAAAAAAAAACATAGGCCCACCCCAGTGCATGCTGGTCCTATACCAGTCCCTTTACTTATAGGGCTTTGGAGCGTGATGTCACGGGGGTGGGCGTGGAAAGGATTTTGGCCCGATCCGCCATTTTGGGGGTCTAGCGCAAGTGAAAAGGGACCGAAGTCACACACAACAGCCATGGTTCGTATTTGCTGTGTGGTCGGCTGCAATGTTCGATCGCACGACCAGCAAGAAAATAAGCTTGAAAAGGGTTTATCTTTTCATTCTTTCCCAACCTGGAAGCAACATGAGGCAGCTCGTGTATCGATGTTAGCAAACGAAGGCGTCCAGCCTGGATAGCAGCTGTGAGACGAGCTCCAGTTCTCTTCCATCTCCAAATATCTGTTGGTGCTCCAGACAGTTTCATTCCGGTAAGTTCTAAATATGTTCATATCACTCTTTATAGCCTATTAGTTTCATTTTCAATGCACTCTGAGCTCATAGCAAATTAGAACAAACATCCTACTGAGTGATTTTGCAGAACTACCGTCTATTTATAGAGTTGCTAATTATTTGGCATTATTGCAGCAAACCAGCCTATGAAATGGATGAAACATCGTGACTGGGTCCCAGCGCTACACGAGGGACCTGCTTCAAACAAACCACCATGCCAATCAGATTACTTCTTCCATGTGAGGGTGAAGAGGTGACCCTCCTGGATAAGATGGTGAAGGTTTGGTGAACAGTGTGATAATAAAACCAGGGAAGAATGAAACCTGCTCCTGTTAAATGTTCTTAAGTCTTGTGCTGTTATTTTTTCAAAAGATACAGTAAATAAAGTAATGTTAGTAGTGGGTGATATCATGTAAACACTCATGATTTTGTGTAAACATTTTGTCATTTGTAAACTATAAATGACATGGATTCTACACTGTTACTGATGTGATGCTCTATAAGGTGGTTTTAATAAAATAAAAAGAGGCAAAAATTAGTTTCTTTATTCAACTTTTGAACAGTGGGACTCAGTCAGTACATATTCAGTAAATGCAAATTATTTACACGGCAGTGCACTACAGGCATACATCTAGACTCCTCCACAGTAGCAGGTGGGATTTTCCTTTTTTGAGGACGGCTTCTTTTACCTTTCAATACGGATGGTCTGTTTATGTTTTGATCAAGAGCCTTTTTTTGGGCAGCTGAAGAGGAGAAGTCTATCTTATGGCCAACCTCTGGCTGTATCTTGGTCACATTACCCAGCAAAACCCAGTAAGCAGGTTCATCTGTAACAGTCCTTGTGCCACGATCAAGACTGTTGCTTCTACTTTAAACAGAAGAGCAGCGACATGGCTGCAGTTCTCTGCGACTCCGGCCATACAGCTGCAGTGGGCGACTTCAACCTTCCCTGTGATGCTCACAGTGACCCATGGCTGCAATGCTGGTTCATTCAGTCTTTGAGAGTGCAGCACCTGAAACACACACAGACAAAGTTCATTTAAAGACAAGAACTAATGAGCCATGGCCGACATAAATGTGTTTTATCTACTTTATCATAAATGTAACAAAGTGTTTAGAAAGTTAGCACATACATGTGATTTTTCATTTCTTTATGTGTCCATCGCTGCATGTTATAGTGTAAATCTGTCTGTTCTCTGTCAGAAACCTGCCTGCAGAGAATGAACCTAAAGGATGTAATGCAAGGATGTCATCACTTTAGAGATGGGGAAAGCATAAAGTGACAATTATGAATCACTTAATATGATAAGGAGATTCTGCAGGTCATTAATCAATGTATAAAACTAAAATAAAATGTATTTTTAGTGACACAGGATACAAACATGGAAGCAAGATGTATAATTAGGATTATTTATAATAAATATGAATAAATTAGTGCAATTTCTTTAACCATAAAGAATAACTAAATCCTTCAGGACAATGTCACATCAATGCACTGAACTCACTGTTATCCCTCTAACAGCCTCCACATGTTCTCACTGTAATTTCCCCTCATGAATGAATTTATGCTGCACTAATGTGAATGTTTGCAGGGAAATCAAACGCATTTCACACGCAGTACTCGAGCTGACTTACCTTTGTTTGAATGACGACTTGTACGCGCTGACTCCACAGACAAGGTACGAAAATATGTCAGGCTACGTCAGTAGCGCTAGGTGTTCGGGGTTTCTACTCCACGGCTGTATTTCATACGGGTCCACATTTCCAATGCACGCTATTTTCTGCAAGTACCGCTGCTTCGCCTCTGGACGCAATCGGTCTCTATACAGTTCACTCTCTTTTGAGCTGCTTTTAAGCATCTTTCTTGTAGTCGTCGTTCCAACACAGTGTGTTTTTTTGATTCGTAGACCCCGAAAATGGCGCTGCGCTCCCACAATGCATTGCGGCGTGACGTCAACTCCAAAGCCCTATATAAAATGGCCCAACAGTTCTTCCTGACTTAACAAGGTAAACAACAAACAACAAAACAAAAAATGAAGCACGTATTAAACTACAAAAAACCTCTAACCCCAAAATATAAGTAAACCAACAACAAACTTTAACAAATTTGAAAATAGCAAAAATAAAAGTAGCTCCAACGCTAGTAATAAAGTTTACATTAAATTCTGGGCTGACAAAGAAGGTGCAGGGTTGCAAAATGAAAAACATAAAACCTTTTGTTTTTAAAAACTTCCCTTCATTTGATCCCAGCGAAACAAATACTCAAGCATATTAAATGCAAAAGAGAAAAGAAAAAGAGAAAAAGAGAAAAACGACAAAGCGAAAAATCTGAAATGAGCGACGCTTTCTGACTTTGCTGCAGCTGATGCTATAAGTGCATATCCCGTCAGTGCTAGTGGCAGCTGGCCCACAGTCACACACGAAAGGACGAAGTAGCCGCCATGATGTCACCGGTAGTGAAGTCCTATTTTTATAACATAACTGTAAAATCAGACTGCAGGCCAGTTCATTAACAACTTGTGACTGACAAGTCATACGCCCTGATTAATCCTGACTCAAGTTTACGAAATTAACTTCATGTCGTCATTATAACCTGATAGTATTTTCGAAATAAAAGCATGAGGCAAGATGTTCTCTTTAACTACTGGATAAAGTCTATTTGCAATCTGGAGATCTGCCCCTGGTGGCGATTTAGAGGAATACATGTTTCAATACTTAGATGAATTAAACAAGAAACGGAGTGAATCTAGAGGCCACAGAGAGAGAACTTCTACTCTTATTCCAGCGTGCAGTGTAATATTTTTAATAAATACACATATAATTTTGAAGTAGACTGCAATAGGTCAAGGCCACAGTCAATATAAAACAGCAGCTAAAGGTTAAGTCATGGTATTGCATTTACATTTATATGCAAAAGTCTGACTACAAAAACGGAAGGATGTCCAGGCATGCAAAAAGCTGTGGGTTATTGTTACCAGAGGTTTATACTGAAACCAGCGTGAGACCTTACCTCACCCTCTCATGCGATCTATTACGGGAGATGTGAGTGGGGGGTGAGGTGCCTGAGAAAAGATCTCAAGGCTGCATTTTAAGTGGGTCACTTTAGATTAGATCTATAGCCTGCGGTGTGCTGGTGTGTAAAAGCACAATATCAAAGAGCCAGTCAGGGCCAACGTAGGCTGCTTTGACTTTTATTCAGGTTCAGACGAATTTGCATCTACACATACCTACGGTGTAGATTTAAGGAGATAATTTAAAGGTCTCTTATATGGGATTTATACTATGCTCAACAACCATAACAGCGGCGTAATGCTTCCCCCTCTTAAACAGATGATGGAGGTCACAAAATGCTCACTGATAAAATTCTGTTACGTTATACGGATTATGAATGCAGGGAGTTGTCCACTATAGCTGGACACACATTCCAAATGCCCATCACTGCACTTAGGCTCATTAAGGAAACCTGCATACATTATCAATTACTTTATCTGCTTGTTTTTTTTACAACAGTTCCATTAGGTTGAGGACCAAAACTCGCCAAATCGCTATAAAACCATTATATTCTTCTGATAAATAATTATTATAATCATCTGATAAATGGTTTAGCTATATAGGGGCCAAAAAAAAAACAAACAAAACACACGAGTAGAGTTCCTTTGTCATCTCATGAGATTAATCCTGTGACTTCATTGCGCACATAGTGTTCTCAAAAGCCACTTGCGCATAAACAATGCGCCTCTCTAACATGACAGAATCTTTGGGCAGGGCTGTGCCTCTGTCGGTGGACTTCAGTAAACCCGAAGATTATTTCATCTTCATTTTCCAGATTTTATTTGCCACAACCACTGTTATGACAGCTGGAACAGTAGTCATCGGCATCTTGTCCACCAGAGCTCTGCGCATTCAAAACAGATTTATTTTCATGTTAAACACTATTGCTGACACGCTTATCGGGTTTTTAGTGTATTATCTCGGTCTGTTCGATGTCGATTTGTCTAGAAACGGAACCTACCGGTACTCTGTTTTATCTTCCCTTTTAGGCGTTAATGTATTAACGTTTATGTTCGCGCAATTTGACCGCTATTTTGCTGTGTGCCACCCATTTATCTACAGCCGCTTCGTAACGAGACAATGTGTGATATGCATTAATGTTTACAGCTGGGTTTACACTTATGGCCACTTGATCATCAGGAATATGCTACCCCTTTATCAAGCTATACAAATGTATTTAGTCACCATTCTCATGTTTCAAATCATAGTGCTTGTCAAAGTGGCCATGACATTGAAATTGTATCTCATTGCTCATTGCTTGAAAGAGATCCTCCCAGCGCCGAGAAAGAAAGCAAGAAGGAACCTTTGAGAATAATCATTTTTGTTGTCATAAGCTTCTTGGTGTTGTGGTCTCCAGCTTTTGTGAATATTACAATTAAATTAATGACAGGAGGAGGTTTGAATTTTAGAAATGAGGGCACCAATTTGTTCGCCATCATGGCTCGTTTCAATGCCTTGTTCACACCATCTGTGTACATCTGGGGGAGTCCGGCTCTGAGAGAAGCCGCGATAAAGACTGTGTGGGGGAAAGTGTGCCCTAAATGCAGCAGGAGGTAACTGACACAATGCGCAGCTAATTTATCATTTTACCTCTGTTGTTTTTTTAATCCAGATGATGCAGTCAATACTCATTTCAATTCTCTTTCCTTCAGAGTCGCCTCTTTTCCTGTGAAGTCGTGTGTCAACAGGTGTAGTCCTGCCGGGACCCACTGATGCGACTTTCTGACACTTCTTTTTTTCTCTCCAAATGGAGGAAATAAAATATGCACATTTAGCTTAATCGCTTGAATTTCATTTGACACTTTAATAGTATTGAATGCAATAGCATTAATAAATACAAACTTTTTTCTACAGTTGTTATCGTAATATTAAGGGTCTGATTTAGCAAAGGTCTGCGCCAGCCCCAAACCCTCTTTTGGCATCAAGTAAGCTCCTGTTGGGGTTTAAGAAGAGGAATGGGGTCCGTTTTGAGTTTAGAGTCGCCCTGTGATAGCTGGAATAGGCTGTCAGCCCCCCCGGGTTGTACAAAAAAAATAAAAAAAATACGCAAATGACGCAGTTAGGAATAACCTTAATACACAGACGGTAACAAATGTATGTGTTCATCTGCACACTTTGAGGTCAACTAAAACTTCAGCTTTAACTCTGTACATACTTTTAAAAACTGTAACATTTAGAAACAAAAAACAGTTCAAACGTGTATGTTCAGGCGATACGTGCGACCGATATGCTGCGTTAACCAAATAGCGGCAGATTTAACAAAGACAACGTTGACTGAAAGGAAAAAGGGGATTTTGTTGTCCTTTTTTTTTTTTTTGAGGGAAACGTAAAAGAAACTTTATTTGGTCGACAAATAAAATAAAAAAAAGTACCTTCCACATCAAATGTGAGAAGATTTTAGAGAAAAATTCTGGCCAAACCGAGTTCCAGAATCTCAATCAAGTTGTTCTAGTGGCACATTTATAGTGTCACTAGAATAATAGTATAAATAACTAGCACAGCAGTCTATGGTCTACACTGAAGGTATATACTACTCCTTTATCAAGCTATACAAATGCACATGAAACACTATGCCGCTCATTTATTAGTGTGCCTTAAAAAATACTGATGCGGTCAATGCTTATTTAAATGGTCTACTATACAGTCTGCTCTTTTCCTGTAAAGGTGAGTACCATTAAGTAATAAATGTAACAAGGCCAGCAAGGACTCCACTCAGGGTGAACGGTCTTGGCGGTGGCTGCACAAGTGAAAATGAACAGGAACATATCAATCATCGGATATACGAACTTTGGGAGGAGAGGATTTCAATTAATCATGGGTCGAACAGTTTGATGCCAAATTTAACACTGGAAAAAGAAAACAGCATGATCTATTTTTTCCGTTGTGGGATTTATGATAGCCAAAGTATTCATTTATTTGAAATAAGACGGGGCGATGTTATCAGAGTGCGTAACTGTGACGCGTGAATGAATCACAGCTGAGTCCAATGCCAAAACCTTTGGCTGAACCGAACTGAAGGGAACGTGAGGAACGAGGGGAATCCTGGCACAAGCCTTCTTGTTTTACATGTAGGCAAGCTGCTGTTTACAGTAAGCCGAGTAGTCTGCAGCGTTTACAGTCTATACAGAGATCAGCGCATAATCGGTAAACGTCTCTGCCTGTATTTACTGAGCAGTGTGCGCACACGCAGGGACACAATCGCTACCATTTCATATACCATTGATACCATACGTCAAGAAAAATGCAGGTAGGGCCTCGTTAGTAATTTAAATTAATGTATGAATGTCTCAACATGTAACACTGACTTTCCTAAGTGCCTACAGTTTCAAACACCCTGCAAAAATAGCACTGCTGATATTTATGCATTTCTTCATAAACACAGCCTGATCTGACGGATTTAAAAAAAAAAAAATTATTTCCATCACCTATTTATAGTAAAGGTCAGGTGTTACACAATTTCTGCTTCATATGGCTGGGATCGTTTATAATACAGCAGCTCTCCTTCAGATAAATGCGCTCGATCTGAGTCACAGTCCATCAGGACTTCACAAAGCCCCCAGCAACTTCTAATAGAGTAGTTTTTGGTAGAATGCTGACTATTATTGAAATGAACCAACTGCGTCTTTGTTTCTAAACTAGCACATTGTTAGTACACCAGCCGCAAAACTGACGCCAGCGTATCCCATTTAATAAATATGGGCCGTCAGTGGCTGATGGAGTGGCGCCTGTGCAGATTCTTTGCGGCCTGTAAACTCATCAGGGCAGGCCAAAACAGGCCTTGGGCCAATCATTAGTGTCAGTCTGAGTCATTATGTGTTCATACATCCAGTCCAATTACACAGACTTTTTTTTCCACATGGGTGTCAATTGCACAGCTTACACATCCTTACCATCATCTCTGGTTTGACAAAATATCCTTTTCCCCCCTGAGTGCTGAATTTTGGTGCTGATTTTTATTTTTGTCACCATGGCCACTGCCACTTTAGTTGTATGTGGTATTCTGATTTCATTAGATACACAACAATGAAGTATTATTTCTTCACTAACCTGGATTGCTGCTTTGCTCCATTGTCCAAAGCACTAACTATTTGCTGAACTAGAGCATCTTTACTTTAAGCTGACCAGGCAAAACTTTTCATCCCAAATTAGTGTTGGTATTTATCTTCTGGCCAACAAATAAAGTCTTTACAACCTTAAACATACAACTTTATTTACAAAGACTATTCAAATCAGGACATTCTTAAAAATAAAATACAGGATAATGTAGTGGCAATTATTTTCACTAGGGTGAACTCTGACATGGTGTTTCCAGAGCAGTCAAAGCTCTCTTTAGAGCTTTACAATAGCTGCCTTCCAGTTAACTTTGTGCAGATTAACATGTCTTTGCAATATCATCACAATGTCTATTATTATTTTCAGCAAGGCTATTCGTGGCATCTCATGCTTTTAATTTTCATCAGTCCTGTTTACCGAAACTACAAACAAATGTGTCAGTGAACTAACTAAAATGCACAGACAAAAGGCACTAAAATATCAAACAAGTCAATTTTTCTTTTTTTAAATTGAAGTTTCTACTTATCCATAATGAGAAAATTTTTTTTCCATTCACACAAGAGAACCACACTGTTACAAGCTGATGCACATAAACAGGAATGTAATGGCCTGGTTTTTCCCCCCTGCAGTTTCGACTATTTGATAAAACAGAAGGAAGGTCGTTTCTGTTTCTCAACATTTTTTCACAGTTTCGTAACCAAAACGACATACAAAGCATCTGAACACAAGTTCCTGGAGACTGTTTTCCTGGACACACAAGTTTAGCTAAGCACTAAGAATGAGCATGCAGGTTTCGTTTTTTATTTGATGATTTGTTCCAGGTTCAGTGGCTAAACAAGTTTCTCCCATACTCTACAGGCTCTGAGTGCAATCATTCTATATGTTAGATTTAGTGACTTAGCGCAGGTGCACGTGCCAACCATAATCAGAAATGTCCTTGTGAGGCTTCAGATTTAGTTGCAATTTACATGTTGTGCACCAGTGACAGAAACTGTTTATTGGATGAATTTGTGAGTGAGTCATTTCTACCAAAGAGTCCAAGGAGGCTGCTTGAATGGAAACGAGGCCAAAGCAGAAACATTGACAGGAATTGAAATGACAGCCCAAGGCAGTGCTTGTCTCTGAAGAGATCTTCTGATCATCATCCTAAAAATACAGAAAGACGAAATGGTGTCCCTGCTTTTCATAGGATAATTGCTCGAATGCAACAGAATTTATATGTGTGTGTGTGTGTGTGTGTCTGCATCTCTCACCCATCCCGTCCTAACAAGAAAAGAGCAGGTATGCTTGGTTTGGCAGTGCTTCCATCAGTGACCATGTCAAGGTACTGACTGTCGTTGTCCTCTGCGTTATCAGCAATAAGAACTGCTTTTCCTCCTGCTTCCTCTACATTTCGGGCTTTTTGTACAAAGGAGCAACCTCTGAAGTTTATAAAAAAAAAAATTAAAAAAAAAAGCATAACCAGTTTAAGATGTGCTGTCAAAGCTTGTTATAGCACTATGTTATAGCAAAAACTTTCGAAGTGGACAAATCTACAAATTGGCAAACAATTTGCTAAAAAACAGGATTGCACTGGCAAGCTCAGCAATGCCAAAATGCCTGAAAGAATGCAAAAGAAAACTAAAGTAAATTATCACAGATTATTTTATTGGTTAAGAATAAACCCTTCACAACATCTATCCAAGAACAACACCACTCATTGTCAAGGTCTAATCTAATTAACAGAAACATTCATGAACCAAAATACAGAAAGTGTACAACAAGCTGCTAACCACTGGTTAAGAACAAGGAGGCCAGATTAAACTAGTTGACTGATAAAAATGCCTTGATCTGATTTAAAATCTACTGCACTAATGTAGGGAGGAAAGTAGGGCTGTTCGATATAACGATATATATCGGATGACGATATAAAAACGTCTATCGTTTCATTTTACGCTATCGTTTGTTTCGTGGTGTCGCAAAATAAACTGTTTACGGCAATATTTTTTCATCGTTTTGATGGTCACTGTAGTGGCTATATTAATTTCTTAAAGTTCTCTCTTTCTCTTATATTTTATATAACCACACTATGGAGGGACAAGCGCCTGTTTTTAAGCGTTGTGGTTAGCAACAACAAGGGTAACAGCATCGCTTGTCCGTTTGTTTATGTTCCACATAAACCTTTCACAATAAAGTTCGAGATCCTGTTGAGACTTTTTCAAAATAAACCGAATCACGTGAAAGAGCAGATAATTTACGGATGTGAATTAAAAAAGAGCCGCCAGGTGCTAAAAAAAATAAACCTTATACTCAAACGTTAGAACAGGCTTTTCCCCGCAGCACGCCGTGTAATAAATACTCACAAAGAAAACGGTGGCCTTTACAAAGGTTAAAAAACTCGACTCCAGCTACATGACGCGCAGCTGGAAACACTTCCCGCAAGACGAGCTGCCCGAGATTCACAGAATTTACAGAAAATGTTACATTTTTGTGATTTATATCGTTATCAGACGATAGAATTCTTATATTGGGATATGAGATTTTGGTCATATCGCACAGCCCTAGAGGCAAGATTACAAATAATGTCTTACTGTCCAAAAACCTATGGACCTAACCTAAGTAGAAGTGACAACAGTTCTTGAAATACTATCCTGAAGTTAAGTAGTGGCTATGCTTTCTTTGAAACTCTGCTGACTGTATCATTGTTGGTAATTATGGGTAAATAGCTTTTAGGCACTGTTTTGACCAAAGATTCAACATGATAGAACCAGAATAACAGCTCACTGAAGTTTCACTTGGTATCATGGACTCGATTACAAGACTAAGGAGTTTGAAAGTCAATGTCCCGTGTTTGCCAAGAACTCTCCAGCTATGTATGAATCACTTTGCGATTGCGCAATCATGACTTTTAACTGTGTCAGCATATTAAAAATTTAAAAAATGCTTTCAGTTATGTTCTTTAAGTAAGAAATAGGAGTTCAACAACAGGGCAGGGCTGTCCACTACTCAATGTGAAATTATCAGTCTCAGAAAAGTTACAAAAGGGGTCCCCCCCATAAATGACAAACCCTCACATGAACAGATGAAAACACTGAGAATAATCTTTAATTTATCCTTTATTTGCGCCTCTCTGTGGATTTCTCTGCCTGTTACTGTTATTCTTGTGTCTTTTAAGTGCTGTACTGCCAGAGGTTGAAAGGGATTTTTGAGTATTTTCTCACAAGTAATTGTTGCATTTGGCTCCACTATATAATGCAACAGGGCTCGCAAAATCGCTAGCCCGACGTCCCGGGGCTAGCGATTTTTCCAGTCGGGCTACCAAAAATCTATCTCTGCCCTGCCCGTCGGGCTATCGTAGGAAGGAAAAATATATGTCAATGCTTTTGCATTCTTTCGGAAATGTAGCTGGGTAATTATGTCATTGGCATCGATGAGCCACTGTCAATATGTGACATATTGAAATCACGTTTTAATTTGCGCTTGTTTTTTGCTTTCACTTTGCAATCGCGTGAACTGTGTATAGAGAGCGACAGCACTGATTGGTGAGTGACGATCATTTGCGCACCAATTCCTCTGACATCGTCTTATCAATCGTTAGCTTACTATGCAAACATGACAAGTGAAATCTCCCGCAGCAAGCTTAAACATATGAGAGGTTGATCGCGCAGAGAATCGCTGACCGTTATGTGTGTGTGTGTAAAAGCAGCAGGATATATATTTTAGTTCTGCTGAGCCAAATAAGACAGGTCAGGGTGAAGAAGTGACAGCCAAAGAAAAGCTTACCACAAAATGGAAAAGTTATGACAAATCAGACTATAAGGCAAAAAGAAAGTGCAGCTTTATGGTTTCATGGACAAAAGAATTTCTGTGGCTGCAATATGACGAGCTAAATAATAACCAGGGCTGCACATAAGTGGTCCGCAGGTGCGCATTCGCTGTCAAAATAAAAAGAGCGCACAAGATAAGAAGTTGCAACGCGTGTTTGGGTACATAAGATTTTCTGGAGGAGGACAGACATTTGTTTAGAACTCTTAAAGATGTCGAAGAAGCAAGCTCCTTTAAGCAATTACTTTGGTGTTCCTCCACCTCCAAACAAATGTCAGGAGTCCGAACCACAAAAGAAGCAGGTATTCTCAGAAAAGTGGTTGCAGGAGGTGAGCTGGCTTCAAACAAATGATGAACGCACAGAGATGTGGTGTGGAATGTGCTGTGAAAATCCCACTCTAGCGAACAAAAACAGTGCTTTTTATATGGACGCAAAGCGCGTTGCAACTTCTTATCTGGTGCGCGTCTTTTATTTTGACAGCGAATGCGCACATGCGGACCACTTATGTGGGCGATCGTGGCTCAAGAGTTGGGAGTTCGCCTCGTATTCGGAAGGTTGCCGGTTCGAGCCCCGGCTTGGACAGTCTCGGTCGTTGTGTCCTTGGGCAAGACACTTCACCCGTTGCCTACTGGTGGTGGTCAGAGGGCCCGGTGGCGCCAGTGTCCGGCAGCCTCGCCTCTGTCAGTGCGCCCCAGGGTGGCTGTGGCTACAATGTAGCTTGCCATCACCAGTGTGTGAATGGGTGGATGACTGGATGTGTAAAGCTCTTTGGGGTCCTTAGGGACGAGTAAAAGCGCTATATAAATACAGGCCATTTACCATTTACCATGTGCACCCGTGTAAATAACAATGTTCTGCCGGATGTGTTGTTGGTTTTCCCTCGATTTCTGAGTCGACAAGCGCCTTTGTTACTGGGACCAGTAATTTTAAGAAAGGCCCCCATTAGAACCCATGAGAAATGCAAGAAATGCATTATTGCTCAGTCTGCAATATCTTTCCCAGAACAAATACCAATTGCAAATAACATACTAAAAATAAACCTGAAAATCTGTTTAAAACAGCGTACTATGTTGCAAAGAGTGAACTACCACTGGCACAATTTAGCAGTCTTTGCAAACTTCAAAAAGCAAATGGCCTCGATCTTGGTTCCACTTGCCTCTTACCCGCGACTTCAGTGGAAATTTCAAATTCAGGATCTGACACAGACTGATTCATGTCCTACATGTCTTACAAGTTCATAGAAATTTCTGTTTTCAATTAGAACCAAGTATTTGAGTTGATGATTGTAATTTTTATACAATGTTGTAATTTGTGTTTCAACAATTTTTTGATTAATGTTTTGTTTCCGTTACAATATTATACGGAAACAAAACAGGAAACAAAACATCAATCAAAAAATTGCTCTCTTTTTTTATTCGGGCTACTTAAATTTATTTTGGGCTACCAAAAACTGAAGAGTCCCTCCCCGAAGGGCTACCAGGGATTTTGAAATTTTGCGAGCCCTGTGCAAGGTCTTTAAATTATAACATGGCACATCCTGAGATACCTGAAGATGTGAAACAGTCCTGGATCTGGTTATATTCCGATAGAACCGAATCAGCTGCTAAGTGTAGACAGCAACATGTGATTTTTACTGATATCACAGTTAATGGCTGTATTATCAGAAACAGACTGTATGTAATTGCCAACTTGACCCCATACACACAGACTGATTCGGGCTAATGGTAACATTTATGGCAGGTTTGAGTAAGACCTTTGGTATACTAGACCAGCGGTCCCCAACCCCCGGGCCTCGGACCGGTACCGGTCCGTGAGTCATTTGGTACCGGGCCGCGAGAGTTGAGGCTCAGGTGTGAAATGTATGGTTTTCAGGGTTTTCAGCGTTATTTTGTTATCGTTTTTATCGTTAACTCCGTTTTCTTGGGTCTTTTCACGTGTGTTATGAATAAATCTTCTTTTTTTCGGTACCGGTACTAGTTTTATTTTGTTGTATTTATCTGCGACACCTTAAAGGCCGGTCCGTGAAAATATTGTCGGGCATAAACCGGTCCGTGGCGCAAAAAAGGTTGGGGACCGCTGTACTAGACGACCTCATTTTGCAACAAAAAACAAATAACTGAAGTCATAATTTTATCTTATTGGATAAAACAAATATTGGCAAAGATTAACTTTGAAGACACAATTTGCAGTTGAAAAAGGGGATAAATTAAAATGCACGTTATTGAAATACAATAATAAAAAAAAATTAATTAAAAATATCGTATCATGAGTAAGTGAACTATTGTGATAATAACGCATCGTGGGGCATCTGTTGATTCCCACCTCTTTTGCAACATATGCTCACATTTTAAATCAGTAAGTTTTTAAGCCAATCAGACGTGGTTGAGCAGAAAATGTTGTAAAATCTTGATGATTTGAGATGGGATAAATTTAGCTAAAGATAAAATTAGCTGCCTTGTAATTAGGCTATCTCCTTCCCTACACTTTTGCTGCTAGATGTCCAAGGTTATATTCTCAGTTCCTAACCCCTGGTTTGTGTTCACATAGTTTACAATTCACAATGGTACAGAGGCATGTATGCGTACCCCCTTTCCACCAGGATCACTTGTCCTTGAAGGATCTCTCTGTCCGTCAACTCTGAGCATCCATCTGCAGGGTCTGCTGGCACGAGAAAAATCTCATCGTAAAATGATGTCTGCGGGTCAAAGGAGAAGGAAAGAGTATGATTAGAGGGAAGGTGAAGTTGTGCACCTGAGACTTTAAAAACATTTGATTATCAAATTATTTAACAGAAGACTGAGGCCTCACGAAAGTGCCTCCAAAGTCTTTAGCAGGTGCAGCACTGAAGAGGTAGCCTATCTCCTCTGGACTGATGACCCGGAAATACAGCAGTTCATTGACCCCAAGAGCTGAAGGAGGTCCGAAAAGAAGCACTTATCATGCGTGACTTGTTTATATCAGAAATATTAATAAACCACAAACACTGCACGGATATGCCAGACAGAAACCATAAATAAATGCCACAATAAGCCCCTTAACTCAAGTCGCTGTTGTGCAAAAAGAAATACTTAAAAAAAACAACTCTTGCAGCTAATACGAACAGTTAGCTGTTAATTTCAAACGTTCCCATTTCTGTTTTTAGTCTCACCTGACAGACGACTGAACTGCATAAAGAGACCCCAGAGGTATAAAGCTATCGCTGCTGTTCGACAAACCTTCCCCATGTTCAAGGCATTAGTAAATCTCCCTCGCGTTACAGAGATGAGACTGTAGTGTGTCTCTTTGTGTCTTAAAACAGTGCAGCGTCCATTGTCGCTGTGCTTCTGTCAGATCGCCAACCATTTCCGCCGTTCTCTTTCCGCGCATGCGCATGTCCCAGTTGTAGCTTCTGCTATGAGGCGACTGGGTAAGAAGTTGTGGTGCTCTTTTAGCACCAGTTTTTCAAACTACTGGTAAATGTGTCTCTGTGTTTTATTGTTATTATTATTAACATGCCTGCAAGATGCATATGAATATGTATGATGTTTATGAAGCTGGCAGTTACTTATTTAATTTATCACAATGACCTAAAAGTCATTAGTTGATCTCCCTATCGTGTACAATCATCAGAGACTTTGTTAGGTGCACTTTGCTTGTACTGTCACCTTTTACTTTAAAAACTCCCTTCATTCTTCATCCTCAGAGATTTAGGTTCATTTTGAACTTATGGCACGATATGGCAGCCTCGCTTCTGTCAGTCTGCCCCAGGGCAGCTGTGGCCACAACTGTAGCTTGCCTCCACCAGTGTGTGAATGTGAGAGTGAATGAATAGTGGTATTGTAAAGTGCTTTGGGTGCCTTGAAAAGCGCTATATAAATCCAATCCATTATTATGTCTGCATGCATAAATGCACTGACTTGCTGTCATGTGACCAAGTGTTTTAATATTTGCATTAACAAGCAATTATGCAAGTGCACCTAATAAAGCAGGTGTTTTTTCTCTCTTTATAACTTCCTGACCCAAAAAACTCTCGTGTCCTTCCTGACAACTTAATTGCTGTAAGAAATTCAATACCAGAAAAAAAATCAGGTAGAGTGTTAAACTAGAAAATAAGTACCTTTAAATCTAGGGGGAAAGACAAGGGAAAAATATAGAACCACACAGCTTGAGGGGACAGCACAACAGAGGGAGATACACAGGAGGAGAAGCGGGCAGACAGAGCACACCTGGGGAACACAGCTGAACCAAAGTCAGACTGATGAGACAGGGGAAGAAAAACTAAACATAATACACACGAGACTATCAAAATGGAAGAGGAAGTAACACACAATGAGACTCAGACTAAGACACATGGGCTTGAAACTGGGACTGGGGATAAACAGACATGGAAACGTGACAGATTGGAGAGACAAAGGAGCAAAACACAGAACAGACAGACACGGGTACATGACTGGAGAGACTGAAGGAATGACAAAACACGGATATGAGACTAGGACAGATATGAACAGAAATCAAGAACTATAAATACAAACTTAGAGGCACTGGAAAGTAGCAGGTTGTCCCATTTTACTGTATTGATTTAAACTATTTGCCAAAATGACAGAAATCAAATCCCAGTTAAATGAAAAAACAAAAAAATGTAATGCCCTAATAAAGGTTAATAAAGCTCATTTACATGTGAACTATCCACAAGCCTGCATGGCAAAACACAAACATTTATATCTATAACAGACAAGTCAAATACCTCATTAAAGTAAAGTTATTTACATAACGTAAAAAAAATAAAAAAAAATAAAAAAACAACTAAAACCTTTCTATCATGCTGAATTCATCTGACAAAGATGTAAAGTTTGTCAGTGTCTCTTTAAAGCCCATTTCCAAATGCATTTATAAAATCTTTTAACCAAAGTATTCTAAATTTTATTTGACAAAACAAGCACATTAGTATTTATAAATGATTTCAACTGAAGACATACAAAAATCATAAACAGACAATAGAAAAAAGCTAAAATCAGATCAGTCATAAGAACTTATATGTCCCAAATCGTGTATTCAGTAAAGTCTGCTTTGAAATTTCTTCTTATTACAAACTTTAGTGGGAATAAAATTCCTGCATTTTTCATTTATCTACCAATTCACAATCAACCAAAAATATCACATAAACATTTGCAAATTTTGTTATTTATAAAGTTTGCCATTATTTATAAATGTTATAATATCACATATGTACTATTATGATGAAAAAATCATTTCAAAGCTGGACATTTATAATTATAATTATATAAAATAACAATAAGAATAAACTTAAATACAGAAAAGTTTTTTTTTTAAAAAGTGTTAGCAAATCTTTAAGGGTTTAATATCTCCATAACTGGTAAATGAAGGATATATGGTTTGTAAGGGAATTAATTGATGATGTCATGTAATTTATACATTTAAAAAATCAAGTATAAAATCCTTACCATCCACAGTATTGAATCTCGACTCAAAATCAATATAGTTTAATAATTACATTTCATATATAAATCTACTCTCACCAAATGTATACACTAGACCACTATCAATCACTGTCCATGTTTTATTGTGGATAATATTTCCAACTTGAGTTAGCGTGCTTCTTCCTTTTTCTCTTCTCTTCCTTGCAGTCATTGAAAACCTCAGGCGACAACTCTGGGCAACAATATTTTTCAGTTTTTTTGCATCGGCATAGTCGATGTTTTCCAGTTTTCACCTGCAATGAATCAATGACGTATTATTATGTCTGAAATGATAATGTGAACATTTCAAATGCAATGCTTCGTTTACAAATATTAGCAGTCACACCTATTCAAGTAGTAAGTAAGTAAAGTTTATTTATTAAGCGCTTTTCGTAGACAAGCAGTCACAAAGCGCTGTACACAAACGTCAAAATAAACAGAATTTTAGGTACCAAATTAGGCAATATAGACAATACAAAAGTAATACTGCATTCACACTATAGCACAATATTTTTGTGCTATATTTTGAGGGGTTTGTGTGTCCCAGGGATCCCACGGCTATGTTGTCGGGGGCTTTTTGCCCCCTGGTAGGGTCTCCCATGGCAAATTGGTCCTGGGTGAGGGACCACACAAAGAGCGATTCAGAAGACCCCTATGAGAAGACCATCAAGGGAACAGGGTTACCGGGGCCCCGCCCTGGAGCCGGGCCGGGGAGGGTGCCCAAGGGTGAGCGTCTGTTGGCCGGGACTTAGTCCATGGGGCCCGGCTGGCCACAGCCCGTAAAAGGGGGCATAGGCCCATCTTCCTGCAGGCCCACCACCTGCAGGAGGCACCGTAGGTGTCAGGTGCATCGACCTGGATGGGCGTGACTGGGAGAAACGGCCTGTTATTGGACTTCTGTGCAAACCACAGTTTGGCCATAACGAACACCATGTTCGAACATAAGAGTGTCCATAAGTGCACGTGGCACTAGGACACTCAAGGCCGCAGGTCAATGATCAATTTTGAAATCGTATCATCAGACCTAAGGCCATATGTTCTAGACACTTGGGTAAAGAGAGGGGCTGAGCTGTCAACTGATCACCACCTGGTGGTGAGTCGGATGTGGTGGCGTGTGAGGACACTGGACAGACCTGGTGCACCTAAACATATAGTGAGGGTGTGCTGGGAACACCTAGCAGAGGCCCCAGTCTGTGAGATCTTCAACGCACACTTCTGGCAGAGCTTCAACAGCATTCAAAGGGAGACTGGGGACATTGAGTCTGAATGGACCATGTTCAGCATCTCTATTGCCAAAGCCACTGCACTGAGCATGCTGCTGCAAGTTGCTTGGTGCCTTTCGTGGTGGTAACTCCTGAACCAAATGGTGGACACCAGAGGTGAGGGGAGCCACCAAGCTGAAGAAGGAGTCCTATTGAGCTTGGTTACCCTCTACAATGTTGCGTGGAGATCAGGGGCAGTACACCTGGATTGGCAGACCGGGTTGGTGGTTCCCATCTTTAAGAAAGGGGACCGGGTGATGGCCTCAAGCTCGCTTTGGAACGGTTCGCAGCCAAGTGTGAAGCGGTGGGAATGAGAATCAGCACCTCCAAATCTGAGGCCATGGTCCTTAGCCAGAAAAGGGTGGAGTGTGCACTATGGGTCAGGGATGAGTTCTTTCCCCAAGTGGAAGAGTTTAAGTATCTCGGGGTCTTGTTCACGAGTGATGGGAGAAGGGAGCGGGAGATCAGGAGACGGATTGGTGCTGCGGCTGCCGTGATGCAGGCGCTGTACCAGTCTGTTGTGGTGAAGAGAGAGCTGAGTGTAAAAGCGAAGCTTTCAATTTACCGGTCGATCTACCTCCCTACCCTCACCTGTGGTCACGAGTTGAGGGTAGTGACCAAAAGACAGAGATCACGGATACAACTGGCAGAAATGGGCTTCCTCTGAAGGGTGGCTGGCCACGCTGAAGAGATTATATCTCTTGGCTGGCCTGGGAATGCCTTGGTGTTCCCCCAGACAAGCTGGAGGAGGTAGCATGGGAGAGGGACCTGGCCTCAAATAAGAGGAAGAAGATGGATGGATGGATGGATGGAGTTTTCAGTATGCTAACTACTATGTGAAAATCAGTATGCTCTGGTAAAGCTTTGATAACCTTTCTTGGATTTTACTGTTAAATATTCCTGGCTGAAAAAAAGCTAAAAAAAAATTCAAATTGTATTGTGTGTTGAATATATGTATAAATTACTTGTGTGTTGTATCTATTACAAGAATTCTTTGTCCTTTACTTTTGAAAGTTGTCATTTTTTAAGCAACCTAATTGCAAAAACTGATTAAACAGTATGTGGTATGAGAAAAATTTAAAACTTGTTACTATTGCTGGAAATAGCAATATGTTTTTGTTTAAATCAATACGGGCATCTGTACTACCATAAGGTCTACATTCACACAAGCTTATCTCTGGGAATGATGTGTTTAAATGAAAATATTAATATTTTCTAAATAATATTCTAAATTTAAAAAAACTTTAAAGCATTTACATTTGTTTCTCAGTATCAATCCTAAGAACTTAACAGTGCATGTAACTTATCAATACAACATAAGGCATGTACTTATAAATAGGCTATAGTTCAGACATGTATATAAACTATATTTTTATATGCATGTATATTCCTCTTCTTTCAGCTGCTCCCTTTGGGGGTCACCAAATTGAAATGTGATGCAGTTAACTATGAAAGGAAAACTCAGTAGACCTACATGCTTCTAGTAACTAAAGTTTCATGACAAAACACATAAGTGTAGGTTTAAGTACCATTGCGTTACAGAGGAATTCTAGAGTTTCTTTTCTGTTTTGGTCAGTCACTGCACGCATGACATGAGCAACACATAAATGAAGTAGGAACGTATAAAAGGAAGGAAGCTCAAAGCTCTTTTAATAGCATGCTGATTTGCACTGTGGCAAACCACCAAATACACAGAAACGCCAACTCACTTGCACAGAAGTAACAAGAACATAAAGAAAAATGTGTGACCATTGCTCAAAGTTCAGCCTATTCAATGGCTCGTTCAAACTTCTGATTCATGTTTGAGATTGTGTGCTACGCAGATTTTCCTTAACCTTGATGTCCTTAAATGAGCAAAACTATAGAAACCCTTGAAACCTCAGCTGACTGCTAAATATAATTTCACAGTGAATCACACACCCGTCTGTGTTTTAAGTTGGGGCTGGAAGGCTAACAGTAGGTTTAAATATATTTAGTGTCTACGTACATATTTAGGTTTCCATTGACTTTCCCACAAAAATTTGGTCTTACTAGCCACCTATTTGGGGAATAATAGTGCATTTTTGGTCTATAATGGTGTTTACTTTACTTACTATATATGTAATTTCAAATAAATAAGTATAAATAAGCATTTAAATAAATAAAAGTTTGTGTCTTAATAAATAAAATCATTATAACAAGTGTGTTGGACAGATCCTTTGAAGTAAAGACAAAACAAAACCAAGTAGAAACAGGAGGAACACATGGCAAAAAACCACAGGGACATGAGAGGACATTGCAGACTTGTAAGAAGAGATAACGAGCAAAAGCTGACAGTGGTGGACTCAGATAATATCAGTAGGTTACATTTTTCCAGGGAGTCCACTGACTCCAGTTGGAGAGCACCAGTGAGTCTCTGGAGCGAACCCTGAGCTTGCTGATTTTCTTTGGTATCAGAGTAGATGATGAATGTCCGGTCTAAAATCAGACAAGAGATAAGAGATCAAAATGCAGTGGCTATAATGACAGACATTTAGATCTCATAAGATTTTGTTTTAGTGTAAGATTGTGCATACTTGGCCATCATCTCTAAGCACATATTCAATTTGGTGCTCCAGACTGAAGAAGCTGTAAGGTGCTGACCAGGTGGATGGTGGAGCAATGGTCACATTCACCTCCTCGTTCACTAACTCACACTTGACAATCTGGGGACTGTCAGGTTTAACTAAGAAGAAGAAGAAACAGTAAATAATATCGTCCATGTGTGTATATAAAACAATAATTTAAACACAAACATATGTGTATATATATTTAACATGAATCCATTTGCCTTTAGATTCAGTTAATGCATTAACGTTACTGTTTCACTTAAAACTTTATCATGCATGGACTGCATACATAGACTTTCTTTTTCATCAGAAAATGTTTTCAAAAGGGAAAAGATGCTTTGTAGTTGATAGTCTTCTACTGAATGCCATTGATGTAGCTCAGTTTTACTCAGCTTACCAATGTCTCTGAGATAAAATCTCTTCGATGTCCTGAAAACGGACAGCTCACGTATAGCCTCAGCAGTGAGTTCAAGCATGGTGCTTTCCTCTGCGTAGGGTGAGAGGTCGTGAGACATCTCAAACTGCAGTTCCCCCTCTGCGAGCCGCCGACTGATACTAATCCACTGGCAGGACTCTGAACTTTTACTGCTAATAAAACAAGCAGTAAAAAAAAAAACAGAAAACAAAATATAACAAAAAAATCAAAAATACACACATCTCAGGTGATTCGTCTAGTTTGGGCATCTTAACTGTAATTTGTCTAGGTTATTATTTCTTTTTAAGTTTTAAAATTTACCAGTTATGACCCAGTCCAAGACGCACTGCTGTGTATCCTTTGCCTGTCCAAGTGCAGTTGAAGTTACAGTCATAAGACTTTGCCCGACAGTTAATGGGAGAATCTGTAATGATAAACAATATCTTTAAATTCTAAAGTAATTTAAATGTTTGGGTGAAAAATGACAGCAAACATCACTACATTTTGTAAAATGATACTTCACAGAATGGTTAACTTAAAGCCCTAATCTCACCTACTAGAGAGAGAGAGAGAGAGAGAGAGAGTGTTTTACCCAAACTGTCAGGCAGTATAAAAGTGTCTTTATTAGTGCTATATGTTGACTGTGTATTAGCAATATAGGTTCCCCTAGTTGAAAAAGTCCCATCATTTAGAGCATGTGAATGGTAGGATGAATGAAAAATGAAAGAGAAACTCACCAATTGTGTCTTCTTCATCAGCCTTCAGCAGCAGATAGGTTGAGGATAGCATCTCTTCACCTCTCCAGCAACTGTAGTCACCCAAATTTGGTGTACCTATATCTGACACGGTCAGGTTCTGACCATTTAGCTCTACATTTTCTTCATCTTCCAGTGGATCGCCATTCAGCTTCCATGTGACGATGTCGTCAGGTTTTGAATTGCAGGTCAGTGTGTAATTTTCATTCCTTTTTGCCACCGCAACTACACAAAGATAGAGAAGATAGACAGATAGATAGACAGAGAAGAAGTTAGTAGGTGAACATTTTAAACCACAAATGAATATTAGGAAAATGTTTGGATCATAAAAAAAGACATACAGTTTTCTGGAAAGTGGTTGAGTTCGTGAGCTCCCGTGAGGCTGATCATTAGAAGCCCAAATGTCCACAGTGGAAAGGTCATCTGAGGAATTGTGTGACAGCAAAAAGCATTTATTGAAAAACAATTCATCACTTGCATTAAAATAAGTATCGTGTGATTTTTAGTGAAACAATATGTAAAGTGACTCATGGAACATTCAATTGGCTCAAAGTTAATTTAGTTGAGAAAATGCATTGAAAATAGGTAATTTGCTTCTTATTCTGTAATATAGATATGAAATTAAACTAACTAGAATTTAATTTATATATATGTATAGATAGATAGATTTATATCTGGAAAAGAACTCACCCTGAAGTGATGTCAAAAGCAAAAGTGCAGATGTTCTGTCACCGCGATCTTGATGATTGTATGGTCTAACTGCCCACAGAGCAACAACTTTATATTGCGATGCATGATACACATCATCGACACCTCCACCTCCAATGTGACACTTTGGGAGAGAGAAACTGACCGATCTAGTAAGTGATAAGAGTATGCACATTTCCTCTATACTGCTTTGCATGTCAAATTTTTTTACACAGTGAAGCTGTGACTTTCGTACAGGGGACTAAAAGATAAGAAATGTGGGTGTTCAGTAGGGTGGGGGGTTGCCCTTAGCCTTTAAGGTGAAATACAACAGTATAATACAATGTTTGATAAGTGCTTATCTGAGAATGGATTTAAAAAATTATTTTTAAAAAACTATTGCAATCACAAAAACAGGACACACAACACATTTTATGTTCAATATTAATGCGACCAAACATTTTCTTGGTTGGCTCTTTATGTGCTAACACGCACACAGACACACTGGTTCCTGCTTCTCAACTTTCAGTTTTTATGTTGGTTTTTTTATATAACCAGGGCTGTAAATGTGGGGCAATAGCACTCCTTTGTATCAGTCTATGCAACCTGTGAATAGAACAAAGAAGCACTGATCTTTCAGTCATCAAAAGCTAATGTAATACTATAACATAAACAACATTTTTTTTAATTCAAAGTCTTTTGAGAACAGGCTCAACCCTATTGACATTAATAAATACAGCTGGTAGCAAAAAATATATCAGTCACTTATGATTTAAAAAAAATAAAGCAGAATAAATGTGACATTTATGACTAGTAACCACCCTTATCTGATCAGACAAACCTGGGCTAAAGGGTGCATTTTTTCTGTATTGCTCTGAATCACATGCTGACTTTGCTACTGATGTTAAGAAATCCATGATCCACAGTAAATGCCTGTTTTTATAGTGTTTTTCACAAAACAAGCCGCTAAAAAATGTTACAGAGAGGTTACGAGAACAAGCTATTTCCACTATTTCCTCGCTCTTTGCAGTCAGAATGATTGCTCAGCTCATTGCAAAACATATTGTGAGATTAATCCAACAAAATTGCAAAACATAAGTGGAACATTTCTTTTTATTAGCTGCTTATATGTACACTGTCTTTATTGTAATTCCAGACTGAAATACCAAAAAAATGATCTAACATTTCTTTGATCAGATAAGCAAGACAGACCAAAACTGTTCTTTAAGAGGTTTCCCCCCATGATATTATCATTGTCATGCTCCCAAAACCTCAAAAACATGCACACACATTACACCGGAAAGGAAAGACGGACACAAAACAGGACTTTCCCTCTCATTAGTCATGTAGACCAAATGTCAGCTATGACCTAACTAGACCTTTAACTAACACTTTGGTCATGTTTTTTATTCTCGCACATACTATGCACACATCAAATGCTCCCGTCATATCTTTAACTATGTGAAAGGTACTTCCACAAAACTGTAGAGGGCTGTATTATTATTGGGTCTCAAAAATCTTTTCTGCCTTTCTACATGCTGGTTAAGGTTAACAGAACCTATGTCCAATAAATTCAGAGAAAATTGTTAGGCACTTTGAAAAGAAATCGTTTCAGGTTTCAGTTCCTCAAAAACCTAAAAAGCCATATTATTCATTAATCATCTTTCATGCATGACTTCAAAGAGCTGCATAGTCACAGTTGCTCAAATTATTTCATACTTTGTGTTTTTACAGTTTATCATACAATACTTGAACCTAGTTTCTACGACTGAACTTAAAGCTTATTTTGATCAGTTATTCATTTAATGTGTATATATTACATTTCAACTTCAGCTTAAGAAATTTACAACTAAAATGTTTACTTACTAGTAATTGGACTTTAAAGGTCAATCAAAGCTCATAAAATAAGGTAAAGTTTTAAAGTCCCAGTTAATTCAGTGTTACTTCCGCATGAACCCCAAAACTGAAAACATTTGTATCCACTCCACATTCAAAACTGTGCCAAGCTCTGAGATCACGTCAGTCCAGATAAGATTCTGACAAACAGAAAAAAAAAACACTATGTCAAGTGTTTTGTCAACATATTAATAGTGATTAAAAAAAATTAAAGAACAGAAGTACACAACACTGAAGAGGAAAGAGATGTTTTTTTGCTGTAAATGAGTGGAATTCTCTAACTTTATAGACCACATGTTCTATTTACATTAGTGATGGATGCCTTTTATTCTGAATAGAAAAAAACAACAAAAAAACACTTAAACACACTGGGGAATCCAGAAGAGGGGCTTAATGTGGTACTTTCCATATTAAGAGGAACAACACTGCCTGTTTATAGAAGCATATACAGGTATTTTTCTACCCTGAATGTGTTTGTTTTTAACCTTTAGGATTATCAAACAACTAGAAAGAGGTAAATATCATTTCTGCCTACACATGCCTCCTAATAGGTTACACACTTAACATTAGACTTTGTGTTTGGCCGCAAGCATTTCAAATGTACTGTGGGGATAGCAAAATAATTTTCTTTTGAAATTTGAAAAAGAACAGCCAAAGCATATGATAAATGAGAAAAGTAATTTTTATTACATGATTCATTCCACCATAACATTTTTCCACGTGTGGACATCACAATGCAGAAGAGGCAGCGTGAGAAATAAAAAGGTTTGCACATTCCACTTAAATAATTTCACTCGTACTGCAGAACAAGTGACACGAAGGGCTTCGTAAAAGCTTCCATAAAAAGCTGATTTTACTTGTTTTATACCAACTGTAACACTTTGTGAACACAAAGCAAAAACAGATGAACAAAGCTGATGAACCTTCTGTGCCAAAGCACGGCGAGCCAGAAGGTTTTCCAAAATGTTTGCTGGTGGTTGTTAGTTTGCTTCATCCTTTGAAGCCTCATCAAAGTTTTCAACGAGATCTGAAAATGGAAAAGGGAGAATAGAGAGGGGTGTATAGCAGATCAAGACAAAAAAACAAAACCGTTGCCCAAGTAAGAATAAGCCCTTAGACTTAGAATTGGTGGCAGAAGCCTGCCTTACACTCATATCCACATATGTTACTAAACATTTTAAACCAAATAAGGGGACATATATCCCATGTGATCAAGTCCAGGATAGACAGACTTGAATGTGATGGTTATATTTTCTTACCTGGAACTTCATCATCTTCCTCTTCAGCAGCAACCATGGGAGCTTTGTTGTCTCCTGGTGTTTAAGAATGCGGGGAAGGAGGAAGACAAAGATGTTGAGAGAAAGAATTCAAATCTACTGCAAACAAACAGGTCAAGAAAAGAGCAGTGTGGGCACCTGGTTTAGGCAGATTCTCTGCTAATCTCCGGAGGCTGGTGAGACTGTCAGCTCCCAGCTGGTTTAGGATTCCCGGGAGCATCTCTGTGATCTGTTTGTTCTCAGCGTGTCCTGTGATTGTAAAAGTGTTGGCAGCCAAGGAGGCCTGAACCTTTGGGTTATTAAAGTGGATCACTGTCCCGTGGTTTGTGAACATATTCACCTGAAGTGGTGGTGGGGTGGGGAGTGGGGGAAGAAAACAGTTTAAGGTAAGTGTAAAAGAAGACAATGCACAGTCCAAACACCCTTTTCCAACCATCTCTCGGGTCCTCATCAGCTGACAACAACTGGTTTCCACTCAGATGGCTTACACCACAGATTCTCTTTTATTTCCTTAAAAAAAAAAAGCTTA
This sequence comes from Maylandia zebra, assembly GCF_041146795.1. Classification (NCBI taxonomy): domain Eukaryota; kingdom Metazoa; phylum Chordata; class Actinopteri; order Cichliformes; family Cichlidae; genus Maylandia; species Maylandia zebra. The sequence continues at coordinate 28,712,553 of NC_135178.1, forward strand.
TCTAAAATGTTGTTTTGTTCCTCAGAACCAATGAAGTTTAACATTTAAAAAGTACTTCAGTATCTTAACATTGCTTATTAATAAATTTCAGCACTATAAATCCATTAAATGTGAATGACTGCCTATGCTGTGCTGTACATTACAGAAAGAACCTGCTGTACCTCTTCAATGCCAGAGATATTGTTGACTCCCAGTTTCTTCAGGGAAAACTGCAGCTTCTTATCATCTGCTGTAGCCGTTCTGTGCACCACCTTCTTCTTTCTGCGAGCTGACCCCTAAAGAGCAGAAACGTTAGAGTCGATTTTAACTCACGACTCAAAGATTACACCCAGTCTCTAGCATATGAAACCGACTCACCTTGCCGCCTATGCGGACCTGAGCCTGCAGTTTGGCAAGCTTTTCCTGGTTCATTATCGACTCCTTCATCTAGTGTTAGACACAACAGATATATATAATAAAAGGTAGGTTAGTCTGGCTGTAAACAGTTCTTTTTAGTGTTTCCAGAAATTACTGTAGAATCTTTGTATCTTAGAAAAGTTGCCAAGGAAAGCCACCTGGGATTCAGTGCCAAGTGCCTTACTCACGAATGTCAGTCATTTGGGGGAAAAGAAAAGAAAAATCTCCCTTGACACAATTACTCAGAACTAAATTTGGTTAACTACTCATTTTTCATTTAGAGGCTGAGCAAGATGTGGGACTTGCGAAAATATAAAACATGCAAGTTTGTATGAAGGATCTCTCTGGATACCCTTATGACTAACACAGAAGCAATTTCTAAAACTATACGCCATCAATCGATGACATAAAACATGAAAACGGTAATAACGAAGTGCCAACTTCAAACTTCCCCAACTCCCGACCTGAGCTATGTTGTCTCAAGAAATTAACGAGAATGCACAACTGTCCCGGCCAAAAATAGCTGTACACCACAAGTCTCGGCTGAAGCCCTTCATGAATCAGAGGTGGTCAGCTGAAGTCAGTGCCCTGAAACGTCATAAACCCGCTTTCCCAATATGTTCTTACGATGCAAACTTCTGCTTTTTGATCAAACTCTGACGGCATGACACTTATTTAGTCTAACAATATTCACAAATTATGTCAAAGGAGCTACCGGCTAGTTAGCAATTCGAGCTAAACAACTAGCCCAGGCCTCTTAAACTGATGTTAGCATTCAGGTACAGCTGATGCCTTCATTGCGTTAAAACCCGTAATACAACTGTGGAGGGGATGTTCAAACGTCAGGAGTCAAACTTTATGAGTCTAAGACATCTAAAAGGAGTAGACGGTAGCGAACTAACCTGAGAGTGTGTAAACACGCGGGTCACACCGTTGATAAGGGACAGGAAAAAGGAGCGAAATCCGGAAGTGACGCCTTTAGATGCCGGATGGCAAAAAAGCTTACAAATATGTCCAGTGATTTAAAAACAGCGTTAATCCCAGTGTTATCGAATAAAAAATAGTTAAAAACTTAGAAAACAGCTACTTTTAATGTAGTTAAAAATATGGGCTACTGACGATGATCAGATTTCATTAGCAGAAAAATACATATATTTACTTAATATCCAAATATTATCGTTCTATTAGCTTTATTACCAATCACATATATTAACAAAATTACATATAAATATAAAGGCTTTCACTTTAAGTATTCATTTAGTGAACATTTTACGGTATTCCACAACGGAAGTAGTCACGCATGTAGTCATGGCGTCCTCCTGTTCACGAGAGACAACGTGATTACTCGATAACATGAGAAACTTTTTGTTTACTTAGACAGCCAATATCAGTATCATCCAATTTCAGCATATCATAAGAAAAAACTACGTTTGCACTTCTGGACTTTTTCACTTGAAAGGTGAGAACCGTCAGAGCTCAGTTTAAAGAAAATGCTAGCTGGCTAAAGTGCAGTGTGCTAGCTAAGTTGTGCCTTACTGAACACGTTGGGCCACTGTCCGAGTAATTAACTGTGTTTGATTTGAATGTAATAACTTTGTAAAACTTTCAGCTATTCGAGAAAAACTGCATGTCTTCGATTGTTATGTACAACAACGCGTTACAGTGAAGTAAAGTCGTTAGGTCGCCAGTTCCAATCTCGGGAAGGTCTAATATTCGAAGTAAAAGGTGGCGAGCACTCCAATACAGTCCGCGTTGAACAGAAAAAAGGTTTAATTTAAAACTGTTTAAATGTTGTTGAAAAATCACAGTGATACTGTCACATTCTGAATTCTGCTGTACTCCCAAACTGAAGCAAAATCATGTTAATGTTATCTAATCTGTTACAATCGAAATAGAATTTACCGTTTTAGACAGAAATGTACGTTTGGATATTGTTGGTCACAAAAGGAGTTCTTGTTTTTCTACCAGCAGTTTTTAAGAGTAAATATGTATCCCTATTTTTATCCCTTATTTATCTTCACAGACGTAAAGTGATTAGCACAGAAATGGCTTCATTTAAACCCACAAAAATTCAAGTTTATCCAAAACTTGGAGAGAAAGTCACTCAAGACACACTCTACTGGAAAAACTACAAGGTAAGACTTTTCTCTCCTATGCGGTTTATTATCAACTAAAAATGTCCTTTATGGTATAATCACTATTTTGGTTTGTTTATTGTCCCCTAAAACTTGTTATTTTAAGACCATTCTATCTCAGTAATGCGTCATTGTCAATGTAATAGCTTAATAACAGAGTTACACTTTTCAGAAGACTAACTCTTCAGCATATTCAGACTTTGGAATTGGACTATGAATAAATAACAAAATATGTTGAAAGAAAATGACTAATTTTAATTACTTTGGCACTGTGCTGTAGTTGTTTGCACTTCGCCTCACAGTAATATGTCCAAAAACATGCTTAACTGGTGATTCTAAATTGACCATATTTTTTAATATTAACCTGATTGGTTGTCTCCATGTTAGCCCTGAAACAGATTAGTGATATCAGATAAGACAACGGAAAGAAAATGGATGGATGACATTTACTAATAATTGCTTTAAATCCTTTTCTCGTCTTACTTTGTTTCTCTTCCTACAGGCTCCAGTCCAGATAAAAGAATTTGGCGCAGTCACAAGCATAGACTTCTCCCCGGTGACTCCACATAATTTTGCTGTGACAGCATTCACAAGAGTATGTTAGCTTTGCTTGTATTAATGTAGAATTTTCCACTCAGTTTAATCTGGGTTCACTTTAACAATTCTGGCTTATACTCGCTTCTTAATGAGTAATAAACTTTTAAGTATGCAGGATGTGTTTAAGATGTCTTCTAATTCAAACACTCATTTTGTTACAGATCCACATTTATGGGCCATTTTCCCAGGAGCCTGTCAAGTCATTTACCCGTTTTAAGGATACAGCTTACTGTGGGAGGTTCAGGTCAGATGGTCAGCTCCTTGTGGCAGGATGTGAGGACTCTGTCGTGCGACTATTTGATGTTAGTGGCAAGGTGGCCCTCAGGCTGTTTAAAGGGCACACAAAGTAAGTTTTACGCAAGCCTCTGTCTGACTTTGACAAAGTGTTCTGTCATAGAATTTAAAGGAAGGGTTACAAAATAAGCTTAATTTCAATTTGCTGATGCACTTTGAGGTTACTACTATTCTTGGCACTCTAACTATCATCTAATTGGCTATGATGGCAGTTAGGAGGAAATGCCTGTGTATCACATTTTCTTTGCTCACTTTCAAATCCACATATAGCCTCTATAGCACTAATGTTGAAGGAACCAAAACAAATCATCACTATTTAAAGTTTGTGGTTTACAGCATGTTGCTGTGTGGTGTTTTTATCTTTAATAATAAAATGTGAGTGAATTGTTGAGGATTCTTACTTTCACCTAATTTCTTTCCTTATGTCACTTTCACCGGTAGTTACAAAAGTAAAAATCAAAACATGTTACTAATGACCATTGCTGATGATTTATTTTATTGTTTATTCAAACATTTTTGACGATTTCAAACTTAATTTTAGTCTTATTGGTTATTACCTGTTCACCTGTAATACTTTTATGACCCACCAGGTGGATACTCTCCACATTAGAAATCAATGGTCTACCACTAAAACCATAATGCTGATGTCCTGTTAAAATGTCTGATTGACTCTGATGAGCTGGCAGTGTCTTATGAGGTTGTTTTTTTTAGTAAAGGAGTAGTTGAATGATGATTTCTTGAGTGATCCATCGACTGAATTTGATGATGACATCAAGAATTCTGACAGCCTGTATTTCTGTCTTATAAAAGTGCAGTCTCAAACGTGAGCTGATATTAATCATGTCATTTGTTTTTTATTTTTTTCCCAGAGCAGTACATTTAACAGACTTCACCTCAGATCGTTACCAGATCCTCACAGGGTCGGATGACTATACTTGTCGACTTTGGGACATTCCAAATGCCACTGAGCTCACCACCTACACAGAACACACAGATTATATTCGCTGTGGTGTCACAAGCAAACTCAACAGAGATCTCTTCATAACTGGTGAGATAGAAGCTCATTTTTAATTGTGTGTGGAAATATCGAGAGGAGGACAGGAAGTTAACATTTTGCCCTGTTGGCATCAATCACACTCATTTTATATTTCAATTTCGAGTGCAATTTTTACCAACAGTCATGTAATGAAAGAAAAACATCTCCTGCACCACATAATGGAGGATTCAAGCAACGAACAGTAATCTCATTAATGTAATGTTAAGACAGAAGTACACTAATTCATATTCAAAGTCAGTAACTGCAGAAAAACTACATAATCTCACTCCAAATGCTACCATCTATTGTTGAATCAAGTGACGCTGCAGATGGCCTGATTTTGTGTGACTAACATTTGATGCTCTTTTTCTAGGATCATATGACCACACAGTGAAACTGTTTGATGCCAGAGTGGAAAAGAGTGTGATAACCATGGACCATGGCCAGCCAGTGGAGAGTGTCCTCCTCTATCCCTCTGAGGGACTTCTTGTGTCTGCAGGTAGTCACCAGTATAATTCATATAATTCAAACACTGACTGTCTGCTGAGCTAATTTTAAGCTTCACACCTTTTTTACTTCCTGGAATTAGTTGGCATACTTTTAGTCATCTGCAGTTTAAAATAATCCTTGTTTATCTTGCACTGGGCCTAGGTGCTGCCCCTAGTAATAATCTATTGTCTGGAACTAGACATGGCTACGAATAGCCTACCTTTAAGCCAGTACTCTTCTTAATAGATGGATGGAGCTGCTGTGCTCACAACCCTTTTATGAAATGACAATTTGAAGGATGACCGACACAAGAGTAGGAGAAAACTGTCTAAAACTGACCACTTAAACCCGGCTGAAACCTGGGTCTGTTTGCCTATACGGATTACCTGTACATATGCTGACTTCATTATTTGAAACTTTGGCCATGTTTAATATGAGCATCCACCATCCTAACACTACATATATTGTAGAAAATAAGGAAAAGCATCATAGACCGCGATTTAATGATTTCATTCTTATGTGCCAGTTCTAAGGCTGAATAAATGGGAAAGTTGTGCCAGGAATGGTATCTGGTGCAAAATCTATGCCAAATTATCCAGCTGCTATGGCAACTACTTGGAATAACTAACTTGTGTTGAGTACTTATTTAGTACTTGTTAAATACTCATTTAGAACGTAATTTTCTTGGACTACAACATAGGGCAACAACAGCAGTCCATTTCATGCTTCACTGTGGCTGCAGTTCAGACAAACGTTACAATAATTTTATTTTATTACGTGCCCTCATCTACAAACCTTACATTATATTTAATCATGGTTAACCACAGCATTAAAAAACCTTCAATCCCTTTTTTTTTCAGGAGGGCGCCATGTGAAGGTTTGGGATCTGCTAAAAGGAGGCCAGCCTCTGGTGTCACTGAAGAACCATCACAAAACTGTCACAAGTTTGGCTCTCAGCAGCAACGGACAGAGACTGCTGTCAGCTTCTCTTGACAGGTAAATGTCAAACGCATGCACGTCTGTCATAACAAAGAAAGAGGAAATGTTCTAACTGGTGGAATCAAACGTCACAATGCTGAATATTTAGTTAATAGTACATGTGTAAATCATGTGCTTGGTTTTGTTCTGTGTACCTAGGGCGTTCATGAAAGGAAAGTTGATTTAATGCATATCCCGTGTTTGTCTTTCAGGCACGTGAAGGTGTACAACACAACAAACTACAAAGTGGTCCACAACTTTGACTATGCTGCTTCTATCCTCAGTCTGGGTTTGGCTGTAAGTCATGCACTTGAGCCTTTGTTAGTTGCTAAAATATATATTTTATTTACTATTTCAACCTTTCTGTAGATGAAGTGCATTCACTGAATACACCACCAAAGTGAGCTTAGATGGGCGAGATCAGCTATAAGAATTCATTCTGTTTCTTTAATTGATAAAAGTAAAACTCTGAATATCTTTTTCTTTTTAGCCGGATGATGCGTCCATTGTTGTGGGTATGACCAACAGTATTCTGAGTATCAAACACAGGAAAAACCAAGAAGATTCAAAGGAAATAGCTGGCCAACAGAGGCGCCGTCCATCGTATCGTGTCTTTGTGAAAGGGAAAAATTATGTCCCTAAACAGGCAAGTTCACGATTAGTAACACGTAGAAGGTGTGAAAATCATTCTCAGATGTAATGCAAAGTGTTAAGTGTTAACACAAAATCAGATTGACTCATGAGACTGTTTGATTTCTCACCCTTGATTCATTCAATTCTTGGTTCTTCTCTAGGATGATTATCTTGTCAGTAAGCCTGTCAAAGAACATTTGGCCAAATATGACAAGCAACTTCAAAGGTTTAACGTATCCAAGGCTTTGGATACAGCTCTGGGGGTATGCAATTTATTGATTTATAGTGTTATCATTATATCATTGCTGAGGTGACTTTTAGTCTCCGTGTTGTTCATTTTACAGTGGGCAGTACACAACAGTATGTGCAGTTATTTTGGAAAAATAAAAGTTTAAAGTATTATTGTGTTTAATGTTCAAAGGTATTGTTTTTTTTGTTTATAGACATATATTAGATTCAGAAAGCCTGAGATCACCGTGGCTGTTATAAAGGAGCTGGATAGAAGAGGAACACTGAAGAATGCACTGGCAGGAAGGGATGAACGAGGGCTCTCTCAGTTACTCAACTTCATCATTGGGTGAGATGCCAGAGAAAACTGAGCCATAATGTTAGCATTATGACCCCTCACAAACGAAGTGAATAACAGCCTCAAGGTCTAAAAAAAATTACACTAATTATTTGATCGGTCACTTTTGGACCACAGACACTTTTGTGTAGTTCCTCTAATTCTTGAAAGACGTCTCTCCAATTTTGTGTGTCTGCACTGCAGGAATTAAAGTGAACTTAGGGAGTTTTTTATTTTTATTTTAAGTACCCGTTTCAGGGTAAAGAACCTTTGGCACAAAAAAATCCCCTTTGACTGATGTAAGTGTGATTTACGAATTTGTAGGTCAACACTTGGTTCTAAAATACGCACTATTACTTTACATCTTTTGTCTAGTGTAGAATTTACAAATGGCTGTCTGAATTCTGAAAATGCTTCACAGAAAGTACCATTGCTCCCAGCGTTTTTTGTTCTTTTTCTGTTTCTATCATGGATAGTACCCCATATAAAACATGGGACACAACCACACGGTAATTACCACATAACAACAGTGCAACAACAGTGGCTGCATATTTAGGTTCTGTCGTAGGGGAATCTACAAAGATTCCCCATGGAAGTAGAAATCAGGTCTTAGCTTGCTCTATGTCTGTGCCTCAGCAGGTTAGAGCTGTTTTGGTGGCACAAAAAGTACCAAAAGAGAAGTCATAATGTTTTGGCTCATTGATTTGAATGCTTTGAGTTTTATAGTTTGCAGCTGTACAACAGATCATGCAGAAAAATGTTTCCCACATTCATTCTTTTTTTTCTGTTTCATCCAGGAACTTGGTTGATGCCAGATTTACTCCTGTCCTCGTAACAGCAGCCGAGATGATCCTGGACATCTATCAGTCAGTCATTGGCCAGTCACCCGTGGTGGACCGACAGCTGCTGCGGTTGCAGGACCTTGTGAAGAGAGAGATCGAGTTCCAGAAGGACCTTTTGGAGGTGTTGGGAATGTTGGACACAATGTTTGCTTCCTCCCTCCCAAGAAAGGAGGTGCCATGCTCTGGCATTGGCAGGTCGAATGGTCTGACTCAGGGAGAACCAAGCACCTCAAAACCACAGCTGCAGGTCACCTGAGACTTATAAGCTACTTTAGACTGGGTTTAAGTACCTTTTAAAACATTTCTTAATGGACCATCAGACGCAAAGCTCCTGTCTAGGACATTTCGAAAAAGAAAGGTGCAAGTTTTAAGAGACTGACGAAACCACAGTCTCACTCTGGTGATTTAATTCAGTGTGACTAGCACAATAAGGATCAGAGAGACCATGCATTTACTGTATGAAGAATATCTGAATGTGTGGATGTAAAGCAAAGCATTTCTTGTATTAGAAAGCTTATAATTGCAAGTTGAATTGTAAATGCGAGTCTGTATGCATGGTAGTGGCTGAGTTCACTGTGAGTGTGTATTTTTATAATGTAAATGTAAATGTTTCATGAGCAAATAAAAAATAAGTCGTTTGCCATTTCCACACTGACTGATTATAATTGTTTAATTGCTTTGAACAACAGGCGCAGTAAATTTCCATTGTTAAAATGAATGTTTTTGTTTATATAGCCTGGCACAGTTTTATCGCCCTCCATTGGGGGGCGCTGTAACCTCAAAGAAACTGAACTTTCACTCGTAAAGGAGGAATTTGCATGTAAGCAGACGGAAGACCGAAGGCTTAAACAGAGACAGGAGAGGATGCTGTGTCAGTGGAGGCTGAGGCTCAGTCTGCAAGCGCATCAGCACCGACTGTCGACCCCTTCCCAACTTGTAGCCTAAATACGGACAGTTGAATTAGCAGTTAGCAAAAGGAGGATGAATCCGAATTAGAGGGATTTTTCTCCCCCACATATAAGCGTGCTGCCAAGGTTCTGTCGGAGTTTGAGCCCCTGTGCAGGTGGGTGCGTCAATATTTTACTTGAGGAATTAGTTCAGTGTGTGTTTTGCATGCAGTCTTACTGACAGTTTGCTAACTCGTTAAGACTCCCAAAACAGCGTAATTTAAAAAGCTTTTAACAATAAGTAAAATGACTTTGAGCCATCAAGAAAAAATACAATTGCACCTTAAGATAGGTGGAGGATATTTTATGAGAAATAGCCACTGACGTCCCAACTGGGATGAGCACTTCTGCTGTGTCATATAGCTAGCATATTTACAAAATAGCGCAAAGTCCCCCTACCCCCTTTAAATAGTTTTTCCTTTGACACTCTGATATTTAGTTAATGTTATTTAAAATATATATACCATTTTAAATGTAAATGCAATGCAGTAATTAAAAAAAAAAGCAATTTTTTTCTTTAAAAATAGTTGTTTTACAGGGATTGTGTCCAGTTTAGGAAGTGACCACTGATACAGAACCGATCTGAACCCTGCAGGCTGAAATCCAATCGATTTCCTACTAAACACGCAGGCACACACACACACACACAGCAGATTTGGGAACATTTGGCGTTTCGGTGCTTCAACACACCAAGGCAGAATAGTATCATCATTAAAATCATTATTCTTGGGATCAAAAGATTATCCTGTCTCATCACAGGACCCCTGACTCAGCACGGCACATAAAAGGTTTGGTAATCTCTTCAGGATCAGAGGAAAAAGCAGAATAACCAAAATAACAAAAGAGGTAATGGGTAGTCACATGGCCACTCCAAGTGTGCAGTGTGTTTTCTCTTTTTCATTTTAGTCTCTCAGTTATCTTTTTGTTTTATGTTTGTCTTCCCTGCAGATGGAACTGAGCAGAAGAAAAGTGCCTCTGTATGTAAGTATGCGCCCCAGTTTGCAGCCTAGATCAGCTTCTTAAATTAATCTCAACAGTTAGTTTTCCCTCTGGAAAATCTCTAAAAATTGAGTTTGGAATTCAGTGAGAGATCAGCATCCTTGTTTATAAAATGAAAGTCACTGACAGATTGTGCTGTGTCTGAAAGGGTGTGACTGATATGTCTTCCTATGTCTGTTCATCATGTTAGCTGTAGTTTCTCTGTACGATTTATTTAAATGTGAACCCAGTGACCCTTTCACTGTGTTGTTGGAAATGGTGTTTTCAGACATATGAATAAATCATTTCTGTGTTGTTGTTTTTTTGTTTGTTTGTTTGTTTTGCTGTTGAACGCTAATTCAAAGTAACTCAGGGAAAAAAATAAACACATCTATCAGCACATAGGTGACAATAAGATCCTGGCATTTGTGTAGCTACCTACCAAATTGGTAACTCCGTGATTCATTCGCAGTGATGTTTTTTATTTGTATTTTACTTGATGAAAGAGAAATTGTAATTGCTGTGTATTTGATATGTGGCGTTTTTGATCATGGTAACCCTTTGAACCCCTGCTGCCTGTGATTAAGCTGTACACAAACAGGGCATGACTTTGGTCAAATATTATTTTTATTGGTTTGGTGGCCAAACAGTGCAAGAAAAATCATGCTCCTTTCGAGATCAAAGGCAGATGTTTTGCTCACATTTAGTTCAGTAATCTATAACTAATGTCATGCCCCTGATAGTTATTACAATTTTTAAAACTCAAAAGCATGTGTCTGAAAGTGTGTGTCTGTTACTATTGTGATCATTGTCCTGTTGCATGACCCAGTTTCAGCCAATCTTTAACTGTTGGGACAGTTTGACTCTAGAATACTTTGGCATACAGATGCTCCACTCAATGACTCCAATGTGCCCAGGTCCTTTGGCTGTTTGTGCTGATATGCTGTGCTTGTTTTTTGCCAAATAGGGCACTGTGCATTATGACCATCTCCACTTTGGTCTCCTCTGTCCAAAAGACGTTGTTCCAGAAGTCTGTTGATTTGTTCAGGTGCAACTTTGCAGACTTTATAGGATAATTTGATCACATACAGAAAAATGCTTTGTTGTATTAGTGCAGATCACTTAGCAACACAACAATGCATTTGACCAAGTGTATGACACTGGATTTCTGCATTTTCTGGATAATATTTTTGAAACATAACATTAACCTAAGTATTATAACAAACCAAGCACACCCCTTTGCGAAAACAAAACAACTTGAGTAACAGTAAATGGAGCAGAATCACTGAACTGGTCGAGTCAAACTTGGAGGCAGCCCACCCAGCAACTGACAGGACCTATAGGATGTGCTGCCAACATCCCTGTCAGGCACCACAAGACAAGCACAGAGCTCTCATACTCATACCTCAGCAAGTCAGAGCTATTTTGGCAGCATCACTTGGATCTAAACAGTATGAGACAAGTGGTTTTGATATTGTAGCTGATTGGTGTATGTGCTCACATCCACATAATAATATGCTATCCTTCAAGGTGCAAGACAAAGTAAAAAGTAGCATATGGCCACACTGGCACACTTCATATCATTGAAAGCACCAGAAATAGTTTTGTTTGAAAGTCTGCTCCAATCCATTCTTCTTCTGCCTCTGGCATTATCAACAGATATTTCCAGTATTTCATTTAGTGACCACATTACCATTAGTGGTCACGGTCTGGTCAATCATACAGATGTAGAGAGTCTTAATGAGGGTCCAGGAGAAGCCTGGTTGACGTTTGAGGATTTGTGGTCAAATAGAAATCTTCCAGACATGAAGAAATAAATAAGTGAACGCAAAGGTTAGATTAGGTGAGACAATGAGAAATGGAGGCAGGATTACTCAAAGTGTCCTTATTTTAGTCAATAAGAGGAGTGAAAGCAAAAAGCCTCTGGTTGTATTAACCATGAGAAATCAGGTCAGCTGTTGAGGCCAAAAGAAAGACTACTGAAAATACACTCTTAAGCCATCTACACTAATCTGTAATGTATATTGCATTTCACGGTAAACCTTACCTTTAGGACCTACATTTTGGCTGCAGCTTTTTTTGCCTCAGGCCTGTTCCTCTACTCCCGCCTCAGTCAGTCTTTTGATAGGTTTCCAAGAATAACCCACACAATATGTCTTGTGGCCTCAATACACTGGTCTATTGAGGCCACTGTAGGTGGACAAATTGATATTGTCTACAATAGATTTCTTCCCCTGTGACTGTTGGATGGTGGTGAAAAAGCAGCAGCTCTGTTAAAAGACAACTAGCCTGGGAAGCTTTTATTTTGTAGCTAGTGAAGCTAGTTCATGTTCAGCCTTTATACTTGAAATCTTTTGGTTGCATTAGTTATAACCACGTATTCAAAGTGGAAGCATCACATGAAGACAACAGCATGGACCCAGAAATGTGCAAAGATGCAGAAATCTGTTGAAAAACTTTGGAGACTGCAAAAAGTAGCAACTAGCCAAAGAACATAGTGGATGTATTTATATGTACTTGTGAGTAAAGAGTGAGTGCTAGACTTTCTCAAGTGGTTACTAAGAAGACTGATTAAATGCTAGTGTTGTTTATATTTACTGAAAGTGTGAATAAGCAGCTGTTTTCTCACAATTGCCATATGAACAGCTTGCCACTTTTTGGCTGACAAGTTAAAAAAATGAATAGCTTGTGCTTTCAATATAACATAAATATTATTTCAATATATAAAACCTCAAGGTCTCAGCAAATCAGATTTCTGGGATCCTTAAAGACTTGTATTGTTTTAATATAATTAACAGAACAGTTATAGGATGTCTTATTTTTAGATGTGTACTAGTCGATTTATTTATTTATTATTATTATTATTTATTATTTATTATTTGTATCATTCTTTCTTTTGCCTTAAATGAGAAATCTAAAGTCTTGTAGCCTGTCTGGATCAGGACAGGTCTTTGAGGAGGCGCTAAGGCATTCCTGTTTTTATTGAGGAGGGATGGTTTATTGTACCCTCGAGAGGAATGCTATCAGGGGATTTTGTGTACTTTACAGAAATCTAGAACATCAGAATCAGAATAAAGTCTTGCTCTAAAATGAGCCTGTATACTTAACAATAGATGTATTTTTTTGATCGGTAGCGTCTTTCTTCTTTGTTTTTCCTCTCGACCTCTTCCACCTTCATTTATCCCAGGGCGAAGCAAAGGTATTTGCATTGCTGGATGGTTTTGACTCTGCGCCAGAAGATGCAGAGGTTTACATTGTTTTGGAAGGATCCACACTGATCCATGTCACCAGGGCTCACAGTGATGTCATGCTCTGCTTTATTGTGCCCGGTATGTTTATGACTTTCTGATGTAAATTACACAGTGATTTAAGACTGTGTAAAAGTCTTAAATCACCCTCTATTTCTTTGTATTTTCCTAGGAAAATTAGAAATACATACAGCGAACATACATGGAAATATAGTTTCCTCACTGTTTCAGTACCTTCGGATGGTTTCTTAGATCAACTGAATAACAAGATGCTTCTCTCGGATCCTGTGTCACAACTTTGCTCAATTTTTTTTCTGCCTATTTCTTAACATGGTTTTCAGATAGTGTTCCTCCATTTTAATGTTTGTTTGTTTTTTAGGCCTTCCACTTCTTTTGTCCTTGACTTATTTGGATATCCTGAAGCTATTGCTTAAAGAAAACTCATAAAAATTACATGAAAGTTTGGCTCTTTGGAAGCAAAATGTAAAGAAATGACGGGTGCTTTAGGATTTTTGCACAATATTTTATGTTCTCATGTCTAATGCCGTATTTTGGTATTTTACGAAGCCATCGTCAAACATTAGTATATTCTAGCAATCCCATGTTTTTCCACTTTTTCACTTCCGATTATATATCAGAATACCTAAAAGAAGTATGTATTTGAATTTGGCTTACACATAAACATGTCCCTACAGTGGCTTGAGGTCTGACAGGGTGCAGAATCTTAGCAGCTTCCACATAGGAGTGAAACAGCTCCATGAACAATATGTCATTATTACTGAGCCTCTGTGTAGGTTGACTCAAACAACAGGCAGTCCTGCAGGCTTTGCACTCTCAAACATACTAACTCAATGCAGAAATGCAGAAAACAAAAAGTGCCTTTGTTAGCATCCAAAAAGAAAAGCTGATACTCAAACATATCCAAGGGCTTGGAGGCATTCTTAAAGCCCTGTAACCATAGTGTGTTTTTGTAGTGTTGACTCATTTCTCACAAACCATAAATCCTTTTGATAGATTTCCTTTCACCCTTTTGGGCTTCTATTTCTGTTTATTAAACACAGTTTGAACAAAAAAATCTGTAACTTTTGGAGTTTTTTGTTCCACCATATAAAAAGATATTGTTTATTTAACTGATGTTAAATATAACTTTTGTTGTGCTTGCTTAGGCCATAATCTGGCAGAGATGGTTTCTGTCCAGGCATACCTGTGCTCTGAAACTATACCTCTCACCTGGGTAGGCGAGGCTTCATTAGAGTATGTTCATGATGATGCTCAGGTAAGAAAAGCCAAAAAAAGTGTGCTTGTGGTAAAAATTACATGTTAATACAGTTTTTTCTTGTGCACGTGCTTTTTAGTTCATATATAATTGATAAGAATTCTACTGACATTTTTTTATTGGAATGGGAAACGCTCCAATACAAAGGCAGCAGTGAAAATAATGTTTTGTAGAGCTCTTCAGTTACACCTGATTGTATCTTATTCACAACTGGCACCCTTACAGGACCTCGCAGAGCACCTGGTAATCCATGGACATTGTCTGAACTCCACGGATCACAACGAGCTGAGCAGCCTCTTCAACCTGGGCCAGCAGAGCTCCCATTGGGCTATGGATCACCGAGTGGCCCTGGCTATGGCTAACCTCGATATCCCCCCAAACTGGAATGTACTCGGGAGCCACAGTGGAGACGGTGAGAGCTGCACTGTCTTATCTTGCAGAACAGGGATTCCTACACAGTTATGCTTATCAAAGACACATAAAATGCAGTTTTTATTTCATGAAAAAATGTATTTAAAAATACAAAAAATTGAAAATTCTTAAAATGGTACACTCTGTTTATCCAAACAAAGTTGTAGCTTGGAAAATGTCATGTTAGAGGGAGGGGTTTTAATTAAAGAGTGGATTTACAGACAAGGATAATATATTTAATTATGTACACGTTTATTCATACAAAAAAACAAAAAAGAGGACAGCTATAGATTAGAAATGTAGCTGACGGCCTTTGTCATAATGCATCACTCAGCACTGTCCTGGTAACTATACCAGGAGGTTGAACTCTTCAACTCTGCAACCCCTCTGCCCACCTTCTCCCCAGCCATTATTCCCATTTTCCATGCTCACCAGGCTGAAATCGGAAGTGAACATGGTCCAACGTGTTCCTCTGTTAAATTCATCAAAGCCAATTAAGCAGCATGTAATGTGGTTAATAGAGCCTTTCCATCTGGAAGTAGCCCTAGGCAGAGCTCAATAAATCTGAGCGAGCATGTGTTTGTGTGTTTGCGTGTGGCCTGTGTGTGTGCTGACCACCAAGTTTACTAGATGCCACCATCTGTTTGTATGATCTGAGTGTTTGTGTAGGGCCACCTACATAAATAACAAACTAGATTTAGCTGTAATATAGTTATGGCAGTCTGTTTCATTGCAACGTCTCTCTCTAAATGTCTGCAGTTAATTTGATAACACTGCTTATGACATCATTCTATTGCCGATGCTTAATACAGCTCAATGATCAATCCCCGAATCTCCTAAGTACTCACTGTTTGCATGCAGTGCTTTCAATAAAAATTTAAAAGCACTGGAACATCTTAACAAATCCTTGTTACTGTCACAAAGACAAAAGATGACACTGGAGGTAATCATGTTCTTCCTGAGAACATTTCTTAAACTGAGCATACTAGAAAAATTGTAGCGTTGTATTAACGTGCATTTCAATGCTCCGGACCTGCAAAATGCCAAAACGTCTGTCGTTGTTCACAGTTGCTGATGATCAGTTAATGAAGTGCATTTTATCAGTCACACCTGACTGTTACACACTCTCTTAGTTCTTATGGAAGCAACAAGTGTGGCCTTAGTCTTTCACAGGACTGCATGGAAAGCTGTTTGTTCTTCACATGGCTGTATTCATTATATTAAAAATAGAAGCTGCACAGTAGGAAGTCAGTACAGTCAGTAGTAGTCAGTGCAGCTTTCATGACATTTGCATTTTTATTTTTACAGTATGTCTTCTGTCCACCCTACTTTTCAAATATGCACTAAATCCTGGCATGGATGCCAGTGTTGCACATTTTTGGAGAGAGATTCTGTCATTCTTTTTCAGCTGTTCTTTCTTAGGTTGTTTTGTTCTGCCTTTCTCTTCACATGTTATTATTGGATTTAGGTGGCAACACACTTGACCAAGTCTTCAGAATCTTTACTGATTCAGTCATTGAACTTTGGATTTTTGTCAGAGGATAAAGCCTAGTACACCTCTCCTGACAGGTTTCTGGAGATTAGGAGTCATTTTATTAGGAAGCATTCTGGTTAATTTTCAGACATTAATGGCTCCATCTATAAGTCATCTCCTGACATCTTTTGCACTCGCCACACTGTCACCTCTGTGCCTCATTATTTCAACTTTTCAATTCAAGTCAGTTTTATTTATATATTGTATTTATAGCACCAATTCATAACAACAGTCAGCTCATGGTTCTTCTGTGTGTATTTACTCTGGTAGTCCTGGCCAAGTTCATGCTGCACCCAGTCAGAGCTGTAAAAATGTATCTCACCCAGTATTCGTCAGGCACCTTTTCATGTTCATTAGCAAAGTTTAATCTTGCAGCAATGTGCTGAACAGCAAGCCAGGACATTTTTTTTCTTGGACTCTCTCCACAGAGGTTGTTATGCAATGTTCTTCATACTGAATGAGCTGTCACAAAAACTCAAGATTTCAATTGGTAAGCCTTATGCTAAGTACGAAGCGCTTCCTGTCTGTTTTATGAAGCTAGATTCTTCACATCATGCACCGTCTTTGGCATTATTTCAGGAGGAAGCTCACAGCAGCCTAATTAGTTGTACTGTGACTCATTCTCATTACTTCTACAAGTATATAAAAACTGATATTTTTAGTTATTGTTTTTACTATTTCTTCTTTTAAAAGTATAAAATCTTGAAATAATTATTTTTTGTTTTACTTTCGCTGGTAATTTATTTCAGTGTGAACCCATGTAAATCCATGATGCACTTATGCATCGTGATAGAAACATCAAAGTATAAAAGGAAGAGAAAAACTAAACATGGGACCATTCTGATTCTTTTATAAAAACCTTTTCTTTAGTTAGTATAACTGGAAGTCACAGGTGTATTCTCTTTATTTCTACTTTTGGGACTGAAGTTTCAGTTTAGTTTCTCTAAAGTATGTTTTATCCTCTGTAAAGGGAAATACCCTAGTTGTCAGCTTAGAAATATTGTGATTCTGAAAAGGTGATACAGTCCTGAATTATTTGAAGTTTAAGTGCTCTTGCACAGAGCTTGACTCATTTCTCATCATCCTGCGGGTATTTCTTAATCTTTACACAGCTACCCATTACAGTAAAAAGGGCAAACTGTATGGTATCACAATGTAAAAAAAAAAAAAAAAAACTACCATTTTTATGATGAGATGACAATTTTAAGTGATACCAAGTGTTGCTTCTGTTATATTTGTATATTTTTCCTGCAATTTATTCTTTTCAGACAGCATTTGTAATTTATATCGGAGTTAACTAACGTACTTTAATGTAAATTTATTCTCTCTTTTAAGGTATAGTAATAAGATAAAAAAAAAACTTGTTAGAGAGTAAAATGTTTTTCGGCTGGAGCAGTTTTATCTGGTACAGATAGAAATCTTGTCGGACTGCATTAAATGGCAGACACAAATCTAAGAAGTCGTCACATTTGTAGACTGTCTGTTGTCACGATCTTGTTAAAAGGCTTCTGTTGCCTTAAAATAGGTCAGTGGACCAGAGGGATCCAGTGCTGTGTAAGAATAGAAATCAGTTAGTGACAGTTCAGATAGTTATCCTAATTAGACGGTTATCCAGATTTCTGACATGCTAGTTTCCTCCTGGTTAAGCAGTTGTCTTGGATCCCGCTGCATTCTTTCATGTCTTCAGAGATGTCATTTTTTAAAATTGTAATATATTTTTCTCCCTATTCTCCAGAGCACTGTCCCAGAGAGTCTCCCCTCCACCTAGCTGTTCGATGGGGTATGTGTCGACTTGCAGAGCTGTTGCTTTGCCAGCCTGGGGGTTTGATGGCTGTCAATCTGCCAAACGAAAATGGAGTCACGCCGCTGCAGCTGGCACAGACAGCAGGCAACACTGAACTGTTGGAGCTGCTCTCCAAGTAAGATTATAAACTTTAACGAGGTGCTTCCAGGAGAGACTCTGACAAATGAATGACTGTTTTGATAAAACATTGTGTATTCAGGGTAGAAGTTTCCTGTGCTCCTGTCAGGGCTCTGTGTGCAGGCGGATGGAGAGGAGGATCCAAATGCGAGACTCTGAGACTGAATTGAAACTGAGAACCTTAGCTTTATTGCTGGTGATAAAATTCTGAGGGTACGACGCGACACAGAGCATGGGAAAACACAGGGCTTATATACACAGGGTAGTAATGAGGGAATGGGCAACAGGAGGGAAACAAAGCTGGGAGAGATCAGGGCTAACGAGACAGGGGGGAACAAAGCTGCACACACTAACCTAAGACAACGACTTCCACAATAAAACAGGAAACACTACTAAAAGACACGGACAGAAAATAATACATGAAACCACAATTCCTAAAACATGGATAACAGAAACATGAAACTCTAATAATAAACATCATCATCATCACAACAAGAGAATGAGAAAACAAAACACCAAGATAACTGAAACACAAAGTACCAGAGAAACATGAAGAATAATCCATGATGCCAAAGTAAACGAAAACATAATGAACTCAATTGCTGGGTCCAACGGACCCAGAACCATGACAGCTCCACTCTAAGGGAAAACTTTCCTTCAACTATATACACAACCCAGTTTTATGTTTGCTATTATCCTATCCATCCATTTCTAAATTACCAAAATACTGTGATTATATTGAAGTGATGAAGTGCATTTTGTTATTATATGTCACCTGTTTGTGTTACCTGAAAACTCCACCTCTAACTGGATCCACACCCTTACAGGTTAATTTATTTTGCCTACAAGACCAGATCATATGCACTTAATGACAGTAAATGTGATATGCAATATGTTAAAGAAGTTTGGGAAAATAGTAAAAACAGTATTCGAAATATCAACCCTAATGCCTAATATTTTTTTCTGTTGTTTTGCAGCCCACCCAATCCACTAGCTACACCTCCCGCTGGTCTTTCCCAGGTGTGGGCAGACAGATCTCGCCTGCTTAGGTTCTGTCATGACATGGGGAACCTGACTCTGACTGTCAGACAAAACCTGAGGTGGAGCTCGGAGGAGAGCCGACATGCTGACATCCTGCTTCTCAGAGAGCGACTGAGAGATGAGGACTTCCTCAGAGGGGTGAGCAGAACAATATTATGATGGTCGTAAAGATTGTAAAGGTGATATTTGTAAACACAAGAATAAATTAGAAAAAGGTAGTTGATTACAATTATATAAAAGCAAAACAAAAAAAATTACAGATTAAGCTTTTGTTGAGGATGTTTTTTTTTTTTTTTGTTCAAGGTTCTTAAAGGTACTATTAAATTAAGGTTAGGTAGCAGGTGTGCAACTAACTAAACAGAAAAATCAAAACCCATAAATACAATACTTTCTCGAATCTTTTGATTTAAATGCTGCTTTTTCTCCTACAGATCAAAGCACTAAGGAGGGAGCGGGTGGAGACGATCTTAGGGAAGGAAGAACTAGTGGATGATCCTGCAGACAGTGGTATCATACACATTCAATCTGTCTGATTTGTGGGACTTGGAGGCCTGATTAAACTAAACCATGCAGTCTTAGCTCTCCTCTTTCATGTTGAGATGATTTGCTATTTTTCACTGTATTGAATCTACACACTGTGGTGTCATGCAGACTTCAGTAGAAATTGACTGCCCTCATCTGGGCTTTGTGGGTACTGCAAAGATATGGCAAAAAACAAGTCAACTGTATGAAGGTGGTGGTTTGTCATTTCTTTGCTGAATAGATGATCAATCGTTAGTCAGTTATCAGGGAAATAATTAAAAACAATAACAACAGTCTACTTCAAAACTTTCTGCTTAAAAGTATTTCTCATCAAACATAATCATTTAAAAAACAAGGTAGTTGAAGATATTTTGTTTATAAAATAAAATGTGGGAAGTTTTGGGCAAGTCTGCTTAATCATTCCTTCCAGTGGTAGATTTGGATAAAGAGTAGAGGATGGATTTACTACTTCATCAAGCAGATATAAAGGAAGCTCAGTAAAATAAAGAGTCCTTCAAATCTGATGTAGGCCTTGTTTTTAAATGTGGATATTTAAGGATATTTAAATAGATGAATAAAAACTTTGACCTGTTCCTGGTGCTACAGGAAAACTCAGCATGGCATAAAAATTCTTATAAAAATTCCCTACATGAGGCCTGTGGACATTAAGTAGGGAATTTTAAAGCAGTTTACCCACTAGTATTTGGCATATTCCACTGAGATCCCAAGCCACATCACTAGTGTGATTGACAGTATCTTTGACAGTATCTGAGCTAGTTTTGTTTTTATTTTTGAAATATTTCATCCTTCTCTTTTTTGTCCCTCTGTCTTTGTCTCTCAAGCTCTGGCACTACTTTTTCTCTTCTCTCTGAAACTCTGTTCCAGCCTATCTATCTTTTATGGGCCACTTCTGCTACATATCCTGCCTTCATTTTTCAACATCACCCAAGGCCACTAATCAAACCACCCAAACACTAATTTCCATGTATTTCTGCCTTGTTACTGGTAAGCCATCATACACCGTGCCCTTTGATCTAGGATGAACATGGTAATTAAATGAAAATGGAGATCAAGGCCACACAGTAAAAATAAATAAATCCCCCAGGTTTATGAAAAGAAAACAAAAACCTGCGTTTACGTGGGATCATTAAAAACTGGCAAGCATCTGTGCTTACTTGTGTTTCTTTTGAAGTTTGATTCAATTCAATTCAATTCTTTATTTATTTGTCACATGTAGTTATAACTAGTACAACACACAGTGAAATGTTTTTTCCGGCTAAAAAGTACTCCCCCCCCCCGACTGTGCATCTTACTAAACTTATAATAAAAAAATATCTATATAAAAGTATAAAAATGTATAATATCGTGCAAAATATTACGCTGTAATAGTTAAGAGCTATAGTGTACGTATTTACGTAAATACAGATGTAAATGATAAAATACAAATAAAAATAAGGATAAAACTCAAAAGAAAATTATATACTGTGTATGGAATTGTCCATCATGTTGTCCGATTTGTGTTTTGATGGCTGTGTCTGAAAATGTTGTCTTTTTTTTCAGCACTGTATCCTGACATAAATGGAGAAAACTCTGCCGTTGAAGAGAATGTAAGTATTTAACGCACGGCAGTAAAACATTTTTATAAGGATTCACATGCGTACAAGTCTATGGATTACAATATGATCCGAATATTCTTGACAAATTCCGTGCAACAAGAAGCGTTCCTTCCAATTTTCCTGAATATGTTATTACAGGTGGCATTTTAAACACACTTATTCACTTTCCATGAACATCTGTACCAGCTAGTGGCAAGCACTGCTACAATAACTGTGGAGCATTGTCTGCTTCTCAATGCTCCACAGTTGTTGTTTGTTTTTTTTCACTCTTATTGTCAAGGTGCTGGATTTGGCACCTTGCACACACCACTGAATAGCTGACTTTGTGAGCGGTCAAGTGTGTGTTTCGTGTTTTGAGAGGTGTGGTGTGTGCACATGATTCTTGTCATCCAGTAGGAACAGTTTAATGTGTTACAGATGGTTAACTAATTGATCTGTCTCACACACCTAGGCACTCGCCAAACACTGGTGTTTTTTTACTTAGTTCTACTCGTTTTTTTCGGTTTTTGTGGTATGCTGGAAATGTGCATGCTGTTTCGTTAAAGGTTCCCAGTTTCTACTCCGAAGTATACGAGGAGCCGCTGATGTTCTGTCTGAATGAGGAGGACGAAGAAGACGAGCCTTCACAGTCTGACTCTGGTAAGATTTTCTTTCAAAGTAATTTTGTTTTTTTAGAAGTCCGTTTTTAGCTGTGGTTTTAATTGTAGAGTTTGTGGTACATCAACTTTTGTGCAGACGGGAATCGATCACTGTTGTTTTAGGTGCTGTTATGTTCATAGGAAGTTATCCAAGTAGCTTCAAATTATTGAGTGAGTTCAAACTGCAGGAAACATTTCCTTTCCTGAACAGAACTTGGAACTCTAACCATCATCTATGGCTGCCGACTGTCCCCGCTGACTATAGGATCACATTTCAGGCCCCTGGCTTGTCTTGCCCCCCTCTCCCTGAAGTTTTTTTAGTCGTGTCACTCTGTGTTTACAGTTATTGTTGAACCGAGCAGGATTTTTTTCTTTTTTCTTTTTTAATGAACACTTCATCCTGAGTCATCCTGCTTCTGCCAGTAGTGACAGGAGGCCAGAAACAAACCAAGCCAATTCCTGACTAAATGGCTGAAGGTGGCTTCACTCTGATGTACTCCTGGATTGCAAGAGGAAGGATTTGAGAGTGGGAACATCCTGTGGGTTAATAATTGGCTGGTATTACTGCAGACCAGACTGATGCCTCAGTGTAAGAATGCTGTGGTGACAAGCCGAGGCTTCAGACTTTATAACACTTGGCACTGAACATCTGTAATCTTAGCATCCTGTGGTGAGTGTAGTTTTTCATGCTAAATGGTTAAGCCATTTTGTCCTCTGTGTGCATGTTTCTCTGTGTTTGTTAGCTGAGTGGAAGCTCTTCATCATTTTCGTGTAGCCTGTGATGTCTGCCTCCCTCTGGCCTCTTTTGACCCCTTAAATCACCTTCTGTGGCTCAGATCAAATAATATTGGTCACTTGAATGATGTTTTGCACAAGTTTCCCCTCAGTGGGTTATGTTTGAATGAACACAGCTCAGACTGGAAATGACTCAGGTTTCATACATGCCATTCTTCTGGGATAAAGGTGCTCATTTGACCCTTAAAGAATTTAAATTCATCAGTAAACATTCCAGGCCTGTCAGGTATCGTGAGTGGCTAGAAGGTTTTTACATTTTTTAGTGAAGTAGTGAAGCTTATATTGTGATTCTGGTCTGTTTGTTAACACTAACAATATGGCTGCATACGTTGAGCGAATGCGTCATCGAGTACACAGACAGAACTTGTGTATCCAGCGCTTCAGCTAGGGATGAGGAATTTCGAATGTAGCTGTCATCTTTCCCCTATCTTCTTGATGTCATCTTTCCTGTCTCCATTTCAGATTACTGTAACTTATTTGACATGACTGTATGTACATAGAAATTTTTTTTTTTTTTTTAAGGTTTTACTCTTTTCAAGATTCATATGATAATTTGGATTTTTTTGAGAGGGATAAAGGACTGTTTGTCTTCTTCAGTCACACATTCTCCCATCTCTGCCTTCCTAATGCCCCCGATATTTAAATACCCCACCCAAAACACACTCTTGCACCCAAATGCCTACATACAGACAAATACACATACCATTCCCCATCACATCCTTCCAGGTCAGCATTTTAATGTGAGTTTAGCGAACAAATAGCAAAGGCCACTTCATCCCGAGGAGCGCTGCTCTCCTCCACAGTTGAGGAGAGGGAAGAAGTTTCTGTGTGCGTGTGTGTTCACTTGTGTATTTGATTGGAAGAATTCAGTAGGGAAGAGTGCTCTGAGTGGGACAGGGGTATAGGGAAGTAAAAAGGGGGTGTTTGTGGTTGAATGGGGGTTGCCAGGGCTTTGCTGAATGCAGTTTTCCAGCAGCTTGTTGAGATCTCCAGGGAAAGGAGAGCAGAGGAGTGTTAAAGCAGTGTGTGTTTATGTGTGTGTGTGTAATAGGGGGGAAACTGTGAGAGAAAGGGATTTATGATATGGATAGTTTGGCAGGGTGTCAACAAACGATAAGTGCAGCACCAGGAGCGCAGAGAAGAGTCTGCGACCCCGACTGTGGGATCTAATTGGAGAATGGAAAAAAGGATTAAACCTCACACAGACCCCACAAAGGCAGCATTAATGTTCACTAGCCCGGTGCCAACACCCTCCATCACCCCTCCCCATGCACATACACAGAAACTTTCTATAGTCACAGTGTACCTCTTTTTCTACTCTTCGCGTATATTCTGCCTGCAAAACCCATCTCATCTCCTTTTTCTCTCTCTGTTTTTCACATTCCTTCATTTATGTGCATTTGTAAACCCATGCTTGACCTCTTTTCACAGTGCCATTGTCCAGTTTGTCTTGTAAATCCTCTTTACCATCCTTTTTGCTGATCTTCACTTGTATCTGTGCTGATGCAATTGGAGCACTGTACTCCTGCAGTTTGGCAAGAGGAGGAAACATGGATGAAGAAAACAGCAGCAGCTCTCTGTGCTGTCTCCATGGAGAAGCTGCTAACCTGGCAGTCCCTCCTCCCCTCTCAGCTGGGCTTTGACATGCTAAAATATAGAGAACGAGAGAATGGAGTGATTGAGAAGGACTCTCTTCAGATGGCATTAGGCATATTTGGGATGAATTGCCAGTGCTTTTAACTGGGTAGTGTTCAGCTATGCAGCCTGGTATCTCTCCGAGACAGTTATGGACTCACAGGGTTAATGATTTCTATCATGTCTGAGACTCACTTTCAATAAGCAGTCTGGCTTCATGTTTCTCTTCGCTGCCAGTTCTAAAGTCATTCCTATATTTGACTGTTTCTCTCCCTTCCTCAGTCCCTCCTTTCAGCTGTCAATACCCTCCTCCCTCTGTTGCTGTCAGCATGTGTATATCTCGCTCCCTCTTTCTCATGACCGTGTGTGGTATATGAGCAAAGAAGGCAGAGACTGACTTAGTTACCTAAAAGTTTGCTCAGATGTAAGAAGAGCAGACAGAGAGGAAACTCAAAAAGAAAGAGTTCAGCCCCGGCTCTGCTGGACAGTTGGTTGAGAGCTGTGGAGGGGGAAGGGGAGTAGTTTAGGGGGAGGGGTGGTTGGGGGAGACAGAGGGGAACATGCTGGCTCACTCCTGAAGTGTCAGAGTGTCTGCAGCAGGGCTCCGGGAAAAAAAAGGAGAGTGAGTGCTACAGCTAGTCCGCAGTCTGTTCAGCCATGTGGGAATAGACGTAACTGCTCATTTATTCATCACACACATCGAACTGTTCGGATGAAGATTTTCTATAAGATCGTAACTCATGGACTCTGATTCCGACTGCCCTTTCAACTACTCCTGGCCTTCTTTTCCCAAGATGAGGATGCGCCGGAAGATGGGGAAAAAAGGTAACGCAGCATTAAAAACCATATTTAAAAGTAGTTTTGCTATTCTGTCGCTTTGACAGGTATAGTTCTGCGAGTGTCCACAAATCTTAATTCACTTTTCACTTCACTGTCATTGACGTCCTTAAAACACATTTCTGACATGTTGATGTCTGCAGTGTTTGACAGACACAAAAAAGATTTGGAAAAACATGTGGAATCATTTTTAAGTGAAAAATGTTAACTTTTTAAACACAGATTAGGCAGCTCTTCTGGCAAACTCAGGACTTAACTTCTAAATGCCCTGTTGGCAGGCATGTTTCACCATTCACTGTGGAACAATAAAGTTAAAATTAGACTTTTCCCATTACACACTCTTACTCACAGACATCCACTGCAGCACCGAGTCTGTCAGAGAGAGCTAACTGCATGTTTACCAGTGATGTAACCTGATACCTGACAGTATGTTGGGGAATGTCAGATGTCCACTCGAGGCTGATTGAGTGGTTTGGGGCTTTCGCCATCTTCAAACTGTTATGTGCATCTAAACCCTGCTGAGAAGTCGTGGCCTCATGTGACTGCTAGGTTGCAGTGCAAATGGGAGGCCCACTGTTTAATATGTGCGGTCATATCCCTAGCCTCAGGGAACTGCACTTGATAGCTCTAATTGGTTGTTTAGGTGTCAGTGAAAGAGTGACTGTGATTGAATTGAGTATTGGTTTATTATCAGGCACGGAACCAAAATCTGGTTAATACTTCATCCTGGCATAAAAACTTGTTATTTCATTGTTAGTCATGGGAGAGTTAAATTAAATGCTAAAAATAGTGCATGATTAAACCAGAGTGGTTAAACAGTCCGTTGCTTATGTACAAGTGATTCTGTGTTTGTTGGGAGAAGCGAGAAAGAGAGAGGGAGTTAGGATCAGAGAGACAGACACGGGGAAAGATTATGTTACTGCCACGGCTGTGTCATGGCTCAGCTCCAGTTGTCTTTTCCTCATCTTTCACCATAAACCTCTGCAAGATTATCTATGTTATTGCTTTGTAATTGTGATTGACACAGGCTAGCTTTATACACACTGCTGGCCCATGCTCTCTCAATGAGGAACAGAAACGGTGGCACTGCATCAACTTTTTGAACTGAACTGCTTCTACTCGATTTCGACTTTCTTTTTTTTCTGGTCTAATAATACACCTGCAAAGTGAAATGTGATTTCAGGTGCGCACAGACAGACGTTTATTTCTTTGCTCTGAGAGTTGCACGGCTCGTTCTGGCTTCACCTTTTCCTGTAAATACAATGGGCCTGTGATGCTTGGATTGGGATGTTTGACCACAGGTGTCATAACTCAGAGTGGTTTTGTGGATGTTGGTGGACAATTGTTCTAATGATTTAAAAGTCCCGAACACTAAAGTTAAATAAATGCCTCCCCTATTTTTATAAGGTAATAAGACCTCCTGTTGTGATTCTTTGAGACTTGGCTTGTTATTTTACTTTCAGCTCTCATCAAAGTGACAGCTGTTTAGTGTGGTCCTTGTAAAGCAAGTTACATCATAAAAGAAGGAACAGCATGAACAAATAATCCATTTATAATTATAATAAGCAAGCCTAGGTGTTTATACGATTAATCATTGTTATTGTATGTTTATCTTGAATTTTATGTTTTGCCCTACAGCTTCTAAAAGGAGTGAACCTTGAGAAAGAAGCCTTGTGGCTGCGCTGCCTCCCCCTCCTCTTCATCCTGCCTACCTCGGTCTCCCTCTCCCAGGGGTGTGCATGGGTTGAAGGGTCACTCTCTGTGTTTAACTGCCCTGGTCTGGAAACCTGGCACTGACTGCTGTCTTTGTCTGTTTTGCTATAGAGTCTCTCTCGGTCTCTGTTTTTCTCGCTACTGCTACTTTAGGCATTGCTACTGTATACGGTTGCTTCTCACTAAGGGACATGCTCTGAATATCACATCACTTCAGCTTTACTTTTAGCGAGCAGAAATCCTACATAAATAGATCCGCATACTGCTCTGCTTTTCTTTAAAAAAAAACATCCCCTTTCAAGTCACAGCTGATTGACTGCTTACTCTGCCTCGGGAATAAAGACAGCTTTTCCAGCAGGACGAATTACTTTTTGCTTTTGTAACTTGTTGGCAATATGAACACCCTGCTTCTGTTATTCCCCCAGTTAACTAATGTTAAACACAGATCACACTGCCCGACAGTAATGTTCACTGAGCCAGAATTTATGGGTCAGAGGTGTGTGAATGATTGAGGCCACAGCAGCCAGCTGTGGCTTTGGACCCTGCCCAGAGCCTGAACTATTAGGTCTGTCTGTCAAGTCCCTAAAGTAGGTTTATATGAAATTATATCTGCTTTCAAACAGCAGTTTGACCCACATCCAGAATCTAACCCCATTCTGTGGATTTGATGTTGGACTAAAACGAATCCTTTTCTACATAGCAGAAAGTTTTATGTGACTTTGCGCAGGTACAGTGAATTTGGTTTGAGGTTCATATACAGTATAATCTCTTCAGGTGAAACTAAGAGAATCCAGACATTTTTAACAATGGAGAATCAGGTTGTAAAAATGTAAGAATTTCGCTGAGAGATATAAAAACTTTGGCTGTCCTGGAGTGATGTGCAGTCGTCTCTGTATATGCTGCAGTACTTAAACTTCGGTTAATTCGTTTATGTTTAACATGGATGTAATGGGAATCATCTGGTGTCCTCATCAGTGTTAGCTCAGCTCCCTCTTGCCTCTCATATTTATCTAACTTGCAGCATATAGGAAGCACAGCCAGTTTCTTCTTTGATTTATTCACTGTTACAGTTGCTGAATGCCTTTTTTATTATTATTCTGCAGTGCTGGCAGCTTGGACACAATGGATAAACTATTGATTTACTTTAAAAGAAGAATGTTGAGTCTTGCTTTAATAACTGCTTGATGAGCTGAGATTTAAAACAGCAGTGCCAAAGACACTGTTGGAGGCAAAGCTCGGTCACGGCAAGGTGAGAATGTCATTATTAGCTTAATAATGTAACTGTGCTAATGAGACCTCCTCTTCTGGTTACTACGACCAGAAATGCACCAGCTGCTGGTGTGATTAGATTTTTCTGTTGAATCTTCAGCTTAATGTAAATTCCTCTACAAGTTTTCTTTCTTCAGACTGATGACTTTTTTTCTTTTGTTAACAAGTAATGTAATGTAATGGTGGTAGTTTCGCAGTTCAAGTAATCATAAATTGACTTACTTTGGCGATTAACCAATCATTTTACTGTACGTCCCATTTTCACTTTGATGCTTTGAAATCAAAAAAGGCAATCGCTGAAACATTTGTGCTCTTTTTGTCCTGTTCCTGCTACTTGTGCACATGTGTAGTTCACCTAGCGAGATGGCATAGAAAAGAGAAACCTTCACTTTGAGGAAGTTAACAGAAAGTAAAACAATAATCTTGTAGCTTGTTAAGCATTTTACTTTTAAAAGTAATATTACCTAACACTGGCAGAAACACACATTTTGCTGATGGTTATCTAGTAGCAGTAAAAAAAACTATATTAAAAAAAGTAAAGTCAGTGTACCTGGTTAGTGTTTAATAGAGATTTTTTATGAGCAGTCAGAATTCGCAAGTAAGTTTGAAAATAATTGTTACTGTGGTTATTTTTCACATTAAAAGCAGCAGCTGACTATTCAGTCTCACCTGATTTCTAGCTGTTTTATAGCTTTTGAGCATTTTTATCTGATGCTAACCATTTTATATACATTTTTTTTGTGTGTAAAAAATTATGATTTTATGACCTATGTGTTTATTTTGCTGCCAGTATCATTTTAAGTTACATTTTAATAGTACTCTATAAATAATGACTATTTTATTGTTGTTGTTATTAGTAAAGAACTAGTTTGTATAGAGCATTTAAACTTTCTTAAAAGATAATATGCCCATTAGTGTCTTACCAAAGGTTTATTGTTATGTGTAGTATTACTGGTAACTTTTACCTTCTTTGTTTATGTGAATCGGTTATTTTCAAACCTGAAATACTTCATAAGAAACTGAGTTGTGGAGAGTGTGTGTGCTTTATACAGAGCAACATCCCAGAGGGAGCTTTGCGTGTTTTGAGAGCAGGAGTGTTTTTCCCCGTTTAACAGTAAAACCAGGCTGCTGCTCACAGTGGCTCTTCTGTGTTGAAAGGATTCCTCTCAATGCTACTGTGTGCTCACCAGGAGTTATTTCCACTCACCCACTGCATCGAAGGCAGGGTGGAGAAGAAACAAGCCTACAGATGTGTACTCTCGACTCCGTGCACGCCCTTTCACGCGTGTGTGCAAAGAGCCATTCAGATAGAGGCACACACATGCACACACACATACATGCACACACTCATACACACACAAACGCATACAGAGACTCTTAGTCCTGAACAATGACAAGCAACTGCCCAGGATGTCTATGTCACTTCCCGTGTTTGTGAGAAGTTATTTGGTGTTGCTGTGGAAACTAAATGTAATATTGAAAAATCCCGGCTCTCTGTGCATTCTTCTCTCTCTGTAGAGAAAAGCCAGTCCATAAGGGAGAGCCAGGCCTCGTCTCCAACACTGGCTGCAGCTGCCAGACTGTCAGCGATGATACACGGCAAAGACCAAGTGTATGCCAACGCCATGCTGGTGGATCAGGTGAGTTGCTCAAGTTTTTCTATACAGTGTCATTAGGTAAAATGCAGTTTACGACAGGGATATAATTTAGAACAGCGCATGAACAACAGACTTTGCTCATAAGATGTGAATCGTTTCACTGGATGAGCTGCAAATCATCTGGTGGAACAGTTTGGGGTCTCATTGCATTCTCACTTTTCTTTTCCAGGTGGACGATGCTGACATTAAATACCGCTCTCCAGGGGAAGAGGAGGTCAGCCCTGCATCTCATGCTGACAGCTCCAGCTGGGATTCGTTCTCTGTGACTCCCCCTAATTCAGGGAACTGCTCCCAGAGCCGGTGCCTATCGTCACCCCACAACAGGCTGAGGGGAATCCAAGGTTCTGGCCTGGAGAACCACAGAGAGCAGTCCCCTCTTGTCTCCCCCCCCTGTCCTTTCGCTTCCTCCCCATCTTTTCCTTCCTCGCCCCTGGCTTCCGCCCTCCGTTTGTTTGAGGAAGCACACAAGCGTCAGCCGCAGACAGGCTTGCCACGCTCTCCTTCTTTGAGTCGTAGAGGATGCAGCTTCACAGAGGCAAGCCGAGGCCTGAGGTAGGACACAATTGCAGTTATTCTTGAAAAGGTTTAGACTATTTCTTCTATTGAGATTATGTTAAAGATCACTCCGACCCACTTCAGAATCAGATCAGAATCAGAAAGGGTTTTATTGCCAAATGTTGAGCAGGTTTACAACATTAGGAAATTGCTGCAGTGCTTCAGTGCAGACATACTGTCATAAATTACGCTAAAATAGACATGAAAATAAAGATAAGAATAAGAATTAAAAGTGCTAAGTAGATCGATATATACATGAGTGCAGGTGGTGATCAGTGCCAAACATGGAATGATGCAGTGAACACAGCATAGGGTCATGTGTTAGTGGTGGGAACAGTCATACGGTTATTGTTCATGTGTCCAACAGCAGAGGGGAAGAAACTGTTCTTATGGCGAGAGGTTCTGGTGCGAATGGACCGGAGCCTCCTGCCTGAGGGGAGCAGGTCAAACAGACTGTGTGTTGTGAAGTGTGTTGTGGGGTTTTGTTGACTTGGATGATAAGCAGTCTTCCATTTAATCCATACAAAGACAGCAGACTCCAGTTTGCTTGGAATTTCAGCAAGATAATTTTTTTCCCCTGCATTGTTTTAAGTGAAGGTGTGGAAAGCGGCAGGAAGCATGCTGAAGTTGCTGAACATTGCTTCATTTTTCTTAGCAATGCAGAGTCTGGCAAAAGAACTGTCAACATCAATGTTTGATTTGAACATAATGGACTCCTCCCGCACCCAAATTTTTCTTCACCTACTGCCACCTACCTGTCAGCTGCCTCCGGCATCCCACAAGCTAACTAAGTCTGCGGATGCCATAAACAGCAGCGCCATAAAAGTAAAGGACTCCTTCATTCAGACTCAATATCCCCACTTCCCTCGGAATGCTGGAGGTGGGAATTGAAGGTCTCTTGGAATGGAAGAATGAGAATCCAGATACAGGTTTTCTTGTGTCTGTAATGATTTTTTTGTGAAGAGTGGCTCGAGCCTTAGAGATGGGGTGAGAAGTTCAGTCATTTGGCAGGGAATCAGAGTAGAACCACTAGTCCTCCACGTCTGATTAGGATGAGGTGTTCCAGGCATGTCGTACTGAAATGAAGCCCCAAGGTAGACTCAGGACACGCTGCAGAGATTATGTCTCTTGGCTGGCCTGGGAACACTCCTTGGGTTTCTGTGGATGAGAGCTGTAGGAGATGGTTGGGGAAAGGGAGCGCTGGGCTTCACTGCTTAAGCCGCTGCCCTGCAACCCATCCCTGGATAAGTGGTAGAAAATCAATGGTTGATGGGCTGATTCTCAGGTCATGAGGTCCATCTGCAAAATATTACAGCTCATCAGGATCCAGTGTGTTATTTTGTGGAATGCTGCAGTTTAGAATTAAAACTTGCCCTTCCTACTTGAGCTTCTGAGCAGCTGGTGATGTTATGGTCCTTGCACACTTTATTATTAGTATTTCAATGAGAATAGGTGTTGTTATGGTTCTGCACATTTTTCTGGTTTATGATAGGTGTCGGAATACAGTTTGTCTCCAACTATATTCTGCAAATGTGAATGTGTGATGCCAAGAGTTACACTGTCAGTAGGATTTTTAAGTAAATCTTTATAGCCAGTTTTATTTTGTTCTTAACATAATGTGGAGTAAAGTATTAACAGTCAGTCACTTTTAGCGAATGACAGGACCTTAACCTAGACACATGTGTGTTTAAATCCGTGTGTGTTTGTATGATTGTGCACAGCCCTAGTCTAGAGTGTGACAGTGGAGAGGAGGA
The DNA here is from genome assembly GCF_041146795.1 of Maylandia zebra. Classification (NCBI taxonomy): domain Eukaryota; kingdom Metazoa; phylum Chordata; class Actinopteri; order Cichliformes; family Cichlidae; genus Maylandia; species Maylandia zebra. The sequence goes on from NC_135178.1 coordinate 28,744,866, forward strand.
CATACTGGGACATTCCTACCCATCCTCATCTATAAGGCAACAGTCCACTCTGCGCTCTAGCTCAGGAGAAGAGAGAGACTCTTTTGACGCTTCTCCAGATTTCAGTCGTGCGCAATCCGACATCACGCACAAATCAACCAAGGTATACCCCTTCCCTTCTGGTTCACAAAACATTATCATAAGCTTGTATAAACTATGAATTAAAAATGTGTCTTATTAAGTCACCATAATATCCTCGACACAGTTTTTGTTCCATTTGAATATTTTCCTTGATTGTCTTCTTTTTTTTTTTAATTAATCATCAATTTTTCAGTAGGAAAAAATGAAAAACCCATGTCATACAGTGTATGCTAAGCATTACAAAAGAGACAGCTTTACCTTACAATCTTTAGTAAATAAGCCCAGACTATAAACAGCTCAATAACATGGACGAAAGGGCAGAGTCTATTGGTCTGTTTGTCCTGCAGGTTTCTGATGCACTCTGATTTTGCTGTTCACAGGATTGAATCTGTGAACTTCTAATTACTGTTGTGATTTGTTTTCTCACCTAGAGCCCAGAGGAGGCTGAGGTCCGTCTTCGCTCCTACTCCTACTCCTCCCCTAAAGCAAAGCCGTCACGGCCACTGCTAAACCGCGATGCAACAATCACTGATTTGGAAGAAGGTGAGTGAACTTTGCCCCCTTTGCCCCGATAGTTCCCAAGAGGCAGCTGAATGGACAAATGTGCCACATGTTCAACAGTGGGAAGACCAGACAGGTGTCAGAAATCAGCTGAAGCTCCATGAAGTATATCTGTGTCAGCTTTGCTTCAGAATAGATCTGCTTGTGAGGGTGTTTGTAAGTAAAGGTCATGCTTTATCCTGTGTAGATGGAGCATTCAACAGCAGCGGTCGTTCTCTACTTCAGGCTTTATCTCTTTCTAAATCCCTATCTCGTCTCAACCAAGTTAGTAAGTACAAGAAAGACGTCGAGCAACAGCTTGAATACTACGGGCTGGTCGGAAAAAAGCATTTCAGTCTCTTTCTGGTGAACCATGGGGCAGGGCTGCACAATTAAAATTCATATCTGGTATCTATAAACTTTTTTATGACACACTGTAAAAAGTATATTTATGCAAAGCTGAAAAATCTGCAATAGGAACTGGTGAGAAGCAAAATCATTTTACTACACTTTGTGTTGTAAAAGGATTTTTCCAGATATTTTCACACAAACAAAAAACATGTTTGTCATTGTTGCATAAATTGTGCAGCTCTGCATCTTCTGTGGGATTTAATTTTTGGTACACTTACATGCACAGTTTTCTCTAAAACTAATTAAGATTTTTTTTTGTAATAAAATAGTAGTTCTCCTGCCTTATAGAAAAAATGACTGAGCAAAAGAGGACTGGGGCATTGGAAGAATGAAGATCTCCTTTAGATCATCTAATAGCAGAATTGTTCCTGTCCTGAAGCTTTTGTTATTCTTCCATTTGGGTACATGTTGCGTTTCTCCTCTTTGTTTTTTTTCCTTTTTCCATCGTTGCTATCATCTGGTTTTTCGAGGCAAGACTTGCTGCTGTGTTTGTTCTTTCTCTGTAGGGGTTTGCTGGCTCCAGACTCTTTCCATGATCTCTATATTAGTTTCTGACTCAATTTTAAATGGGGAAGATTTTTTAACCCTCTCTGCTGATTCACTTTGGATCTATGCACCGTATTGACATCTATGTCTGGCATACTGATATGCTTGTCCTTGTTGTCGATTACAGAGCAGAGAACATTCAACTTGACTGAGACGCCCAGAGAAAAGAGGTAAAGCCAGTGTGTCATTTCATGAGCTCAGGCAAGAACCACTCAACTGTGTAGGGTCCTGCTCAGAGGTTCCTCCCTTTTTAGGCAACAGTGCTGACCAGTGATTAGTGATTGGTTTACATGGGGGTCTGTGTGTGTGTGTGTGTGTGTGTGTGTGTGTGTGTGTGTGTGTGTGTGTGTATGTGTTTTCCTAGATTTAAACCTGTGGTTGGTGTCTAAGTGCACAGGATGTGACATGCTTCCTGTTGTGAGGCTGGGGCCAGCATATTCTCTGATTACAACCTCAAAATAACCCTGAGCAAACAGTAAAACTCGGGGCTTTCTTGTATGTCAGACCTCACAAACATTTTGCAAAATTCTAGGCCACATCAGTGATGTTGAAAGGGAAGCATGCACATACTGTAGTATTTATCTTGGATAGAGATTTTAACAGTTACTATGAATTAACATTTGCTTAACATTCCTGCTCTGTAATGCAGGGATTCCCAACCATTGTGTACAAGTGCTTCCCGGGGTAGCTAATCAAAGCTAAACAGCATGCAGAGCCAAAATACATGCAGAACTGATTAAAATAGATTTTAATCATTTATCTCAACAAGAAGTGAAAAGTGGTTAAAGTACAGTCATGTGAAAAAGACTATGCAGTCTTCTGGAAAACGGAGTACATCCCATGTGCATTCTTTAGCAGCAGTAACTTGAAGTGATAATTTTCTCTATGACTTTAGCAGTTTTTCGCATTGTTGCAGAGGAATCTTGACCTATTGAAGTTTGCAGTTATTTGTTTATGCACAGTTTTCTTAAGGTTCCACTTCAGCATTTCTTTGGGGTTGAAGTCTGGACTTTGACAGGGCCGTTGCAACACCTTGATTCTTTTCCTTTTCAGCAATCCTTTTTGTATATTAGCTGCTCTGCTTGGAATCACTGGGTCTCATTTACTAATATTTGTGTGGAAACTGTTACCCTGCACAAATAATTAGTTCCCACGCAAAAGTACTGTCACTTTAAAATGTATAATTTGGGTTTTTAGTTTCTCTGATCATTGCACAGCCTGACTTTGGGGAGAATTTGCTGAAGATTGTGACATTGTGTTGTGAGACACCTGACAAAACTTCTTTTCTAGAGATGGTCACACTTGCTGATGATCAGTCCAACCAGGTCCTGCACTATTTGATCATAAGTAGCTGCACATGGCTGCTGCTTCTTCTTAATTTCTATGGAAGTATTAAGGATATAGTCTAAGGAGTTTGGGAAAAAAATTAACTGGACTTTTTCACTTCAAATTCTTGCAAGGATGTACTCGCACTCAGTATTCTGCATAGACTTGTTTGGAAACCTTCTTTTTGACGTGACTGTAGCTTGATTTTAAAACAGGTAGCTGAAAATATGGCTGTTACAGTTTAAATCAGTAGCTAAAAAGCTCAAAATGATATCTAAACATAACTAGAAAGCAGATGAAAAAGTGAGCTAAAATTATGAATAAAGGGTTGAAAATTATTAGCTAAAAGTGTTGTCAGCTATATAAATTGTTTGCTAACAGTTTAAATAAATAGCCGAGATTATAAGATAGGCTCTTGGATAAATAAACACAATGAATAAACATTTGAAACTGGTCACTAAACATAATGGATAGCAGTTAAATGAAGTAGCTGCTATTTAAAGTAAATAGTTGAAATGGTACGCCGGTAGTTATGGAAAAATGGTTGAGATAGTTTGCTAATCTAGCCTACTAGTCCTCGTGATCCCATGTGATAGAAAATGTCCCTGGCTTATGTATGCCTGAATGGAAGCTGAATGGGGTTAGGGTAATTGATAAGCTAAAAGTAGTCCTGGTCCAGGTTAAACTGAGGTCAAATGAACACATTTATACGTGGTGCTGATGAGGGGCTCTTGTGTCCATCTGACAGGGCAGAAAAAAGGTTGGGGACCACTGTAGTAACATTGCTTGTTTTGATTTCATTTAAGAAATGCTTCTATCCATATCCATTTTATCATCGATTTCATCTCATTGCCTCATAAATTCATCATGTGCTAATATATTTTGTTTTCTAACAACCATTGCTAACAGAGGAAACACTGTAGAAGATCATATTAGGCAATCAAATTATATTACACCGTTAGATTATTGTATTAGGATAAATTACATTTATATAACCACACCAACCTGATTAGACTCACCAACTGTTTTTGTCCTTTACGATATCAGAATCCATCTGATTTAACTACCACTGCCCAAAAAGCGCTGGTTAATATTTAAATGTTCAACTAAAAATAGCAGATAATACAAACACCAGTGTAACTCTTCATTGCAAAACCTGTAATTATCTTAATTTTCCATTCCCACACTGTTCTAGGAATGACTTGTAGACTTTAGAATATTATTGGCATTTTGAGTTACCTGATGAGAAGAGACACAACAACTTGGCCTGAGGTGCTTTATATCCATGCAGGGTTTTGGGTTTCCGTAAGCGGGCCCAGTCAGCAGAGGAGGAGAGCAGCGCACCACTCGAACACCTCACCCTCACAGAGTTCCTCAAAGAGTATGTTATTCACCTAAATGGCCTCACATGTGCATGTGTGGCTTAAGTCATTTTAACCCCGCTGTGCGACCGTTCCCAAGCTCATCCATTAACCATGTAGGTTTTTTCCCAGCTGCATCTGATGATGTAGGAATCTGCAGAAGCAGATTATATTAACACTTCTTATGACGGGTGGCTGCTGTAGGTTTGATGTGATAATGCATGGTTGTTTGTTTTTACGTTCTGTCATTGTTGCCTTTCACCTAGAATGCCCAATGTAACTAGCATAACTCGCTGAAAATAGATGACACGTATTAATTGCATTTTGGCAAGGTCATACTATAAATAGCATGCACTAGAGTCCATAGTGACTTCCAAGCATGCCGAGCATGTTGTGAAGAGTAATAATCCGTAGACTAGGGGTCCTGGAAGACTGTCTGGACATTCTTTCATTCCAGCATGATACCAGTGTACCTTATTATGCTCTCTTTAGTCTATTAAACTACTAAAATTATGATGTCTTTTTGTTAGTGTGTGCATGTTGGATGGTAGTACTGCAGTGAGGAGTTGTAATGACCTCTGACTAAAGCATTTACACTAAAACAGGATCGAGGATGAGGACTGGGATAAATACATAATCCCATCTAAGGTCGAGTCAGAGAAGTACAAAGTCAGCCGGACCTTCAGCTTCCTCAAGAGCAGGATGTCGAGCACTCGCAGCAAGACTAAGGTGAGACAGTGCAGTGGACTTTCTAATTCATGCTGGCTGTGATTTCAGATCTACTCAAATGTCATTAAAAATGCCTACAGTTAAAGGTTACGATTAAAAAAAACACACACACACACACACACACACACACACACACACACACACACACACACACACACACACACACACACACGGCTTAAAGGCTTCTAAAAGCAGTGCAGTAAAAGTTTACCACATCTCAGACATGCCAGGTCGGAATTCTTGTGCTGGGGGGGCCATTGTCTGAGCACAAGTCTTTATTTGGTGAAGCAGAAAATTCTCTCTCTCTTCAGGTCTTAGCAACAAGACACAGTGAAAATATTCTCTTACATAACATGTAGACCCCCGCTCCACACACACACAGCATGGGGAACCAAAACACATTCTGTGCGTGTCTTTAAGGATGTGCATGTTTTTAACGACAGTGTTTCCCTATATTTACGGAAACACAATGCACATGAAGACTCAGAAAACAAACACATTTTCTAGACCTCCTTGCAAAGTTTCAAAAGATAATAAACATTCTTCTATCGCAGCATACACTGAGGACACCCCCCTCCCCTCCATCCCAGTGCCCCCTAATGATAAAGCACCATAACAGCAGCAGTCCCAATGGACCTTAACAAAGTAAACAAAAAGGCTCACTCAGAGGCCCCTTTATCTCAACTAACTTCACTTTAACAGGTGTTTTTCAGCAAGAAGATGGCCGCTTTAAGCCTCTTTTTTGCCTGCTGCAATGAGTCATATTATTTCTACTCTCCTGCTTTGCATGTTATTATGGCATTATCTGCAATAACTGTCAGCTGAATGAGCACATTTAAAAAATATCTATCATTTGCCTCTCAGGTGAAGGGTAAAGAGGTGAAGGAGGGAAAGGAGAAGTCAGTCACTCCTAATGGTCATCAGTTTGTTCCTGTGTCTCCATCTGGTCCTGCTCTTTGTGTGGCCTGTGATAAGTCTGTTTCTGGGAAGGAGCTGTTGCAGTGCTCCAGTAAGTATTACACTGTCAGTGCTGATGTTGTTTTATGTCCTGTGGTGGCTGAACTGTTTTGGATTTGTTTAAATCTCTTTGCACGTGCTGCTGTGATGTTTTGTTCAGTATAAGACATGAAGTCATTTTTTTTTTCTTTCATAAAGTCAACATTTCTAGTGACAAACAACAGTTTGTCTGCCATCTGGATACTGGATTCACATATGTTGTAATAACTCAGTTCATGGAATTAACTGACATTTTATATGTGCTTGTCTGCAGACTGTTTACTGAATGTTCATAAGAACTGTCGGGAGTCTGTTGCAGCCTGTGCAAAGGTAATCATTAACACAATGCACCTCGTTTGCGCTCAGAGCAAATAAGCAAGATTATTGATTTAAAAATAGTTTTACAAAAGAAAAAAGTCAAGCCAGAGAGCTTCACAAATGTAAAAAAAAGAAAAAGAAACAGCTGCTGGTGACAGACTGCTTCATGTTTGATGTGCTGTTTTAACATAGTTAACAATGTTGTTATTTTATATTTGGCAGAATATAAAGTCCTACCTCTTTTTTTTTTTTTTTTTAAATGTCGCATGTTTTCATTTGTCAGCTGACTTCTTGGGGACAAAGTCTTTGTCCGTTTCTGTATGGCTTACACAGTCAGCCAGGGATGAGGTCAGTTTTACAAAAATAGGTCAGGCACTTTCAGTTAGCACTAGTCAGCCTGTATAAATAGATGAGAACGAAAAGGTTTGTTATGTTATAGATGGTGTTATGGAAACTGTAGGCTCTGACATTACTAAAGCTTGACCTACACTCTGGATTGTAAGTACAGCTTTTCTTCTGCTGCAGATGTTAACTTGTAAACTATCCATCACTGTAGTGATCCTTTATTACCTGAACAGACCACAATGCTGTAGAAAGAGATTTTATGCCCTATGCATTAAACAACACATTCATTTACTTTTACATCTAGCAAACACGTTTGGTATGTAAAACACGTGTTTATACTGGTTGTTTTGCGTTCATTATTTACATCTGTGTTCAATGTCAGCTAGCAGAATGGTGTCAAACCACTGCCCACATGTGCACACAAACACTCCTAAAAACATTGTTGTGTAGCACTATTTGGACCCAAAATCCACAGATTGCATTTAAGTACATGCTAGCTAAACCAGAAATCTGTCACTCAGTCTGTTACTGTGTTGTAGCTAGTTATCTAGTTTTAATCATTCCCTTTGTGTTTTCCTGTGTCTCTTATCACCCCTGTTTTTGTTGTCTAAAGAGGGCAAAATGCAAGAAAAGAAGGAAAACAAAGAAAAAGTAGTCAGTTACTTTAGTAAAGACGAGCAGAGTGAAAGTGGGTACTTTTTTCCACAGGAAGAGTAAATTCCTGGACATGGTGACAAAGGAACTCTGGGAATGTGTTGATATCACAAATTAGTCATGCATAAGTACAATATCTCCCAGCATGTTTCTCTTTAACTGATTCCAGTTTTGACTAAATTTGTTGTGATTACAACCACATCCTCCTGTTATTCAAAGCAAAAACACTCAGATTTACAACTTTTGGTGGCGATATGATTATATCTTTCCAGAAACTGCAAGACAGGAATGCATTGCTGATGAAGAACAAGGCCTTTTCTCTCCCGCAGAGTGAGTGCCCCCACTGCTCCTCCCTTTGTCTTTGATTCATTTAGTTTTCACCTGTCCTCCCTTGTCCTGTAGTAGATAAGTAAGCCATTGCTCTTCACCCCTCGTCATTCCTCTTCTGTTGTTTTTCTTTCCTGTTTAAAAAAAAGAAAAAGTTAAATTTTAATCTACCTCAGTGGGGGATCTGGTCTGGATTGTGTTTACGTGTGCATGAGAACACGGGTTGAGTGCTCTATTTGCACTAACATGATCATTTTATTTCTTCAGTTTAAGCTTTCTGTCTTCTTTGAGTGCTTGGTATTAGACAGAGGTGTCAACATCTGCAATGTATTGTCACAACTGTAATCAAACTGCAGTTAAACAGTGAAAGATTATAACAGTTTAATGATCCTGTAAATTTTATAGCAGTGACTACATAGATATAAACAAAACATCTGAATACTAAACAAACACGCAATATTTATTTTTAGAGTGGGAAAGCTTCCAGTGTATGACGTATTTCTCCTCCTTTTGATCTTCCTTTTTAGACCCTGTCAAAGAAAACCCACCATCCTCCATTTTCTCTTCTTCTTCCTGCCCGTCCTCTTCGCTTCCAACAATGAACAGAGAAAAAAGAGAAACAGTCGCACCGCTTACTAAAAGCCTCTCTATCTCTGCAGACAGCAGGTAGGCTGGTTATGATCTGGGAAAAGAAAAATATTACCACCGGTATGAAAAAAGCATTAAGAATGAATGAACTGCATTCATTTTGTCTTTTAATTCAATTTGTTTACTTTTAAATGTGACCTATTATGCTTATTTCCAGCTCCATGTTTTTACTCTCATATTCTTTTCGAGATGTTTTCCATGATTTATAGGTTCGTCCATAGTTCATCCACTGTATGAAACAAGCCATCGTAGCTTCCCCTCCCTTTAAGCCAGTTTTCTTCTGATTGGCTGGCCCTGACAAACAGGTCTGAACAACAGGTTGATGGGGTTTCTGTACTCCCAGTCAGAGCTGTCTATCTGAGATGACCACATTGGGGATACTCCCTCATGTTGATGTCACACAGATCCAGGAGTAGAAAAAACATTTGGAAATTAAAAAAAATGTATTCTTCTGTGCCCTACGACAGCTGGGATAGGCTCCAGTGCCCCCCGCGACCCTGAAAAGGATAAACGGAAGCGGATGGATGGACACAATTGAGACTTCCAAAAAGCAGACTCTATTTTAGTATGCCTAAAAATAAATGAAACCTAGATTTTCACACAGGCTCTTCTGACCTGGCTCTCTTTCCCTCAGACGGCTGAGCGACTCAGCAGGTGCGGACCCTGAGTGTGCTGCTCCAACTTGCACTATTAGCTCACTGTCTGATGACGGGACACCAGTCACAACGACTCCCCCAGCCATCGACCTGCCAATCACCACACAAGGTGAGGAAGAACAGAGAGGCTTGGTACATGCATCAGTTGTAATAGTGATCCAGAAATAAGACGCTATTCATCACTTTCATTCATGTAGATACTGTTGATGCTCCTTTACTGGGCGACCTGTCCGCTGACCTGCTGGGACTTGAAGCAGAGTCATGGAGTCTTGCAGTCACTGCCGAATTTTGTAGGCAACACGACAGACACACAATCAAACGCCAGGATGTTATTTATGGTGAGAAAATCCAGCCGGCCTGGAATTAACAATAAATTAACAATACTGTTTTAATATTTTATATAAAAGCACTGTATACTGTACAACCAGCATCTGTAATCATATAGCTGATTATGTTGGATTCTGTGGGCTGAGTGAAAAGCTAACTTTTTTTGCAGTTTCCAAAGAAATGTGTTTCATTATTACTTGTACCACCAGTGTTGTCAACCTTTGTGTGTTAACATATCAAAATCCTGTGAAGCGCAGATGGTTTATTTTCAGCCTGTGAGAAACCTTTGCCAAACTAAACATTGCATCTACAGTTTGAAACATAAACCCTGCCAGATATTTCAGTATCCCTTACCCAGTTTGGCTGTTCTCTTTCAGAGCTGATGCAGACCGAGCTGCACCATATCCAGACCCTAACGGTCATGTCGGAGGTGTTCAGGAGAGGCATGCTGGAGGAGCTGCAGCTGGATTGGGACTGTGTGGCCCGGATTTTCCCCTGTTTGGATCCCCTGCTGGTCTTCCACAGGAACCTCTTCAGAGCTCTGCAGGAACGCAGACAGGCTGAAACCCAAACAGAGAACTCCCAAAATTACATCATCCACAGGATTGGAGATATACTGCTTCAGCAGGTTAGTTGATATTTAGTTATGTAAAATAAATATACTCAGATGGACGTCTGTGCTCAGCATCTAGTCTCTCTCAGTTCTCAGATGAAAATGCTGAGAAGATGAAAAACTTGTATGGAGAGTTCTGCAGTCACCACATCGAAGCTGTCAACGTCTTCAAAGAGCTACAGCAACAGAACAAGAAACTTCAAAACTTTGTCAGGGTAAGCCCCTGAATCCAGATCCACTGTTTTTTTTTTTTTTTCAATTAGTTATATTACAGTTAAATATTTTGAGCAGCTAAAATTCTTTGTCTCTCACAGCAACAGAGCAATAACTCGCTGGTCAGACGAAGAGAGGTCCCAGAATTTATCCTGCTTGTAACTCAGCGCATCACCAAGTACCCAGTGCTGCTGGAGAGGATATTACATTATACCAAGGGTGGGTCTACTCTACTGTGACTTGTGCAAAACTGCAGATATGCAAATGTTAAGTCTGTTGCATATTTGTTGAAAGGAGAAGAACAAATGAAAAGCAAGAGGAAGTTTTAGTGATTGCATAACAAAATGTTGGCCTAAAAGTTTAGCATTTTAAACCACTTCTTAAAAAATTATTGATTTAAAGACCTAAAACGGAAATCTTTTTTAATACATTTTAATGCTGCTTATTTGTCTGTTATCAGTTAAGAGATCGTAACAAAAAGCTGCATTATTGAAAAGCTGTTTTCCAAATTGGATTATTCATATGACCTCTGGCTATTGTTTCTGTTCGTAGAGGGAAGTATAGAACACTCTGACCTGTCAACTGCCCTGGCTCAGATCCGTGATGTTGTTGCAGCAGTGGACCTGACTGTAAATAAATATGAGAAGTTTCAGGAGCTTCAGGAAGTGCTGGCCCGGCTGGAGAACAAAAGCTTTGCCAAGCTTAAGAATGGCAAGGTGTTTCGCAAACAGGACCTGCACAGCAAACATAGGGATCTGCAGCACAAAGGGCTGGTCTACTGGAAAACAGCCACAGGACGTCTGAAAGGTGGATATGAAATCATATCGGGATCTATGATGTGTTGTTTATTTAGGTTTTAGACAATCAAACTATTTGTGTCCACACTTCTCTTTTCAGATACGTTGGCTCTTTTGCTCACTGACATTCTAGTTTTCCTGCAAGAGAAAGATCAGCGCTTCATATTTGCTGCTGTGGTAAATATCAACCCCTCCCCCTGAAAAAAAAGAAATCTTTTAAATCAAAGAAACTAGATTAAACTGTCTGTCCATGTGTCTCTGTCTATTAACCAATCTGGTTCAACCTACAGGACCAGAAGCCTCCAGTAATCCCTCTACAAAAGCTCATCGTCAGAGAAGTTGCCAATGAAGAGAGAGGGATGTTTCTCATCTCTGCATCCTCAGCGGGGCCAGAGATGTATGAAGTTCATACCACCAGCAGAGAGGAGAGGAATGCATGGATGAGACACATTCGACAAGCTGTAGAGAGGTACATGTAAGCACAAGTCAAACCTAGGGTGTTTGTGCAGCTTAGACGCCATGTGTAGGTCCGGTTAATGTGTGTTAACGATTGTCACAAATTACTAGCTGCCCTGAGGAAGAGGAGGAAGATGAGCGAAGTGCTGAGACCGAGGAAGCCAGGCAAGCTGCAGAAATGAGAATTCAGAAGATCACCAAGTTCCAAGGTAAAAAAGGAAAGTGTGTTTGAGACCAGAAGATTACTTTAGAGTTTATTTGTTCATATCACAGAGAGTTTGTGCAGTTATGAAGCATAACAAGACCCATTCCTCGTAATCTTTTCGTTCATTTTGTGTAGAAACGCTGTTGGGTCAAGACCAACGAATCTGCAACAGCCTGGAGGAGAAGTTACAGCTTTATGCTGAGCTTACAGAATTAACCCTCCAGTCACCAGAACCTGTACCACATCGCCACCTGCTGGTAGAATCAGTACCATACACCGACAGTGAGACACCAAGACAGGCCTCTTCACTGCTCACAGCTGCACTCAGAGAAGGTATAAAAGGTCGAGTGTGGCAGCAATTTTTGATTTTGGAGGGGATTCTAAATAAAGAAATGTTCTTGGGAAATAATATTTTAATGTAGCAATATAAGTTTAGTTGATTTCTTATAACGAAAATATTCGTTTTAACAAGTATATTAATTAGTATTACAAACTTGAATAAATTAGCAAATTATAAAAAAGTCTATATATTGCACGCTAATGTAGGAAACAACAAATAAATTGAAATAAAAGTGTTGCAAAACATTAAGTTTTGATCAAAATTTGCCTTTCCTCCAGCTGAAAACCTGATCACCATTCTCCAGGCTCGTGAGGGCATCGCTGTGCAGAGTCAGAGCTCTCCTGTCCGAGGCCCTGAGTGCTGCAGTTATAACAGCCACGGCAGCAGCATTCAGGAGTCTCCGTCTGAGCGTGAGTCACTGGCAGACACTGCAGCATTACATTTTCTGGGATATGTGTCACACTGCAGCTGATGTGTCAGTGTCTACTGCAATGTCTACTGTAATTTCTTGACCACATTGCATATATGCAAGCTGTCACATCTCCTTCCCTTGTCCCTACAGCGGATTATCTGAGCACGCTAAGCATGAGCTCCACCTCTCTTGGATCTGACAGTGAATTAGCCGGGATGGACAATTCGTTGTGGAGCTCCGCTGTTGAGCTGAGAAAAGGAGAGAACAAAGGGACACTGGTGAAGGTTCAACCTCTTTAGTCCCCCCATGAACAGTGTTTGTTGATGGATTAATATACATTACTGTTTCACTGTACTGACCCATTGTTTTCTGTAGGTGGCAGAGAGTGTCCAGAGCCTGACCCAACTTCTATACAGTCTACAGGTGAGAAGAACAAATATTTTACCTAACTGATTGAAAGACTATATGTTTTATGTGATATAAGAATAAAACAGTTCAGCTAAAATAATGTTACATGTTAACTCAGTGAGAAATAAATCTCTTAGGAACTTTTACTGGTTTCTTTTGCTAAATAGTGAATTTGTAATCTGCCATAACTTACATTTTCAGACTCTAAAATAAAGAGGTATTTAAAAGGTTGTAGATAGATATAGATAAGGGATTTCAAAGACTGTGCATCTAATAAAGCCTTAATAGCCTTAATATAGTCCCGATCAAAAGTTTAACACCACTTGAAAAATTGCAGAAATTCATATTTTGCATGGTTGAATCTTAACAAGGTTCCAAGTTGAGCTTGAACGTGCAACAAGAAGAAATGAGAGTGAGACAAAACACTTTTTCGAGCATGCAATTTATTGAAAACGATGCTTAAACTGAAACAGGCTGTTTTACAGCTGATCAAAGTTTTAGGACCACATGACTTTTAAAGGCCAAATTCTGCCAGGTAGTCACACTGTCGTGACGTTTGTTTGCAAAGGCAAAAAAGATTCCCTTTTTGAATGTGGTTGGGTTATTGAACTGCAAAAGCGGGGTCCATTGCTACTGAGGTGGGACGGAGTAAGACAGTCATGTGGAATTTTTTAAATGAGGGTTATGGAACAAAAAAGTCAAGTGGAAGACCCCCCAAAAATTTCACCAGCACTGAGCTGGAGGATCCAATTGGCTGTCCGTCAAGACACTGGACAATCCTTGAAATTAAGCCCATTCCTGGTGCCGACTCCAGCCCCATAACCGTGAGACGGCATCTGAGGTAGAGGCGTGGTCCTACCTCTGTAAAGCTGTAAAGCCTGTTTGAGTTTAAGCGTTCTTTTTAATAAATCGCATGCTCATAAAAATGCTTTGTCTCACACCCATCTCTTGTTTTTGCATGTTTAAGCGCTACTTGGAACCTTGTTAAGATCCAACCATGCAAATATGATTTTTTTGCCATTTTTTAAGTGGTCTTAAACTTTTCATCAGGACTGTATGATGATGCTTATGTTACATTTAGTAACTGGAGTGTGATTAGTTGTCTCCTTATGTTTGCAGGCAGCTGTGACCCTCCAGGACAGCTGCTATGAAGTCCACCAGCTCCTTCTTCAGGAGGGAGAAGGACCTCAGCTCCGAACCCTCGCCTCCCTTCAAAGCAGCCTGGTATCAGTCACATCATACCCACTGAAAGCATTTTCTCAATGTAAAACCTTACACGTTTTGAGGAAGCTGAGATTTTAGAGTTACAGTGGGGCAAAAAAGTATTTAGTCAGCCACCGATTGTGCAAGTTCCCCCACCTAAAATGATGACAGAGGTCAGTAATTTGCACTAGAGATGGCACGATACCACTTTTTTATGTCCGATACCGATACCGATATCATAAATTTGGATATCTGCCGATACCGATATGAATCCGATATAGTGTTTTTTAATCAACAAAACTGTTTTTTAAAATATCTTGCTGCATTTTGCAAGTCTGCAAGTTCATACTCAAGTTTAAAACAACAACTACACTAAAGCTATTCTGTTATACCTGTATACAAAAAAAATATTTCATAGTTCAGCAATACTGATCAATCTAATAAACTTAGACCTACACCATCCTCCCTATTCTGGTATTTTAAAGAGTACTTAGCATAAATATTAAGCAACCTAACTAATAGGGTTCCAACTCCCAGCAACAACAAAAATAAATAAATAAAAAATAGGGAACCACCCCTCACGCTCCACCTCATGATGCTTAATCGACGTAATCAACCTTAATTTGATGCAGTGTGAAAAAAAATGCACAGAAATCAATTATTTTTCAAGAAATATTAAATAGATTCAACATCTTTCTTCAACAAAATTGCAGACTGCACAGATGGTACCTTCCCAAAGGAAAAAGTACTATAGCTTACTAGGGTATATATATTAGACTTAATAGTTACTATATACAGTAATTGACTTCTATTCATTTTACATCAAATTAAAACTTTGGGTGTCAGATAATTATTTATTAAAAGCTAGACATTTTAAATGAGAATAAGAAAGAAAAGTATGTCTTTGTGCCCCCTTTTCCCTGTTAATGCCCTATCGGCCCCCCTGGCTAAACTTTGCTAGATCCGCCCCTGCACAGTTACCAGCCGTCAGCTACATAGAAAAAGATCCTGGTGTAGAAAGTAATATTAAATAAATTCTAACAACAGCTTATCAAGCTTAAACGTGCTGCTGTTGTTCAGCCGCTGGTTTCCTCTTTCTGGTGCAAAATGGACCAAAAACAAACAAGAGAGACGGACTCGCGACAGAAAAGCCGATCAGCTGATCGTTAAGCAGTTTCACGATTGAAGTAGCAGCCGGAGAGCGAGAGGCAGTCGCTCGTTAAGCTTAACGTGGGAATGCTTTACAAACATTCAGAGATGGACTTACACACTTGCTTTACTTCTCTCGGGGATAACTTTGTCGGAGATGAAATGCCAGGTTGCTAGCGAAGCTCCACATGCTATCCAGACCACCGACAGGTCCCGCATGCCACAGCCGCTCTATCACGTGATGCATACTGCTCCGACGTGCTAACGTCGTTCTGAGGCGAGTTACGGCGTGTTGCAAGTTTTGTGAGGTGCTTTCGTGATATTTAATGGATCGGATTACATTTTTTATTTTTCTCCGATATCCGATCCAGTAATTTAGGTCAGTATCGGACCGATACCGATACGTAATATCGGATCGGTCCATCTCTAATTTGCACCAGAGGTACACTTCAACTGTGAGAGACAGAATGTGGAAAAAAAATCCATGAATCCACATGGTAGGATTTGTAAAGAATTTATTCGTAAATCAGGGTGGAAAATAAGTATTTGGTCAATAACAAAAATACAACTCAATACTTTGTAACATAACCTTTGTTGGCAATAACAGAGGTCAAACGTTTACTATAGGTCTTTACCAGGTTTGCACACACAGTAGCTGGTATTTTGGCCCATTCCTCCATGCAGATCTTCTCGAGAGCAGTGATGTTTTGGGGCTGTCGCCGAGCAACATGGACTTTCAACTCCCGCCACAGATTTTCTATGGGGTTGAGGTCTGGAGACTGGCTAGGCCACTCCAGGACTTTCAAATGCTTCTTACGGAGCCACTCCTTTGTTGCCCGGGCGGTGTGTTTTGGATCATTGTCATGTTGGAAGACCCAGCCTCGTTTCATCTTCAAAGTTCTCACTGATGGAAGGAGGTTTTGGCTCAAAATCTCACGATACATGGCCCCATTCATTCTGTCCTTAACACGGATCAGTCGTCCTGTCCCCTTGGCAGAAAAACAGCCCCATAGCATGATGTTTCCACCCCCATGCTTCACAGTAGGTATGGTGTTCTTGGGATGCAACTCAGTATTCTTCTTCCTCCAAACACGACGAGTTGAGTTTATACCAAAAAGTTCTACTTTGGTTTCATCTGACCACATGACATTCTCCCAATCCTCTGCTGTATCATCCATGTGCTCTCTGGCAAACTTCAGACGGGCCTGGACATGCACTGGCTTCAGCAGCGGAACACGTCTGGCACTGCGGGATTTGATTCCCTGCCGTTGTAGTGTGTTACTGATGGTGACCTTTGTTACTTTGGTCCCAGCTCTCTGCAGGTCATTCACCAGGTCCCCCCGTGTGGTTCTGGGATCTTTGCTCACCATTCTCATGATCATTTTGACCCCACGGGATGAGATCTTGCGTGGAGCCCCAGATCCAGGGAGATTATCAGTGGTCTTGTATGTCTCCCATTTTCTGATGATTGCTCCCACAGTTGATTTTTTCACACCAAGCTGCTTGCCTATTGTAGATTCACTCTTCCCAGTCTGGTGCAGGTCTACAATACTTTTCCTGGTGTCCTTCGAAAGCTCTTTGGTCTTGGCCATGGCGGAGTTTGGAGTCTGACTGTTTGAGGCTGTGGACAGGTGTCTTTTATACAGATGATGAGTTCAAACAGGTGCCATTCATACAGGTAACGAGTGGGGGACAGAAAAGCTTCTTACAGAAGACGTTACAGGTCTGTGAGAGCCAGAGATTTTCCTTGTTTGAGGTGACCAAATACTTATTTTCCACCCTAATTTACGAATAAATTCTTTACAAATCCTACCATGTGGATTCATGGATTTTTTTTTCACATTCTGTCTCTCACAGTTGAAGTGTACCTCTGGTGCAAATTACTGACCTCTGTCATCATTTTAAGTGGGGGAACTTGCACAATCGGTGGCTGACTAAATACTTTTTTGCCCCACTGTATGTCAACACATATATTGTTGTCCAGGAGCAGGAGAAGCAGAGGAGTGTTGAGAAGAAAAAAGAGGAAGTGGAAAAGAAGGGTTTAGAGAGGAAGAAAGAAGAGGTGGATGAGGTGCAGAAACTCCAGGTGAAGCTGAAACAAGAGCAACAACGTTGGGACAAAGAATGTCTGGCCAGAGAGAAACAACAGGTTAGCTTCATGCTCGTGTTCTTTAAAAGTGATTTTATGTTTCTCAGTCACTTGTCTTTCTGGTCTCTCTGTCTTTGTTTCATAATAGTTTGGTCTGGCACAAAAAAGCTCGGTTTAGTTATGAGTCTACGCCAATGACTGCAGAAAACAGTCATTGGTCTACGCCCATTTCTTTGATCTTTACCAGGTTATAAATAGATCACATTTAATTAAAGCAAACAAAAGCAAACTGCAGTGCTAGATGAGACACTAGACTCTTGATAAATAAAATACATTTGACATTTTCTATAATTACTTCAAATTTCAGTAACAAAAACCGGAAACATGTCATATACGATCAAAATGTGTGACCTGTGAATTTCTTTTTCAAGATAAGATATTTTTAAACATGTGTTGTAACCTCATTTTCATAGCTGCATGTGCATCTGCCATTTTCTATTATCTTATTCAATTTCCTGTGCTGCTGTTGCCATGGTTATATTTTACTAAGTGCTAATATGGAACAGGTCAAAAAGGCTGTTACCTGCTTTCAAAACCTCAACTTAAAACCCAAGTTGTGGTTAAAGTGCTTAAGTTTCAAATATAGTATTAATCTTTAGACCTAAGCAATGTATGAAGTCTGTTACAACAGTAGAATAATAAGCCTTGCATGCTTACAGAGTGAACAGGAGACTTTGCTGGAGCAGCGGGAGCAGCAGTGTCTTCTGGAAGCTGAGCGGCTGCGCTGTGAGCGTGAGGAGCTGGAGGCCCAGCTGCTGGAGTACCAGCAAAATCTGGACAGACTGAGGGAGGGTCAGAGGAGTGTAGAGAGGGAGAAGGAGAAGATCGAAGCGCAACAGAGACTGCTCCAGAGCTGGAGACATAGCCGCCAGAGCAGCCTGCCTGTTATGATTCCACTGGGTGAATACAAGGTAATTCAGGAAGCGGGAGATGATACAAGAAAGTGCATTAATGCAGGGGATAAAAGTACAGAAAGATTCAAGTAACAAAATAGATAAATACATAAATAAATGAAAACAAAACTAGGAACGATAGAAAAAATAAAGCCAAAAGAATTTGTCACCTCTCCTTCTATTTCATGTCATTTTGATGTCCTAGGGGTCTACCCACAGCCGCTCAGGGAGCCTGGATGGCAACTGTTCAGTGTACAAGAATGAGGCAGCTTTGCTCACCTCACTCCAACAGAACCACCTCCACCAGCCCACCAACAACAACCAGCACCAGCATCCTCTCTCCATGCCAAGAAAAAACCACGAAGACCCCCTGCACAGTTCCACCTATTCGACCAACCTCGGCCTCAGTGCCAGCCTCTACAACAGCCTCAACACCCTGCTGAGCCAGACACACAGCAAACAGCCGCTGGATGGCATGACATACCCGAGCTACGGTAACAGTCATGACTGTCCTCAGGCCCTGAATGACTCCATCCACCCCTTTGGCAGCAGGATCACTACACACTCACAGGAGACCAACACTTGTAAGACTACTTACTATATATAAAGCATGGTAGAAAGTGCATGTCTTTTTAAATGAGTATTGTACATATTGTGCTTTTTCCAGCCCTCATAAACAACATCTTTGTCTTGACAGTTGAAAGTGATTCTTTTGACTTCCTGCAGTGGGTGTCTGGACCCACACAGGAATGTGGACACACACTGAACCCTGATCTGTGGCACTGTATGTGTCTCATTTGACATTGCCTTGCTCTGTAGCTCTATTAAACCTCATGTTCCTGCGAGGTGCTGTGATATTATTAACCCATCCATTTCTCTGCTTATTTCAATCAGAACTCTTGAATTCCTAAGTCTGTGTCTTTAGATACAGAGAAGCTCCGCTGCTGGATGATGCTGTGGCCTTATTAAAAAGCAGAGACCCCAAAACTAAATCTGAGCCCTGGCTAAATGAAACAACTCATGCCTGTCAGATGTGAATGCCAAAAAGCTGAAGGAAAGTGGGGGGAAAAGGACATGCCTAAAAGCTGCTTTTGACACAGTGAATTATAGTATTTTAAATATTGATTCTCACATTTCTCAAAGAACGTTTTGTGTTAGAACTTGATTTCAGATCTTCCTCTGCTCCTTTGTCTTGTGGGGTTCCGCAGGGCTCGATACTTTAGAAAGCAGAAAATTGCTTTCAATTGTTATGCAGATGATACTCAGATTTATGTGCCCCTAAAACAAAAGGATGTCTACTCCATACAACATGCGACCGTGGCTCAGGGGATTGGGAAGCTCATCTGTAACCCGAAGGTTGCTGGTTCGATCCCTCTGCTCTCTCTGTCCTGGTCGTTGTGTCCTCGGGCAAGACACTTTACCCTACCGCCTACTGGTGTTGGCCAGAAGGGCAGATGGCGCGATATGGCAGCCTCGCTTCTGTCATTCTGCCCCAGGGCAGCTGTGGCTACAACTGTAGCTGCCTCCACCAGTCTGGAGTGAATGAATAGTGGAATTGTAAAGCGCTTTGGGTGCCTAGAAAAGCGCTATATAAATGCAATCCATTATTGTCATACAAACAGCTAAGTGCTTTGAGGAATCAAATGAGTAGATGGCGCTAAACTTCCTAAATTTTAACGAGAATAAGACAGAAGTTGTGTTTGGGCCTTGTATCACTGGTCGGCCTTTTCCTATCGACATAAGCCCGCTGGCACAGTACATAAAGCCCGCTGGCACAGCCTGGGGTTTTAGGATGGACAATCAGATCAGTGCACTGGGATAATCCAGCTTCTTTTAGCTGAAACAGCTGGTTAAAATGAAAAACATTCTGTCAAAAGATCACTTTGAAACAGTAATCCATGGCTTCATTATGTTTGTGTCCTCTCTGTCCCCTCTTAAGCTGGTGCAAAATGCCCCAGCACGACTTTTAACTGAAACACGAAGAGAGAGCATATTACTCCTGCTTTATCCTCACTGCACTGGCTGCAGACCCATTTTAGAGTACATTTTAATATATATATATATTTTTTGTTGTTTTTAAGTGCTTAAATGGCCTTCCCCCAGCTGACCTCTCTGAGCTGCTGCACTTGCACTCCCCTTCCCGGTCACTCAGATCAGCTCACCAACTGCTCTTGGATGTCCGAGGACACGGCAGCTGCTCATGGGGGCAAGGCTTTTGTTGTAGCAGATCCCAACTTGTAGAGTTGGGAGCTGGAGTAGATGGGCCTCCTCAATCTGAATATTTAAATCTGCTCTTAGGTTCCCTGACTAACTTGTTTTGCCAAACAAAGCACCTCTTTTGTTGGGCATTTGACCCAGTTTGAGATTTTTATTTGATTTAATTTTGTTTAAATTTTTATTTTATTTTATTTTATTTTATTTTATTTCTACTGTTTTTACTGATGTGTCATGTTGATGTCCTTATTTTGTTTAGTAATTTTTATATACATATATATTTTTCCTTTTTTTTGTATTCTTTAAATTGTATAAATAATACAAAACCACTGACCAAAACTTTGGTGTTTCTAAAGGGCTTTATAAATAAAGTTGGCTTGACTTGACACTTTGTGTTGTTCTTCTTTCAGCAAACTTCAGACCAGTGGTGGACAAACAATCCCCGGATCTGTGGAGGTCAGAGGTCACAGGGCATAGACTTTATGAGGACGGCTTCTCTTCCTCTCACTCTCTTAACCCTCTCCTCCCCCCTCAGGCGTACCTCTCTCTCGAGGGGCAGAATAGGGATGAGGGAGTTGAGGAGAACATTGTTTACCTCTAAAGGTCCATGAGAGAAAAATAAACAATATAGGCCACCAGTTGTATACTGAACAAACAGTAATATGTCTGTTGCTTAAATGTGTGTGTGTGCATATATGTCCATGTAAATATGATGGATTTATGTTCATCTTTTAAAATCGGAGTACAGTATGTGCCTTTATCATTGTATGTTGTGAACTTTAACCATTCTCCTCCTGTGTGATCAAACCATTGTGCCTTTTCACAAACAAGCTCTTTGTAAATCAGCTTTTATATTTGTACTTCTCGTGTTTTCACTTCTACCACAAATCTTTTAAGTATCTGTGCACTTGGTTTGATGACAAAGGTACCTTTGTGCTACAAACCTTTTGACTTCAAATACAAGAAAGTCAGGACAGATTAAAATTGATGTAATTTACGTCTTGAGCACTTAAAATGAAATAAGAATATATGAGAAGCCAATCAACCCCTTTTTTAAACTATATATAGATTATTTCTCCAAGTGATCTTTAATGATATTTATAAGGGATTGTGGGCCTCTACGAGAAATAAAAATAGACCTATATTGTGTATAAATATGAAATACATGTATAGTTTTTCGGAGCGGCTACCTATGCACAATATGTTGAATTGTTTTCTCACTTAAGTGCCAAAAATATATTGCTGTCTGATGCTGTAGTGTCTGTGAAGAGAGGGTGTATTTTTTTCCCCTGTTCCTTGAAATTTCAGATAATTTATTGCTTAAAAATTGCTTCATGCACTGTCAACGTTTATAAGATTTTGTTTGAAAATTTGACTTGTAATCTTCATAATCAGAACTGTGTTATCATATTGTGTGTGTGTATATATATATGTAATATATATGTATATATATATATATATATATATATAAAACTGTTGTGGCAAACATCTGTTTTTGGTGCATTCTTACTTATGTGAAAAACGGCACAGCACCATTGGTTTAACATTTAAACACTCCTCTCTTGACTTCCGATTATACATTACGCAACACTCGCACTTCTACTCATACTAACACTTGCTGCTGACTTATTAGGCTTTCAGTTGGCGTGCTCAGTGAAAAACGGTTCACATGAGAGGATGATAAATGTCAGGAAATCCTTTTTCAGCCTTTTCGGGTTGTATCTGATATTTTCGAACACTGAATGTTGCTTTGACGATGGTAAGTTGGGTTCGTTTATGTTCTTTCTGATCATTTTAAAGTTCTCTCAATATGTCATCTTGATGTGTGCTCAATCACAGGTAAAGAAATTCCGGAAAGTTGATTCTGTTCATTGTCTAAACAGGACCAACATTCTGGGACCCTGAATGTGTAACTTTACATCCTTCTGTTCTGTCATACGCCAGGCTGTTATCTGCCAAAACCAAACATCACTCTGAAAGCTATTAATGACAAGCAGACCCTTGTGGTGAGCTGGTTGGTAAAACACAGCAGTTTTGTGGGTGACATTTATGAGATCGAGCTCAGCCGCACTGAACAGCACACCGTTATTTACACTGTGAGTATTGAGAGGTGTGTTTTCTGTTTTTAATGCTGTTTAAAAGTCATAGAATACAGTCAGAATGTTACATATAAAAGATAATTTGTATTTTTTCTGCCAGGTCATCACAGAGAAAGACAGAATCTTTTTTTTTTCCATTACCACCACATTTAATTGATTCTGTAATCCTGCTTTTAAGACCTACCAGTGTTATTATGAACAATTATTTCCTGTTTTTTAACCTAGAAAAATGTGAGCGTATCACCTGGAGTTTCGGCCAAATACACATGGACATGGATCTCTGATCTGCCTCTGGAGTGTGTTGATCACTCTGTCAGAATGCGATACTATAATCAGTCTGACCAGAGTCCTTGGAGCAACTGGATAACCAACTCTGGTGAGATGTTATGCTGATCATTAAATGTCAGCCTACGTGTTTTACTGATGAGGTTAAAAAGCAGCAGTTGTCGTTTTCTTAGGAATGAAACGTTTCTCAACATCTGTCTCTTTCAACATATATCTTACGCGTACAATGCAAATATGTACATGGTTGGGAAATAAGGCGTTGTCTGCAACACTTTTTTTTTTTTTTTAGTTTACTACCTATAAGGGAAGTAAAGTAAAAAAAAAAAAATGTAATAAAAATTAAACTTTTTAAAAATGTTATAGATTCTGTGGGTCATCAGTCTGGACTCAAGGCAGGGTTGTTGTTTTTTTGTAATAGCCAAGCGAGTCCAACAGCGAGTCTGTTTGGCATTGTCTTGTTGAAATAAGTGAGGCTTTCACTGAAAAAGACATTTCATAGATGCATTTATTACGTATTTATCTTTTAGAATGTTGGTTATCTACAATTAATCAGGCAAAATGTTTACATTTTGCCTACAGGGTTTACATGAGCTATTATATATATTATTTAAACTGCATTTTGTTGCCTTGTACTTGTGACATGTGCAATGACAATAAAGTTGAATTCTATTCTATTCTACTGTATTATACAGCAATTTTTTAATATAATTTCCCGTTTTCAATGACTCAAAAGGAATCGGGCACATTTACTACTGGACACAATTTTAAATATATAGATTTTTGTTAATTCTTGGATGAAAATTATTTTGAGTCAATGACAGCCTGAAGTTTAGAAACCATCACATCACCAAGTGCTGTATGTTCTCCCTCCCACTGTTTACTGCAGTTTGTTGCTTGTTTTTCTGTCTCTGTGACATCCTGTGTCATAAAACTGCTTCTTCCAGCAATCATATCATGTAACACTTACAGTCGTGTCCATGTCATAACATTGCCTTTACCAGGTGTGACAGAATACTTTACTGCGTAAAAACATATTTTTCCTCTTTTCTTTTGTGTTGCTTATCCTTGTGGTCAGACATGTTTGACAGAATACTTTGAGTCAAAAGGTGTTTATTTCTTCTCCTTGGACTCTTTTCTTGGGGGGAGGGGTTGTTAAGTTATGTAAATTCTAATCGATTTCATCTTTCATCTAAACAACCATTCTTCCGTTTCTTGGAATCTGTATAGTCCTCAGGTACGACGTCACTCATGAAGTTAAAAGAAATTGCCCATGCCGTATTGCACTAATCCAACCCGATATCATTAAGGATGGTGAATGAACGACACACTAATGACAAATCAGATGGCCTCTCTCCTCAATAAGCTGGAGGATGCAATGTTCATCATTTCCAAAAAAGAAAACAAAAGTCTGAAAGCTTTGATTGGTCAGACTACAGAACAGTTTGCCACGCAGCCTTAATCCACCTTAATGACCTTGGGTGCAAAGAAAGCAGAGGCATTTCTGAATCCCCTTTGTTTTTTGTGTCTCTGTCAGTGCAACAATACAATTTTTGTTCCCCTTTTAAGAACCCTAGAACATACCAAGGGATTATGCATGAAATTCTGAACAGCTCTTCATCAGACTGCACTGTAACTTTACTTTGTCTTGCAGGATTCAAAGCAAACGATAAGATCCACATTTTCCCCTCCAGCCGTGTGCTGAGGCAGGGCAGCAGTGCCATGTTCTGCTGTATTCCCCCAACAGGGGTGAACGTTAAAAGAATGACCTTCAGGAACGAGGAATACCGTCTTTTGAGCATTGGAGGCGGAGTAAAAGCTATCACTGTAAACAACCTCACTATCCCAAAAGGAATAATTAAGCATTTGTTACTGACCTGCGATGATGCAACAGGCAAAAGTTTTCCTGTCTTGAACTATATCAGTTGTAAGTTTGAATCTTTCTTTTTTTGTATTCTTTATTAATTTAATGCAGAACTTGTACATGTATAACTGTATATGTATATGTGTGTATATTGTAGTTCCACCCCAGAAACCCAGAAACCTCAGCTGTGTAACCTTTGACATGGTATCTGTCAGCTGCACCTGGGATTCACCCAGAAAGCGACTCCTGCATGATCGCAACGTGCAAATTTACACTCTCCACATAGAGTAAGCACATGAAGTACACACCTTATATTGTAACACAATGTAAGGCATAGATGGCAGTGATTTTCATAATATTGGACTGATTCAGTGCTGTGGAAAGGTTTTGAGCCACCAGCCATATTTTTATATTTTGTTTCAAAGGAGCGACACTTATTGAGAAATTTTGAGGTTTTCTGAATGTCTTATAAGGTTTTTCTGGCATATATGAGCATGTCGTGCAGTGTGTTCCCAACAAATTTGAGGAAACTGGAAAACTGGAGTACAAAAAAAGAAACAGCAGCCCCCCACCCCCACCCCCCCAAACCAAAGTATCTACAGCAGATAGCTCAAAGTCACGTCTCCCTGAAAGATGAATCATGGGAAAATTCATCAGTACAAATTTCATAGGACACAAAAGATTTATTAAGCCTAATATAAAGTAATCAAACCATAAATATTATTTCACAAAAGTGTAAGCTGATGTGCTGGATGTGTTTGACGTCTTTTCCAATTCTATTGTTTATTAAAAACACAGAAACTCAGACAAGGCTCCCTTCACCTGTGAGCAGTCATCATGTACTTTTCCAGCTGTGCCACACCTGCAAAATTATAACATCAGTGTGTGGGTGAAGGACAAGCTAGGAGAGGAGATGGAACGTTATAGCTTCAACATCTCTGACAGAGGTCAGGGGTCATCTTTGTGTATACAACATATTCTCAGTTATGTTTTTGAAGGCATAAAGACACGTACATGTCAATTTAAACTGCTCTGTGGTTGATGCTTTCACAATTTACCTACACTGTGTAGTGAAATCAGCGTCAGTGTTGTTTTTGTACTGTTTGAATGTTTACTGCACAACCAGAAAATACACTGATATAAGATACAGTGGGGCAAAAAAAGTATTTAGTCAGCCACCGATTGTGCAAGTTCCCCCACTTAAAATGATGACAGAGGTCAGTAATTTGCACCAGAGGTACACTTCAACTGTGAGAGACAGAATGTGAAAAAAAAAATCCATGAATCCACATGGTAGGATTTGTAAAGAATTTATTCGTAAATCAGGGTGGAAAATAAGTATTTGGTCACCTCAAACAAGGAAAATCTCTGGCTCTCACAGACCTGTAACGTCTTCTGTAAGAAGCTTTTCTGTCCCCCACTCGTTACCTGTATGAATGGCACCTGTTTGAACTCATCATCTGTATAAAAGACACCTGTCCACAGCCTCAAACAGTCAGACTCCAAACTCCGCCATGGCCAAGACCAAAGAGCTTTCGAAGGACACCAGGAAAAGTATTGTAGACCTGCACCAGACTGGGAAGAGTGAATCTACAATAGGCAAGCAGCTTGGTGTGAAAAAATCAACTGTGGGAGCAATCATCAGAAAATGGAAGACATACAAGACCACTGATAATCTCCCTCGATCTGGGGCTCCACGCAAGATCTCATCCCGTGGGGTCAAAATGATCATGAGAACGGTGAGCAAAGATCCCAGAACCACACGGGGGGACCTGGTGAATGACCTGCAGAGAGCTGGGACCAAAGTAACAAAGGTCACCATCAGTAACACACTACAACGGCAGGGAATCAAATCCCGCAGTGCCAGACGTGTTCCGCTGCTGAAGCCAGTGCATGTCCAGGCCCGTCTGAAGTTTGCCAGAGAGCACATGGATGATACAGCAGAGGATTGGGAGAATGTCATGTGGTCAGATGAAACCAAAGTAGAACTTTTTGGTATAAACTCAACTCGTCGTGTTTGGAGGAAGAAGAATACTGAGTTGCATCCCAAGAACACCATACCTACTGTGAAGCATGGGGGTGGAAACATCATGCTATGGGTCTGTTTTTCTGCCAAGGGGACAGGACGACTGATCCGTGTTAAGGACAGAATGAATGGGGCCATGTATCGTGAGATTTTGAGCCAAAACCTCCTTCCATCAGTGAGAACTTTGAAGATGAAACGAGGCTGGGTCTTCCAACATGACAATGATCCAAAACACACCGCCCGGGCAACAAAGGAGTGGCTCCGTAAGAAGCATTTGAAAGTCCTGGAGTGGCCTAGCCAGTCTCCAGACCTCAACCCCATAGAAAATCTGTGGCGGGAGTTGAAAGTCCGTGTTGCTCGGCGACAGCCCCAAAACATCACTGCTCTCGAGAAGATCTGCATGGAGGAATGGGCCAAAATACCAGCTACTGTGTGTGCAAACCTGGTAAAGACCTATAGTAAACGTTTGACCTCTGTTATTGCCAACAAAGGTTATGTTACAAAGTATTGAGTTGTATTTTTGTTATTGACCAAATACTTATTTTCCACCCTGATTTACAAATACATTCTTTACAAATCCTACCATGTGGATTCATGGATTTTTTTTTTCCACATTCTGTCTCTCACAGTTGAAGTGTACCTCTGATGCAAATTACTGACCTCTGTCGTCATTTTAGGTGGGGGAACTTGCACAATCGGTGGCTGACTAAATACTTTTTTGCCCCACTGTACATGGTTCGTGTGTGTGTTGCCATTAGTGTTTCCTGTTGTGAAGTCGCTGAGAGTGAACCGCGGGGTGACAGACGCCACAGTGTCCTGGAGCATGCAGGAAAGCTTGACTCGTATGAACCTTATCTGTCAGGTTGCTACAGTCCCACTCGGCACCGTGGAGGTGAATTCATTTAAGTTAACAATAATAATCATCAAACTGTTGAGTGTAGATTTGACATTTTAGTGCATGTTTTTTTCCCCATTTACTTCTGTAACAGCTGAGGTGCAACAACATTATGAGCAGTTTCTGCGACACAAAACTGGAGCACCTGGTTCCCAACACGAAGTACAATGTCAGAGTACGCTGCACTGTCAATGGACGACTGTGGGGAGAAGGGGCAGAAGAAACCTTCATAACAGGTAAATATAAATATAATTAGAAAAAATGTTGTTTTACAAATATCATATCGTGTTCAAGTCCAGATTTAATAAAGTGTGAGAAAGACTAAAATTATTGAAGGGCAAAAATTAATTTTCAGTGTTTAGCTTTTATCTGCAAAATGATGCTGCATGAAGGAGCAATTATTGCATACAAACATATTTTTCTTTTCTCTTGTGTTGCTTATCCTTGTGATGGGTTTGTTCATTTGAAAAGAGACTTAAATGCAACATTTGTGTTTGCAGTTGTTTTTCTTAACATGATCTTCACATGAAAAGTCATCAGTGCACAACGATTTATTAAGCCAGTTATAGAGTAATCAAACTACAAGTATTACTTCACAAAAGAGCAAGCTGACACTTTGCTGGATGTGTTTGAGGTCTCTTCCAATTCTCTTGTTTGTTAAAATTACAAATACTTGAAAATATCAGTAAAGTAAAAAGCAAGAGCTTAGCAACAAACTCCCAAAGAACTTTCATTCTTTCATTTTCTTTCATTCCCCATGTACTATCAGGCTTTGATACAACACTTTTCTTTTCTTACTGACCACTCAAAGCCACATTTCACCATATATTTTAATCTACATGCTGTAAGTACTTTATCTACTGTGGCCAATTTAGAATCACCAACTAACCTAACAAGTCTTGGTCTTGGCTTGCTTTGGTACATACAACAAACAAACAAAGTGCTCTAGTTCAATGATCTGCTGCCTGTTATGCTCTAAACAAGTCATTTTCCTCAGATCCACTGGTGTCCTTGGATTTATGGAGAAGAATACAGCCGCTGTCTAACTCGCGCACTCGTCAAGTTACTCTGATGTGGAAGCCAGTAAGTCATTTTTCTGTGCCCTTTAAGCACAAATACTTGGTGGAATAGTACTCTGGTTTTAGAGAATATACAGTATGTCACCGTTACCTTGAACATCCTTCACCCTTAATTACTAATTTATTCTCAGCGTATTGCTGGCACAGCAGCCACAATAAACATACAAGAGTACACGGTTCAGTGGTCACAGGAAGGCCAAACAGAGTCGAAGAACAGCAGCGTGGGCCAGGCAGTGGTGTCCATTGGCCCAGGAAAGTGTGACTTCACTGTCCAGGCTGTCCTCCCCTCTGGCACCTCCATCCCCGCCAACATCACCATCCCACCAGCAGAGCACAAAGGTGAACAGCTTCTCTACACCCAGAGTCTCTTAAATTTAAATGCTTACTTAGACATTTAACTGTTTTTTTTTCCTTTGATAAAACAAAGGGTTACAAAAGGGTTAAAAGGGACTTTTTAAAAAACGTTTAAGACTGATTATAACAATTTCAAGTAGTCCAGCCTAGAAATGTAAATGTATTAACAACAAATATCTCTGTTGTTTGTTTCCTTGAATTAAAAAATGAAAAAAGTGAAACAACGAGTGTCACTAGAGATTAATAACAAGTATGATTCAATGCAGAGAGGTCTATTAACACATAGTGAGTGAGGAAGAAACACCCAGTGCATCATGGGAATCCCCCAGCAGTGTACGCCTATTGCAGCATAACTAAGGGAGGATTCAGGGTCATCTGGTCCAGCCCTAACTATATGCTTTAGCAAAAAGGAAAGTTTTAAGCCTAATCTTGAAAGTAGAGATAGTGTCTGTCTCCTGAATCCAAACTGGAAGCTGGTTCCACAGAAGAGGGGCCTGAAAACTGAAGGCTCTCCCTCCCATTCTACTTTTAAATACTCTAGGAACAACAAGTAGGCCTGCAGTGCGAGAGCGAAGTGCTCTTATAGGGTGATAATGGTACTACAAGGTCATTAAGATAAGATGGGGCCAGATTATTTAAGACCTTGTATGTGAGGAGCAGAAGAATTCAATTCTGGATTTAACAGGGAGCCAATGAAGGGAAGCCAAAACAGGAGAAATATGCTCTCTCTTTCTAGTAACCTGTTAGTACTCTTGCTGCAGCATTTTGGATTAACTTAAGGCTTTTTAGGGAGTTTTTAGGACATCCTGATAATAATGAATTACTGTAGTCCAGCCTAGAAATAATAAGTGCATGAACTAGTTTTTCAGCATCACTCTGAGACAGGATGCTCTAATTTTGGCGCTATTGCACAAATGGAAGAAAGCAGTCATACAGTTGTTTAATGTGCACATTGAAGAACATATCCTGGTCAAAGACAACTCCAAAATTCCTCACAGTGTTACTGCCATCAAGAGTAAGCATCTGGTTAGATACTGCATTTCTAAGATTTTTATGGCAGAGTACAATAACTCAAGTTTTATTAGAATTTAGAAGCAGAAAAACACTTTGCATTTTCAAATCTACTCAGCCAGGGTCTAAAGTCCTGAGTTATTTTGCTTTGTTTTGGACTTTTCCCCCAGAAAATCTCCCAGTACAGAAGCGTTTAGACAGTACCAGCGAGGGTGGTTTCAATCTGACATGGGAAGATCAGAGCACTGCCACCTGTGGCTATGTTGTGGAGTGGTGCGTGCTGGGAAATGCAGTGCCTTGCACTCTGCAGTGGAAAGTGCCAGAGGGAAATAATGCATTGTTATTACATGCTAGTAAGTTTTATTGTTGTTTTCATTCAGCAATTAATGTAAATACATTTACTCTTGTTTAGCATTCACTGTCATATTTTTATTTTTAGGTGAATTCCAAGCAGGTTACAGGTATACATTTTATATTTATGGATGCACGGACAATGGATATGGACTACTGGAGATACAGACTGGTTACTCACAGGAATTCAGTGAGTTTTGTTATTGCATGTGTGTGTGTGTGTGTGTGTGTTGTATTCATTTATTATGTATAGAAGAGACATTTGAGGCTGAGCGTATTCTAATGTCATAATTCTTCTTACAAAGTGCAGTTAAGATTGACTCTCATGTGATTATACTCTTTGTCTGTTCTGGTAGGTTCCCAAGTTTGTCAGAAATACCATAATTTTTTTTTAATTAATTTTTGACTCTGCATAGCACCAAAGTAGATTTTAAAATTAAATATATGATTGAAGTGCAGACCTTCAGCTTTAATTAAAGGGGTTTAACAAAAGTATTTAGTATATACCTCAAGTATTCAACCTGAATTATACAATGTTCCCTGTTTTCTGAAACTGAAAAACAAACAGTTCCAGGGCCATGAGGCCTGTTTCCTCATTATTCCACGACAAATTAAGTAGATAAAAGATGTGGAGTTTAAACAGAACCAGTTTTTCTTGACTTGTAGGTTTTCTGACAATCTCGGCTGCTTCAATTGCTTATTGTGATCCAAGAATGATACCATGATATTGAGACTGGGACATCATGTCATCTTTAGCTTTTTACCTTGTTCTTCTTTTAAGTCTCTGGTCTCTAGCACAGAATAGGATGGTGAGAAAACTTCTATCATAGTTTGGATCTGGAGTGTGCAGTTGAAAGTAAACGTTTTTATACACTGTAAAAAAAATATTTTTTTTAAACTGTAAAAAAACAAAACATGAAACTTTTTTTTTAACAGAGGTTGCTTTTAATGGTAAAATTCAATGTGTTTACAAAACACAGAAAAAAGCAATAATCCTTAAAAAATTAATACAGAGTAGTCCTTTATTTTAAAATGGTACATTGTACTGTACGTTTACCATTTTTACAGAGTAGTAGTTAAAATTTTGACACAGGATATCCTATCTTTGACTAATAGGGGCACCCTGTAAACAAGATAGTCTTTCCTGTTTTGCAGTTCTGATATGCAGAGTGGAGTAATTACTGTGATGCAATCATCTGAAGAGCTACATGTTTAAATAACAAAATACCATATTAGTATAGGTATTTTATAGAAGTTGAGGTTTTGAACTCCGGGGAAACTTTGTTTTGAGAAACTGCATTGTTGCTTTGACACCAGCTAAGCTGCAAATGTTTTAATTAGTTCGGCCTTCCTTCCTCATTACTATCTCCTGTTTCTCAGATTCTGTTCAGCGCCCAAGTCTGGTTGAACCTGTTCAGAGTACTTCCTCTTCTGTGACACTGGAGTGGCATTACAATGAAGATGATCCAGCTCAGCCAGCATTCATCATGGGGTACCTGGTTACAGTGCAGGAAGTAGGATCTGTTTTGCTGCCAGGTCAGGTTGCGAGAGAGTGTGGAGGAATAAACCAGCAATGTTGATCTTCTTCATCTTAATCTCAGTCTGTGGACGTGTTCTAATTATTTACATGATTGAATTTATTTCATATTTCTGGGCAGTGTCAGATAAACCTGATTTGCGTTAAACTTAGTCAGGATGGTGCCCAGCACAATTATTTAATCTGTGTATCATCCTGTGTACATCTAGATGGGTCCAATGTCTCAGTTGCAGAGCCCCATGTGAAGTTTGTGACCATAGAGAGTCTGAAGGAGAACACAGAGTATACTTGCTCTGTGAGTGCTCTCACTAAAGAGGGGCCTGGGCTACCAGCCAGCATTACCTTCAGAACCAAAAGTAACTGTGAGTTTTAAAACACGCAGGGGGATCCCAGAGATACCGCTACTGAACTGTATTCTTTCCTGGGAGAACCTTTGATAGAAGATGTCAACTTCCAGTGCATGAAGTAATTAATTTCAACTTCTTTTTCCTCCTGTAGACTCTTCTCTCATAATCAAGGTACTGACTCCCATCTTTTTACTCATGGGCTTCACTGTTCTCCTGTGGTCCCAAGTGAAAATGTGAGTAAGGTCATCTTTCAATAGAGACCTAAAGATAGAATCCTGAAGATGATGATATAAACCATTTTGAACTCTTTAAAAAAAGAAACTATCTGTTTCAGTGTGAGGAGCAGGCTGAAGGAGATATTTATTTACCCTGTGGATATGAACATTAAAACTCCAGAGTTCGAAAGCTTCCTGCATGAGGTATGAGCTAATCACTGAGAGAGCAAAAAAAAAAAAAAAAAAAAATGCACAAAGAGGAAATATCCAGCCTAGGAAGGAATGATATCTATTTCTGACACAAGATTCTAGCTGCTCAGCAGTCCTAGGTCTTTGTCATATTTTTGTTTCATCATAAACCAAATGTTTTTCCACTGATGGACTGCAGGCAAGCCAGTTCAGCCAGCTGATTCTCCCACTACAAAGCCATGTTGTTATAATGACTGCAGTATGCAGTTTAGCATTGTCTTGCTGAAATATGTAAGGCCTCCTCTGAGAAAGATGTCTGAATGGGTGACAGTGTTGCACCAAAACGTGTAGATCAATTGCATAGACACCTATTCCCCCCTAATACCATCAGAGATGCAGGGTTACGAACTGAGTGCAGATAACAAACCGAACGGTCCTTCTCCTCTTTAGGTCCACAGAAGACGACAGCATTTCTGTGTTGTCTTCACGTTTGGCTTGTTCTTTGCATGGTAGAACTGTAACCTGTCAAAGATTTCTGGAAGTCTTCCAGTGCCCTTGCAGTGATTTGCAGGAATGAATCATGCCTGTTTTAAGTCAATTTCACCTGAGGGCCCAAAATTTAAAGCCATCCAATAAGATAATAATCAAAGTTTTCATTAGTTGTCCAAACATTATAAACAGATTGGTGAATCTCTGCCTATCTTTACTTCTGAGAAACACTGCCTCTCTCAGATGCTTTGAGACATGCTGCTACCATCAGTCTAAACCTTTGATTCCCCGCCCCCGCCTAACTAGGTTTGTGTTTATATTTGGATTTGTGCCTGTCACTTAAGTTATCATATCTTCTTTGCACAGACTGATCAGTGGCTGCAGTCTCAGAAGCCAGAGGAGTGCATCAGCTGTGACATCCAGATTTTGAATGGCAGACCCTCTCTAAATGAAATAACCGCACTGAGAGATTCTGAGCTTATGAATGAACCATGCTCTCCTAGTTTGCAGTCCTCGCTTTCATCTTCATCACCTTCTTGCATGCTGCTCGAAGCAAATTACTGTCCACAGTTAGCTACTCTGCCCTGGGACAGACCAGCCTCTCAGCAAGTCACAAGCCTGATGAACAGGAGTTACTTATACACTTTGAAGGAGGGTTACTCTGAACCACCTAACGTTGTATTCAGTGAAACCAAATCAAGCTTTGAAGCTTCTGACTGCCCCCTTGAATCATGCGGTGTCATATATGGTTATATCGCCAATGATTCTTTATAAATACTGAGTCAAGTCTGACTCAGTATTTCTTCCTGCCCCATACCGTAAATACATAATTTGTTTATTAGACATATTGTGAATCAGCTATCCTGTATTCATGCTAAACTGTAAATTGCAGAAGTGGTTTTGTTTAAAAATGATATTATATGGGTGTTATCATAACAAAGAATTAGTAGTGCACAAAACTCAAATCAGATTGTCTAAAGTTTGATGTGAGAAGAGAAACAAAAACTCAGGATTTTGCTCAACTGTGAAGGAACTGGAGATGTTATCTACAGGATGTAAGTGCTGCAACAGATAAGGTAGATGAGCAGGCTTAGATGTTTGCATATTTTCTGAGCATGACTTTTTAACATAGCTTGTGATGCAGAAGGTGCTGATAGTGGTGTAGTTGTTAATGGGATGTAGGTATAATGCTTGAAGTGCCGTGCTATATGAATCCATAGTTAAAAACGCGACTCGTGTAGCATTGCTATTAGCTCATTTGGTTCAGCAGGTGACTCATGTGTCCTTTGAAATGAAAACATGAATAAAGTGCTTTTCTATATAAATGTAAGAACATTATTAGAGGTATTAGTTTAGGAATTTTTAACACTGCCATCTTTTCGCCTTTTCTCCATATCCTTTTAGACATCCCAGCCCTGTCTGATTCTGTGGCATGCATGCTCACATTCACACTAGATTAACTTGGCTCAACTTGTTTTCTTTTCAGAATCCTATTAAATGGCTTTCTTTTTATTTTCAAGCATTATTAAAATATCCGTTTTCTTTCTTTTGTCATGAAGGTTGAATTTAAAAAAAAAGGAAAATTAGAGGAAATGTTTAGTCATCATTTCTCTGGAATTTCTCGATCAGTGACTCATAATTGGAATTTTACACTTCAGCTCAGGTCTACTTGTTGTAACAGGTTGTTCAGCAAATTCTCACCTAAGTTTACATGCATTGTGTTCTATACAGTTATTATGCAGTTAGCACACCGGGTACAGCTCATAATCTAATTTAATACAAAGTAGATTCAGGTTGTGTTCTATCGTCTTGCACATTTACATTTTACAGTTGAAATTAGTGGGGTTTTTTTTTTAGCTCAGTTATTTCTAAGCCTTCTAGGAAACTGAGTGAAGTCTATAGCATTTCAGACTCCAGTTATGATTCTATTTTCACACCTTTTGATAACATGTTGATTTATAAACTGTTACAATTTGTTTTTGACCAATAGTTGAAAGTACTAAGTATTTGTACTCATATTAGTTTTAGTAACTAACACAAAGTTGCAAAAATGCCCTTCTGACAGGTTGTTCAAATAATACCTTGTATAAGGCAGAACTCACACATTCACCAAATACTTTTCATAAAAAGTAAAACATGACAATTAGGACATCTTAATTAAATCAAGTCCTATCCTTGTATATTCACTGTTTCTGCTGTTAATCAAACCACACATCTGCCTTTTTTCCATGCCTTTAAATCAAATGCAATCAAGCCATGACTGGTTTGGATAATTCAAATGTGGAGTATCATATATATTCCTATTTAAAATCAAAAGTTTCAGTATCTCTACTGAAATCTATTCAAGCTTCCTCCACCTGACACTTCTCCCCCACATTCGCTCGTTATGAAGAGCCAAGCGTCAAAAATGGTTAAAATGAGTCACATCTGAGTTGATATGACAGAAATAACTGCTCAGACTTAAGAAAATGTGGTTCATCAAAGACATGCAGTATAGCATATGTATATGTATGTGTATAGCATAGAAAAGACCAGAAATACTTTTTCTCCTCCTTTGCTTCTTTCACATAGATTTAAATTGAGTCACACAGGACTACATGACTGGTAAATCAGAATAGATTCCTCATTACAGTCACATGAGCACTTAAGCTGTCGATTGCTTTTTTCCATTAACATTTCTGCATGAATTCTGGAGAAAAAAAGACCAAAAGAAACAAAAACAGGTGCTGTACAGCCTGAGAGATATTGAAACTATTGACTCAGAACTTTACTCAGCCCATATTATAAACACCTAAAATAAACAAAGAAAGTAGTTGATTAGATTCACCAAACAGTCGCATCCACTAAATGTAAAAAATACTTTTATTATAGACTCATACAGTAGTTACAAAATCCTGAGGAGCAATTGCGCACATAAGCTTGTCTGAGGCACCACTAGGTGACAGAACAGGATAAAATGGTGAATGCTACTCTGATCTGATAATCAAATCCAAAATATTATAAAGAAATGCTAAAACGAAATAAGGACACATGCTTAAAATATAAAGATCCATTTGGTACAGTTGAGAAATAAAAAGCTTAAATAGCTACATATACTAAAAAAAAAAAGAAATACTATATTCTCTCTGTCTTAGAGTCATTTACATGCAGCTCAATAGTCACTGGAGCGAGTTGTAGCCTCCCTCAGTAGTGCATAATTCACAGAAAACAGAAAAAGCAGACTGACCTGCCAAAACAGTGTTTAACGTCACCATGACTCTTTAAGTAAACAGAAGCCACCAGCAGACCGTAAAGCTGAGGAGGCACATGTGGCTCATCCATTTAGTTTAGCCAATGTCCATGAAATTTAAAATCCAAGATAACAGAACAGCTGCCAGATATCGTCCATGTCTTCACATAGAAGCTCTCTGATGTACTCTTACCCTCAACTTGTTGTGTTTTCTGGAGAGAAAAAAAACGAGACAACCAACACAAATGAGTGTGTTTGCATGCAATAAAGCAGTGAAATGGAATAGGTGCTTATCAAGAAATGGGGCACAATTTGTGTTTTTGTGACGAGCTCAGATACAAAGTTCAGACGTGTGACCCCCTAAAAGCAGGTGAACAAACTGCTGTTTGCTCAACTACAGTGTCAACAAGATCCAACAGAAGCTTCGGCAAAATCAAGTTTCAACTTGCACCCGTTCCTTACCGTTGTGGCGGTGACACCATACACTTCCACAGAATAGCATACAGTCCAAGCAAAAAGGCGATGAACAATGCGGCTGCAATGGAACCTAAAAAGCACAAAAACATTCATGTTTTACAAATTCATTCATATCATGCATTAGCACTTAAATCTCTAAGGGAAGCGTCGTACGATATGCTGCTTCTGTAATATCTGACAAGCATGCATAATTTGTTTACATGCTTTTATTACTGAATTCATCTGTTCTTAAACAGATAATAAAAACTGTTATATGGCTCTATATGCTCATATACACACTCCTCATTTCCCTATCTATTTGCTTAATAGTATTAAAAGAAAGATTCACTCTGCAAGAAAAAACAAGACGAATCCTGTTTAGCACTTCGTGCATTTCTTTTGCCACTTCTTAGACCTCTAATCTCTTATGATACAAAGACAATATAAAGTGCAGTTATAAATTCTGGGACTCCACCCACAAAACCTGAACAGCGATGCTGTAATTCCTTATCTGACTCACGATCCATCACAATTCACAGGTTACTGCAGTGTGTAAAGTACACAGAGAACTTGATGAGTTTTCTTGTCATTGGTTGGCTCTACTTCACAATGAGTGTGAATAAGAGAAGGACCCTCGCAAACAATCATATCAATTTAGGAATATTATGATTACAGAGACGCACTTAACACATCAACATGTCGCAGCATTGACCATATGACCAGATCCTAATAGAATGGTGACAGGAAAGTCACCAAAAAAAAAAGAAAAAAAAAAAAAAGGTGTGAAATGACAAATATAAACTTGACCTTGAGGACAGTTTGGGTGAAAACCCTTTAGCTGGTCGGTGTGTGTAGGTTTTACAAAAATCTTAAAAATACTCTAGAAGTGCCGATTCTTGTAAACTGTAAACAGATGGATGAAAATACCTTACCATAGCATGGTGTTAAAAAAATAATATAAAAATCCTTTAGTTAAATTTGCCCCCTCCCCTTCATGAGCATCTTTCTTTTCTGCATCTCAGTGCACAGCTTTTCCTCCAGTGTGTCAAATTGGTAGCGTGTTGACTTGCATTTTTGTTTCAGGGAAGCGGCCTGCCTGCAGACCAGACCTTTTATCACTTTAAAATATTTAGTGCATCATGAAACAAACAGTTTGAAAAGAAGAACCAGAACTGCTGAGCAGCTAGAATCCTACATCAGACAACAGAAGGAAAGTCCTCTCACAAAAGTCCAGCAGCTGGTCTCCTCTGTTCCCAGATGTTTACAGAGCGCTGTTTTAAAAAAAAAAAAAAAAAAACAAAAAAAAAAAAAACCCCAAAAAACCCCCAAAAAAACCAAAGAAACCACATCTCAACTTTTTTGAGATGTGTTGCTACCACCAAAGTCAAAATTCCATTTTGTTTTTACATCGCATCTCAACTTTTTGGATTTGGAGTTGTTGTGTTAATGGATAACACAACAAGAGGATGCTTCAGGTCATGCATTTATCCTGATACGCT
Organism: Maylandia zebra; assembly: GCF_041146795.1. Classification (NCBI taxonomy): domain Eukaryota; kingdom Metazoa; phylum Chordata; class Actinopteri; order Cichliformes; family Cichlidae; genus Maylandia; species Maylandia zebra. The sequence goes on from NC_135178.1 coordinate 28,783,144, forward strand.
AAGAAACCTGAAGTCATCATCTTAAAACTGCTATTTGTCTCTCCGGGCTGTAGCTACAGAATCAGCTCTCATTACCAGGGTTGATCCTTTGCCACATAAGTTGATGTTTGCTCTGTGCACAATGGGCCTTCCAGGCAGCGATGTTTAAAAAACAAACAAACAAACAAAAAAAACCCCTCCAGATACACAAGGAAATGACTGAAGGAGAGAGACATCAAATTTACATCAGGTAGGTTTTTTATTTTTATGACCACTGTCCCTAAAATGTATGACTGCACCTAATAATAATGATGGGATTTCATTCGACTTTCAAGTTCTGGGTGTTTGATCCTCTTCACTTACACTTATCTCAAACATCAGATAAAAAGTGTACCACAAACTTTGCTTACAGAAGCGCAGTTTACTTAAGATGTGCTATATGCTCTTTTTTTTTAGCCCTCTAAAGTTTTGAACTTTAAAACAACTTTTAAGTTTGAATTCTCTGGTCAAGCATACGCATACTTCAACGGCGAAACACGTCCGGTCACACCGACAGGAGCTCCATGAGCAAACAGCAACATGACAACAAGAGCAATCTAAAGTCACAGGGGTGCAAAGCTTATTTAGCACAAGGGTCCGAAGATAAGAGAAAAATCTGCCTCCGTGTCTCAACAAAACCATGCAGGATATCAAAAAGGTCATATACAAACACAAACTCACACACAGCACAACAGCAAAGCATCATATTTGTGTTTATGGCTCATTCAATAAATATAGCCCTAAACAATTTGACCAAAGTCAGACAGTATTTTGCAGTCACACTCCTAAAATAACTGTAAAGTGTTTCTAAGGTGTTTTCAAGCTTGGCTGACTGTTGGTTGTGTAACTTGATTCGGTTTATTTTCAGTCTCGACTCTCTGGGAGAAACAGGCATTTTTGTTAGTTGTTGACTGAAGGTGGTCCATTTCACGTTTTCTCTCTCTCTTTGCAACAGGCCCTACATGGTGTAGAAAAACTTAATTTTAGACAAAAATTATGCTCACCTGGGATCATTCCATTAGTAAAAGTAGGAGAGTCCTTTGAGTTGGGATGAGTGGCAGCTGCAGTAGAAACTTTACAAGGAAGAAAACAGAAATACATGAATCCACAGCTAAAAAAAAAGTCTATTTAAGATATATACTTGCCTGCGTAACAAATGTAAAAATATGACACAGTATTTTAAATTTTTACTTAAAAGTTCCATGTGAGTGTAAAGGACATAAACAACATTGAATTAACACTGAATAAATAACATAATTGTGAAATACTCTGATCGGGATTCAACAATTTTATTCCCAAGCAGCTTTTGCTGTGATGCTGGTGAAACTGTGTCAGTTAAAGATTCAAATCTACACAGTGCTCACACTGCTGCAATACACATGCTTCCTTCTCAGTGAGCACACTTTTTTACTACATGAACAGTTCCAGAAGCAGTTGGTTGATCCTCACTGTCTCCATTAAAATCAGAAACACCCCTTTCGTGTAATCCATACCCACAGTTGTTGCATAACACAGTAAATAATTTGCATTTTTGTGCAAGTTATTGCTATGCGTTCGTGTTGAGCAGAGACTATTGGGCGTCACTGAAACTGTGCCATGTTGTTTTTTTGCTCCCTATAAATAGAATGGACTGAATGGAATTCACCTGAAGTGAATTTATTGGATTCTTTCATCGAGTTTCAGGTAGTTAAGGCACTTTTTGGTGGAGTTACTATCCACGCATAATACCGTGCCTAAAATGAAAACACTACAAAATATTGCAGCATCTCTTTCATTCTGTTATCTTGGGACTCTTCTGGTGAACTTACGATTCCAACCCAAGAGGAAGAAGACAGGTATGAGAAAACCTCAAGGAAGAGATAAGACCTACCATTGCTCTGCTGCACCGCATGTGACAACTGCTCCCCGAGATCTCGGTCGACCATCTGAAAGTGCAAGCAAAACATTCGGGTTTGAACACAAGAGTGCTGCCTACACACACACACTTTTAACTCGCCTTCTTTGTTAAAAACGTGTACATCTAACGTGTGTTACAGCAGATGTAGGAACTTGCTGCAGGAAGTTAAGGTGAAAAATCGGAGCGTTTGGGGGGCATCGACAGGCACAAAGGTAAGAGAATGTCCAAGAAAATGTAAAACGTGTGCGCCAGAGCAACGCTTGAGCGTGTGAATCTACTTACAGCCAAACAGAACAGGAACAGGTTACGCTCCCAGTAAAAACAATCAAACAAGCCCGCTTATAAACACGTAAATCAGTACCGTGTAACCGTCGTCAGACAGATCCCGACAGACTTGTTTTTGGTACATTGTCGCTCACAAAACACACAAAAAGCGCTTCCTTCTCACCTTTGAACTATTTCCGTTATTGGTTAGAGCGCTGCTTTTGTTTTTCATCTCCGTCCACATTTTCAGGGCTGTGCGGCCAGACTTCATCAACTCATGCTGTTTTTCTCACCTCAGCGGCGCCCTGAGACGCACCTCTCGTGGTGCGTTCATGTGCTTCTTTTTGAACTCGTACAACAGCGCACACAAGCTTGCTGCTAATTTTCGACGCAGTGTAGAAACGATTAGGCTACATAAGTAAATTGATTCTTATGTGCTCTATAATGCTGTAATATTAAGGAAATGCAACATATACTTGCTTGTTTATCACTTGGACTAACCTTTGATTAAAAGGGCTCATTGATGCTTAATTTACAATGAAGTGGAACTAATGCCCTCATTATTTTCTGTCATGTATACCGCTACAATGGTTGCTCTTCATATTAAACTTAAGATAATACACTGAGTGTGAATAAGTGTCAGGCTTTTAAATTGCTCCAAAGACTGTTTCAAAAAGTTGCTTCACTGGTCTTGGCTCTGTGTGACGCTGGTGACACACAAAGAGGGAGCCAATTAAAATAAATATAGAAATTAAAATGAAGGAGTTAAAACTGATTGCTTTATTTTTTGGGGCCTACGCCAATGCGTCCTAAAAGATATGAGGATTATTTTAAAATGTAAATCATACAAAGCTGCTCAAGTAGGAGTCCAAGAACGAAATATGAAACTGAGCATAACAACTCCACTTTAAGCCACGCTGCATGGCTACACCATTTTAACATTTCTTTAAAGTTACATTTCCTACAGCAAGTGAAGGAGGCGCCAGATCGGCCCAACTTCCTGCAGGAAGAAAGCCGTCACATATCGCAAAAGTATGCTGATCCAAGATAATTATATTTACAGCAGGACTACTGATTTTCAGTGAGTGTATACAGTGTTTTCCTGCCACCACATTCACCCTGATAAACGCACTTCCACTCGGATAGATAAAACAATAAGGACATGGGACACAGCAAAACACTCGGCTTTTTATCTAAGCAAGATTACATGTTCTGCAAACAGTGTTTGAACAAGTCAGTGTTCCAAAAACAAAACGTTAACACAGACAGAAAATTCATTTATTATCAGAAGTCTCCGTTTTGAATTTGAAGACCACATCTTGACCAAAATATGTTTAATGCAGACCGTTTAATACACTGGTCAGAGTAAGACCTGACCTGCAAATAGCCACAGCATAACTCCACAGATCAGACAGACAATCAAATTTAACTTGTTAATTGGAAAATTGCAGGGGGAAAAAAGAAAGAAAAAAAAAGAAAGAAAGAAATTTGCCAGAAACAACCCTGGACAACCTTCATATGGGAATTAGTCATATGAATAGAATATACACAAAAGTTAATTTATGAGAAATATTTGTTTTTCTCTCCATTAAAGAGAATCACACAAACAGTCTGCAGATATTGCACAAAGGTTTACACTGTAAAAGCAGAAAGAGCAACTCCAGATCACACATACAAACCTCAGCGCGCACACACACACACACACACACACACACACACACACACGCAGGCACACAGCATTAATAGAGCCTGAAGCCGGATGGTATATTTCACAAAAATCACTCACACTCACAGACACACACATACAACAGACAAGAGCATGGAGAAACATCTAAAATGCACAACCAAAGGCATATCTTCCTGAAGAATGAACTTTCTACCCCTACCACCAAAGGAAAAAACAAAGCTCCTCTAGTCAAACCGCGTCGGTCATGGAGTGTCTTAAAGTAAGTGGGGTCTAAAATATTAGTCAACAATTGTTTGTTCTCACTTTAAACTTAATTTAATCAAAACTTGACCAGCACACAAAAACAGGGCAGAGAGTGCATGAGCACCTGAGGTTACCCAGAATCACCATTGTCAAAAAAAAAAAAAAAAAAAAAAAAAAAAAGGGTGGTAAAATGCCAGTGATCCCAGAGGGATTACAGACAGATGTACAAGTCGTCCAAACACAAAAACCTGATTAAGTGTTGTGTGTGGGATATCAGTATGGAAGCATGGCTACGGTACACATCGTAAATGAGTGCAAACACAGCAGCGGGTTTCATGTTAGTCACACTGTAATAAGGCTGCATCTATGGCAAACATCGTTATACATTTTATATCTAATCTCCGACTTCTCATTAGCTTCAAGCATTTTCATCATCACTTAACAAAGCAGTTATCCAAAGTGGGAATGTTAACGATTTCAACAAGAAAGAAATTATGTAACCGAACCCTGTACAGAAGAGAAGTTTAAAAATCTCTGTCTAAGCAGCTATCACATGTCAAAACAGCAATCTGCTGTCTTGGCTCATTTTAGAGTATTTCTACTGACCTCAGCACTGAGGTTCATGAAACCATAAAGTGAATGAGCAGGGCCACCTTGTGGGCACAGAAGGACTGAACTGCAATGCTGACACGCCGAATGAACAGAGATAAGACTGTGGGATTGTCAGAGTTGCCATGAAGCAGTAGCACAACCATGGTTAATACTACTTCGAATTTTAAGAGTGGAGACCAGACAGTCAAGATCTGATTCAATCAAAATAACATTAAATGGTTTGAAGACATTTTAACGACACATCACCAATACACGACGTCACACTTATGTCTCCGGCTGGTACTGAAAAACTGCACAGATGTTTACCTTTTCAATGGTTAAAAATAATTCATGTTACTTTTCCCCCCTGACCAAACCCCATCACTCCTTCAGCCCCCATCAGTCACAATCCGCAGAGGTCGCATTTCAGACTGGCCATCCTTTCTTGCTCTCTTCTCGGTGTCCCATCTTGGATTTGACGGCCCCTGAACTGTCTTGGTTGAGAGCTGGTGGCAGGTGGATGATGGGAGTTGTAGGAAAAGCAGAAAGGCAGAGATAGAGAGGCATGTCCAAGAAGGACGAGGCAGCGACATCACATGATTTCACAGCAAGAGTTCTGTTTCCGTGCCTGAAGGTTAAACACAAACAAATATGCAAATAATTTGCCCTGCTTAGTAAATTCAGCGCACAGTCTTGAAATTTAGCATAATGTCAATAAGGTCAGTCATTCAAACTTACAGTCTTGTAGAAGGCTTTAGACTGGTTTCCCAGATGCTCCGACTTTGCCACAAGATCATCCAGTTTCTCTCCTCTTTCCAGCAGACTTTCCATGGTGTTGTGCTGCAGACAACAAAATATTTATTTATGAAACAACAGAAACACTACAACTTTGCTTTAGTTAAATAGATTGCCCAATATGGTTAAAAATTGCAGTTAATAAGAGAAAGTTGCCTTTCAATCCATTACATTTTGTCAGATGACAGGATAACATAAAGTCCAAATGCAAACCTTTCCAATCCTTGCCAATCTGAACCCTATGCTATAAAGCGAGTTCAACATACCCAGGGTATGTCTAACTCCAGAGAAGTTAATAAATGTCTAAAGAACATAAAAATGTGAATGTAAAAGGAACAAAAAAAATGCGTTTTTGTGCTTCATTCCTAAGTTTTAGTAAGGTATAAGTTGTGATGGCTTTTCCATCTGCATTCCAGAGGGATAAGGAATAACTATGAACACATCTGATTTCTGAAGTAATTGAAAGCATGTATTAAAAAGTTTTTTTAAGAGTCCATCATCTCTTTCTGTGTTCTCATGCAATGCAAAATTTGAGTATAAATTAATGTGGACACTTCTCTACTTTGATTTATGTATGAATGGTGGTTTACCAAAATGATCTTTGTCTCATCCAGCTCTGCCTGCACTTTGGTCATTGCATCAGCTTCCCTGGGGTTCTGTGGATAAATACAAAAATACAACCAGCTATCAAGTAGATGCATTTCGCACTATACAAGTAAATTCTGCCAAATGATGTGAGAATCTGGTGATTATGGAGTCCTTCTGATATTGTTTTAAAATCACACAAACAGTCTAGTTGCAGTCATACACTATCAGATCTTTCGTTAAAATAAATTCTGAGAAGTAAACCAAACTGACCTGGTATTTAGAGAGGTGAATGTCAAGGGCTTTGTAGTTAATGGTGTCAGGATTACCAGAAGGCCAGTCTATACTGTCCACTTGCCTAGAGAACTCCTCTAATACCTAAAAAACAAAACAAAACAATGTCAATATTGAAATCACAACAACAAGTCTCATAATATATATATTTTTTTAAAAAAAAAAAAAAAAAATATAAACCACCTTGTCAAGCAATGTGAAACAGACTCTCTGTGGATATTCAGTATCTGCGATGACTACAGCACCCAAATTGTCATTTCTCACATACACATGGCACAGGTACTCTGAAAAGAAAAAAAAAAAACAAAGGAGCAAGGTGTGTTGTTATCAGAACAATTTTCACCCGATCTTATTGTACAGGAAAACTACTGTGTCTACTGGTGCATTGAAGAAGGGCCAAAGAATAAAAAAACTTATTAAAATACAACTTAGCAAAATGTTCTCCATAAGACTCCCAAAATAAAAACAAACAACACACACTGATTATGAAGCATAATTCTGTAATGACATTTGCTAAAGTCCATGTCACATTATATGATGATTCAGCCTGCATGAAATTGAAGAGAGGAAAAGCAGTCTGTGTACTCTAGGAACAAGGAAATGTTTAGCATCATTGTTTTGAGACAGCTTACATTTTACTTTATTATCTCCAACTGTTTAAACTTGACTTAAAATGTCCATTTTCAGGCCAGAGAACATGTTACAGCCCCATCACAATTTCCCAGTCAAACATCAAATCACTTTTAAGCAGAAATCTCCTTCTGCCCTGCTGTGACACAGGACACTGCAGGAAGTCATTTCTTTATGATATTACAAATCACAACTGTTATATATCAAATTATTTTTCTCGTCCTTTGAGATCTGTGATAGTCTTTAGTTATCCATGTAAGCGGCTAATGTGCAGCCTTTTATACCAATACCACTGTAAGAGGATACTTGGCAAAAGGTTACCCTGAATCTGTAGGGTCCTCTCTGATGCAACAGCACTAATCACTGCATCACAGGGCCACACCTAAAACACTCTAAATCTGTTTACCTTGTTCTTTGACAGAGGCACGGGTTCCTTGAGATGTTCGTTCAACAATCAAGGCACTGGTGAAGGTCATGAACTCCTGAATGCTAAACAAACCAAAGCAATTCTTAGTGTAGAGAAGGAAACACTTAAAAATAGTGAAATAAATACTACCCGTGATGTGTGAGGCACGGGTCAGTAAACTACAGTAAAAACTGTTTCGTTTCGTTAGTGAGACGCACCTGGAGCGCTGAAAGAAACTGAAGGAGGACAGGTCGTAGGCCGCTTTGAGAAGATTGGATTTGGTCGCTCCTTTGTAGAGGATGCTGAGACTGTAGAGCTTCATATTGCCACCGGTTCGTGTGTCAGTTACACAGTCCTGATAACACAAAAACAATCACATGAGAGCATTATCCTTTATCCGGCTCAGCTAACTAGCTTCCCTGCTAACAAAAAAGGGAAACTTCAACGATGTGAAGCTCGCAGCAAAAGCAGTCGCCGCCTAGATAAAAGCTTGTAGGCTAACTGTTTACTCTCAGCCATAGTCATCTTAGATTAACAATTTTCCCTCCTTACAGATGGGATTAACAGGCTGACTGACGGCGAAAAGCAAAGACTGCAAAGAAGTTGATTCAAGTTTTAAACTTGTCAAGAAAATTACAAAATTTAATCAGATTAGCTCTAGGTGCTATCTACTCTAAGGCAGGCCTCGGCTAACTTACCAGCTAAAACTATCGCAAACCGTCTGATTCCAGTAAAAACAGACAGAAAAAGTCAAATTCCGTATTAAAATAAAACTCGTGGGTATGCACGAAACACGTCCACCAAACTAGTCACAGTATAGTTAGCGCTAACTTAACAGTTTTTAACATGAACTTAAAGTGACCAATCACCACGTCACGGTCCCCAAACGGTGCAATCTGACATTCACTCCGCTGTAAACACGCACACCGCTGTGCTAATAGTTCCGGTTGGTTGCCAGATTCAAAGCGATATTATATCTACCTAATATAAACGTATTTACACGGAGGGAAATCTTAGACACACGGATGGATAACAGTCAGTCTTAAACGGATCATATTTATTTTTCATCTAAGGTACTATGTACATTATTGGATGCAGCAAATCTAATTTTTATCAGTTTAGATTAGCAGGATTATGAGATTGTAATAACTGGTTTAAATGGTGATATGTTTCAACATTTCAACCATATTTATTGATATTTAATGTGCTTTTATACTAATTGTAGAATTATTATTATTATTATTATTATTATTATTATTATTATTATTATTATTATTATTATTATTATGTCCTTAATCTGTAAAAAACAACAACAACAACAACAAAAAAAAAAACCCAACAACCCTAAAAGCCCCAAAACTATTTTAACATTCAGCTGTTTTATGGCAACCTCAATTCATGTTTTTTCTGGTAATCTTGCTCCATTTAGCAATTTCCTCCTGGGCATTTAACTCAGTGTAAGTAAGTGTTTTCCATGTCAGATGTGAGCCTGTTATTCATTTCCTTGGTGACACATTGAAATCCTATTGGCATGGAAACCAGTAAGTATTTAGGTGAATCTGATGATCGTCAGCTGCACTGAAGGGAGAAATGAGGTTTCTTTTCCTGGAACTAATTTTGTTTGAGTTGAGATACTGTCAGTGAGAAGTTTGCCTACAAACTGGAGGTTGCTTTCATATTTTTCTCCATTTTTGTTTAAAGATGTTAGGATTTATCAATGCAACAAAGGTTTGGTTGGATAATTTATTGTCTTGTTGTTCTTGTTTAACTGACTCTTGGATGGCATACTCATTGCGTGGATATTAACTGGAAGCGCTAACAAGAATGAAGACGTCCATAGGTTTTTGCCTAGAAACAAATGTTTGAATATTTAAAATATGTAGCATTTATGTGTGTAATAAGTAGATACATACGTAGATAGCAAAAATTAATACTACATTTTTTCCCATACATATTCTTTAGGATGTAATTTAGGCTATTTATCAATGAAGGTTTGAGTTTACTGTGTGTAAGAGTTAAGACAAATTCTTTTTGTTTTTATACTTTCTGCCAAAAGTATCTGCGAGAATGAAGAAATTTCCAAAAGTTATTTAAGATATTTAGGACGCCTGCAGATTTTATTTTTCTGTTTAAAACTTTGAAAGTAGAAAAACTGCAGATATGTAAATGTGGTTTCAAGCTGCTGCTGAGCATTATGTAGACCAAATGCTGGGGACATAATAATGGTTGGGCCTTTCATGCACCTATGCCGAGGCAAAACACCATAGGAGCAACAACTTGGGAATCATCAAAACTCCTAAAGGGAGGGAACCTCCACCTCCAACACTAATGGTCAGCAGGACACTTGGGATTTAATCATCATTGTAATACGATGGAAAAGGTAAAGAAGTAGTTCTTTGTTTGTTTTTAAATCTAGCTATCTGCAAAATTTTAATGTGATCAAATAAATTTCTGAACAGATGCATTCCAGATAGATTAACATATGCATAATCATGACAGTAAACTAAAGAGGTACACAGGAAAAGTCACAAATTGTGTTTGCCATATTACATGATGCACTGACTTTTAGAAGAAGGGTATAGCTACAGTATAGTTCTCAATTCAATGATATTGATATCAATGATATGATATTATACTATAAATGGACTATTAATGGCAAAAGGTAAATAAATGCATGACTATCTTCTAAGTATCTGTTGTATCATGGCTACAGTTGGATACAGAAAACAGGATAAGACAGAGCTAAAATATTTCCATTTCCTTGCACTAATTTTTTGATGAACATGGTTAAACAAATGAATTGTCCTTGATGTACAGTTTGTAGTAATACACTATAACGCTACAGATCTTTGTGTTTCTTTTCGTGTAATCGAACAACACAGTTGCTTCAGTCTCTGAAGTTTACTTTGCGAGAGACAGCTGGAGATCCATTCAGGCAGGCTTCTGTGCAAACAGGCCACATGTTAAATTAACTGGATAATCATCTATTGACAAGCACTTGGCACACATTCAATTTCTCCCTGTAAATGGACACAAACTAAACAAACTGCGTGCGTGTTACAACATGCTTCTAACAATTTCATCGCCCAGCATTATAACCCCCCCCCCTTTAAAATATCATATTGTTTTATTATTAGAATCAGTCAAACACATACCAGCTGGTGAAAATCAAGTAAAAATCAGACAAATCACAAACACATTAGTGCTTCCTCAGTGGCTTTGGCTCAGTTGAATGACACTTGAAGGCAGCAGAAAGAAGACGCACTAAATTTTTCTTCACAGTTAAAAGTATTACAGTGCAGCAACTTCTTGTGAAGGAGAGGTTGGTGAGAATCTGCGGCCAAGCCAGCTGGAATCCAGTGAGTTCCAGCACAGATTTGTTACTGTAAACATAGTTACGATTTTTAGGTATTAATAGCAATATTTGTGTAACATTTTTAGCTTTTGTTGTAACTGCATTTAGTGTAGTGTGTGACCACTGCAGTAAAATAAATTAGTTTTCCTTCATCCCACAAAGTTTTGTTTTTCTGGACGTAGTGTTTTCAGTGGGAGAAACATTTAATCACATATCCAAGTGACTATTTCAGTCTCAACTGACTGCAGCTTTTTCCAACCATTGTTTATCAGTGGTGCTAGTTTCATTATGCAAATGTACTGTTTATATTGCTGGGAAACCTGCATTCAGCTGAGACTGAAGAAGTCACTTGGATGAGTGACGAAACGTCTCTCCCACTGAAAACGTTACGTCCAGATGAACAGAATCAACTTTCTGGGATTTCCTTACCTGGATGATCGAGCATACATCAAGACATGTTTTCCCTCATGTTACATACAGATGAATGCAAATGTCATTTTGCTTTCAGCATCAGAAGACCATCCACTTTGATTTAAAAAAAGAAGAAGTTATTCTTTGATAAAGAAGTCTGTTAGAGGTTATATTTGGCATCAGGGAAGACGTAACAAGACAAGACTTAAATCAGAGCACTGACAAAACATCTTTTTGACCATTCTGGTTGATCTCATGCCAAAGGAACATGTCATTTTGATAGCAATACTTCACTTGAATTAAGTTGCAGCATTTTGCAGGTTTACTATGGCAAACTACCACATGTATGAACTGTTTTGGTATATGCACATTCAGTGCTGAGAACGTCAAAAGATTTTCAAGAAATGTGTCAGATGTAAGAGACCAAAGTTTAAAAACATATCAGATATCCCACCTGATAGAAACAAGTTGTAATTTTATTTTATTATTTTTATTTTATTCATTTTTAAGCATTGTATAGTTATACCAAAGCAACAAATACATATAACATGCACAGTTAATGACTATTCAAACTTGAAAGTAAGTCATTGGGTTTACTTATCTCACAGTACTGATGCTGATCCTTCAAAACTCAAGGCCATTACTAAAAAAAACCTGAACTCAGGTCCAGCAAACTATTAGAGAAAAAGGTCAGAGCTAAAAAAAAAGCTCTTACCTCTGGACAGGTAAACTGTTGGAGCTGATAAGCAGAGGAGACCTTCACCTCTGGCGTGCTATTTTAAGTTTTGGAGGTCATTCAACCCTTTTTATTTCTAATTTCGGCATGTTTGCAGTTTCGCAAACATAAGAGTATCTTTCAGGTCTAACATTGAGCAACCCCATAGCTTTGCATGGTGTTCTTCTAAAAGAAAAATCAATTATAAGTTTGGGCCACAGGGTTAGTTGACATGTCATGTTAAAAAAAAAAGCATTCTAAAGTAGATTGAGGCTAAAAGTAATTCCGTATATAAAAGTAACAGATAACCTTGAAAACTTAAAACTTAACATTAATGGATAGTGAGTTCCTCAACTTAACAAATCACATAATATTACTGGGAGATCACGTTTATTGTGATGTTATTATGATCTAATTTAACAAAAATGCATTTTTTGAGAGTTTTCAGGCTTTTTTGTGAAGTCTGAAAACCACGGCAGTAAAGGCGAACAACATTAAAACATATTCAGTGCTCAAAATCAGAATCACAGAATCAGAATTAGATTAAAATTATGTGGTAGCCCTAATGTTTATTAAATAAATTTTTTTAATTGTGATTATGTATTTAAATAACCGATTAATAAAATATGAATGTATACTGAGCCAAGATAGAGCCTCTGTAGAAATAGAGTAAAGGCAAAATGTCATATCTGACTATTTCTATCAGCGTAGTCATTATAATAAACTCTAACTAAACTTTAGCTAAACTAAAACACAGCAGTCAAAAGTAAAATTAAAACTAGACTTAGAAATAAAAATTAACAAAAGATTTTGTACTATTATAGCAATTACTACTGCTTACGAAGCCATTTAAATAAATGCAGATGTCTATGTGATTGCCTGCTGGTGTTGTTGTATTGCATCATCTTGCTTTTAAATATAAAAGTTTGCAAAATATCACCAATAGCAATACAACAAAATCAACAAGTAAACACTAAAACAAGCCAAACCACTAAACTAAACTGAATTTAGAGCAAAAACAAAACAAAACAAAACCCAAAACCTTCTAACTAAATAAAAAATATAACACAATAGAAAATATGACACTAAAAATCTTATGCCAATAAAAAAAACAAGTTAAAATTTGTCTTCTTGCAATAAAATGAACACGTCATGAAATATATCTTGAGGAACAAGGTCAAAACATTTTAGAACTTTGCCCAGAGGTTATACCTCTTTGTGTGCATGTGGGCTTTTGTGTATGTTTGCACTTCTTTGGCCAGATGGGGTGAGGTTGGGAAGGGGAGGGGAGGGCGATAGGATTTGGTGTGTCCAGCCCCCTTCACCTGAGAATAAAAGCAGCGGAGGATTGTTCAGTGGTACTCACACTTCACTCACTCTGCACACACACACTGGGTGGTCTCACACTCACCAAACTCCTAAAAACACACGCAAGCGAATTTTTTGTTAAGCCTGTGAAGATGCCTTGTGTCAGCGTTCAACTCGACCAGATGGTGAAGTTGCCTAGTAGCTACGACTCTGTGGTTGATAAAGTCATCGCGGTAAGATTTGTAGTCAGCAAATTTCCGGTGCTGTGATTCTTTTGTTCCTGTTAAAGTTTCTGTCCGGTGTTTATAATATGGTGTCAAATGGTTCTCACCTACTTCATCTCTCCTCTGAATGCAGGTGGACCAGATCCTGTCCGAGTTCAGGCTGAATAAAGAAGACCTGAAAGAGATCATGAAGAGGATGCAGCGTGAAATGGAGAGAGGATTGCGTTTGGAGACACATGAAGAGGCTAGCGTTAAAATGCTTCCAACTTATGTCTGCTCCACCCCTGAAGGATCAGGTGGGTCATGACTTCTGAAAGAGAGGATTGCCAGTGTTTAGATGAAGTCTTTCCTATGTGAACTTAAGTTTAATGTAGCACTGAAAGACTAATGTATGGTGTTTTCTCCCAATAGAGGTTGGTGATTTCTTGGCTCTGGACCTGGGAGGCACAAACTTCCGTGTGATGCTTGTGAAAGTGGGTGAAGACGAAGAGAGGAGCTTCAAGGTTGAAACAAAGAACCAAATGTACTCCATTTCTGAAGATGCCATGACTGGGACTGCTGAAATGGTTAGTAATACTCCGATTTATCTATAGAAGCAAGCATTTCTTTTTTTACTCTTGTGAAATAACTTTTTTATATCTCTGCAGCTATTCGACTACATAGCAGAGTGTATGTCAGATTTCTTGGACAAACACCACATCAAGCACAAGAAGCTTCCTCTGGGTTTCACGTTCTCCTTTCCAGTACGACATGAGGACATTGACAAGGTGGGTGAATTTACTCTCATACCCTTCTACCTCTAACAATTCCTTTATTTGCTGGACTTGTAGAAGCTTTTTATCTACAGTTCTTTATTTATTAGACCACCTGTCATAAAAACAAGAAAACAAACATTTTATACAAACATTTTACAAATGTTTCAAAATGTCTTTAGAACTAAAAATTAATGAAGAGCAGAGATGATTTCACTTTTTATACCCAAATGGGAGCCAATAAACAGTATAACAGTCTGTTCAGCAATGCAAGTAAATGACCAAAAAAACCACGATAGACAGGAGGTGGCAGAGTTTAAGATGTAAAGATGCGATTAGAAATGAGTATGCTAGAGGGACAGCTCAGGTTGAGTGGTGTGGAGACTAAAACACAAAGGGATAGTGAATATTCTGGACAAAGGAAAGATGAAGATTAGTAATGTTAATTTAAGGTAGGTGATGGTATAATAAATAAACCACTGTATAATAAAGGTCATGCATTTAAAGTTTACTTCTTCTCTTTTTTTTTTTTTTTTACCATAACAGGGAATCCTGCTTAACTGGACCAAAGGCTTCAAGGCCTCCGGTGCAGAAGGGAACAATGTTGTGGGTTTACTCAGAGACGCCATCAAGAGACGAGGGGTGGGTGGACGTATAGGATTCTTTCTTCTTAAAAGTACAGCTGTAGATATAGTGGTTGAATTTAATTCTGTGAATTAAAATTTTGTATCGTCACACAGGACTTTGAGATGGATGTGGTTGCCATGGTGAATGACACAGTTGCCACGATGATTTCCTGCTATTATGAAGATCGCAGCTGTGAAGTCGGGATGATTGTTGGTAAGAAGTTGTAAATGCACACGTGCAACCAGCCTGAAGTCTGACTCATATCTAGACTCTTGCAGAAATGAGCATCCATATAATGTTTGTGGGTCTGTTTTCTTACCAGGTACTGGTTGCAATGCATGTTACATGGAGGAAATGAGGACTGTGGAGCTGGTTGAAGGGGAGGAGGGCCGGATGTGTGTGAACACAGAATGGGGGGCTTTCGGAGACAACGGGGAGCTAGAGGACTTTAGACTGGAGTACGACAGAGTGGTGGACGAAGCCTCAATTAACCCCGGACAGCAGCTGTGAGTAAACGCAGAACATTATATTTAGTTCAAACATATAGCATACATGTCACACAGCTCTTTCATTTTCAAACGTCTACTGAATACACGTGCAGTCAGGGCTGCCACCTGTTTGAAGGGCTTAAAGTGGTGGGCGTGGAGTGTAAATTAAGTCATTTACAACATGTTACATGTTTTTTCTGAACTCATTATCATTGTCTGGTAGTACTCACCTGACCCTCACCTGAGCTTTCTGTGCAGTTGCTTAGTTACCCACTATTTTTCCTCAGGATGGTAGTAAATGGCCAGAGCCCTCATACGTCAGTGATGAGTTCAATGAAGCGGACGTCGGGTTAATCATCTATCTCTGCTGCTGCTTGCCAGTAACTGTTAGCCTAATGGCTGTTTACCTTTTATGCAGAGATTTTGCAGAGAGCTCAACCTCATTCAGCCTCTTTAGCTTCGGCGTCGCCTTCCCAACCCATTGTCATTCTTTCCCCAACCAGTCACAGTTGTTTGCTCATGTGTTTTATGACACACATCATTCCTGTTTAGCCCTCGTTTTCCCTCACATCTCCCATAAAATATTTTCCTGTCATTAAAATTGCCTCTCTCTCTCTCTTCTTTTCCCCCCTTATCTCCTGCAGATATGAGAAGCTTATCAGTGGGAAGTACATGGGTGAACTGGTGAGGCTTGTTATGATGAAGCTAGTAAATGAAGACCTGCTGTTTAATGGTGAAGCCTCAGAGCTGCTGAAGACACGTGGAAGCTTTGAGACACGCTATGTCTCACAGGTGGAGAGGTGAGTATCCTAACCTGGGCTGAGTAAACATTTTTTTTAAAGGAATGCTGCCAATTAAAAATATGACAAAAGATCCTATTTGTTATGCCTGAAAGCATTACATCTGTATATGAACAGATGGAAGAAAGTAACAGATCATGACTTGAGTTTATCAATGGAATATTTCATTAGGACAAAATTAAATAGTCTATGTGATGAAAACATGTGGCGTTTATTAAATTTTATATATTTAGTGGAACCAGAAATGAAAGAAAATATATTTTCAACACACTACATTTTCTGCATTGTGCCTCTAGAAGCTGAATTTGTAAATGTTTCTCTCTCTCTTTTTTTTACAGTGACACTGGGGATAGAAAACAAATCTACAACATCCTGTCCTCGCTGGGAGTTCTGCCCTCAGAGCTTGACTGTGACATTGTCCGTCTGGTCTGCGAGAGTGTTTCCACTCGCTCTGCTCACATGTGCGCCACAGGGCTCGCTGGTGTCATCAACCTGATGCGGGAGAGACGCAGCGAGGAAGCCATGAAGATCACAGTGGGCATCGATGGATCTGTCTACAAGTTGCACCCATGGTAAGGAATGCTCTTAGACTTTTGAATAGTGTATACTTTAATTAAACCTTTTAAATATATAAGCAAATTTAATCGTATGAGATTAGATGTACCTGCTCTAAAGAAAAAGTCAATTCTCCAAAAAAAGAAGAAAGAAATAGTCGAATGTGAACAGGAGAAGCAGAAAGTAGAAGATTCAAAACACATTTATGTATAGGGATTTTGTGTCTTAAACTTAAAAATTATTAGATAGCTGTTCTAAAGACACAAGAGGAAGTGAGAGAAATTAGGATGAGAAGATTGTTCTGACCAATTGTTTGTATGTCTCAGTTTCCGTGACAGGTTCCACAAAGTCGTCAGGGACCTAACACCTCACTCTGATATCACCTTCATCCAGTCAGAGGAGGGGAGCGGTCGTGGAGCTGCTCTTATCTCAGCAGTGGCCTGTAAAATGGCTACAAATCTGTTCGCGGATTAAGGGCAATTATGCACTGATCAGTCTCCTGAATGCGCAGTGATGAGGAAAGCTTGAACTCTGATGGGAGGATATTTATGAAATCCACTGATGTGCCCTTACTACAGGCTGTTTGTAAGAAAACTGATTGGTTATTGTTGTAGGGTGTAAAGACAAGAATGGATCAACCTCTTATTAGAGGCTGCACTTGGTAGTATCACACCAGGCTTTAGCAAATCCATAATTTCTGAACTTTCTGAACGTTGATTGTTGCACATAAGACAGACGTTAGTGTGAGAGCTGTTTAAGATTCATACTTCTTGTGTGTCACCTCCGTCTGGTTGTGTGGATGGGAGTATTTCATGAAGGACTTATGTAGTATTGATGACAGTGTATTATAATGCCAGTTTTGTAAATACGGCTGTAAATTATAACTAAATCAAGTTTATTAGTTTGTTGTGTAATTCCTGTTTGTGAGCAATTAAATATATCTTTGGTATTGTATATTTAAATGTTATGTTTACAAATTTTGTTACTGTGTTACCTAGTATAGTGTTGTTCTTTAAATGTGCTTTGGATGTGAATAAACCTAACTGTAAATAAAAGTACTTAATAAACTATAATACTTCAACTGAATCTGTTTTTATTTTCAACACCAAATATCAATTATTTTTGATAGCACAGCAAAAAAAAAAATTTTTTTTCTTCTTCTCTGACATTCCAGCCTTCAAGGACTAAACAACATCAGTGTAATGTATCAAAACTGAAGGTAGTTGTCCTGATGTCATATTAATGAAATAAGAACTACCAAACATCAATATAATATCCTTCCTGTAAATGTAGCATGTATTGTAACAGATTGACAGGTCTGCTCAAATGTTCTAAGGAATATAATGAATACACTATATGAAGAAAAGATATCCATATTGTGGAAGATATCGGGCCACAATTAACATTTTTTCAGTTCCATTGACACAGATGTATAAAATCAAGCACCTAGCCACAGAGTCTGCCTTTATAAACATATGTGAAAGAATGGGTTGTTTTAAAGAGCACGCTGAGTTTGAGCACGGTACTGTAATAGGATACTACAGTTGCAATAGATTACTTTGTAAAATTTCTTCACTCCTGGATATTCCTTCCTAGATATGCAAACCTCCTATGGCATTTACATCAGCAGGAAAATTGTGCACCAGAAGCTTCTTGGCATGTGTATTGCCCAAAACATTTGTCCGTATATTCATATGTATTATTAAATACATCAGTGTTAATTACACAAAGAGAAAGAAGAGACAGATACCTAATGTACCTGTAAGTATTTTAACTTGAAAATATATTGTTTTTTTTAACAATTACATTATTATTATTATTATTATTATTATTATTATTATTATTATTATTATTATTATTATTATTATTATTATTATTATTATTAATATTAATAATAGTTATTTTTATTTAAACATCATTACCAAAAGAAAAAGAAAATAAAACAGAAAACTTCTGAGAAAACCTTTGCATTGCAGTATAATCCAATATTATTCTCTGTAAAAACCTCCATCATAAATTAAGCTTCAGAGCTTGATTTAATCCGTGAATTATAAGAATTTATTTAAATGACTGTCAAATGTCCAAAGTCACTTTGCTGGTCTCCTTTCCTGTCGTCTCTGTTCTTATCTGTTTTTTCCAGCCCAGGGGAATCCTGTGTGCTTCACACTTATCACGTCCATTCAGCCACACACTGAAACAGCTTTAACCATGTAAGGGCCTCAGCTATCCATGGCAGTCTATTATAGGAGGGTAGGAGATAAGATAACACAGGCTATACATAAAACCCACCTAGCATCATCGCCTGGCTGGGAGCCCACCTTCATTCATTCAGACATGGTAAGGGAGTCACTGTTTTTAGTCTTTATGGTGATTTTAGAAGTCTTTCGCAAAATTGTAGATGCTGTGTATTTAAAAACATTATTTACGTACTGTGCCCTCTATAGGATTATGTATAAGAGTAACTGTTTCTTTGTCTCAGGCAAGCAAGAAAGCTTCCAACAAGAGACAGAGGGGAGGACAGAAATCCTCCTCAAATGTCTTTTCCATGTTTGAGCAGTCTCAGATACAGGAGTTCAAGGAGGTAAAGTACCAGCTAATGACACCACTTCCTTTAAATTCCTGGGGAAATGATCTTGGAAAAGATGTATTACTGCAAACTTATTTTTGAGTATTTCCTAAAAGTATTGACAGTAAGTCTCTAAACTTGTTATTCGATAAAAGTTAACAAACATTTTTAATTATAAAACGCTTTCAAAATTGAGAAATGGTTCTGTGTCACACTTCATTTGAAATATTCTTTGTTCTTCATCCTACAGGCGTTTGGTTGCATTGACCAAGACAGAGACGGTGTTATCAAAAAACAGGACCTGAAGGAAACTTATGCACAACTGGGTAATTTCTTTACTTCCAACATTTGATCTTTTCCATATTTCAAAGGTGGAAAATAGGTATAAACTGATAGCAAATAAACTACAATAAGTGAAAGCTGTAATGATGTTGACCTGCTACTGTTACTGCATTTAGTAAATGTATATTGGCATGTCTCTGTGTGTTTTTGTGTACCAGGGAAGCTAAATGTCAAAGAGGAGGAGTTGGATGAAATGTTGAATGAAGGGAAGGGTCCCATCAACTTTACTGTATTTCTGACACTTTTTGGGGAGAAACTCAATGGTGAGAGATTTACAGATGTTCAAAGAGATCTTTGAAATTCCTGTGAGGTGCTTTCAGGTGATGGAGAATTATATTTGATCTTCCTCCAGGTACTGATCCTGAAGACACCATACTAGCAGCCTTCAAACCTTTTGATCCTAATGGGACAGGCTTTGTTAATAAGGATGAGTAAGAACTCTTATCAATTAGCTTTCACGTTGTTCCGTGTGACCCATAGCATTATAGCAGGGGTCTTCAACTGCAGTCCTCGAGAGCTACTCTCCTGCAGCTTTTAGATGCATGTTGAAATACCTCTTTAGTATGCTATCAGGTGTGGCAAAGCCCTGGTAACAAGCCATTTATTTGATTCATGTGTGTTGGAGCAAGGATGCACCTAAAAGCTGTAGGATAGTACCTCTCAAGGACTGGAGTTGGAGACCACTGCATTAAAGTATCTTATTTTTCCTCTCCTTTAACATTTATTTATTTTTATTTAGATTTAGACGACTACTGATGAATCAGGCTGATAAATTCACAGCAGAGGAGGTTTGTGTTTTCAACTTTGTGTTTTGTTTTTGACAGATTCTCATATAATTTTTAAGATATTTTCAGTGGACAAACTTTCTCTTTATAAACCTACAGGTGGATCAGGCCTTCGCTCTCGCTCCCATAGATCCAACTGGAAACATTGACTACAAGTCTCTCTGCTACATCATCACACATGGAGATGAGAAGGAAGAATCATGAACGGCACAGTTGTGTGAAGGCATGTCGTAAAGTCCAACTAAACCCAGCTTACCTAATATAAAAATGCAAATGACTGCTATTAAAATTATATCTGAAAGTATTACACTCTCTCCACCTCATACCTTTGTAAAACAATTGGAAATTGAGAATTTTCTCATTTGTAAGTTACTAATAACGACCAATAAAGTTTTGGCCTCCTCAATACTCTCCTATTGCTTACAAATGCTCATGTTGTTAGGGAAAACTATATATTGAGTAAGACCAAAAATGCTGTAATTCCAAAAGAAATACATCTCCTGCATATGGAAACGGTCAGTACAGATGGTACTTATTTTCATTCCACAAAATATTTTAAGAGATTTTTTTCTATAAAAGAACATAAAGTAATTCCCAAGATGTCTGTGAAGCTTCTCAGTCATCCAGGTCATCGTAGTCTAAGGAGCTTGGAAAGAAAAGCGTCTGGACTTCTTTGAGTTGCTTGAAGACGTTTCACCTCTCATCCGAGAAGCTTCTTCAGTTCTAAGGTCAAATGGTGGAAAGTCCCAGATTTAAACCCAGTGGGAGTTTCCCCCCCAAAGAGGGACAAAGTAATTCCCAAGTTTAAAACCTAAGTTTGTCACAAATGCAGGATACTGCAGGCACAATGGTAAACCAAAAGCAAGCCTTTAAATATTAAAATAACTTCCCATAAAATAAATAAATTCTTTAGACAAGAATCCAAAAAAGCAAAAAAAAAAAAGGAACAAGCTGGGCTGCAAGAGAGGGAAATGTGTGATATCTTGGCACAGGACACAGGGAGGATTGAGCACACACGGAGGGCTGATCAGGGATTAAACAGAAAATTATTGATATATGAATGATCAACAACAGGTGAAAACAATCAGGGAATCGGGTAAGGACAAACAGCAAGCAAAGTTAACTTTGAAAGTGAAACAGAAAAGAGACAGACATGAAAACTAACACCAGACAAGTGAACACTGGTAAATGGACTGGTTCTCATATCGTGCTTTTCTACCTGCGCACTCAAAGTGCTTTATACAAATTGCCTCATTCTCCAATTTACACAAGGAGATTTTTTAATGCTTCTCACATAAGTGCTTTCTATCTAACATTGAGACACATTCACACACATTCATACTGCATCGGAGAGCAACTTGGGGTCAGTATCTTGTCCAAGGATATTTATCATGCAGACTGGAACAGCCGGAGATGAAACCCCCAACCTTCCCAATCACTTGATGACCTCTACCTCCTGAGCTAAACATGGAAACGAGACATGTTGGTTACGGCATATAGTTGTAAAAAGGGTTTCTGGCTACGTTGGAAGTTACCATATAGATTTCTCTCGCGCTAGCTTGCATGGTCTGGTTCTATGCTCTCTAAGTGAACACAATTATCATGGCCCTCCTCCATAGGCACCTTTATTCCACAACTTTAAACAGCTGTGCTCCCCTGGATTAGCCCTAATCCATCAGTGAAATGTGCCGATTATGACTGAGGGACATGCACTTGGGGCACAAGTCACACCTTATACTCTTAATGTCACACAGGTTTGCCTAAGAAGCTTTGGATGTTACGCTGTTTCTTTTCTATAACAGGTGGAAATGAACAGCAACTAAGCTCTCCCACAGTGCAGGGTTTTCCCAGTCCCCTAGCTCTGGAAGTCAGACAGAAATTGTCCACACCACACTTTCCCCCTGTCTTTACTCTCTGGCAAGTCTGACATAACTTCCAACAAGGTCAAATTTTGCATTGGAAAATAAAATTTCAGTTCCATTTTATTTAAATAGTGCCAAGTTTTGCACCGGCCTGTGTAGGAGAGACAAAAGCAATCCCTGAGAGGGGTATGGGGACCAGCTCTCTTCTGGCAAGGTAAGGTGACACACGTATGCTAGACTATGTGGAAATCAGGGATTTGAAGAAGCCACGCATGCATAGTGTTTATATAGCTACAATGGCAAGTAGGGCGTGGCCACCACAGGTGATGTGTCTTAGAGTATCCATGTCATCAGTCCTCATACATATGGAATATGTGTAGGGTTTCCAGAGTGTCCACACAATAGAGAACAAAACAGTATCATTGTAATGAATCCACTTTTGACCAATAATGCAAGGCAAAACTGGATGTGGTTTTGATTTCAGGTGTGTTCAGTCACATTACCACAGGTGTATGAAATCAAACAACTCTCGGCTTTTACAAACATTTGTAAAAGAATTGGTCGAACGGTAAATGGATACTACAGTCCCAGCAAGTCAGTGTGTGAAATTTTCTTCTCTGCTAGATATTCCACAATCAGCTGTAAGTGGTTTTACTGCAGAGTGGAAACATTCAGGAAGTGTAGGAAACCAGAGGCTTTGTGATGCATGATCATCACAAAACCCGACAACATGAAGTGTCTGAGAATTATGTAAAGAGACAGAAGAAATTGAAATGGATAGCTTCTGTACCTGCCAGGTATTTTAAAACCATATTTTCTACCAAGAAGGTTTTCACTTTAGTTAAGGAATAGAGCTGGGTTAAATAACTCTAGATTTATACTTATTTTAAGTAGAAAACATACTAGGCTTAAAAAAAATGTATTTTAGCGGTTTCATTTGTTAATAGCTGTATATGTTATTATTATTATTATTATTATTATTATTATTATTATTATTATTATTATCATTATTTTACTAGTTAAACAAAAACAGAAAGTTAAGGCATTAAGAAAAAATATTTAGTTTTTGAGAAAACCTTTGCATTGCATTATAATCCAATATTATTCTAATATTTCTCTGTAAAAACTTTAAGCTTCATTGCCTGATTTAGTTGGTGAATTATAAGAATTTATTTAAATGACTGTCAAATGTCCAAAGTCACTTTGCTGGTCTCCTTTCCTGTCGTCTCTGTTCTTATCTGTTTTTCCAGCCCAGAGGAATCCTGTGTGCTTCAACACTTATCACGTCCATTCAGCCACACACTGACACAGCTTTAACCATGTAAGGGCCTCAGCTATCCATGGCAGTCTATTATAGGAGGGTAGGAGATAAGATAACACAGGCTATACATAAAACCCTCCATCATCACCTGGATTGGAGTAATCCTACATTCAGACATGGTAAGCCAGTCACTGTTTTTAGTCTTTATGGTGATTTAGGAATCTTGAAGATGCTGTGTATTTAAAAACATTATTTACGTACTGCGAAATCAGTTGTTTTGATCCGTTCAGTGCCCTCTGTAGGATTATATATAATATATACTTTTTTCTTCATCTCAGGCAAGCAAGAAAGCTTCCAACAAGAGGCAGAGGGGAGGACAGAAATCCTCCTCAAATGTCTTTTCCATGTTTGAGCAGTCTCAGATACAGGAGTTCAAGGAGGTAAAGTACCGGCTTATGACACCAATTCCTTAAAAATGAATTCAAATTCATATTTAACTTATTTTTCATTGTTGTTTAAAGCCTACTGCAAGACTAAATAGAAATTTTAAAATGACCTGTTAGTTAAAATGAAATGTTAGTTATTTTAACCAACTTCAAAAGAAACGCAAAGTTCCCAACATCCAAGAAAAAGCATCAGGTTTTCACGTTTTTTATCCTCTGTCTGAAAGAAATGTGTTCAAAGTATTTCTAAACGTATTGACAGTTGGCCTCTAAATGTGTTATTTATTAAAAGTAAAACATCATTTTTCAGTTATAAAACTCTTTCTATGATTCAAAAATAGTTATGTGCCACAGATGTGTTCTTCATCCTACAGGCGTTTGGTTGCATTGACCAAGACAGAGACGGTGTTATCAAAAAACAGGACCTGAAGGAAACTTATGCACAACTGGGTAATTTCTTTACTTCCAACATTTGATCTTTTACATATTTCAAAGGTGGAAAATAGGTATAAACTGATAGCAAATAAACTACAATAAGTGAAAGCTGTAATGATGTTGACCTGCTACTGTTACTGCATTTAGTAAATGTATATTGGCATGTCTCTGTGTGTTTTTGTGTACCAGGGAAGCTAAATGTCAAAGAGGAGGAGTTGGATGAAATGTTGAATGAAGGGAAGGGTCCCATCAACTTTACTGTATTTCTGACACTTTTTGGGGAGAAACTTAGTGGTGAGAGATTTACAGATGTTCAAAGAGATCTTTGAAATTCCTGTGAGGTGCTTTCAGGTGATGGATGATGATATTTGATCTTCCTCCAGGTACTGATCCTGAAGACACCATACTAGCAGCCTTCAAACTTTTTGACCCCAATGGAACAGGCTTTGTTAATAAGGATGAGTAAGACAGCAATTAGCTTTCACATTGTTGCAAATGGGCTGTAATGGTATAATATTTTATATTGCTCTCCTTTAATTTTTGTTTTTGATTATTTTTTAGATTTAGACGACTACTGATGAATCAGGCTGATAAATTCACAGCAGAGGAGGTTTGTGTTTTGTTTTTGACAGATTCTCATATAATTTTAAAGATATTTTTTAACAGACAAACTCTTTATAAACCTACAGGTGGATCAGGCCTTCGCTCTCGCTCCCATAGATCCAACTGGAAACATTGACTACAAGTCTCTCTGCTACATCATCACACATGGAGATGAGAAGGAAGAATCATGAATGGCACAGTTGTGTGAAGGCATGTCGTAAAGTCCAACTAAACCCATTTTACCTTGGCTGTTAATAATTTGACCTGTCTGCAGTGCAGTGTTGTCCTTGAGTTAGTGAAAGCAATAAGCCCTATGCCCAGTACATGTGAACTTAACTGAAATCTAAGCCCAATGAGATGTGGGAGGAATAATCAAGCATGATTTTAAGATGGGGAATCCTTTTCTGACACATGGTCACAGGACCGCATGGTGTGAGAAGAAGGTAAGAATTTTTGCTCTAGAAATCATTTTTAAAATGGCATAAATTGTAAATGACAGATACGTGTATGTGCTTTATAGAGGAGTTTTGTCAAGTTTCATGAAGTTTTTTGTATATTGAATGTTCAGGAACTCAGTTTTTCTTTTCGTTGCTTCAAGGCAACGTTATGAAATAACGTCTTCTTGGAGGGAAACTTTGCTAACATTGTGTTGGAATGTAATCATATGTTACTTCATGTATTTGTGCACATATTTGTGCTCATTTTACATGTTGCTGATGTGATGACTCTTGCACATTGGGATGCCATCAAAACAAGTCTCCCTTTCAGAGACAGTTGCCAGGCCACAAGAGATATGGGTGATTATGATAAGCCAAGATTCAGCCTCTTCTGAATCACATGATAATAATAATAATGGATTGCATTTATATAGCGCTTTTCGGGACCCCTCAAAGCGCTTTACAATACCACTATTCATTCATGTCTCCTGTATTTCTGTAATGCTTTAGATATAATTATTGATGTGTGTGGGCAACTGTGTATGGCACATCTTTTATTTTATTTAACAACTTTCCTTTCAACTTTTTTGTTTCAAATGTGTTTTATATTTGGTAAATGGTAAATGGCCTGTATTTGTATAGCGCTTTTACTAGTCCCCCCTAGGGACCCCAAACCGCTTTACACACCCAGCCATCCACCCATTCACACACACATTCACACACTGGTGGAGGCAAGCTACAGTTGTAGCCACAGCTGCCCTGGGGCAGACTGACAGAAGCGAGGCTGCCATATCGCGCCATCGGCCCTTCTGGCCAACACCAGTAGGCAGTAGGTGAAGTGTCTTGCCCAAGGACACAACGACCGAGACTGTCCTCGAACTGGCAACCTTCCGATTACAAGGCGAACTCCCAACTCTTGAACCACAATCGCCCTATTATATTTATATATAAAAATGATTGGATTGGATCAAATAAAACATCAATCAACCATAAATATCATATCAACCATATATCAAACCTCAAATACATCAATTAAGAATACAAAATAGAAAAAAACAACAACAGCAAAAACCCAGACCAAATCCTGATGACCATGAATCCATAAATGGCAATGACATTATCTTATATTCTCTGCTTACAAAAAAGATATGGCATTATATATTCTTATTGTACTATTATTTTTGTTCCTATGTTGAGAGAGCTGCAAGAACACTGATGAATTACTTTCACTTCAACCCTTTCTGACTTTGGTGTCCTATTTAAAGTACAAAAACAAGAATGCATCTGTAATCAAAATACGAAATACATCTCATCTGTTATTTAGAAGTCTGTTGAGTATGATGTCTTTTTTGAGAACATTTCCTTTTTTATAACAGATTTGATGTTAGTTTTTACTAAAATTGAGTCATTTTTAAAAAAATAAATCTAACAACAACAAACAAATATATATATAAAAATACATATATACTTTTTAAGAATTAAAAGTAAAGAAGGTGGCCCTGACTGCATTCATTGCAGCCACAGGCACTGCTGTTTCATTTTTTTGGGGGTACTGTTGCCACGGATACAACAACAAACATCCACATAAACTGCAGAGCCACTTTCTTACCAACATATCAGCCAAGTCTACAAGAGAACAAGGAGTGTGTGAAGTCCGGAAAGGCAAGCTCCTCTTTCAGCTACAAGAGCGACTGTGCATGTTTGCATCCACATGACTGAGAGTTTTGGTTTTGATTTGGTTTTTTTCTGATATTTGTACTTCTGCTATCAAAGATGCCAATTGCATCTGGAGCTGCAGGCAGGGTGGATGTAGGAATAGACACAAGCAAAACATGGACACCACAAGGACTGAAAAGGAAAACAAATTCTACCCACAGAAAAAACGACTCCTATCTGCAAAGGTGAGATTACTACAGATAGTGATCAAATGTAACTGCATCTTTTTAAATATGCTTGATCAACAACATTTATAGCCTCGTCTGAAGACAAATCACTGGACAAAACTGTGACTATTTCATCATTAGATGAAATTGTGTTATTGTTTAACACAAACTGAACAGCAGTACTTTATAATACAGCAACTTAAGATGTTTTTGCTGTGAAACTGCAACTGTATTCGTCATTCGTCTGTCTTACAAATGAATACTCTGCATATACTGCTGGTTTTATTTGTCTGGTTTTATGATGACCAGCTGGCTCATGTTAGAGGCAAGACTGCTCTTAATGGAATAACCATTGCATTAAACTATGTTGTACTGTAGACCTGCTGGCCTTTATTGCTAGGAGATAAAGGCATCCTAATTTAACTCTGTCCATTTGAATCAACAGCAACCTGTTTGTCATCCGAACTGGGCAGAGGAGACGCAGATGTTTGACACTAATTCCACTCATAAATATTTCACCATCCCGTTTGTTTTTCCAAACCGGGTTACAAAAAGAAGAGACAAAAAGACTTGAAAGCTGTGACACACAGTTAGATCATTTTTTATTTGGACAGTGAGCGTTTTTGTAGTTTTACCTCTGTACCACACCAAAGGACATTTTAATTCAACCAATCAAAACGAAGATTCTTTTACTCAATAGTTAAGATCAATTTAACATTAGCTATTTAGAAATCACAGCCATATTATACATAGTATCCCATTTTCATAGGTTTAAAATGAGTTTGACAAACAAATATAGTTTTATACATAAAGACTGGTTTTGATACTTGGCTGAAAATCCTTTGCACTCACCGACTAAGTCTAGAAACCATGGACATCACCAAATGCTGTATTTCCTCCCTTGAGATGCTCTTTTCTTTTTCTGCAGTCACTTATAGTTGTTCCTTGTTTGTTGGCCTTTCTGCCTTCAGCTTTGCATTTTTTATAACTGAAAAGCTGCTCTACTAGGTTCAGATCAGGTAACTGACTTCTTAGCCTTTCTTTGCTTTGAGAAACTCTTGGTTTGCTTTTGCCGTTTGCTTTAGGTAATTGTCCATTTGCACTGTGAAGCACACTCTGATCAGTTTGCAGCATCGTCACATGCTCACCTAACCTATAAACACCAATAACCCAGTTCCACTGGCACATCTCCATAATTTCTCATTATTTTTGTACAAGTTCATCTTGGTTTCCAAAGATTTTATTTTTTCCAGAATTGTGCATTTAGATGTTTTTTTGGTTTTCTTAGTCTAACCAGTGGCTGTTGATTGTAGACTTTGACAATATCGCACCTACCTCCTCCAGTTTGTTCTTGGCTTGTCTAGATGTTTCAAAGCTGTTTTCATAATAATTCTGTCATTGTGCACTTCAGTTGCCTTCTGTGGTCTTTTAACCCTTTCGGTGTTGCTGAGCTGGCCAGAGGATTTCTTCTTTTTAAGAAACTTTGTACACATCGGCGATTTGGCCATTAAAGGCTTTTTTTCACCAACATTTCTGTTAACCTTATATTGAGAGTTCCAGTGAAACAAATACAAGTTTAGCACATGGAATTAACTCGTGCTATTTTATCTGCTCCAGTTTTCATAAATTATGGCAACAGACCTTGCAAGATCACAAAACTGTGTCTGAGGACCATGTATAAAAATAGCTGTATATTAACTGCGTTAAGGGTCTTGGTTAACCCCTTGAATGAAAACAAGAATATTCTTATCTGAATACTTATGGGCCAAACTATAAAACACAAAGTCATTCATCTGACTGCAGAGTTTCTTAGCTATGATTTCTACTTTGTCATTAATACTTGCAGATATCAGGAACTCAAAGCACAACAGAGAAAAGGGGACTCCTTGCAGGTGAGTACTTCCATCAGTCAAAGGCCGACTGGTTTAAAGGTTTTCAGACAGAATTTCATTGATTCAAACTTGTTTTTAAACAGAGCACTCAGGACAAATCAGAACCCAGCGATCACAAAAATGATGGTGAGATCATTGACAGTTTGACAAACAAACAGAAAATATCAGGACACGCAACATTCAAAAAGTCTCCCTAAAACAAATGCTTCTTCAATCTGCTTTAAGGGTCCAAAGAGGAAGTCCCAGAGAAAAATGGAAGCCATGAGGATGAAATTTCAGAAAAACCATCCAGTGAGAAGCCATCTAAAAAGTCTGTTCTGTGCGTTATACTGTGAAGCAGTTACAGCTCATGTTGTCATTAAATGAACTGGACTGTCACGCACAACAACGTTAACATTCATTATTCAAGTGTCAAACTCGTGGGCTTTTTTTGAAAAGCAGACGAGGTCAAATTTCCCTTTTGAATAACAAATGCTAAGCTGCTGTCAGTTTTGAACTCAAATGTGTTTGTTCGTTCAAGCTGACTGAGAACTAGCACGGTTTGGTAGTTATCGGCGTGAATTCTTTTGCAGTATTACACGGCAACACCTGAATTCATTTGTACAGTACAACATTTGTACCATGGGCTTTTGACATGTAGACAAACAAACAAACCAAAAAACACAACAAGTAGAACACATTTAAGTCGACAAATTACACATTCATCAAGCCAGTTTTTTTAAACCAGTGGCTCATCTGCAATCACACATTTCACATCAGTAAACACTGTGCTCAGTAGTTTGGGGTCACTTAATGCGTCTTTGTTTCTGAGTCAAAAAAAAATGCTTGTTTTCATTTAATATGAAATGTTGATGAAAAGGTTGTAGAATCAGGAGAATTTAAAATCATAACTTATGATTGCAGCAATGTTGTTCATGTATTACAAACACACTGCTACCTACCACAAATGTATCAAATTTATCATGTTAGCACAGCTGAAAACTGTTGTACCCTTTAAAGAAGCAGTTTAGTTGGTTTATTGAGTGCATGAAGCTTTGTTGCATTATAGTTTTTAAAATCCTAAAGTTGTTTTACTGGACGTGTTTGAGACTATGATCAAACCGACAGGTGCTGTTGCTCCATACACTTAATGCTTCTGTAATCAGTAGGGGGAAAAAAATAATCACTTAGCCTTTTCATATGTTGAACTCGCATTATTTAAATCAATGTGCCACTGGAACACTGCAGTAATCATTGCTGAAACAAAATGTCTCTGTATTTTCTAAAAAATAAAAAATATAGAACATGCTGTGTGACCCCAAACTCTTTTTTAAAGCAGCAGTAAACACAGGGAGCTTGCCTTTTTCAGTTCCTCATAATGTTCAATATTGCACTTGTGTTATCTATGAATCACTGAGACTTCCCTATCTTTAGCTGTACCTAAGTTTTCACAGTTTTTTAAATCTACTGTTGTGCTTTCCCAGTCAGTTACAGCCAGAGAGAAAACACTGGAGGACCACTGCATTTTTTTTTTCCAGTAGATATTCTCCAACACAAGACTGAGGATCTCAGTCGCTGTTGCTGCTGCTGTCATCTCTCACCACCATGTTGCTGTACTTCTTCTGCTGCTGCTCTTTGAATGTCTCCTTCACCTTTGCCCTCTTGAGGCCTCCATCCCTGCATGCAGACAGAACTAAACGATTATTCAGTGTCATACGTTTCCCTATGGCCAGGTCATAAAAAAAAAAGAAGAAAAAAAAGAGCTGACTGACACTTGATTAGCATTCAGACAAAGGACTACATCTTTCTCTGTTACTCTTGTCTGTGAAATCATTAAATTAGAATCACTTTAAAAGGGATGAGGTAAGAGCTTACCATTGCAGATCTACCAGCCCTCCCTGGTGAGCGATGGCTGACTTCACTCTGTTGGCAAACTGGACAGCATCTTCACCCTCCTGACATTTTTTGGGGGAAATAAAACTGTGTGAATCCGTTTATTGTCACAAATAAAAGCAGTTTTATTATAAAGACTAAAGACCAACAGTCAATTTAAGCAAGTTAGGCAAGTTGAAGTCTCAAGAAAACAAATGTGATCCGAGTTAAAGTCCTCCTAAGTCTATACAGATATGTACATAGACTTCATTCATCACATGTTACACACACCTGTTGGTGCATGGCTGGCAGGTACCAGACATTGCATACAAGGGCCCAGCTGGTCATCATCCTCAGCAGGTAACTGACCATGCTGTGCTTGGAACTGTTCCAGAAAGCATCTCCAAACTTTGGGTCATACTAGGAAAAGTTTAAAAAGCACAGAGACAAGCATTAAGTAGCAGAAATGTGTGACCTAAAGGGCTCAAATATATATGACTGAGAGATGAAGGAGGAATGCTAGACTGGGCTGAAGTACCTTAATGGCGACTGGGTATATTGTTGTTCCAATTTCAAAACTTCCCTTTTTAAACATCATGACAGATGTGTTGTTAATACAAGTTCCTATAGAAACAGGAGATTAAACAGACAGCTGTGTGAGCTTCTTCCAAACCCACATAGAAAATATCTGCTCGTGTGTCACAGCTCAGTGGCCAGACTGCCATCAGACACGGAGCTAAAATAACAGCTCTCACTCAGGCTTTTCTTTGATGATACAAAGATCAAACTGCAGTGGATAAAGTAACTTTATCTGTCTACTTGGTGACGCTTACCCTCTGGAAATATCAATATAGGAAGCTTTTTTTTGTCGTTCACATGGTCTTTCAACCTGGAAACAACAGAACAGGTAATAGAAACCATTTATAAATACACACAATAAAAAATACATTCAACAATTAGAATGAGTGCCTTATTGAGAAGGGATTAAAGTAAAGAGACTGGAATCTAAACTGCAGTGAATCCAGCATCAGCGTTCCAAAACATACTCGTTCTTGTTTTGACGATAATACGTTTCTACTTCCAAGCAAAAGACCTGAAAGAAACGTGTTGAAGTGAGGGAGTGAAATATGAACCTTTTGGTCACTAGATGGCGATCTTTCATCTCTGACCTCTCAAACCAGACATGAGGACAGGATCTCACCATGGCTCTCTGAATAATTCCCATCAGGCCTCCATGGACCTGACCCACCTAGGAAACACATAATGCAAAGAAATAGTTTTACAACAAATCAGTTTCTTTATATGTAAAACTCCAAATAAGTTGATTTGAGGGTGACTTCTTTGCATACCATAGCATAGCAGCCATCTGTGCACAGAATCACAATGTCAATCGGAGAAGTATGATTGGCAACACAGATTCCTCCTTTTTTGGGTTTGTTTTCCCTGCAGAGGAAATGACAACACTGAAATCAAAGACAAAGGGTAAAACCAGTCTTTTTTAAGGATGTGGTACATAACAGGAAAGCATTTGTACCTGTTGTGATAGCGAATCGTGGCAGAGAGTCCTCGAGCACAGATTCTGTAACACATCACGTGGACCAACTCACTGAGCCAGAACTTTATCCTAAAAATAAATATTTACAAGGAAAAAAAATGACACACTGTTGAGAAAAGATTTCCATTATAGTACTTTTTCTAATGTATAAGATAAAAAAAAACAAAACATTTTTAGTCACCTCCAGTTTGGAAGCAATCCAACTGCAGATGTTCCTATTACCAACCAGCTAACACCGATGATGGTCAACGTTATTCTGGAGAGAGAGTGACACATTTCACCTTCAAGCAGCAGGTCAGTTGGAGTTTAGAGTTTTTATTGAAACTTAACAGAAATATAAATTACTGCATGTTATGTAAAAAATGAATTTGAATTGCATATTTTTATGGCATTAACTTCTTCCTCTCATACAGCTTGCAATTTTTTCAGTAGGTTTTAACTCAGTTGAGATCATTTTTAACACAACCAGGTGAGTCTTGACTCCGTCTTCCACATTGCTTCTCTGTGGAGGAAAGAGTAAATTTGGGGTGGGTGGACTCTGCAGTATTTTTCTACCTGAGGGGGGCAAGGATGCAGTATCTCACAATGATGCCAAGGCCATAGACCAGCGTCAGCTTCAGACTTATGTACTGGAAATCATTGTTGGTGCGAGTCAGTAAGTTCCAGGACACCAGCTCCTCAGAAGTGAACCGCTGGGTCACCTGATTTTAAAATAGAAAGTTGACAAACATGACTAAAACATTTTCATTTTAAAATTAAAACCAAGGTTTGCAGATGTGTTAATAAAAAAAAATGTACCTCATCATCTACAATACTCTCAATCCCTTGTCGGGTGAAATAGAAACAGTCACTTAGTGTAAAATCACCCCCCACTGGTGGTTTTGGGCGACTTCGTCGAAGTTCCTCGAGCTCCTTCTCCATTGATCCATTTTCCCTTTGGATGAGACCTGACACACATGCAAACACACACACAGACACGCAGACACACACAGTGATGCAATTAAACTAGCTGATATGATTTTTTTATATTAGTAACAATCACATAGATAAGTCAACCTTGGCAAACGTCTTAAGGCAATGTTAGGGTTAGAAGATTAAAGAATGTGTCAGGGAGTTCAATCGGGAATGTTGTTCCTGGAAGAGCATTATGTGCTGCACTTTGACAAAACGCATTAAAAAACAACAACAACAAAACATGAGGACTGAAGCCATTCAGAGCATGAACTCAAGATAAAATTCTTTAAAAAGAACAGAACTGAATCTACATCACCTCAGTGTTATATGGCACAACAGGCAGGCATGTAATACTTTTAGTGATAAGATACTGTATCTGGAGTTCTCATCATAGGAGGGACTTTACAAGAAAGAGCAACTCAATTTATGAAATGTGTCGCCTAAAACATGTCCTTAAACGTTCTTACTTGTTTTTGCTTGCAGTCTTTATTAATAATGGTCATACTGAACAGACTGTAAGGCAAACAGGTCTGAGAACAGTTTAAAAACAGCCTCAGCTTGGATCCACATTACCTCATATCTCAGCAGGCAAAGTCCAGAACCTACACTAACACACGCCGTATTCACTCAAAACATTCAGTACAATGTCTGCCCTGTTTCTGTTCTTCAGGGACTTTTACTTCTTGCACTCATTGCTCATGTTAAAAATGTTCGGCTCACACACTTTGAACTTTGGAGAGATCAATTTTTGCTGACCAAACTGTCTTTCTGTGCTCCAGCATGGGAAACCATCCTGTGAAGCTTGGAGATTGATAAAGAGTTTATTTATTGCATCTTGTGAGATAAGACAAGGTTCCCAGAGCAACTTTACTTATTACCTATCATAAAGGTTACTGAGCCTCAGCGCCACAAAGAGACTTTTTGGTGAAAAATTAGCTGTAGTATGGTAGAAAATATGAACATTTTTCCTTAAGACACAGCAAGTTTTGCTCCGTGAGTATTTTATATGCATGCATTTTTAAAAAAGGCCACTTTAAAGGTAAATCAGTCTATTTTTTATAATGTGGCCATATCATTGCAACATGCCAGCACAGACTTATGATGAAGTATCTGATGAAATCTCATATTGCAGCAGACGCAAAGCTTTCCTTAAACCAAAGTTTCACAATAAGGGATATGACATCAAGTTATCTGTAAAAGAGTGCCCCTGCCTCATTTTCTTTAGATCTATCAATCAAATTTCTTTCTACTTACCATTAGATGAGGAGGGTTTGAGTGTTCCTTCATCTGAATTTGCTTTCTGTATATTCAGAGTGGCCCACTGTGGAGAAAAGACAGCATATATTAATGGCAAAGAATCAAAATCTATCCACCTGCTTAAAGCATATTAACCTATGAGGGACATAAGAATTACGTGTGTTAGTACCTCCAAGGTTTTCACCAGTATGGTCATGTAGATCTCGGAAATGCCCAGTGAGAATCCAAACATGGATGGGATCATGATGAGGATGATTACGAGGTACAGCCAAATCTTCAGTGTCCAAAGGGCTCCCGCCCAGAAATCGTCCATCTCTACTTTATTCCCTGAGTTAAACAAGAGCAGCCCTGTGGCTCAGCTGCATGAGAACAAAGGGGGGGAAAGAAAGACTTCACTTTCCTTTCTTTACTTCTTAGACAACGTGGAAACATGTAATCATAACAAGGGGGGGTGAAAAAGACAAACGAAACGCTGAAAGACTCCGGGTCACACTACACGGTACAGGTACACACTGATCCCACGTACAAAAACAATGGCGATCAATAGCACATGTAATCCTTCCAATATAAACAAATCCACAAACTCTGACAGAGCTCCTCTATACTTTAACTACACAGCTACATTTATCCTGTTTCAGATTGTACGAGATCAACTTACCTGTCAAACTTTAGTCCATTTCCTTTCCTACAGCGGGTAATTTAAGAGACTGAACACACACAGAGCAAACACGCCCATTTACTTACTAGAACAAAGTTCATGACCTACAGCGCCTTCCTGTGGACATCTTTGGACACTATCAAAAAGACTGAGGTCTACAGGTTTGATTCATAAAAAGTTTTATATTTTAGTCCATAGGAAGACACTTTAGTCAAACGTAGACCAAACTAACTACTATACTATACTATACAAACTAGTTACTATACAAGTTGACCCTGCTAGGATCACATTTGAAAATACTTTTTGGAGACGTGTTATTTTTGGATGAGTCTGAGCCAGAGGAAGCACTCAAAGCAAATGCCACTAAGGTTGAGTTAAAGTATGTAGATGGAAGCTGCTTCTTATAATACTGAACTTGTATTTACTGATCGTATCATAATTTTTTTAATTTTAAGAAGTAAAGCGTTGTTAAAAATGTAAAAAACAAAACAAACAAAAAAAAACACTGTTTGAAAACCGAAAGTTGCTCTTTCATATTTGCCAAGCCTCCGTATATATCAGGCATCCAGGTTGTTTAAAGCTGACATAATTGACTGAAGCGTGAAGAGAATCAGTAATATTAATAAAATGCCTCAGACAACTCACCAGAACACAGGAAAGCCTTAATGAGGAATGTGGCAACAGTCTCTGTGTGGCAGAGCCTCCCTCTCTGACCTAAAACTAACAAAAGGTCCTGATTATTTTCTAGGTTCAGACATTTCACAGTCTGTTGCTCATTACTGTAACAGGGGACTTAAGGGGGGCGGTTTGGGTAACGTCTCTGGGAATGATAAGAGGTTCACTTCATCCTTCTCTGAATGGCGTTCAGTTCATTATGAGAGCTTTCTGCACTACAGCGTTGAAGCTTCGTAAAGATCAATTTTCAAAAGACAGCTGGCTACAGAGAGACACACAGATATTGTGCCATACAGTCTTTAGATTCATTGCAAAATGTTTGGACCTTTTAAACATTTTAAATCTTTGATTGATTACACTGTTTATTGTTAATGAATCAAACAAACTGCTCAGGCTTGAGACTCCAGATGTGTAGTGAAACTCCTGTCAACAACACATTGTTTGCCCTTTATTGGGTGTGTTAGTTGCAGGAAGGCAGTGCCTGTTAGTATGAACGAGCTCATTTTTATTGTAAGTCTCAACACAGACAGCTCACCTCGTGTTTCAAGGTGGTTTTACTGGGTCCTGTTATTGGACCTCCCCAGTGGTACCCATTAGTGCTGCTGTTGTTGTTGTTGGTTTTTGGTAGAAGAAGAGGAAGGTTCCATATATTCTGTATGGAACTGTGTGCTATCTATTGTTTGAAAAGTCTTATTTCAAGACCTAAGTTTTCCAAGATTATCTCCTTTCAGTTCTAATATATACTTGATGGAGATGGAAAAAAATCTATGCATTAATTATTTAAAGTCACTCCCCTGTAAACCAGCTAGAAGATAAGTCGGTGGTAGCCCCACAAGCCTTCTCTTGTGCTTTATATAGATAAATAAAAAGGATAACACTGATGAAATCAGATGAGTTCACTTTGTCTCCCTCTGTGTCTCCTATGTACAAAGGCAACCCGGGTGGCAATGTGTCATGTCTCAGTAATCTTTTAGTCACACATAAGTCTCCACCAGGGATAAATAGTAGACACCACACAAGTACGCGGTAAGAACTGTGGCTTTAAGGCTCTCTTCAAGAGGATATATCCAAAGTTCTTAAAGAAACCTCATATCTTTTAAGCGTCAGAAAAGCTAAAGGTTAATTTCCTTGAATTCAGTACATCCTGCACACAGGACATCAATGAATAAAAACTTTGAAAGAATACAGCTGAAAGCCAAGCAGTTCAAAGAACACTGTTGCCATTGCAACTTGATCTAATCACGATGAAGGTTAAAAGTATCCGTCCATCCAGACGCTAGTGTAGATGAATCACTGCAAAGAAATTTCACGTCTAAAAGAGCGTCTGAAGGTGCCTTCCTTCTATAATAAACTTTTGAACAGTGAATGAGATGAGTCGCCCCCTGCTGGCTATGAGAAAAAAGGGCAAGTTTTAGACAATCCGGGATTGCACACTTCTTTTTTTTTTTTTTTTTTTTTTTTTTACATAGGTTAGTCTCTGGATGTTTGAGAGTGGGCGAAATAAAGACCGGAGCATTAAATAATCTAGAATTCATTTGTTCAGTAAAACAAGCGGGCTCATTTAAATATATTTTCCACACAGCTTGACAGTGGATCGATCCCGCTCATAACGCCGATTGGTTAATCGTTCATCTTTCACCACGCCCACTCACGGACACTTATTTTTAATAATTAAGAAACCAACGTTTCACATAACATTATCACGTCATTCAACCTAGTGAGGTGGACAGTTGGTTGATAGGGTCAAGGCCAACACATATGCCTATAAATATAAACTAATACGTAACTATACTGAGCTAATTCATTTTTACAATCTTCAAAGCACAGCACAGTATTCCTCCTTTGTTAGCAGGGCTTTGATTTTTGAATGACAGGTATTTAGTCTTATCATAGCCAAAAACGGGATGATGGACTTCGTGCGTGCACGTTTGCACATCTTTGCAAAGCTGTAGAAAACTCTGCAAACTTTTAACGCCCATGTACTAGTGATTATGCCACTGGTAAAGGCTGACTGTAGCGTAGACAAATGCAAACAACAGTTTTGATTGCAAGAGCTGCTGGATTTAAACTGATGCAAGCAACAGTCCATTAATTTTATTTGCGCTTCGAGTCGCATTAATGATGCGCCATCTGCGGCGCAGGAGACAAGTCTCGACACAGGGCGAACCGGGCTACTCTCTGAAGCTTGTTCTTCTGCGGTAGCTTCTTGTTCTGCTCCCTCTGCTCCCCCTCACTCCTGCAAGGAAAAAAGACACTGATCCAAAGAACACTCCTCCCCTCCTTCCTCCACAGAGACATTGCTTTCTCCCTCTTTAAACCATGATCTGGCTCCCAGCTTTCCTCGGCGCATGTTTCCCCTCTGAGCTTGCTCGTGTCATGACACAGTGCAGCGAAGGGTCGCAGTGGTCCCCTCTAATGCCACGGGAACCCCAAAGACGTGGGGTTTGAGTTTGGTTACATGAAATATGCCATGTTCGCAGGACTGCACGGTTCTTTTTCTGCTGCACTTTGTTTTGAGTTTGGCAGCTGGCCACGAAGGGCTCTCAGTCTCTGGCAGTCTCCTCTCCTTCTTTGCAGAACAAGGTCAGTGTGCTGTGGTGCAATTCTGTGCATGGCCCGACTAAGTGCATGACTAGAAGAATTTGTATCGTTAAGTGCATATCACAGTCAGTATGCACTAAAGGTAAAAGGTCTGTATTACCTGTGTTTAAACTCTGTTTTGTAGGTCAGTTGTCAGAGTCAGAACTGTCCATTGTCCACCCAGTGAAAACCGGCGCAGATGGAGGATTCATCTCCCACTCTTTGTCTCACCACTTTAATGGTGGGAGAATCAGGCGAGACTTACAGTCCCATCCTCAAGAGAAACAGGTTTACTACAAGGTCATCTTCAAGGGAAAAACCTTAATGTTCAATTTGACTGCAAACAATCACCTGGTTTCAAATGACTACATCCTGGAGAGCAGGAATGGCAGTGCCAACAGGACTGAGCATCGTCTTTCTGATGGAAATTCTTGCCACCTTCTTGGCACCGTGGAAGCGTCTGATGTGCGAGGAACTGCTGCCATCAGCACCTGCAGTGGGCTGGTAAGGTGTCACAGTGTTTTATAGCTGTAAAGGTAATTTTATTCTCACTCTCATTCATCAAATTGAGCTGGTGGATGCTTGTGTTTAAATCAACATGCTTTTATCATGATTTTTTTTAAATTACACCAGATAGCAGCTATCACTATGGGTAAACTGGTATGCGGTTTAGGCAACTCCTCCATCTGACAGTGCCCGTCTGTTAGTTTGCTCTTCAGAGACTTCCCGACACTGTTTGCTGAAGGACTGTGCTGCAGACCTTCTGACGACTGCTGCTTCTCAGACTGACATGAGACCCTTTCCGTCTTTCTTGTGGTTCAGATGTTTTTCGTCTT
This sequence comes from Maylandia zebra, assembly GCF_041146795.1. Classification (NCBI taxonomy): domain Eukaryota; kingdom Metazoa; phylum Chordata; class Actinopteri; order Cichliformes; family Cichlidae; genus Maylandia; species Maylandia zebra. The sequence continues at coordinate 28,822,664 of NC_135178.1, forward strand.
CTTTCACCCTCACTCATTCATAAATTTGCAATCATGGATTATCTGTTCCTTTAGAGACACTTTGCAAACGCAACAGGATGCAAGAAAGTTTCAGTAATAGATCTTGGCACATTCTTGTGCGTGAGTGAAGCAGTAAAGTTTGACAGATGGACAGATTTTTTTTTAACTTGGGCTATAGTGTTTCTGTTCAAATAAGCAGTTTAACTACAAAACAGAGAGGACACCTGGAAAAAAAAATCAGAGTGATCCAATATATGAAGAAATATTTTTTTAAATACGACGTGAACAATTTGTGGTTCACTGATTTCCGAGAATTTTTAAGTTGTAATCCATCCATTCAGCACACAATCTTATTTCAAAATGCACTCTGGGGTTTTTGTTTACACAATATTACAACATTTTGAAAAGGCTAAAAAGTACGAGTATGTAGAAGAGGATGAACTTCCTGCCTTTGAAATGATAGGATGTGTCACTTTTAGTCACAAAGAATGTTTCAGTGTTCATGTTTGATTGTGTCACAGCAGGAATTCCACTCCTGCAGGGTCTTGCCTCCTGCCTCTGTGCTATGTGTGTGTGGGTTTCCCTGCATGTTTACACAGTTCATTTGTAACATGTGACTCAGGACGAGACCAGAATGACAGCCAACCTAGCAACATAATTTATATCTGACCCATTTCACAGCCGCTCATATAATCCTAGAAGGAAAAATGTGTTGCGTCACTCAAAAATCCACATATCTGCAGCCTAATGGCGTTCTGGGGATTTTCCTGCAACACAGAATTCCCCAGTTAGTCCCTTCACTCCAACCTATGAGGGAAACTGCTCTGATTTATTACACAGACTTTCTGTTCTGTGAAAGAAGGTTTATAGCTGCTAAACCCAAACAGAGACCACTAAACAGCTAGACTCAGCCAGACAGATGTGGGAGTGAAGCCCTACCAGCTGCTGCAGAGATTATTCACCCTCACGACACAAGTTGAAATGGACTACTTACAAATAGGAATTCAAAATAATTATTTGTTAATGTTGCATGAATAGGAAGCAAAAGGGATGGAGAAAAATGCTTTATATAATTAATAATAACACAGAGTTGGTTCAGTTAAATTGTTCAGCTCCTTCGTGTTTTGTTTTAGTAAAGATAATTTCTCTATAAATCTTCTCTGTAACAGTTAGCATTGTTGTTGTCTTTAAATTCAGAGCTGACTGAAGAAAACAATATAAAATCTTTAACTGTCTTCCATCTTCATTTGGTCGACCAACAACCCCAAAAAAAGAAAATTAAGTTATTTATATTGTCAGAATTTTAAAAGTTGGAAACAAAGGCAGTTTTCACTTTTTATAGTCATAATAAATGAGTTACAATTAAAATATTGACCAAACGTGACAAACTCCACCCATTACGCAGCAGACAATAGAGCAGTGTCATGATTCTTCGTTGTTGTAAGGCAACAGTGAAGCTGCTATTACATTAATACCTCCAACTGCAATTTTAACATCCTGCTTCTGGTTGCAAAAACAAGGGTACAGTTGCTCAAACAAATACACTTTTGCATTACACTGTGTCTTTACAGCATGCAGGTAACCCTTCACCTTTTCTATTTACTGCAAACATGGAACCATGAAGTGGATAGCAAAAGGGTGGAAAATGCTTTCACTGTTCCTTTTATGTTTTTTATGGTAAAACCATTAATTTAGGTAAACCTAAAGCTTTCTCAGTGGAGACTTTTCTAATCCCTGAGGCCCAACGCGAAACAAGAATTTACAGGTTCAGACCTATTATACTGGTATTTTCCCCACTTAAATGCATGTTTGTTCCACTATGCACATGAAAAAATGGCAATAATCTTTTTGACCTCTCGGGAAGAAATGAGCTCACACATAGAATCATCTTATGAATTAAAGAGAGAAGAGAAGTAAGTGTAGGGAAACATGCAACTACTGATAAAAAGCTAAGAATAAATGCACCTTTGTTTGCCAGTAAATTGTTGTGATTAATCATATTGCAGTAACAAGCACCGTTTGACCCCACCTTTCCTCGTGTCGCTCTAATCACTGCAGAGTCAACAGGCTATATAACAGAGACTTTATTTCAGACCTAGTTGGCCAGCACTCAGAAACCCACAGAAGCAGGGAACAGAAGAAAAGCAGTTCCATATGGCTGATGTATTTAGAGCACAGACCTGTGTTATGGTAACCTCCCCTGGCTTTGCCACCTCACACCCAAACAACATGCTTCCTCAGAGAAAGGGGATTATTGGTCAAGGGGGGCTAAAGGGGAAAGAGCTGGTCAAAGTGAAGACTGATATCCAGTTTAATGCTGTTGTCACAGAAATTCATAATTTCATTCTTCAACATTCTTCACTTTGTTAAAATGGGAAGCAAAGTCCTTGTTAGTATCCTTGCAAGTTTCCTTTGTTTGTTTAGCAGAGGCATCACAGAAGATCTGTACCTGGTCACAAGTAACATCATAACCATATGTATATGTATAAGCAACTGCAGACTGTGTTCCACAGTAGAACAGCATTTGGTATGCACATCAGGCAGAGAAATGGTCTCAGTGTTTGGAAGGGCCTCCCTGTAGCATTCCTGCTTGGCTGATCTGTACTCCACCACCTGTCTGTTTCTGCTGGGACTGACTTGTGTTTTCCCACAGGAATACGTACAGGAGACTATGATAGAAAACATTACTAACAGAACTGCCCATCACATGCTTGATTTATTTTCATACAGTCTATGTTTTTCTTGCAGGAACACGATACAACTCCAAAAGCAAAGATGTGATGATATATTATTCCACTCACATAGTGTTTGCATGAGATACAGAGAAACAGTGAAATCAGCTGAGTGTTCTCTGCACAGGGCCTTCGGGAAGTCTTCCCAGCTGACTGTAGATATCATCGTGCATGCCTTGCAGATGAGGCCACTGCAGCTCTGGGAGCTCTGGCTGAAGGCCACACTCTGAATAAGTCCTCTTTGACCTTTATCAAAATTGTTTTTCTTTTGATATATATATAGGTAAAGTTTGTTTAGTACTTGCAAGACTGTAGCTTTTGGAATGACTGAAAAAAACAGTCCCGAGCAGCTTGTTTCAAAAATTCATTACAGCATATAGGGTAAAGTAATCTTTTCAAAGACTGAACTCCCTGAATCAAGCAATGAGATATTCAGTCAGTGACTTTTTTCTTTTTCTAAGAAACAGATGTGAAACTTGTCAGGATGACCCAGAAAGCTGAAACTACTACTACAGTAAACAGTGGGGTAGATCCCCAGAACCACAATCAGCCAAACCATAAATACTGCATGGCCTAATTTTTCACATCTGCCCTTGGCTGCTGAAACTATCTGAAAAAATCCAAGAATCATGTTCATGTTTTTAAAACTTTATTTATTTTTTTGTTCAGAGAGCCTCTCTCTTTGCTCAGCTGCACTGACGCAGACTCTCTTCTTTCCATTCGACTGTTGAAAGACTGTTGGTCGTATGTCTGTCAGTCTGTGTTTTGCCGGTTGGTTTAATGAAGGAGGGACAGGTTCATCCTGGATCAGTCTGGGCATGTTTGGACTTATCTTGATTAAAAAAATAAAAGCCCATACAAACACTCACAGAGTCACTTTAACTTAAACAACATTCCTCATGAATATGTTTATAAGCAGAAAAGTGAACAGAATTGCATTTTATGCCTGATTGCATGCATGTCCTGTATTTTTTCATTTGCATTTATGTGTGTGTTCACCAGTAGACCTCACTGAGCGGCAAGTGAAGAAGCCGCACCAGTAAGAACACGTATTGGCATACTTAGCAAGAAGTTGTTGTATTACTGCAGCAGCATAGAGAATGTGCCTGAGGGAAAGGCTGATATTCAGATCTGTTCACTAATGATAGCTTCCACTCAGATGGAAATTACTCTGGAGCGACGTTTTTTAGCAGGTTTAAGGGGACGCCTATGCCTCAGCTTTGTGGTGTGGAAATTGTAGAAGCACTATACTTTTTGGTGATTTGTTGTCAGGCTTTTAAGTGGTTCAACACAATAGTATGCTTGATAGGCTTTTTGTTTCACTCACAGTCTGAGAATGCCTGACGTTAGACTTTAATCCACATTAAGTCTTTGGCATGATTTGGGGATAAAATCTGTGACTGAGTACAATACAATGATGATGATTGAGAGTGTAGATTTGCCCTAAAACCTAAGCTTGCTATACCCACACTTGTTGTGTGTTTTTACTGTACACATTTATTCCATCAATGTATTATTTTCCACAGAGAGGCTTCTTCGCCTTGGCAGAGGGACACTATTTTATAGAGCCTGTCCAGAAATCTTCTGATGATCCTGCTGGGAGTCGAGAGCCCCACATTATCTATCCAAGAGTTTCTACACAAAGTCAAAGAAAAAAACGAAGTCTTGAGTCCAAAAAGACGCCCAATCCCTGTGGAGTTCGAGGTGTGTATGTGAGTCCTGAATTAGTGTATGGCGTGTTTGTGAGTACTCTTCTGCTGGTGTTCAAGGATTTTTTTTTCCTCTGGCTGTGCTTGTGTCAAGAAAGATAAGCCACAAGTGTACTGCAAATAATGTCTTCAATTATTCACGCTTTAGATGCTCCAACTGACTCCATCCAGGTGGAGATGGAGAGGGAGGAATGGGAGAGGGAGCATCGGAGAGGGGAGGACCAGGGTCAATCGCGTTCACAGCGCTCAGTCAGTAGAGAGCGTTGGGTGGAGACCATGGTGGTGGCTGACTCCAAACTTATCCAATACCATGGCAGTGATAATGTGGAGTCCTACATCTTCACTATCATGAATATGGTGAAGGGTTTGAATGAACTTTTTTAGTTGATGTAAAGGTCTTTTAAAGCCTTTTACAATGAATTCTCTCGCTGTTGACAGGTGGCCGGAATCTTTCATGATGCTAGTATTGGGAATGCCATCCACATCATCTTGGTGCGCCTCATTTTGCTACATGGAGAGGAGGTACTCTTCATCTGAATGAAGTCTTTAAGAAACCTCAATGTGCTTTTATAACATTTGCTTTGGCAATTCTTACACTAAATGTGGAACAAGAAAAGCAGAAATGGATTTGTGAAAACTGAGCTCACTTTCCAGGTTAGTCTGAGATAAGGTGGACAAACTTCTACAAATTTGCATAGTTTTCTAATGTGTAATAACGAGCTCTGATGTCTTGTATATAATGTGTATGCCTTGGCTTACGGCCTTACCACACCCCAACACACCAGCAGGACCATGCCTTCTTAGTACTTGAGTGGAATACTAGGTGCTGTAAGTTTAGAGTGGATGAAGCTTAGATGTTAGAGCAGGTCATCTACTAATCGAAAGGTTGGTGGTTTGATCCCAGGCTGCTTGAGTCTGCACACCAAAAGGTCTTTGGGAAAGATACTGAACCCCAGTTGATCTCTGATGTGCGCATCATCGTGTGACTGTTAAACAGAAAGCACTTAGGTCGAAGGAATGTTGTATAAAGCAATTTAACTGTTTGTGAAGAAGAGTGCAGTATAAGAACAAGTCCATTTAATAACCACATTATTTGGAAAATGTGATTGAAAATTAATCAGTTCTGATGTCTCGCCCCTCCTCCTGACAACATCTGAAGCTCTAGGTTACACCTCTTTACACCTTATAGTACACACTGGGATCTGCAAGTATTGAAGAAAAATGTTATCAAGTTATTTGCTAACTGTTCTGTAGCTACAGTTTTAAAAAAAAAAGAACAACAAGTATGTGAAATTATTTGTTTGCGCTTGTTGCAGAAAGGGTTGAAAATTGTTCACCATGCAGACACAACCTTGGCTAGTTTCTGTGCTTGGCAGAAAAACCTAAACCCCCAGAGTGACACACACCCGGCTCATCATGATGTGGCTGTGCTGATTACCAGGCAGGTGGCAGATAACCCAGCATACATCGGCAACCTCAAAAGCTTAAATGAAATGTTTATACAGATGACATACAGATGACTTGTATGCGTCTCCCCCTATAGGAAAGACATCTGTGCTGGAATGAACCAGCCGTGCGAGACTCTGGGTCTGTCTCATCTGTCTGGGATGTGTCAACCCCACCGCAGCTGCAACATCAATGAGGATTCGGGTCTACCTGTTGCCTTTACAGTAGCTCATGAAATGGGCCACAGGTCAATATGTGTGTGTGAGAGAGTCTGGATTTGTAATGACTGTGAAATACTAGAATATTGTAACAAAGAAAGAGTCTGTAGTTCCTGTGTTCGGTTACTGTCTTCAAAGTAGTGTCATAAAATCCCCTACCATTAGCTCGCCAGCCTATTAGTGGACTGCTGGTGTGCAAATAATGACTAAGTTTCTAATAACCTGAAAGAAAAGGAAAGGATACCTGAGAGTCCTGTTGTATTGTGGGTGTAGATCATGTAATAGCACTAAAAGTGAAAGGACAGAGGTGTTGGGTTTCTTTTTAGCTTTAAAGTTTAACTCAAGTTTAGTTGAGTCCAAAGAATCATTTGTTCCATCAGAGGAGGCTTTAACTATAAAATGAGAGCTGTTCCACGTTCCATTTGTGGTTAATTTCTGGTCTTTTGTCATGTTCAACTTTGGTTAAGCACCGTTAATGTCAACAGCTCGACTGATGTCAAACCACACCATATAATGTAGAAGTTATGTGTATTTGTCTTCTCGTTATCTTGTTTGTGCAGTAATTTAAAGTGCTTTTCCACTTTGTACTGTCATGAAACTCTAGAGTAAGAGTTATATGTACACAAACAAAAGTAAGTCAAATATCTGTTGACCTATTTCAAATGTGGAAACAAATGTGTTACAGGACTCAGCACATTCACTCATTGTGATTGCTCCATTATGGCAGTGTGAGCCATACAGACCACTATCCTTGTAAAATACTTCTGTGTAATCACGTTATCATGAATATTAATGCGGCTTGTGTCTGAACACAGCTTTGGAATTCATCATGATGGCCAAGGGAACGACTGCGAGTTGGAGGGGAGACATCCGTTTATCATGTCCAGACAGCTGATGTATGACAGCTCGCCTCTCACTTGGTCTTCCTGCTCCAAAGAATACATCACACGTTTCCTTGAGTAAGCCTGAATCTGTACTTTTGTCTAAAGTGGGTTAGTTTTACATCTATTTGTCTTTGTTAAAAATGCATGAGATGTGTGTAATCTATGGGAATTTCCATGTACCTTTTTTCTCTCTCTCTCTCTTTTTTTTTTCTTGACAGCTGCACGGAGATTTAGCAGATATGCTAGTGCGGATTTGTGTTGAGGTTGTGAAATTGATCCAAAACACACATTGGGTGTGGTGTGTGTTGGGGGGGGGGGAAAAACACAGGCTATTAAAACAAACATGCAGTAAACCATGGCTGCAATGGCAAGTTTAAAGTGAAGCAAAGAACTGAAGCAGGAAATTATGTAAATGACAGAAAAGTAAGAAGAGCCTAAAGCAACATTCAGAGGGTGGCAACCCCTGCACAAGTATCTGCAAAGCTGGTTTCACACGTTAACTCTGGACAGCTTAGGATGATCAGGACATAGCATTGTTGGGAATTGTTCTATTTATACAACACGACTTAAACACATATGTAATCCTGGAAAAACTTAGATGATGGTGCTGCTTCAATATAGTCTACACGAGATCAGTGCGATCAGTCACTACAGGGACTTAGTGTTAGGGAGTAAGCGCAGTAAAAATCATTAAATTTCCAGTTTATCTGGGCCAGACATCTACATCCTTACATGAAGATAAACTGGTAAGAAATTTCACATCTACAGAAGTGCAAACATATATGATCAATCGATTAAAAATATATTTGTTCACAACACTTTAAAAGTCCTTTTTTAAATCTAAAATCCTTCTTCTCATAAACAAGGTCCTGAATAATCAAGTCCCATCTTATCTTAAAGACCTCATAGTATGATATCACCCTAATAGAGAAATTGGCACCGAGACTGCTGGCTTACTTTTGGTTCCTAGGATATTTAAGAGTGATGTAGGAGGCAGAGCCTTTAGCTTTCAGGCCCCCTTTCCATTGAACCAGCTCCCAATTTGGATTCAGGAGATAGATTCCCTTCTTTCTTTTAAAATTAAGCTTAAAATATTGTTTTTTGTCCCTGAACCCTCTCTTAGGTGTACTGCAACAGGCCTAGGCTGCTAGGCCTAGGCCTCCCTCATTCACTCCCTTAATCATTAGTTATTATTAGTTATTAATCTCTGCCTCTCTTGCACAATGCTTCTTGTGTCCAATCTCACCCCCTCACCCCAAGCCAGTCATGCCAAATGGCTGCTCCTCCCCAAGCCAGGGTCTGACAGAAGTTTCTTTCTGTTAAAATGGAATTTTTCCTTCCCACAATTCCCAAGTATTTGCTCATGGGGGTTCGTCTAATTTTTTAGGGTTTCTTTGTATTATTGTGGGGTCTTTACTTTACAATATAAAGCGCCTTAGAGCAACTGTTCTTGTGATTTAGCCAGTTACCACAAAGTCGAGGTCAGAGCTCATATATGTGAACTGGATTATTTTTGCTGTTATAATTTTTGCCTTTTTAAGTAGTTTTCCCAGGTTCTAGTCTATTTAAGTGTTAATGTCTAGGTCTCTTTGCTTGAGTTTGAGCATTCAGATTTTCTCCTTTGACTCCCAACCACCATACCCTGTGATAAACAAATATCATATCTTTGTTTATCTGCCTTAGTCGTGGTTGGGGTTTCTGTCTGGATGACCGTCCTTCAAAGAGGGACTTAACCACGCCCCTGGCACGCCTCGGTGTACGCTACACCACACATCACCAGTGCCAGCTCCAGTATGGACCAAATGCTACCTTCTGCACTGAGGTTGATGTGAGTATTGCACAAGCACAGAAAAGTAAATCTTGTAGAAAACACTTTCTTCGCTTTCTTATTGTTTTGGGGTTATGTTTCTTTCAGAATGTTTGCCAGATTCTTTGGTGTTCAGTAAATGGTTCCTGCCGCTCTAAACTGGACTCACCTATAGATGGTACTCGCTGTGGACCAGAAAAGGTGAATTGTGATAGTCTAGGTTTTGTTTCCTTGTGTAAACAGACGGGTACCAGCAGCATCAAGAAGGTGGTACTGTCACAGAGACATCAGCATTGTCTTATTCCAGCTGAAGTGGTATTTAACTTATATCACTATTCTGTATTCTAATCCAGTGGTGTATCTCCGGAGAGTGTGTGATTGTGGGTAAACTCCCAGAGACAGTGAATGGAGGCTGGGGACAGTGGAGTACCTGGTCTTACTGCTCCAGGACCTGTGGTATTGGAGTTCAGTCATCAGAGAGGGAATGTAACAACCCCAAGTAAGAAATGAGTCTAACACCCATTTGAAATAGTTTTCACACTGTATGGCTATAGAATTGTTTTTTTGTTTTTTGTTTTGCAGTTCACAGGTTTAATGTCATCTGCCCCCAAAATACTGACATCATGTTGAGTTTTTTTAACTGGTTCGTTCAAGTGTGGTGCTCTTTTCCACAGGCCAGAATTTGGGGGCAAGTACTGTACCGGTGAAAGAAAGCGTTACCGGACCTGTAACACAAAGCCCTGTACAAATAATATACCAACTTTTCGAGAGATGCTGTGCAGTGAGTTTGACACTGTGCCTTACCACAATGAGCTCTACCAGTGGATCCCTGTGGCAAACCCATGTAAGTACTCACAGCCTTAAATATGCAAGAAGCTTTATTTTTCAACATGCCAGTGATCACAAACACTGTCAGTGCATTAAAAGCAAACCTGAATAGCAGATCACACAATAGAACACTGTCAGTCTCACAGTACAGTACTGTATATTTTTACTAAAATTAAACTTCTTTTTTTGTGGGACCACACAACAAAATTGAGACCCACGGATATAAAGTGGAAGATTAGTAGATGTAATTGTATGTGTCAAACAAAAGGGGGCAGCATTTGTATTTAAAAGTCCACACTGATGCAGCTGCCCACCACATTACAGCTCAGCAGGGGCACAAAACTGTAACTCACTTCCTGTCTGATGTATTTTTGTTTTTCTTTTCTTCTTTTGCGTTCATATCGCTTTTATTATTGTCAATCACTATATCTTGAAAATAACAGAACAGAATTATTTTCCCTTTTTAGCTCTTTAAAAATATATAACAAAATACGCTCACGTCTTAAGTGAGAAGCATGACTCATAACTGGCTCAAATAGACATTTTAGCAATTTGACAACATTATCAATTTGTTTCATCTCACCGTTATTCTCAGTAAATCCCTGCGAGCTTCACTGTCGACCAGTCAGCCAGTACTTTTCTGAGAGGATGTTTGACACCGTGACAGACGGAACACCGTGCTTCATGAACAACAAGTCCAGAAACATCTGCATAAACGGCGTGTGCAAGGTAGTGTGGCTGGGTAAGAGACAAATAGAGACTGGGGAGGGCTGTAGTGAAGCAGGCTGATACACTGCAGAGTTACTAAAATGTTAAAAAGGGATACTTTATGGAAAAAAACTTGAATTGTTATGTTTTTGTTTTATTTTAATGTGTTGTGTGTCTTTGGTTTCTAGGAGGTCGGCTGCGACTATGGCATCGACTCAAACGCAGTGGAGGATCGTTGTGGAGTCTGTTTGGGCGACGGCACAAGCTGTGAGACAGTTTATAAGTCATTTGATGAAGAAGGAGGCTTTGGTGAGTGCAACACAAGGAGTATTTTCAACAGCTGGAAACAAATTAAATTATCTCAACATAAGACATCATGCCATTACAAAATTGTGTTGTAACGCAAAACAGACAACCTATTAATGAGGAAAGCTTTGATGTACCAACTAGAAGAGTGTGAAAACACAGAGAATTCAAACATGTCTACAGGCACAAAGTCATTCGAGGACAGTTCATTACCATTACACCATTGTGTTGTTTCTTTGTTGTCATGGCAGCCATCTTGTCCACATGGTGCAGCTGTTTGTCCTGCTGTACTTGGCTGCTGTTATGTTATGGTGTGTGCGTGCATGCATGTGTAGCTACAGGCCCGTGTTTGCATTTGCCTAAAGATTCGCATCTTGTGCTGCTTTTACTGCCCTCGGAAAAGTATAACTCACCTGCCAAATCAACATGCCGCCAAGACAGATTCATAGAAAAGAGGCTTTAAAACAATAAGAATTCTCTCCTTTCTCTCCTCTCGCTCTCTTTCTGTATGTGTTTGCCCTGCAATGCATCCTTTCCAGATAACCAGCCCAGATGTGTGAGACTTCAAAAGACTTAGACCAAGGCCAAACCTCCCCCTCCTTTCACAAACACACACCTTCCCACAAACATCATTAAACTCCAGAGACCCACTCACTGCTGTTTTCGTCCTCCCCCATCCCGCCCCCCCATCTACACAATAAAAAACAGAGACAGGGCAGTGCCCCCCACGCTGAATGCACACACGTACAGTCACAGACATATGCACACACACACACACACACATGCCAACCACCCCCACAGACGTATCCCACCCTCTATTAAAGATCAGAGAGAAACTGTCTGGTAGTCTGGATGTGAGTGTGGCAGCAGCCATGGTGGGCCATCCATTACTCTGCTGTGACTCTGACTTCCCTCCTGAATCTCCCAGGGTACGTGGATGTGGGTGTAATACCTGAGGGGGCACGGGACATCCTGATAAAGGAAGTGGTGGAGGCAGGAAACTTCCTGGCTCTGAGAAGCGTGGGGTCAGACGAGTACTTTCTCAACGGCAACTATATCATCCAGTGGAATGGGGAGTATGAGGCCGGCGGGACGACGTTCTTCTACGAGCGCAGTGGGAACATGGAGAATCTCACCGCTCCTGGACCCACCAAGCAGCTAGTCATGCTTCAGGTAGGTCGTCATATTACAGAGGTGAAACATTTTTGATATGTGTAGAAGCTATTAGAGAAGTAAATAAAGTTCCCTGCACTTTATTGTACCCCATACAATTAAATATCTCTGGGCACTTAAAAGCATAAGACAAGGAGTACAATATCATATTGATGAGATGGTCTCCTTGGAAAGGTACTCATAGTTCATGTGGTTGTTCAGTTGCTGTTTCAGGAGAAGAATCCAGGTATAAAGTACGAGTACACCATTAAGAAGACCAAAGAGACAGAAAATGAGATCCATGAGCCTATTTACAGATGGAGACACGGAGCGTGGACAGACTGCAGCACCACCTGCGGCTTAGGTCTGAGTCACATTTCAGTAAAACAATTTTCTTTCTTTATTCTCTCATACCTAGTAGGATAATTTAAGGATTTTTGATAGGATCATGATATTCTTTCTGGATTTTTGTCCTTTCTTAGGTGAGCAACACCAGCCTGTGCGCTGTTTTGAAGTGGATGTGGGCGTAGTGGATGAGTCTCTGTGTGACCCAGACAGCCGTCCAGAAGATAGACACAGGAAGTGCAAGAATATGGATTGTCCTGCAAGGTCTTAATATTTTATATTTTTTAGCCTTTTTTTGTCGCGGTCTGTACTATTATGTCCAAAAGAATTGCTTGAAACTTAAATATTTCCATTTATTTTTATTAACTTTCATTTAAAACCTTATCCTTACAGCTTTGGTTTGCAATTAACCTGCCCTGTTGCACTGTGCTTGATTATACTAATTAAAAACAGTGAAAATAAAGGATTTTTATCACAGATAAAAATTCTCTTTGTCGGTTTGAAATCTCAATAATTTGTTTTAATGGCTAAAATGTGTTTGCATCAAAAGAAGTTCAAATTTATAGTTTTGTTTGCTTTAATCGCATCAAAGAGTTCATCAAAAAAAAAGAAAAACGAGTTCCTATAAATCACCAGTTGTGGACAACATTTTATTTAGCCAAGTTTGCTATTTTAAAAGTTTAGCTTATTTGGTTAAATAACAAAGAACTAAATTCAAAAAATGCACTTCTTTGGTTTTGGCACTGAAATGCAGGTATTGAGAATACTATAAAGCATTTTGTAAGCTACAGCTCTGTTCGCTGTGTGAGAAAGATAACAACATTGTCGCTTGCCTTGCATTCCCCATTTATTTATTTGTTGCCAGTGGTCTCTTTATTCACCTTCTTTTCCTGTCTAACTCCTTGCCCTCAGGTGGTGGGTTGGGGGTTGGCAGCAGTGTACAGCCACCTGTGGCTCAGATGGACTGAGGAAACGAACGGTTCTCTGTGTCCGCACAGTGTTGGGAGAAGAAAGAGTGCTCCACCCTGTGGAATGCAAGCATCTCCTAAAACCAAAGCCTGTGGTGCCGTGCAACAGAGACGTACCCTGTGGACAGGAGTGGCTAGTTGGCAACTGGGAAGAAGTAAGCCTTTTTCTATGAATTTTATTTGCTTTTGACTTGAATCTTAAAGATCACAGACTTTCATAGCATACTGTAAAACCTTTCTTTATTTGTAAGGTAATGTCTTCTTTGTGTTCGTTTCTTCTTTGCAGTGCCCTGTCACATGTGGAGGAGGTGTTCGCTCCCGCCTAGTCACCTGTGCACTGGCACCCACAAAGACCTGTGACCCCTCGACTAAACCTAGGGCCAGATCACTGTGTGGCTTGCAAAACTGCCCAAACTCAAGTCTTCGTAGACGATTTGGGCCTGCATCTAAATACCGCCGCATAAACATCACTAAACCTCACTCCACTAAGCATCCTGGTTCTCCTTCATGGAATCCCATGACCACCCCGGCCACTGCTGCACCTACAACTGCTATCACTAGAACCAACAAGCAAATTACAACTACCATTTCTACCACCATCTCCCTTTCAACTCCTGAAATAATAAATCCAGATGATCATGACTTTAACAGCATGATGAGGAAAAATGAGGGTGAGAGAAGGAAAGTTTTCCCAGTTAAATCCAAATCTGCTGAAAAGGATGGGAAAGCAGATGAAAAAAAGGTAGACGAGGTAGAGGAAGAAGAGGAGGGTAGCACTCCAAATGTGCTGCTCTTCACCCCAGGATATGATTATGTTGTTGATCCGATGACCGAGGAGGACAGGATTATTGATCTAGATGTTTTTACCACAGCTTCACCACTGAAAAATCCTGTTAAATCAACCACAACAGTATCACACTCACTCATCACACCCACTCTCCAATTGAGTCCACTCACTGTGCACATAACCAGGGCGCCGACCACATCTGCATACTCCACCCCACACACCAGTACTGAAACGTGGGCAAAAACCACTCACTTTTTATCTGACCCCCACACCACCTCACATGTTAATCCCCCCTGGACACACCGGGTTGCGCTGACCACTCCCATGTACAAGTATCACTCAGTCACATCAAAAACTGGTTATCACGCAAGGAAAGCGCCTTCTACAACAGCAAGCAAACAATCCACTATGACAGCATTACCACAGCCCACATTAAAGACGAATAAAATGAAGAAGCTTGCTGTGACACCCAAAAAAACCACCACTGCCACTCGTGCTAAAAAGCCTACATCCAGGGACAAAGGTAGTCGGTCTAAGAGCCAAAAGCAGCGATCCGGACATCATAAGAGCAGCTCAGGAAGTGACCAAAGCAACTTGATGGCCATAGAGCCTGTCGATGTGGATGTATTCTGGGTTGTAGGAAACTGGAGTGAGGTACTTTATCAGGATGCTATCCTACTCTCTAACTACAGGCTTGACATTAATGGTAACGTCTGAAATGTTTTTAATCAGAAATTTCTCCTCCTCAGTGTTCAACAACATGCGGGATCGGAGCAGTGTGGAGGACAGTCAAGTGCAGCTCCCAGAACGACGAGGACTGTGCCAACGTGAAGAGACCTGAGCCTGCTCGTACCTGTCACCTGCAGCCCTGCGCCACCTGGCAAAGTAGCAGCTGGAGCAAGGTGAGTAACGTTAGATTTCCTCCAGTCACTGAATCTGATAATTGCGCTTCTTACTTATTAAATATGCTTAATACTTAATTGTACTTACACTCATTGTCTATTACTTTTCCAAATGAAGTTGGTTCATTCAGACCCGACTTTTTTTTTTCTTGCCATTTGTTTATGAGTCGGTTATTGTTTATAATTTTCTCCAAAGTGTCCGGATGATTGCGCGGTGGTGGGAAGGAGGTACCGTGATGTCCAATGTGTTGATTCCCAGACTAAACGTCCTCTCAGACCCTTCCACTGTCAAGCAGTGTCCAGCAGACCCCTTAGCACCTTGATTTGCCCCCACAAGCCCTGTATGAGCTGGAGTGCATCACCATGGGGACCGGTAGGAAAAGCATCCACTCACATCTCTATATCTGAGACATTTGTAATCATGTTTATTAAAAAAATAATATTTTTTTTGTCTTTTCATCTCCAGTTGTGACTATAGTTTGGACTTTACCTGCCTTGGCTTTTTAGATTTTTCCCCCTTAAATTCAACAATGTTTTGGAGCCTTGTGAGCGTGATTCTTTAATCTTGAAAATTATCATCGCTGTTTCTAAAGCTGCCCATTTTTATTTATTTAATTATGTATTTTCAGATTTTGGTTCCATTTCTACTATTTTCATCACAAGCCACAGTTATTTCTGTTCTACTGGAAGATGTGGCCTGAACTGTTTGACACTGAGGATTTTTTTTGCCACATGGTGTCTCTTGTGTTACCGTTACAGATACAGTTAGAAGAGACTTTATTACAATCTTAGAAAAAGAAAATTCACCCTTTTGAATGCTTTTGTCTTTCTCAGTGTTCTGCCAGCTGTGATGAAGGTGTCAGAGAGCGCCTGGTGTATTGCCCTGAGCCTCATCGCTGTAGCAACACACTCAGGCCAAACAGTACTGAGCCGTGCAGTTTAAAACAGTGTACTTGGTGGAAGACTGGGGACTGGGAAAAGGTCAGCTATACTTTACACATTTAATGAATCTTTAAATGTTTCTGTGCAATATAAATTTATATTAATTAGGTTTAAAACAGAAGTAAACTAAACTATAATTTTATATATTTTTTGGTGTGAATTTGCAGTGCTCTGTGAGTTGTGGTGGAGGCCAGCAACAGCGTGCTGTCAACTGTGTAAGCAAAAAGGATTTGGCTGTAATGCCAAACAGCCTCTGTGAGAAGATTTCCAAACCAGAAACACTCAGGAAGTGCAATATGCAGGAATGCAAGACAAACAAAGGTTTGTATGCCAAAATAAATTATTTGGATGAAGATTAGCAAAGCAGATTACCTGTTAAAACATGAATGCAGTTTCCATTACGTTTTGTTTCTTGAGTGAGTGAGGGAGGTGTTTTGGTCAAAATCACTTAAATTTGATATCTATATGGCTTTAAAGTGTTTGCTCTAAGGTTGTGTTCCTTGTTATGCAGGTCCACTTTGCAAGAAAGACACCATGTCCTCTCGCTTCTGTGACAAGCTGAAGCGATTGGGTCGCTGCTCTCTCAGGTCGGTCCAGAAACAGTGTTGTATCACCTGTGGTTCTGGCTAACTACAACACTTACTGTATCCTTCTGAAATACTGGTATAAAGCCATGTCATCCACAATCTAGGAGACCAAAGTATTAATGACCACATCAACAAGCTCCTCTTAATCAACACAAACAAACAAGGATTTCTTTTTTCCCACCAATTTGGGGTTTTGTATTTTATTTTATTTTATTTTTTCTTGAAATATCAGAAAGGAAACAAACCAAAGCACTGATGGTACACATTTGGACTGTTGGAGATGTTCAGTGTTAGAAGAAATGCTTGAGCTATACAATTTGAAATATTTTCTTGGTAAATTTAAATGATATTTGAGAAGCACAATTCAAGAGTTATAAAATCTCACCACGTAGTGTCATAAATTAGGTTATAAATTAAGACAAACTATGGACATTTATTCTTTCTTAGTCCTTCGGAAAATATCTTTTTGTACTAAAGGTGCTTTTATAGGCGATGTGCTGATGATTAACAGCACATGTTACTATTCTTTTATGTCTTTCTGAGATAAATGGTAAATACAGAATGTAAATAAAGATGTTCTAATACTGATAATCTCAGGCCATTTTCACACATGAACTCGGGTGCAGTCATTGTCTGAAGTTATCCGAGACAATGACCTGCAGTACTCATACACGGGCTTAATTGGTAATCGTATGGACTTTGTGCTGTGGAGCTGGTGGAGCAAAGACACTTTAATGTCTTTTAATTTGAATTTGCTGTCACACAACTCCCATGGGTAATTTCTAGAAAAGTTCAGGGCTGCAGTTCAGTTCATGCGTGAAAACGGTTTAAGTCGATTTATACTTTTTATGAATGAATTTCTTTTTTTCTTTAAAAAAAATGCTTGAACATGTGTTTATGTTCTGAGCTGGCACTGGATGTTTACATTATCATTGGTATATGTTCCTGCTTTTAGTCATTGTTGTTACAATTTTAAAGGATAATTAAATCAGCTGCAGAATCTGCACAATCCTGCAGTTAAACCTGTGGTGCTTCTCCTCTGGTGTGAGATTTACCAATGAGAAAGAGGTGTTGCAGGTCATCCCTCTCAGGTCACTCTAAAGTTGGCCACTGTGTTTAATGTGATGTTGTACAGGCATTATCATTGTCACGCCCTGGGTATGTCACCCTGACTGATTTGTCCTTCTCATGGCTCCATCAATAAATGTGACGATAAAAGACAATTGTGCTGAACATCCATTTGTAAATTTACACCTACACTGTTGCTTGAATACCACAAGTATAAATAACAATCCAGCCTTCAATAACCTTCTTTCCATAAGTGACTTCTACTTTGGGACCTTTTGTGTCGACAAGGTCATTCTCACCTGAAAGTGCCGCATGCTTATGAATGTGTAACACCTGAATCAGCAGCACCAAGCTCTGTTTCAGGGATTGGGTTCAGCTGGCCCAGATTTATCAGGCTCCTCTGTGCCGGATAACTTGACACGAATGGACTTTGCCCTGCTACACGCACCCTGCGGCTGTCATTCAAGCCAGAGACCAAAAGTTAGTCAGCAGTAATGGAAGGAGTAACACAATACAGGGTCAGTGTGGAGCCTTGTGTCCTAAAACCCACCAGTGAGTGTGTGTGCGATTTCTCTGCGTGTTTTCATTACAAAGCAAACACCCATCAGTCGTATTACCCAACCACACGTGTTGCTTAATAAGCAGTTGACCTCAAAGTTGGGGAATAACTAAAAATATCTGGTTTGATTTCAGTTTCGTGGTGATTGTAACTTCCTTAGTATGAGATTCTATAAACAATGATTGTGATTAATGACACTGGTTTTCTGATGTCATACGTAGTTTTAATCAATGTCATCTTGGATTTTTCATCCAACAATACAGTGTTTTTACTCATCAATTTATTGCTTAAGTGACTGGCCCGGCACAGCTCATTTTTAGCTGTTTTGAAAGCAACATAAGTGTCTGATTACTGCTTTTTCTTATAAAAGGGCAAATGGTAATAAAATTACTCTCAACAGCTTGTGTTCTAAAGCCAAACAGTTGTGGTTTGGGATTCAAAAGTCAAATGTTTATTTCATTACTGTCTGATTTTCCAGACCTTCTCTGCACAATGCCAACAGTAGCGAACAGATTTTGCATCCAAATCTTTAGGGCATATTACAGATGATGGTTAGAGCATGCATGGCAGGTATGAATTTTATTGATAAATAATATCACCGTGATGTCACGCACTGGTTTGTAGACTTACTGTTAGCATTTTGTCACTGATGATGCTGTTTTGTTTTTGTTTAGTTTTTTTTGTTGTTGTGGAAGCCAGGTGTGCCCAAGGGCGCAACGCAGAGTTGCACATACCTCCTCATTAGGACTTAAAAGTAAAAGACTAGAATTTTACTCATCCAAACCACACCACAATATCTGTATCTCACAGTAGGTCACATTATTTGCCAGAAAAATTATTAAAAAGGTAAAAGACTAACACCACAAAGCCTAAAAGTCCACTCCAATTAGTGTCTAGGACTGTGAGCCCTAGACAGCTTTCAGGTATACTGGACTGCATTAACAGAATACCAGTGGATGTATTAAACAACTAAATTACCTACTCCACAGTTCCAGAAAGGCCAAAACAAGTTTCATGTCAGGCTGTAAACGTGGTTTTTAGTGCTGTTAAGTTGGGCGTTTTAACATGGAAGTAAATTCGATTTTCGTATTTTTGGCTAAAGCCTCAAGTGGTCACTCCAGGAACTGCATTTCGGCTTCATTTTTTTTTTTTTTTTTTTTTTTTAGCCGCTGAGTTTATCTATGACACATTTAGATAGATTTGCAATCATTGCTGTAGCATATTGTTCTCTTTTTCAGAGTCATATGCATCATTGTATTGCGCTATTACTGGGGTGGGCGATATGGTTACAATTTTCTTGTCAAAATACTGAATAAATCACGATGATGTTTTTTGAAAAACCAGAGGTGCAATCCTTATCCTATCAGGAATGTCTTTTTTTTCCTAATCCTGCAAATGCATAACAATACAACTTATCTAAACATTTAAAATCCACAATTAATATACAGTATAATTTATTATTATTCATAAAGCTGACTTGGAATTGTGCGCACAGAATCGTCACTCTAAAAGAAGAGCTTCTAAGGTTTACAGGTTATATATAAGGTTATATATTTATATAACAGTATGGTAATATTGTTTGCCATTATATTCCTCGGTGTGGTGAAAAGTATAGTTAATAAAATGCACTGTCACCCCATATTACCCTGCAAAAGTCACAAGACATCTCTGTGTGGATCAGTTGATCCAGTGACTGACCTGTAAATAAATTCCTCTGCCCTGCTGAAACTGACACTCAGCACAGGAGGATGATGTAAGTCCTGTTCATGACCGGGGAGATAACACGACAAATATCTATGGATCACTGCAAAGCAGGAAACAGCAACCTCATCTTGTGGGTTACCAGACACCCCCTTCAACACAACAGCCAGGAACACATGAAATATTTACATTTGATGACCAAGGGGAAAACGAGGCCTCCCGTATGAGCCCGGCAAATGTTAGCAAGTTATCTGCTTGGAACGTGAAGTAACACATTTTCCTGTGATCTATCAAAAGCTATCATTAAAAGAGAATGTTTCTCTAATCTAGTTGCTTAGCCCTCAAATCCCAGAGTAAACCAAAGCACAGGCTTGAGGAAGAAGGCAGTTCTATGTAATCCCTACACCAATTGGCTGTTTTTGAAGGAAGAAGTTCAGTGTGGTGACTTTCATCTGGACCCCATCAGGTTGCATGTCCCCAGGCAGTTAGACTGGTATCTCTGTACCAGGCGTGTTCCTTTATTAAAGCCTTGGCCTCCTCTGACCCAGCACACACAGTGCAGGCCCCAGGGAA
Organism: Maylandia zebra; assembly: GCF_041146795.1. Classification (NCBI taxonomy): domain Eukaryota; kingdom Metazoa; phylum Chordata; class Actinopteri; order Cichliformes; family Cichlidae; genus Maylandia; species Maylandia zebra. Next base: position 28,842,886 of record NC_135178.1, read on the forward strand.
TACAGACACGCGTTTACACACACACACAGTTCCCACAGGCCAGTGTAGCGGTTTGCGAGTTTAATTCCTTCATGGACCACATATGGACTTGAGTTTAAGTAACTGAGAGTGTGGTGATTTTCTTTGTAAAACATCTGCTTAATGATGGTGTACCAAAGAGGAGGGGTCATTATTCCCACAGTGAGGCCAAGCAGAATCAGGGACATATGATATGAATAAAGTGCATTTCCACAGTGGAACTTGTTAATGTGATACAGAAAAATGGATCGGACCATACTGCCAATCCACCTGCCATAAAGGTCAAAATTATAGCAAAATGGGCCAGAATTGACTTCAACAACTCACCACTGGGGTGGAATTGCTCCACTTGGCATGCAACAAAAAATAAGAACCTCTAACTTATATTGATATACCAACAATATAACTCCTATGTTCAAATAAGTGCTACATTTTTTGACAGGGCTGTCAAAAAATACGATTCAGATTCAGCCGCCAAAGACTCCAAACCGGCCCACAGGAAAATGTAAAGACGTTGGACTTCTCATTGCATTTTCAGTTTTTCTTTCACGGCTTTTCCTCCTGATAAACACATACCCTGTGGTCATTCATACTAGACTATAGTAAGTAATAGATACATATTTAAATGACAGAAACATTCCTGTTTTTTTTTTTACTATCAGTCGTAGAAATTTCTAATTTTTTTATAGGGGGTCACTAGTAAAGAAAAAAAGTGAATTTTCCAAAGTTTTGTTATGTCAGGACACTATAGGAAATTAGTTTCCTTAACTTTTTCTTTAATTTAACATGTCTGTTTCTTACAATTTAAAATTCATGCTGACATCTCTTCCATTTACGACAGCAGCATTTCTTTATCATGTAGAAAAAGAGAAATGAACTGTTGATAATAAAGGGCTAATTTATTTTTTTATTAAACTGCTTTACACTGACAGACTGACTGGTTTGGCACACTTAAGGTCAAAGTGAGCTGTTTGTGGCCTGTGGTCCAAAATGAGTTTGACATTGCTGTTTAAAGATGATTACAATATTTAATTAGAAATAAAATCAGAGTAGAAAATTGGCAAAGAAAAACTTTGCTAGACTTATTATGTGTAAAGTGGCCAGACTTTAGGCACGTTTTGCTAAGTGGAAAAAAAGTATTCCAATTTTTTTTTTTTACTTTCTAGAAGACAGAATTCTATTTAAGTAGTTTAATAGTGTGTAAGCTGTAAAATATAATATAAATATAAAATCTATTCAGTATTTATATTATCTCAAATAAACATACTCAGGATGGAGAATTGTACTTTTCAGAATCATAAACATATTATAGCATAATTATTGATTAACTGATGTGTATTAATTGCATCCCTGTGCTGCTTCTCCTGGAGGTTTCTTCCTGTTAAAAGGGAGCTTTTCTTTCCCACTGTTGCCAAGTGCATGCTCAGAGGAAAACATACGCAAAAAATGTAAACACAGAATGCTAATTTAAATAAAAATGCATTAACCTTTTAAAGTAAAAGGGAAACATTTTGAAATATCAAATAGTGTTTCACCTAGAACACTTCCAAAAGTAAGTCTACTTGTGATACACAAATATTCTGCTTTGAAGCCCATGTTGCTCCAGTTTACTAATATTGCAGCTACAAGTAATACTGTTTCTGTGCTTTCTTTCTAGTACAAATGTTGGTCACTGAATAATCAGCAAGTGTGATTATTGTGTCATCTTGTCCGTTGTATGACCCGATTTTTAAATGTGAAATCTAAAACAAATCAGAGTAAAGAGCCACCTGATGTGCTTTGTCAGTGCAGAAACAAAAGAGCCGTATCATGTGAAAATGTTACGATTACATGGTAAAAACAATAAAATGAATCTCTTCCATGTGTGTCACCTTGATTCATTTTGCTTTTTGGCAATTGGAGCTGTGTGAAATCAAATCTCCTCTAATGCGTTTAAATTTCCGGTATTTGCTTTTATTGTAATTATGTTTTTACTTTTGAGAATAGTGTAAAAACAGAGCTAGAGCTACAGCCTGTAGGGAAGGATCAGAAGAACATTTGTCTGTTCTATTATTTTTTGTCTTGAACTTTGAAATGCAATTCGGGGAGATAGATCTATAAAGATAAAACTAAATGCTAAAGCTGTAGATCGAGGAGAAGAGATGAGTCTGTCTCCAGGCCCTGGAAATCTCACTTATATTGCATTTAGCTGGAAAAGAAAAAGACAGTTATGGTTGTGTTTACAAAGAATTTGCTCCTTGGCCTCTAAAGAAATCCTCCAAATCTTATGAGTCTGTCAACATCATTTGAAGCCTACATCCCTCTGAGGCATCCACAGATGACAATCATGTTAGACCTGTAGGTATTTCTGCAGCGTTTTAGACTGTTACATCTCTAAAGGTTTAACAGCATCTGAAAATGTAATGCACGCTTTCAATGTGAATTTTGGGGGGGGATTATTAAATGCATAAAGTGTAAAACTGGTCTTAGCTGTAAGTGAAATAATCTACAAGCTTGTATATTACCCCTTGGTAGCATTTAAATTTAGTATGTCATTGTCTAATTAGCAGGACATACAGTATTTATTCATATATTCTGCATCATTTAAGTGCTTCTAAGTTGTTTGAGCCAATCAGTGGAACATTTTCATTCATCATTAAATTTAATACATTGTAGATATATGCAAATGTACATGGAATTATTTGTGCACATGTCCTTGATCCCCTATGTCCACTACGTGGATTCAGGTTATCACAGAAGGAGCGGACGCCACAAAGGAACTGCTGATAACACTGTTTTGTTTGCAACCTCAGATAAAACCAAGACCAGAATTGAAGCCAAACTGCTTCTCTGGCCATGGACCGCTGACAGACATTAAAGCAGGCCCTAAAATTGAGGACTTAAGGGAAAAAAAGCTGGGACCAGGAAATATGCTGACATTAAAAAGAAGAGGATCAGGGAAAATAGATAAGAGTCCCAGCAGCAAATTTTGTTTATCATGCTGGATTGTTAAAATGCTACTTTATGGTCCTTGATAATGGTTAACCTCATAATAATCTGCAAAAGCTCAGCTAGTTTTGATTTTATGTCCAAAACACACACAACAGACAATCAAACAAAACTCGTAACACTTGATATATTGTGATCTGGAGTTTCAGCATCGATGTGCTTCGTGAGACGACTGACCGTCCCTAATATTTTGCACATTCACTGCACATATTCTACATTGTTGCCTAGTCCACTATGACATTGTCCATTCTGTCCCTGTCTTGCCTTTAGGAGCAAATAATGCTTCGTAAGACAGTCTTGTTGGCTGATGTCCACTATGACACCTGAGTCACAGAGGAATAGAGGTCTGGTGAGTGAAACTGGAGAACTTCATTGCATTACAGCACTGCAGGGGAGATAACACTCTACGATAAAGTGCCTTGAAGGAAGAAGAGAGGCATTAGAAAGATGGTAGTGATAAGGCAGCATCCAGACTTGTAACTTAATATGATTTTAATCTGTAGAGGAGGAAGGACACTTGTCAGGATTATCACCTTAATGAGGAGGAAGTGAATTCATTTTCAGTTTGTAATACTTATCTGCTTCACACTCAATTATACAGCCCTTTGTAGGCCCCCTTTTTACATCTAATACACACAAAAAAACTCCTGACAGATCTTTCATTAACCAATAAACCAATCACCAGTGTAATCTGTAGCTGTAGGGAAAGATCCAACGCCACCAGGCAGCTTCTTCCTGGTTGGTAGCATCTATGAAGGTAAACCCCCTTTATCACCTCTCACCCACTCTCATAAGTTAGACTTGCTTGTACATAAGCACCACATCGACACACATGCAGACCAGTACTTGTTCCCATATGTGAGGAGGGGCGTGGGAGGGTTGAGTAAAGGAAGGAGGGATCAAATAACTAAGAGTCACACACAGCTACACACGACATAAAGTCATTTTTCAGTGATCAATCTTCAGTGAGGAATTCTCAAATAAAGTAGAAGAGGTGAAAAATTCTGACTCAATCCAGCCAAAAAAAAAAAAAAGAGACCTCCCCAGACCGTTACCTCGATGCTGTGTGAAGGTGGAGTCATGGGGTGGAGAGAGAGAGAGAGAGAGAGAGAGAGCTAAATGAGGAGAGAGCGAGAGGAGCTGGGCACCCAAAGAGGACAGATATTCGCCTGGACTGACCAACCTTCCTATTTAAGTCTTGAATCCTGTTTTTCGTCCTCAGAGTAAAATCTGGAAATGTTTTCCTGCACATGTGGAGTTTAGCAGCTTGGAACAGGTAAATGGTGTGGTGGCACCATTTTTTCTTTTTTTTTTAATTTCAGGGGAACTAAAGACTTTTACCAGATTTTAGATACCTTTCTACATGGATACTATTACATTTTCTCAACTGGATATTTGTTTTTATTAGTTTTTTCTTATCTTTTTTTTCTTGTTAAGTTGAAAAGCAGTCTGGGACTAAAAGGCTTACACCGGAGCCCCTTTGAGCAAGAGTTAAAAGTTCACAAACAATTTAAGAAGAATTAGTAAAACTGTGGAAAAGTGCAGGGGGAACAAAAACAGGTTTTCACCAGAATGCACACATAGTCTGCCTGCTTTTTTCACTTTCTTTTCTTTTTTTCTTTAATCTTTGTTCATTTAGACTGAGATGTTTTCCAAAACAGACTTGGAAGTTTTGATAACCAGCATAAAACCTTGCAGCAGTAGAGAAGAGAACGGAGTGGAGTACCAGCTTGGAAAATAGAGACTTACTGAAATTACATAATCAAAAAAAAATCACCCAGAAGGATATCTTGACATTTTTATACCTGCGCTGAATAGTTTGGACACTGTGCAGGGACACCTTCACTCTGGTCTGTGGAGGGCTTCCCTCCCTGCCTTCTCAGGCAATCTTCACCCCCAGCAGCATGTCCCAAGCTCCGAGGCTGCCTCTAGTCCTCCTCACAGCACACTACCATGATCAGATGGACTGCTGGAGGGAGTAAGGCTGCCTCTGCCTCGTCCTGCTCCAGGGCTGGGTTAGGGGCTCGTTCAGGCTCTGGGGCCACCTTCAGACTACGGTCATCAGCACTGCTTATCACCCCGGCTTTTCCTGTACTAGTCACCCTGTTGGTTTTTTTATTATCCCTGCATGAGGCTGCCTGCCATCAGTTCCACCGTGACACAGATAGGGTCTCCAGCCCACGGACTCTCAGAGCTCCAGTGAACATTTCTGAAGCTGAGCTGATCTCTAGAGCCAGAGCCAATGGGGGCCCTGTGGGTCGGACTGGGGGAGCACAGGGGAGGCATGTGCGCAGTTACAATCATCTACTAGGGGACATACGAAGGAGAAAGCTGTTCTCTTTCCAGAGGTTTTTCCTGAGGATCGATAAGAATGGAAAAGTCAATGGAACCAAAATCAAGGACGACCCCTTCAGTAAGTAACCCTTTCAATTAACAAAAGTAGGTAAAGAAGAGTGAATCAGAGCCAAGAAGTGATCTGTGTGACCCTATCCAAGGCTCATTTAGCCTGAAATATTCGAATTAATTTTACCTTTTAAATTGTGAGTGTGATATCAAATTTTTAAGCTCTATAGCCCAAACCTTTGCCTTCGTTTTGTATTAGTATATCAAATGTGACAAAAGCACCTGATGAAGTCTTTAAGTGGGACATTTCTAGTAACAAGAAACCATATTAAATGAGAACTTAGATCCTGACAGTTTATTTAAAACATACATTTACATCTTTCTGTCTATCTGTATCTATATCCTATGTAACACCAAAGTAAATATGTAGATTGTACCTATAGAAATATAACTTGTGCTGCTACCTGTAAATGGTGAGTTTAAAGGAAAAACGTGATCCTTTCATGTTACGCGAATGAACCGGTTGGCAGTTCATTCACTGGTAGTTTGGAGGAAGTAATCCTAATTTGAGTTGTCTTTTTGTTTTAAACCAGACATCCCACTGATATCTCTCCTGTCTAAACACTCAGCACAATGATGGTAGCTCTCAGATGGTCTAAAAAGGAGCAGGAGCAGATAACCCAGCCATTATCAGGCAGTCTTCACAGCCCAGGGTAAACAGCATTGATAACATCCATAGAAAGAACAGGGCTGTGGCAGGGGGAGGATATGAATGTCCAGCTCATTGATGCTTTTAGACCCTTTTTGCTTCTCTTCGGCTGTTTCGCTATGACTCTCCCACTCAGATTGCCTTCTGCCCGCCAGCATCACGCAAATTACACACCCTCAGTCACAGATCAGACATTTGTTTAAAGCAGCTTGACGTCCTCACTCAGAGAAACATGTCTTTAAAGTGATTACATGTTGTATGTTTCAGTGTATAAGTCAGTAAAATAGCATTCTCATTAGTCTCCCAGCATTCCCACTGAGCAACGTGTGTGTGCCTATCAACCAGCAGGCAATCACATGGTCCGGTGGGTGTGATCTTATGGTACCCAACAGCAGCACATGTGCTCAAACAAACACACACACACATATATCCCACTTAGTTGTTGTTATATACCTTTTTTTTCTCTCTGTTTCGCAATTCCATAGTAAGTGTATCCCGAAGTTTTAACGTTCCTCTTGGGAGAGCTAAACCGCACTTTCAATCAAAGTGACTTTGGGGGAAATGGCACAGGAGGCAAAATGTCAGGGGAGATGTTTGTTTTGACAAGGTCATGACAGAAGCAGCTTTATTTCCTGACCATATTACACTGTGATGCCTTTACTGTTGCTTTTGTTAGCAGTTTCCTTTAAGTAGTAAAACTGAAGTGGTGCAAGGAAGTCTGGTGTAAAGTCACTCTAAAGTTTATGTATCTTTCTGAGATAATTTATCCCTCTGTCTTCCTTTTTACTGACCCACAAATCCACTTCCCCCAGTGCATTGCTTTTTTCAAAGGTAAGTCTGAATTAGCAATGAATTGAGGTTCAGGCAGGGAGGTGAAAGTGAGATTCTCTAGAGGTACAAAGTCATGAATGACATGCCTGAATATTATTGTGGCCACATCAAAGCCGTTCATCTTCAGTATATCAATGGTGGTGCCATCACAAAGCTGTGTCCTAAGGGGGTCTGGGGACACTGTATGGATTATGTGCCCACATATCAGGTTCACATGGTAAAGAATACTACACAACAGCAGCTTCAGTCTTCGCTCTAGCCCCTGAGGCTAGACATGATCCCTGGACTGACGTCCTTTGTAGACCCTTGATGATCCCTTGAAGTGACAAAATATCACATTTTCTTTCCAAGTACTGGAAAAAAGTTTTTTAAAATCAGAAATTGAAATGCAAAGGCACCCTACATTTAAATTTGTCAAACTTTAATTAATTAATCTAAATTAATTTATCTGCAAGCTGTTTTGGGGGGGCTCCCTGTGGCCCTGCAAGGAGCAGCATGCCTCCCACAGATTTATGGGGATGCCAGTGCAAAACTGTCCCACATGGTTTTCCAACCCACTGTGAGCCTTTGCTGAGGTTACAGAGAAGCAAGGAGAAAAGGAAGGCAGACTGTGTTAAAGTCAGCTAAGTAGCTGCGTGGCCTAAGCACAGCAGAGCCGTCTTAAAATTTAAAGACATCTAGCAGCTCTGAGTAAAACATTGCTAAACAAGACTCAGGGAAAGGCTTTGTGGTAATAAATAAATAAATAAAGTCTGGCTAACTATCCATGGCTGTGATGGTGTGAAAGGTTGAGCATGTAAAGACTGTATGTATACTTGTATTGGGCCAGTGTGTGTGTCTATGTGTGTGTGTCTCTCAAGAAAGAGGAAGGCTAAAGGAACCAGGCCATGTGCACAAGACAGTTCTTGGCATATCCTGTGAATATTGTATAAATAATTTCTTTAAATATAGCAGCGACCTTTTACTTGGAAAAAAAAAACCCAGATGGTGCTCTTATGGAGGTCTGAGGAGGGAGATGTAGCCAATAGCTTTTCTCAAAGGTAGTAAAAAGGTTCCTTTCCATGTAAATACACTGAGTGTGGTCCTTATCAAGTGTTATTACTATATTTCCTGATTTACGCCTCACTCTGTTCTATTTTTCTGCATGGAAATGATAACAATCAACATTTTAATCCTGACTTATCTGCCCAAATACTGCTTTATTCAAAACCAGAACATCTATTTTGAAAAAAAGAAGTTTAAGAGTGAGAAAGAATAACAATGCTAAGCTGCAAAGCACATATTCTTTTGGCTCCCCGCTGTGGAAAAACCACTGCTAATTCTTACTGGCAACATCTACCTCCATTCCACAAACAACGCACCATTTACTGCTGTAACTCCCACCAGAGCGTATCGAATAAGCCACACATTAGGCGCAAAAAGCTTGCAAGAGAAAAACTGCTGAACCTGGCTGGCTTACTTTAGGCTACATTTTAAAAGGGGTTTGTAAAATAAACCCCATACGAAGCAATACTATCCCATTAACAGCGTAAATAAAGCTAAACGATGAGCACATTTTCCCACATTGGCAGCCATGACCTTATTACTTCCCTATTGTGGGTCTACATAAGCATTTAGCCTTTCAGCACAGAGCAGTGTAGGGAGATTTTGTAGTAGTTTCACAGCCAAGCTGAGTTAGTGTGTTATATGCAAGTGCACATTCACCTGCTTCAAAACAACTGTGCATATGTGTGTGTATGTGTGTGCTTTTCCGTGTGTGTGAGTGAGTTAGTGAGTGAGAGAGTGCATTAGTGCATGTGTGTATATACAACCTGTCTCGCCCCTGCCTCCGGTGGCTTACTTTGATCAGTGATCATTACGGCCTTTCTAATCCTCACTCCACCCCCAGTCTCACTGTCATGGCTCCTCTGTCCTCCTCTGTTCTCCTTCCTTTCATCACTCCCATGTTTACAGAGCAGCCAGAGACTGCCATAGATTGTCTTACATCCTCACTCCATACCCGACATCCGATCCCATACAGAAACCAGCTCTTCTCAGATCTTCAATGACCGTTGTGTCACAGTCCCCAACACCGCCTTGCAGCTTCAGACCCCACTGCCCTGAGGTGCCGCTGTTTGAACTAGAAATTGATACAGTCAAGACCTCACGGACGAGGAGAGAAGCTGCTGTATATTTAACAGAGGGATTGTTCTTTTGGGCACACCTGCATCCTCCGCTGTCCACTCAGGTCCAAGGCTGGCAGCCTCCAATCCCCCCCCCCCCCCTCCCCTCCCCCCAGCCAGTTTGGAGCGAGTCTGACAGTAGAGCAGGGTGCCACACAAACAGTCATCAGACAGAGGAGGGGCCCCTGGTCTGATCAAAGGATGTCGTTGACTTTCTGGAGTTCACGCCCCCACTCTGTGTGTGTGTGTGTGCACATACACATATGGGTGTTAATTGGGGTAAAATGACAACAGCTCACAGGAAGTGGGAAAAGGAAGGTAGGGAGGGCGGCATGAAATCAAACATCCCATGGGAAACAGTGGGGTTCACTAACACACACACACACACACCGGCATGAGATGAGACAAGTGGGTTCTGTGGTCAAAGGACACATTAGGAAGTTATAGCTCTCCGACCTTTGATACTGAGACCACACAAATAACAACAGCTGTCTACAGCAAAAACACATCCATTTTAGCTGAGGTATAAATTAACCTCCCCTAATAGTTTACAATAAACCTGACGTATTTGCACAGGGACCTGGAAAGCTAAATACCAAACTCAACATAAACAACCCGAGAAATCTCCGGGGGGAATCCACCCATTAATCTTCAGACTAAATGACCTGAGCAGCTGGAATCTTTTATACAGGTGTAGGCTGTAAAGGAACTTTAAAATATCAGAAATGAGAAATGTGCCCAAGAATAATTGTAACCTTGCACAGAAATCCCACACATTCCCCATGTAAATGTCACAGAATACAAATGCTGGTACTCATTATACTATTACTGAAAAACCTGTGGATTCCTCCAGGTTTATATCTGCACTTCATGTGGGTGGTTTGTGACCGCTGCCAGAGTGTTAATTCTTCTATACTCTGCTCCACAGCATTTATTCAGTTGTTCATGACATAATAGCATGCCTACTATTAATGTTGACACATATTAATGTCACCTTCTTTTTGCTGATCCCTAGGTATTCTGGAAATCACATCAGTGGACGTGGGAGTGGTGGCCATCAAAGGGCTAAGCAGCAACTTCTATCTGGCTATCAGCAAGAAAGGAGAGCTGTACGGAGCGGTTAGTATCCGAGTCAGAGGTCAATCTGGAAGCTCCAGAGAGAGAGAGCTAGTGTTAGCTTCTTCGGTCCTTATCAAAGGAAGCCTTATCTATAGTTCTACAACTGCTGGGTCAACTCTGAATCACAACCAGACCAGTGCACACATGTGAACCACTGAGAAAACTATGCAGCTTTAAAAACGCGCACAAATCACCCACACAGAAAAGCATGCAATGTAGATTCGGAAGTAGTAAATAGGCACTCAGACAACAATGCATTTTGCACAAGATAATAATCTGCGTTTTGTCTTAACCTCACACACTAAGTCTATAACACTGCAACATGATATCTGCTTTTTTACAGAGAGAGTTTGGTGTCGACTGCACCCTGAAGGAGCGGATTGAGGAGAACGGCTACAACACGTACGCATCAGCCAAGTGGAAGCATGGGAAGCGACAGATGTTTGTGGGTCTGAACGGCCAGGGGAAGCCGATGAGAGGAAAGAAAACCCGAAGGAAGAACACAGCCACACATTTTCTTCCAACTGTTGTGTGAACCTGTGCACTCGGCTGGAGAGGGACAATATGAAACTCTGAAAATGTGAGGTTTATAACTCTGAAAAGTGAGAAATCTCTCATTTGATTTTAAAAGAAAAAGGCCTAACACTGTCATGCATACAAGTGGTCTCTTCTTTTCTGGGAGATGGTGTTACCTGTGTTTTCACTGGCACAGATGCAATGCTTATTCTTTTTTTTTTTTTTGTCTGTGCCAAACAGTTTGCAGCTGGACTAAGTGTGTGATGTGGACACAACCGAAGCTACTGTTTCACTAAATAAACTGTAGTAGATGCAGAATTATCTCAAGATGTTATTTATATCCATATTCTCCTGTGAGACACATAAACAGAACAGAAAATGTTCAGGATGTGGGAAACAATCAGTGAGTCCGTTTATCACGGCAGCAGGAAATAATAAAGGATAGAACACATTTAAAGCAAATGTTCGATACTTAACCACTGTGTTTTTGCCTGAATTGTAATGATTTATTTATTTTGTGAAATATTTAACTGAAGGGGAACACAAGCATTTCTTTGAATTCTTTTTGTTTTATAAGAACTCTATTATGTGAAAAATAAAAGTACCATTTCTCCCCTGCAATGCAGTGAACGTTCCTCTGTGGTACTCCAAAGACTGGGAGAAGTGCATTAAAAATGGTAAGGTTTACCAGAAGTACTGAGAGACCCTGGTAAACGTTCAAGTCATGGTATTCTTATCTGGGTCTCTGAGGTAGGAAAGAAGGGACAAAAGGCAACCATTAATTCCTAGCCAGATATACCATGTGGCAACCATTGCACTAATGATTAGTGCACAAACAAACTGAAAACACAAGACCAACCACAACAAAATGGGAGGGGGGAAACTCCCCTGGTATGGACTGTAGATGTTGACATCATTTTCTAATATCAGACCATTACTGTGGAAGCTGCAACCTTCTCCAACTGCAAAAAGACTTGCTTGGTAAAGATAGCTGGTTATGAATATAAAAATTGCTGCCCATGGGTTTGTATGGGCTTTGGAAGAGGATCTGAATGTATGCATGTAAGAAAGGAAATACAAAAGAAGTGCATAAAAAATATATGACCTGTGCCTGACCACCCACTTCCTTCAGTAATCATCTACACACTAATCATAAACACACTAATCAATGGCAGCTGCCTCAATCCCAGATCAAAAGAACATAGGAAGAACATTAACACCACAGGCTTCCGGACCTTGTGTTCTCTTATCCTGCCTTTTAAAACAACTATCTCTGGATGGGCATCAGAAATTGGAAGATTATAGGAAGACAGCTGAGAGAAAGGCTTCAGAAGTTTTCCTTTGTCTTCAGTCCTAAATTCATTCAGCTTGGTGTGTGAAAAGAGACCGAAAGGAGTGAAAACAACAAAGGCGGTCTGATCTATAGCCTTAGTATATTGTCCTTTAATGGCTGTTACTGCGCTGAGTGATTTATACTGAGGAATGCTGCAGTGCATTCCACCAGTAAAGACCAACCGAGCACATCTCTGCACCCTCCATGGCCCTGTGTGCTCTCACAGGTTAATTGAGCAATATGGTGTGACTATTGAACCTCTGAAGCCAGACTCACAATAGTGTCTTGAAGATAAACTATAAATGTTACCTAAAAATAAAGATTAAGAAGGTGAAATTAGGGTGCAACTTTTGAACAAATACAAATACATACATACATACATGTCTTGATCCCCAACTTCATCCAAAGACTTCAAATGTTTTAAAGGTGATTCTGAATTGACTCAAACCATATTTCTTTATAAGAACTAAAGCACGGATATGCACTAGGAGTTTAATGACACCACATACAGTAGCATTTTCTTTCTTGATTTGTCCTTAATTGCTGTGCATGAGGAGATAAACATGCAGTCAAATAAATAACAGAGGATTTGACCTACATAATGTGTACTGCTGACCCCAACCCCCACTGACTTACCCACACACAAACACACACAAATCCAATTCATTTGTCATCTTCTGCATTCCCTTGTGAATGTTTGAACTCTCTCCAAAACACTGGCACGGCGAGGGAAAAAAACGGCAATAACACAAAATAGGCACAGTAATCTTCTATCAAAGCAGGTCTCTGCATTTCTGGCACTGGAATTCTCTGTGGAATAATGTGATCCAGCTTTGAGAAACAAGTGGAAAATGACTGGAGGCTAAAACAACTAATGAATACTTACACCGAGATGTCTGGTAGAACACATGTTTGCAGCGGGCAGCTACTGAGTGAGCTTGGGAGAGGCACTTCTAAGGGGGTTGTTCAGGTTCACAGCCTTTCCTCTTTCCTCTGAGATGGATAAATAATTTTCTAGCATTTTAGATCAACATGAGGCCCTTCAGCACGTGCTTATTGTGTGCAGACAACCACGTTGTGACCTCAGTATTTATTTGGAGATAGTCTTTTTTTTTTAAAAACAAACAAACAAACAAACCAAGCATGAGTTTATGTGCAATGAAAATTTTCATACAAAGTTTTGGAAACATTTTTTCTCTAAATGCAACTGATGCCGAAAACAAAACTGCAACTAATTATAGATAATTAATTAATGTCTACGAAATTTCAAACATCATCACCTGAATTCCTGGTAATTATCAGAAAAAGAATTTGTCGTGGAATTTGAAGCCTGATGTGGATTTTTTTTCAGTACATATCAAATCTGATGGAAAAAAGTTAAAAGATATTCATATTTCACACAATCCTTCTTTTAGTATAAAAAGAAAACATGTCCAATTTTCGTACAACAAATTGGACACTGTGCACCTCTACATTCAAAAGCATAATTGCTTATGAATGCGAAGATTTCTCCTATAATTTGTTAGCATTTTTGTCATAGTCACATTAATATACTGGTAGTATATTGTGTTCATTTTATTACAAATATAAGCAAATAATATGATTACTCCCTCTACTAACATTTTCACTGTTAACTAGAATTAAATTGAAAACTAAAACAAAGCGTGACAAAACATTTTTGTCATTTGAAATGAAATTTTAAAAAAAACCTGTAGTCTAACTAAAACCATATGCAGCTCTTTTTAAGTTTTGTCAGAGTTTTCAATCCATCATACATGAGGAGTGTAACAGGGCAGCCTTTCACAGCTGGATTTACAGTGAGAGGTATTTTTTTCACCATATAGCTCTCAGGACATGACAATCACTCATATGTTAAGCCTTCTCACAAAACAATCACCCTGTCTTACGGCAGCTGGCAGCCTTAAATACTCTCAGCTGTCACAGGCTAAACCATTATTCCATTAACAGGTGAGTTCTCAAATCCCAACCTTCCACCACATTATATCATCAGTTTCAATAAATACATATAGACATACATTTTGAATATGTATCGAATATGTAAATGAATAAATATTTTACATTTTACCCTTAAACCTTACCATTATTATAGAAACACCAAAACCCCAAGATCAAAGATTCCCCACACTCCCTTGACCAATGGCCTCTCCTGGTACCTTTAACTGGTATCTGGACACCTGGGGAAACATTTGCCCAAACATCCTGGAGAGCACAGAGGAAGGGAAGGTGAGTCATCACATCTCTGTAAGTCACTTCTTTGTACCGCCTTTACCTCTAGACCTTGCACACATTTGCGTTAGTTCTCCTTACCTTTTGCTTAGTAACAATTCTTTTCTCCTCACAGACAACCGCCACATTTCTTGATGAGGAGCAGCTGTGCAGGACCTGGAACAAAGTCTACTGGCTAATTATTAAAATACTCAATAAATATTCAATAAATAATTAAACTTCTTGTATGCAAATGTTATTGATGTGCTTAAAATGCGACGCTAAATAAAGTGCAAGTTAAGGTGTTTTTAATAAAGTGAAAGGTAGTCCTAAAGTGCTGTACAACTTAATACAAATAATTGTAGGAAGGGGGAGTCTTCCTTACAAGGAGATTATCATATTTAAAATTTTGTATAAATATCTGCATTTAAACGAGTTTGTCTTTGTAACTCCTATTACTACTGCTACTAATGCTAACATTAATATTAATAATCCTTACAAAATTTAACAAAACTTGACAAGTGGAGGATGAAAGAAGGGATAAATAACATATGATAATTCTAGAGCAGATGAAAAGCGTCTGAAAATCAGGTAATTAAGAAACCAGGAAAAATCCAGCAAAGACCTGACACAGGAACAAAGTGATCCATCTGGCCCTTCAGTTGATCCAAATACTGCTCATCGAAGCCTCATCAGCAATGGTCTCGGTGCTTTCTGGAGCACATTCTTAAGAAGGTGAAACTGGGAGAGAAGGTTCAGGCATGTCCAACAGATCTGATGGAGTAATAAATCCAAAAGTTGAAATTTTCTTTTAAATTGTCATCAATATGTAAAGAGGAAGACCAAAAAGGAACATATCAACTGAAAAGCATCTGATTGGCAGCGGCTCCATTTTTAGGATGACGATGACCCCCAAATGCTTCTAGCTTTGAAAATCCATCATGAAGTCTGGAGAAATATTCCTAAAGAACACTTAAAGAAGTCTTGCTTAAGAGCGTTCGTGTTGTGTGAAGAATACAGCTGGTGGTGCCAAATATTAAAATAATAAATAAATATATATTCCAAGCAGAGTTGTGCGAATTTAGTTTTTCTCATATAATGGATTTTCATTTAAATTTGCAGATGTTCCATAAATGTTAAATATACGTTTCAAGGCCTTTGTGCAGTAATCCATTCAAAAAATACATTACTGTTTTTAAGCGTTAAACGATCCCGTGCAAGACGGTATTTATTTCAGCGCCCACTTCCACTCCGTGCCACTAGAGGGAGGCAGATTTTTTTATTCTGGATAATCAGTGACAGCAAGTTTGTTGTTAAAGGAAGTGGCCGAAAAAGTTATGTAGCATTACACACTGATACTATCCGATAGAGAAAAGGCCACCATGAAAGAGAGATAGGACGCGTTTTACAGTAACAAAAAACAAAAAACAAAAAAACAAGCACTTGCCGCTACGCACGGAAAACGGCAGCTGGAAGGGCGACCGGAACATCTTCGTTTATATCAGATGCTGTATTAAGAGCCGAGGCTGACACCGAGCAGTCATGAACGAGAATTTCGACCGAGCTCCCGGAGCAGGGAGATCCCGTAATTTTCCAGCAGACCCCGGACTCATGACAGGCGCTGGGGACGCTGACAGCAAGACCCCGCTCTTCAACCAAAGAGAGCCGCTGAGACAGCCGCGAACAACTCCTCCTTTTACCGAGAACAGCATTGGCTCTGTCAGCGACATACCTGATGGAGGTACGGAGCTGTCAAGCAGCAGCTCAGCTAATGCAGCTAGCTGCATTCAGATTCGGGTATTTGTCATTTTAACTCAATGGCAAGGAGACCTAAAGCACAGAATGTGTTTGTTTGAGTGTAAATATTATCTGGTTGACATTTTTCCTCTGGGGAGCGCTCGGTTGTGATAAATCTGGAGTTGACATTAGCTAGCTGCTAAGGGAAAGCTAACCTTAGTGCTTTTCGGTTGGGAAATCCACGCGTTTGTTGGATTTCATGTGATCTTAGGCATCATCTAAATAAAGCTCGCACTTAGTCAACTCTGTCTTACTCAGGTTAAACTTGTGCTTGTACTTGTAGAGTTGGTTTAGCTAAAGTTAGCCCACCGTCAGCGCAAAAGGAGGAAGAACTAGCTTGGCACTGGGGAGGGAAGCAACGATTTAAAAAAGCTCACGAGACTCCGTAAACGTCCAGTTTTTGCACCACTAGAAGCCTGGATCTTGTTTCTTAAGGGGTTACTTAGTAAAGAGGCTTTCATGAAATTGTCAGAGGACCACACTTTACAGTAAGAGTAAGTCGGCTATCATGAATGTAAGTAATACTTGATGGAGGAAAACGCAGTATTAGTCATCTAAAACCTCACGAACTATCAGAAATACACGAATGGTGCACAAATGACAGGGAATGAGGTCATGAAGAATCCGTAATTCATATTTGTGGCGCTTCAGATAAAGTGGTGGTTTAGTTCCTATTGAAAAAGAGTGGTTAGCACCTTTTCTATGTTGATATATTTGTTTCCATTGCTAAATAGTCTTTAATCAGTAGGATTATATATTAAATAAAGAAATGACCTTTTTTGCAAGTATCTTCATAAGTCTGCGCTGTACCTAATCTGTAGCCTACATTATAATCAATGCAGTCCTTTTGTGGACAGTTAAATATCTTTATGCAATTATTACATTATACAGGATGTCCCATAATGATGGAGACACTTTAAATTCAAGTATCTTTGAAAATAATAATGATGTTAAGTGCAAATATTACAATTTATTACATATTCTTCATATTATCTAAGATTTATGAATTACCTTCCTTAGATGGTCACCAGGAAGAGAACATTTATGCACTTTATCCCTTTTAATCCAAACACAGCATCGCTTAGCATATAAACTGGAATGGATGCAGTCTCTCTGGATGCTTTGTTTTACCTCTGCAGCTATGCAGGATTTACCTGAATGCACACTTTCCCTGAGGTAACCACACAGGAAGTAGTTCACTGTGGATCTGGATAACCACTGAATATCACCGAATCTCAAAATTAAGTTTCTGCCGAATTGTTCTGCAAAGAAGATATCAGATACCTGTCAAGAATATATCACATTTAAATTGCCAGTGTGTAAATACACAACATTTCAAAGACAGACAAATGAACGTGCGCTGGTAAATTAACAATAAAATGTGTCCCAACATTATGGAACATTTGCATTCACTGCAGATTCTGCTGCCCTCTTGGCCAAATAGCTCTTGGAAAAAAGGAGAAAAAAAAAAAAAGAAGACATATTTACTGTCAGTGAGACTGAATAAATAAATACGTTAAAATCACTTTGCCAAAAGCTGATTGTAGTGTCTGCCTTCAGGAGGTAATGCTCTTTCTGCATCAAAAGAAGTTGTCATTCGTCAGCGATATTTTTGAGAAATTATATAATACTTTTTTTGTCAGACAATCAGTTTTGGGCACTACACACCAGAATCATTTACATATTTTAAGGTCAGATTTTTCATCATATAAATGAGTTTTGGCATCCCAGTGTTTAAATTGAGGTTGGGCTTCTCCTAAAACACATTACACCTTTTAATAGTGCAAAGTTAGTTCTGTTGAACTAACAGTAGACAAAGACAGTACCATGTCTTGGTCTTTGCTGTTGTTGTGTTGTTACACACAGCTAACATTCATTTCTCGTGTTAAGTTTTTGGACAGTGCTGCGTCTTATATTACCTGTTTTATTTGGTGGTCTAAATGTCATGTCAAATCTGTGTGCATGCTGCAAGCAACGTCCACCTGTTGTGTCAAAGGTGTTAAGTATTTTTGTTAAGGGAATCAAAAGTCCAAAAAAAGTAAAACAATGACAGAGACCATGTAGTGCTATATATTGTCCACTCGTCCAATGATAAAGCTTGTTCCTCAGTGTTACAGACCTTCTTTGTTGCCCCAAAGATTGTTAAAAATAAACCACATTACAGCAGTATTTTTTTAATTTCTCTTTTTTAAAAACACCTTTGTAGTCTCCCATAAAGCAAAGCCTGGAAATATTTTTGTTTTTCCAGATTATAGAAGACAAAGCAGACCTCCGCAGAGTCCAAATTACAACAACACATCTGCTTCAAGAGGTGGTAATGATGTGGATTCCATGATCAAGTCATCAAAGCTTTCAGCTAATGCTCCCGAATTTGTGCCTTTGGGATTTAACCAATATGATGTAAGAGAACAGTTTCGCACTACACATTGATCCTGATGCATTTTATGGTGATAGTTTTTGGAGTTATTGTTGAATTTTTCTCTGAATTTTCATGTTTTTCTTTCAATTTTTGTATAGGACTCCGCTTACTATGATGACAGCGATGCCTATTACGGCGAACCAACTCTGGCTGATACAGTCACAGACTTTCTTGGCCACCTGAGTTCCTCGCCAGGGTCCTTTGAGTCAGATGTTGAAGACATTACTGGTATTCTCAATTCCTGGGTTACCACTGAAGAGTTGTTGAAGGAGCTGGTGGAGCTGATCTACACACAGGTTCAGTCTTTAATTTTAGGCAGTGTATAATATAATTTAAAACCTTTAGACACATATTTACAAAATGCATTTACAATACATGCAATTTTGTAAAGGGGGCCTCACTAATATCTTTGCCTTTCTTTTTATTGCAGTCCACTTCTATTCCAAACTTCGCTTATACTGGTGCCAGGCTTTGTAACTACCTTTCCCATCATCTCATAATCACCCCGGCAAGCGGCAACTTTCGTCAGCTCCTTCTGAAAAGGTCTTTTTTTCCCCTCTCCTTCTGATTTGTATGTATAAAATTTGGACAAGCTCCTATGAAAAGTAAATCAAGATGTATATAACCATTTTTAACCACTGCACTGGGCAGGATCAATATAAAATAATACAAATTTATTAATTGTTATAATACTGGCACTCTCCATCTCTGCTTGTTGTAAGTAATTAGCTGTAATTAAAGATGGGAATTTTATTTTCTTCACTATTTCTGCAAAACTTTTATTTTATTTTATTTTATTTTTACTTTATTTTTTTTAAACCAACACTCCAAACTATGGGGTCAGACTTTTACCCTGTGACCTGCCTGGCATATAAATGTAAGAGTTAATAAACATATGTAAGGTGTACAGCACCACAGAATGTCACCCATAGATTCAGTTTGTGACTTCAAAAGTAAGAATGTTGTCTGTTGCAGATGTCAAACAGAGTTTCAACAAAGGGATGCAGCTGTTCGTGGAGAGCCAGAGACTCAGAAGAAATTCCACTCGTATGTGCTGTTTCTGGGAGAGCTGTACCTACATTTGGAGGTAAGAACTCAGAGTCGCTGCAGTCTCTCCTTTGGATTCTGCTTGTGTTGATAGCTGGGAGGTGTCTGCTTACCCCAGTGAGTCTTTTTCCTATAGTAAGACTCTATTGTTCAAAAGAGCATCTAGTGTTAGTAGTCCTTGGTCTGTTCTCAGCCTTAGTGAGCCTTGCGCAAGTGTGCATCAATCAGTTCTCCATCTGCTGCGGGTCCTCGTTTAGAGCTACAGATCACAGCAAAGAAAACAGTTGCTAGCTGCAGTCAGAAGAGGTTAGTTTTCAATCTTCCTGATGTCAGGAGAAGAGACTTAAGGCAGCTGATATAGACATGTTAACAAGCAATCTGGGCAACATCTCAGTAGGAAACCACAAGTATGGAAATGCAGGTTAGCAGTGACAGAGCTTTCAAAGTAGACAGAATGAATCGGCCATTAAATTTATAAAACCATCGTGTTTGCTCTCAAACAGATGAAAAAATGCCAAAATTAATCACCAAATATAATTTGAGTGTTTGAAATGCTGCATAGCTTAGTGTCCTAGTGTATGCAAGGTTTTCTTTTAATAAGCAGCCTCACTACTTTCCTGGCAGCTAGTTAGTAATCTTGTCTTTGGAGCTAGGAAGGAGCATCTCACAGTGTAAGTCCCAAACACCAGAATACTGACCAGATTACTGTCATCTTTTAATTGTGTCATTCACTTTTCCACATGTGTGTAAATCTTTTATCTTTTAGATAAAAAGTGGACAGGGACCTCCAGTTCGAGCACGTGTCCTACTAGGTGCTCTGAAAGACCTGTTGATCAGTCTGTTCTCCAGTCCTGTGGATGCAAATCTCATCTGCGCTGTCAAACTGCTTAAGGTGTCAGAGTTCAGTTGAAAATGTTACCAGATTTTTAATTTAATTTAATTTTTTCAAATCTTTTGATGTTTGTCCATCATTAATGGAGGAAATAAGAATGTTTTGAATTTGCAGTTGACAGGTTCTGTCTTGGATGATGCCTGGAAAGAGAGTGGAGAGTCGCACATGGGAGAATTAATCAAAAGAATAGAAGATATTGTTCTGGATGCTGCCTGCAGCAGGTGTGACAACCAGTCTGATCTTTTATGTACCGCTTCTTCTTAAATCGAACTTTGTAGTTAAAAAGAAAGACGCATAGTCGCCTCTGATGGTCACATGTGAACACGTTCATCAGGTCATCAAAAATCTTTTGATTTATTTTCGTGAAATATTCATGAAAATGAACACAATTTTCTAAATTTCTAAACTTAGGATCAAGGGAGCATGTGCCATAATTTAAGATTTAGCCGTAAATTGCCATATCAGCTTGATTAGAAAAGTTTCTTATTAATATTTCTTCTCAGAGATGTGAGACAGATGCTTCTTAAACTAGTGGAGCTGAGGTCCAGTGACTGGGGCAGAGTCCTTGCAGCTGCAGCAGCTAGCAGTGCCACACCAGACAATGACCCCAACTACTTCATGGTCAGTTTTAACTGTGGCATGCTCCTCATATCACTCTTTTTGGCTTTCCTTTAATTCTGCATCTTTCACTCCCTCTTTATTTCTTATTTTTCATGCATTTGTGTTTCAACCTTCCAGAATGAACCTACATTCTACACAGAAGATGGCACTCCTTTCACAGCAGCAGACCCAGGTCAGTCTACAGATATGTCCATGCATACAGAAAATTAAAAAATCAGCCCTTCATGTGGATATGCACACATCTGTAGGCAAGGGACTTTTTAAAATATATGTGCGTTTTTAAACTGGCTCTTTTCAAGTTTCTGTTTCCAGTCCACTTGCAGTCCTTTTAGGGATTGTCTAGTAGCGTTTGAGCAGGCTGTAGGTACATACTATTAAGTTCAAACAGCAGCATGTATTTGCTGAATAGAACAGAATCTTTCTATTAATTGTTCTAAATTTGACCCGTGCACAATTACGTCTGTGTTGTTCAACACATTTTTAAATGTTTTCTTGGCTCTCCTCAGTCAGGTCATTGTCCTGTATGTAATTTACATGCTGCTACTACTTTAAGTTGGCATACGAATATGATGCTGATCTTGTTATCTCTATGGTTTTACAGATTATGCTGAAAAATACCAAGAGATGCTGGACAGGCAGGACTATTTCCATGATGTATATGGTGAAAATGGAAATGAAATGTAAGTACCCACTGTAAATGTAATTGATAAGGATCATAAGGACTTATTTATTTATTTTTGGTTCCCCCCCCCCCTCTTATCTTATTTACTGAAGCTTCTTGCTTTGTTAACTAGATACACCTGTTAATTCTCTGCTAATGCATATAGAAATAGAGGAATACATATAGGGAAAATAACACAGAAAAAGTAGAAGTAGATAAATTGAAAGAAAAATACACTTAAAATGCAGTGTGACAACATAAATGTGGGCTTTAATACAAACACAGATAAAGTATTTGTTAAAAAGCTTTATTATTTTTGGTGAACCGGATTAATTTACTGGCTAATTTCTTAGTTTGACAGTTTTGCCCTCCATAGTCATTCACCAAATGCTGAATTTGCTGAATACAGCATTAGCATTTTTTTATTTTTCATTTTTGTACATCTGAATGCCCTTCAGGCGCACAATTAATCCACACATGTAATGTGTTGCAGACATCATTGTGGTTCTCTTCTCATCTAATATCAAACTCCTTGTTTACTTTGGCAAGTAAGAGTATGTAAACCTGGAGAATTACAAATGTGAGCCGCTAAGTGCAATCATTTGAGTTTTTCTGTAAAAGTATTACACCTTTCTCATAGTGCGCACACACAGTAACACTGCAGGTGCACTAATTAGCTTAATCTTCGTATCATGTTACCGTGGTGTCATTTAGACCACATTTTGTATGAATTCAACCGTGTCACCATGCTTGCACAACTTTGGTCATGTGATCGGATAGTAGCTTCCCAAGAGAAGTCATGTGACCACCACTGACCTGTGGGCCCCTGAGCTTGGCAGCTGTGTTTGACTGCCCCACAATGCAACAGGGCTGTCCACAGTCTCAGATTCAGTTTAGTCAGCAGCTGGGTGTGAAAGAGGGCTTAACTCACTCCTGCTCCCCCCCGCCCGCTCTTTCTCTCTTTCTCAGAGCTGTGTGTGTGTCTCTCTGAATATGCTTTGAAATGCCAAATACTTTAATGTACACATTTTACTTTTAAGGATCTTAAAAGTAACATCCATGCCTCTAAATCCCTTGTGTTGCATTCACAGATACGACTTTGAGGACGAGATGGAGCCAGAGATGATAGAAGCTTTTGAGAATTTTTGTTTAGAGTCGGAGAGGAAACGACAACAATGACGTGAGAGCGAAGAATCTGAAAGTCTGAAGCAGGCATATACTGTACTTTTCCCACTCAACGTGCCGGAAGAAAAAGAAAAAACTAGCATTTGATAGGCTCAGATTTTTATTTTACTGCAAGCATTTTAACAAAACGAGCTGTTCATAGTTGCATTAACGACACTGTTTTCAGTCAGTGTTGATTAGAAAAATTGGGACAATCAGTGGGATAACTGTTCAGAAGGTTGAAGAATTTAGACTTATTTTGACATGGAAGCTTTTTCTTTGTTCTTTTGAAGTAGCTTCCAAGATTTTCTTTCCTTTGCCTAAACTAAATGCCAAGAGGGAAGTAGTTTGCTGTGGATTTATTTTTTTTGTTGTTGTTGTTATTTTCTTAAAGGTGGATGTGTTTTAATCTAATGTGTGCATAATTTGTTAACTGCTAATTAATTCCCCCAGTCTATAGGTAGAGGCCAGAAAAACAGCATCACAGAGATGCTTTATTCTGATGTTAAATTCTCTGTAGATGAGTGAGTTGGTTGTTTTACTACGTATTACAGCCTTTATCCCTACTGTTGTGATATTGCATCACACCGTCAATATTAAATACTATATTTTGGGCTGTTCACCTATTCATCTGGCTGCAGCTAACTGAAGTGTTCCAAAGCTCTGTGGAAAGCTGTGCCAATTAAGAAATGTTGTATAAGAAAATATTTAAATTCATTCACAAACTGTGAAGCGAACATTGACACAGACCTTTGTGGAAAATTCAGAGCTTGAAAACTGAAATCTGCATCTAAATCCAATTGATTTCCTGAATGTACTTTCAAATATATACACATCTTGCAGGTCAGGGTTGCATAACTAAACTGCAGAAACGGACTCCTTGTTATCCCGAGACTGAAAGACTGTTTACCAGCAATCTGTGGCTCCCATAAAACGGAATGTTGTTTTATAGTTTGTAAATATTATTTATAGTATTGTTTGCCTGCAATAAATTCTTTATAATGTGAGACTGCATTTGCTTGATTTGTGTTTTTGAGTTTATAGTTGTTGTTTTTTTTTTGTTGTTTTTTAAGTGCCTTTATTTTATCCATATTTTTTCCTGTCTCAATAGTAAGTTTTGTGTGGGTGTTTTGTGTGTAAAACACACACAAAAAAACATTGAAACAAACATTACCTCACATCATTGTACCAAGGATGCACTGGAAGGAGACTGACCTAAAACAAGAGAAGCAAGATAAACTTACCAGTAAATGCGGACATCAAGCTGTTGTTAGTGTTAGCTTCCATATTCACTACTGTATTTGTCAACTGGGAGGGACTGTCTGAATTCATGGCTGTATATTTATGACACTTACCTGGACCTGAAAGGACATGAGAATTTTTACTTTGTGTGTATAAATACTAAAAGATATGCCTCCTAGAAACATCTTCTGAACAAACTCTGCCATCAGGTGGTAACTCTGTGTCAGTACAGTACTTGAGTCCACATCAATTTTCCCTAAGGGGACAATAAATCTCATCACATCCTATCAAACAACTAGATTTGATCATTGCTGACCTGTACTCATTGGTACGTCATCTGCTGCAACCAGAACAGTGCTCTACCAAACTTCAGAAACATGTTGTGCCATCAAAGTAAAGAGTTAGAGTCATGAGGCTTTGCCAGTCAAGAAGAATATTTTTTCTTTATATTAGTACAATGTAGAAGTTTCAACAGGGTTCACAATACAAATACTCCTGTTATATCATTTTTTGGTTATGATGGTGAAACAAACACTCATTGCAGTTGTCATTCTGTCAGTAAGAGGTGATGGCTCATAACAATTAGCTAAAGTTCTAGAAAGGTTTAGCTTTTTTCTTATTTGTATGATTGTTTTTGGTACTATACTATTGCTGCTCCTAATCTCTTGAACAATCTGCCCCTTAGAGAGGCCCCTTCACTGTCCATTTTTAAAACACGCCTTAAAACCCATTTTTACTCCTTGGCATATGACACAGTATGTAATATATAAATAAATTGCTTGCTTGCTTGCTATATACACACTAACATCCGTTTTTAGGTAGACTTGCAAGTACCACGGTTGACTCCCTTTTGCATTTAGAACTGCCTTAAATCTTCATGCCACAGATTCAACAAAGTGGAACATTCCTTGGAAATGTTGGCAATTTTTTTGTGTATCATTGTTTTGCACAGAGTGAGAAAACAGGCATTAAAAATTTCCATTTGCTCCATGTGTGATTGTTCCACCCTTTTAACTGTCTCCCAGTTTACAGATATGAAACTGTACAATTGTGATTGCTACCATTTGGTGAATAAAGTGAATAATGTTTGTAAAGTGAGTAAGTCATTCGTTGTCAGGGAAGTCCATGAACAACACAACACAACATTTAACTTAAATGAAGGAGTGGTGAGGTCTTTTTTTGTCTTGAGATTTTAAGTAATTGTGCAGACTAATTATTTAGTTTCAGTACTGGCCTTATATTATGAAGCTGAGTTACAAGGAGATGGATGTGCAGCAAATTGGTTGAGAATAGATGGTACCGTGTTTTCTACCAAACACAAGCACAAAATGACAGCCTCTCAGTCTCACATCTCTTTCATTTCTACATTTACATTTTTGGAAAACAGGAAAACACTATACTATATCATTAACCTCGATGACACACCAGAGATATTTTTTCTTGATGCAGTTAAACAGCTATTATGTTCTATGGAAGCATTGGAAAGCAAGTTTCATTCAGAATATATTTTGCATTTCTTTCTTGTCTGTATATTTAAAGCACTAGAGCCTATACACCCTGGACAGGTTACCAGTAACACCTATGGGCAATTTAGAGTTTCCAATTAACATATCCCCACTCCCTGCTTTGGACTGTGGTAGGAAGCCAGAGAACCCAGGGGGAACATGAAAACTCCACACAGAAAGACCCCAGCCTGATGGTGGAATTGAACTCAGGACCTTCTTGATGTGGCAGTGCAAACCACCGTGCCACTGTGCTACTGATGTTGTAGTTAAAGCGCTATGGTGGCCCATTTACGGGAAATGCAAGCCAACAATAATAACAACAACAGTTACAGTTTGAACTTTGAATGAAGCCAGTATTAGTACATACTTTTTAAAATATATTTTCAATTACTAATTCACTGCCATACCAAAAAAAGAGAGAGAGACTTTCTGGGTAGTAAACAGTTAGCATCTGCCAGTTGTTACCATTTTGGAACAAAAGAAGGAACATTTGCTTTCTAGTCTGCATAAAATGTAATGCCATCAAACAATTTTCTCACTTAAATCACATACCGTTTCAAACTGCTCTGCTAAAAATGAACAGCTCATGAGTACAGTTTAAATTTATGTGTCATCCAAATTTATGTGGATGTGTCATCCATAGAGGAAGCACACTGCATATGGCTGATATCTTACAGTTTTTTACAGACGCTAGGACACATTTCTCAATACTTAGGGCACTTTTGCAAAACTCCTCACACAGTTTTTTTTAAAATTATTATTAATCCTTTATTTATCCAGGTAAAAATCTCATTGAGATTAAAAATCTCATTTACAAGGGAGACCTGGCATCATAGCAACAAAAGTCACATACCACATAGGTATATAACATTTAGTGGTATAACAGTGAGCACAACAGAAGTCTATGTGGGCTAAACTGAGGATCAGTTATCATTGTTTTGGCACAAGATGCATTCAATGACTACATCTCTCAAATTTCATGAATTATTTTCTCACTCGGACACAGCAATTGCCAAAAATCTTTGTACGTACAGGACATTTTGCATGTACTTACATACTGTTTTCAAAACTGTTAAACTTATGGCCAAAACAATAACATAATGCAAAACTGAATAAGACCGTAAAATTCAACAGCAATATTTTATTGAAACATATTTTAAATCTAAAAATGCAGTTTAACCAGCCACAGCTGATTCTCATTGTAGATGAACATCTACACAGGTGTTACTCCTTCAATTTTTCAACTCCTTCAATTCTGGCATGCCAGAAGATTACAGTTTTTTCTGAATGCTTAAACCCTAACTGTGATTCCTGTAGCACAATCTCTAAAACTATTCAGACTTATAGCAAAACCACTCACTGAGTTTGCAAAACTAAAAGCACAAAAACTGCTTTGCACTCAGTTTGCAATTTTGTAACACACTTTGCAAAACTGTAGGCACAATTCATTGCACAACACTCAATTACCGAATTTCCAACACACTCCTAGCAAAAGTATACACATGTATGGCTATCATTAACACTAATTTGCCAACTGTCTGGCACACTTTCACATGTGAAAACTTCTTTAGATAATTAGTTCACTTTGCAATCAGCCTAAGCACTATAATACAGGTAAGCTGTGTGTGCGGAGTACAATGGAGGGAGCAGAAAGAGTGAGAAGTAGAGGAGGCCGAGGAAGAGGACGTGGAGGTGAAGAAGTAGGATGAAGAGGACGACAAGGAGGAGCAAGAGGAAGACGAGGAGGGGGGAGAGGAAGATGAGGAGGGGGGAGAGGAAGGGTAGGAAGAGTAAGAAATAGAATTGCTGATGACATCAGAGCTACAATAGTGGACCATGTAATCAACCGTGGAATGACCCTGAGGGTAGCTGGCCAACGGGTCCAGCCTAACTCGAGCCGCTACACTGTAGCAAGTACCATAAGGACATCTTGAAATGAGAATATGTTAGTACAGTCACTTCGCACAAAGATTTGTAGCACTGCCATATGCCAATGAGAAACACACCAATACCATTGATGTAAAAATACTGAAATTGTTACTTTACAGAATTGCTAGATGACCAGATGCTGGGGGCAGAGGAAGCATGTTCACTGCAGACCAAGTAACCCATATAGTCATTATGGCGATTGCAAATAATCTTATACTTGGAAATGAACACTTGTGTTTGTTTTGATGTGTTTGAATAAACACCAGTACTTGAAGTTTGGATCCCTCTATGCTTATGGATCTATGACAGAAGTACGAGCTCAAACTGACATAGCCTACCTTGTGCACAGAGAAAGCAAAAGCCAGATGTGTTTTGTATTCATACCATCAGTGTGCAGTTGGCGCATTGTGTGCTTAGTAGATGATGGCTTGTGTGTACTGTTTGATACGGAAACACCATTTTTACGAAGGTGTGAAGAGTTAATCTAGCTGTGTTTGCTTTTGCAAGAGAACTACAATGTTTTGATTATTGGGTGACAGGTTTTCTTATTTGTGTGAAGAGTTTTGCAAAATTAGCCAATAGTTACAAAAAATGTGCTTAAGCAATCAGAAAAAACTGTAAGATGTGATGTGGATGGGAACCTGTGGCCAAATGGAGAAGACCGAGTAGATTAGCATTACTATTGTATGTGTATCAGTGGATGGTGTGTATACAAATTCTTGTATTTTGGGATTACTTAGTGCAAAAAACTAAAAATACATAAACAAATATTGACGAATTCTGCATGATGTCTGATTCATTCCAGTAACATATATTGAAATTATAAACAGAGATGTGTCCTTGTTTTACACAAGAAAACACTGTGTAATGCTACATGTTGCTAGTGTTTTTTAGGTCATTGTTTTGTGGGTGACAAAGTGTGTTTGTCGGCTGTCAACCTTTGCTAGTGTTCTGGAAGAATGAGTTTATTTGAGACCTGAATAAAGTGTTTTGGTAGTTGTAGTGCATTTTGAATGTGAAATGAACTGCTTTGCCAAGCTGAAGGTCAGTTAGGAGAATTGTGTGAAGAGTTTTGCAAAAGTGACCTAAGTATTGAGAAATGTGTCCTAGCGGCTGTAAAAAACTGTAATCTACAAACCACTTGCTGCTAACTCATGACTGGCATGAAATAAAGCTGAGAAAAGAATCCCCCTGTTTGCTTAGTGCTGTTTTTTTTAGTTGAAAATATATATGTACAAATCTTGTATATAACTCTACATATCTATTTTTGGTCACATGACAGGATAGTAACTTCATCCAGTCACATTTCCAACAGCAGTCTGTGCGCAGTCATTGACTCGTGAGCCCCCTGTGAGCCTGCTGGATGTGACTGTGTGGCTCAAAATGCAACCGGGCAAACAGGACCGGAGATTCCCATTGGTCAGCATTTGGGTGTGAAAGAGGGATTAGCTCTGTGCTAAAATCCATTCACCCAGAACTTGCTTTCATTCCTGTATTCATGTCTCTGCCATCCTCTGCATAACATGTTTTAAATTTAATAACTTGTCAAATAAACACAGAAAACTGCAACAAATGTCACATGTCAGAAAATGACACAAAGAGCACTTGCATTTCTGAAATGGCTTTCTTTAACTTGGGAAAAATTAAAGATACTTTAAAAGAGTTTAGGAGTTTGGTCCTCAAATTTCAACAAGTGGTTGATAATGTTATGATCTGTGTGCAAGTGCTATAAGCAGGAAATAAATGAGATGTGTGCTCAGTTTGTAATTTGCAAGTGTGAAGCAATACTGTGGATATTCATGAAGCTTCAGTACATAGAGAAACAAACCAGAGAATGACACTACTGACCTGACTTTAAATGGGAATGTATGTTTCTGGTGGAAAGTTGCTCATTTGACAGAATTTTAGCGACTCATGTAGAAAGAGTTTTTGAGAATATATTATTTTGAAATGTTTTGACTGTAGTCACAGGTGTAGTGGTGCTGGCACAAATATCAACAAATTGTATCTCAAACCCTGGAAAAACACACAATAAAACCAAAACTACCTTTTTATGCCAAGATGTAACAAAGACAAACAAATAAGGAAAGCAAGTTTACGTTTAAAAAAAACACATACGTGTGACGGCGGGCTACCTCATCCTGTGAAACAAAAGGCTTGGCCTGTGATTACAAATCGTCTCCTAACATCCTGACCAACTTGGAATGATTCATGAGTCGCCTTGGAGGGGATTTTCAATGACTCTCCCACACTGCCACATTCTGTATGTGCCTGACAGGAAAATAAACTGCTGGCTCGTCTGTTTCAAGATCCTTCCTTAGATTGTTTAGCATTACTTAACAAATTTAACTCTTTTAAAACCTTCGATACCGCTTTTGTAAAATAATATCTATAAATAAACGAATGTAGTATCCTGTTAAAGGTGGGACCCTTTAACAGATGCGGTTTTCTTTGTATATATGAGACCGATGAGTCAGTTATTAACTTTGGGAAAAGTTGCACTTTCAGTTTCTTATCCCAGAAAAGAAGCCTGCCCCCTTCCAGGAACGTCTTCACATCACTACTACAGAATTTCTTAAACTTGGCAATTTTGAACTCTAAAGGTGCTCCAGCTCAACAGATGTCTTACATTTGTCATGCTGCGCAAACAAAGGAGGTAAGACAAAGGTTTAGCTGTGAATACTGGTATGCATTGTTTCTTCCAGTCTTTGTGAAAATAACTGAGTAAACTGATATAAATAAAGGAGTGGGTGCAGAAGCCTGTTCCCACAGAATATTTGTTTCATTTGCTTTAGGTCATTTACTGCTTTAGTAGTTTAATGAGCTACATAATGACACTGTCTTCACATTCTTACAGTTGGATCACACCTTTGGTTAACAGAAGAGCTGCTATTAACCAAAGGGGTTTAGCCTTATGCCAAAACCTTAACGTCTTATGTCAGTTGACGCCTAACTTTCATTTAATATATGACGCTTGGCGAGGAGGAAACGTTAAATCATGTTCAAATCATATTTTTTTGTGTTCCAGTGAGTTTTGTGACTTTTGAGGATGGCAAAATAGAAGCATCACGATACTTTAATGTTGGAAATGGGACAGGGTTTAGCAAAATTCCTGTTTCATTTCATTATTAAGACAAGCAATTATTCTGCATACTCTTTGGCCTCACGATTTAAGACCAGTCAAATATTCAATATTTATCTCTCTTGACTACTATTTTCTTGACGAAAAAGTCTACATTTCCCAAAAAGTACAATCTAAACCCGTCACTGCCTGGCAAAGATCTTTCACATTCCACAACCCCTGTTCACAATGCAGGCTTTGTTTTAAAAATATCTAACTGACATGAAGTCATTAGGGTCCATTTCAGACCTATAGACCCAAACACTTGGAGTCTGAGTCAGGCTTCCAAGTTAAAGTGAAAAAAAAATAGTTACACAACCCAACTACTATGAGTTACTTGCTCATTAAACATTATGACATCAGAGGGGGTAATCATCTGTCTGGGGTATACTGCGCAGAGAGCTCCGGCCAAAGATGTTTCTAAGTGAGTAATTTGGAAAGGAACCGCTCTTTCAACTCTTTCACCACCCTGACCATTGCTTTATGAAAGGCCTACGTCATTGTTTTCCAGTTAATATAGAAAGGCTTTTGGTTACTCTTCAAACATATCTCATAGAGTTTTCTATTGTTTGGGCATCATTTTATAGCTTCTGGATATTTGACATTTCTTAATATAGTAGCTGCCCTGTCATGAACATAACTCTATGCTCTGCAGTGATTTGTAAATACAAAGAGTATAGCTCGAGCTCAGGGGGATGAGGAGACGTCTCAGACTGTTCTCTGTTAACTGATTGATGATAATTGCTTTTTATTTGGCAGCGGATGATTTAAGTGTTGTTAGTCCACAAATAGCGAAGCCCTAGAATGATGATTAAAGGGGATTAAAATTAAGGGTGACGGGTGTGGGCTTGTTTGGAACACTCATATTTCCTTTCCTTATGTCTCGGAGATTTCATCTTCAAAGTAGTGGACTTTAAACTGGACTTTGAAATCTGCCTGAGGGACTGCTGTCTGCTCTTAACTTGGTTCCGAGTTATACAGAGCTATAGCTTGAGCACACCCCAGACTGTAAGTGGTCCAGTTCCTCTGAGTTTATTGCTCACTGTTTGACGGTACTTTCTGTGTGTACAGGTAAGCGGAAGACAGAGCCATATTTAGACTGTCCGGTGCGTCACCGCTGACTGCGCGCTGCGGACTGTTTTGACAAGTGCGGGACTTTATTTGTTATTAAATGGACTAACGGTGAGGATGGAGCACTTCTGGCGGAATACTGTCTTCACTTTAATTGTCATAAGTAAGTACCAAACTTCTGTTTTGGACTTTAAAGATGTTAACACATTTTTTTCGCCGCAACCCTTTCGAGGGTGATAAACAGCCAATCCTCGCTGGGAAAAGCGGCGATTTCATAGTTTTTCAGAAGATCTTTTTTTCCCCTAAGCTGTATCAGTTATTCGATGTATATTTGACTTCAGCCTCTGAACGGTTTTTGCGCATTTTGAACACATTGCAAAACGTGTGAATTTCACCGGATGATTAGCCAGGAGATTATTTTTAATGAGATTTCCAGCTTTTATTCGTCTCTTGTAGAAATAATATCATAGTCAAGGCTCTACGTTATGTGGATCATAGAGGAAATAACTAATATTTTCACATACTGCTCGCTATCGCTGCCCTCCAATGTGTGGCAGCTGTGGAGCAGAACATGACAGACATTTTTAATCCGGTCCTTATTTCTGTTCCTGTTTCAGTTGTTATTCATGGTTTTTGGGTTGTGCACGGGACGCAGCGAGCTGTTTTTGTGCTGCAGGTACACGGGCGTGGCAAGACACAAGACTGGTGAAGGTTTCGTGAATCCTCTACCTGCTGAGAAGGGAGAGAGGCAGGCTGAAAGCTGAGCTCTGCTCTGCCTGTATGGGCTTGTGGGTCTATTGCTGCACCAAATTATTCTACCTGAGGGGATTCAAATGGATGTGTTTGGGAATACAGCCATCTCTTTAGAAACAGACTGATCCGTTACAGCTTCTACTAACTCAAACTTCAACTCTTCGTGAAATGTATGAACTCTGAGTGTGTGAAGCTTCTTAATGGTCTGCCTTTCTCACTGAGTTAAGGGGATGCTTTTTTTTAACAGAGCATGAGCCACAGATGCCTCAGATTGTTGCTGAAGATAAAACTGAAGCTGTATTACTTATAACCCTGTTCTGACATCAAATGCAATATGAAATGCAGATAGATATTTGTGTTGTCAGTTGTCACACTGTGATGTTAATTCCTCTTTCCCCTCCACCAGCTGACAGTATCTGGCAGGCACAGTCCTTCAACCTTGGTACTGCAGGTGCCAAGATCTTTAGCGGAACAGCAAAAGAAGAGTTTGGTTACACAGTCCAACAAGTGGAAAACAATCAAGGCAAATGGTATGAATTTCTGTCATCACATAAAAAAAACTTCTTGAATCAAAGAGGTTTCAGTGTCATCGCCATATTTTCTTGTCTTTAATGTTTTATAACAAAAACATTAAGCTGCTATAAGCCTTCAAGCAGTGTGCATATTACTTTGCAGTTTTCCTAGAAACAGCATTAAAAGTCGGGAGATAATGGCATTCACAGAGGACAGGTTTGAGGTCCTCGTTATTAGCCTGCACGCTACAACAGGCTCAATTTGGTGTTGCGCAAAAAGGTCGGACGTGCATCACAGAGTGGTTGGCTCCAAACTGACTTAAAAGCTTCAAACAATTGTACACTTGAGAAAAAAAATCCTGTTGTTGTACACAAACTTTAATATCTTTGAATCAGTGCGCGTGCAGTCACATCATGTTATTTTCAAAAGAATCAAGTTGGAAACAACAGCCTGTAACTGCAAAGAGATGGAAATGGAAATGTTCAAGCCACTTACTGGCGCACAGACAAGTCTCCACATTGCTACGCTACCACCAAGTTGAAGCAAGTTTTCAAAGCAATACATTCCATTGCAAAAAATGTGGCCTAGTCATTATTCTATTGCAGCATCCAACAGTAGTTACAAAAGTCTTAACTATTGAGTCAACAGTTCACACATTTTTAGTTTTTAAGTGATGCGCATGGAAACTGCAGTGGCCTTAGCTGATTTCATTACATGCTTTAAAAAGGTGCACTTTATTGTTGTTAAACAGCTGTTGTTCATCTACAGTTCTCACACCACTCTTATAAGGGTTGTAGTGTGGAAACGCTGCCATTTCATTTCCCGTGGTATCACTACTGAGGTTGAGCATTTTCACAAAAACATGAACATGTAACTAAACATGTGCTGATATTACCTGTCACGTATAACAGCTGATAAATATTGAATAAGGTACAGACTTTTTTTTGTCCCAAAATGTTTAATTTTGCACGTTACTATACTGTTTGAAACCGTCTTCGCCAATTTTTATTATACATGTGTAACAGTAAAGTAGTAATAAAATTCATTACTGTTTAACATTAGTTAAACAGTAATAACAACTAGATGTATGACTGTTGTACACTCTGAGTCACCATTTGTCAGAGTAACTCACCGCCTGAAGGAGTGACCTATTTGCGTAACTTGGAAATACAGAATCTGATAAAGACTACTGATTGCACGGTGCATGGTAGTCCGCAAACTAAACAGGAGATACACACTATTACACATCATACCATATATGACAGAATGATGAGTGCCTCTTCCTGTGCCTTGTTGAACTCTAGATTTTGAGAAATGTCTAAGTAACAGCAAGAAAGAGCTGGATGTTGTGGGAATAAAGTACATGAAGTGGATATTTTCTGTTTTAACTTTGATGTTTGTTTTAAAGAATGAAATAATTGAATTATCCACATATGTTATTAAAAAGAGCAGAAAAACTCAGTGCTGCAAGTTCATAGCCTGATTAAAAGAAAATCAGTTTTCTGTATTTTACGTGAAAATGTTTGTGTTTTTGCGATTACCAAAATTTCCCATACGTAGGTAAAGCTTTAAGGATAACGCCAACAGTGCATGTTTTTTTGGGTTTTTCTTTTTCCTAGGCTCCTGGTTGGTGCTCCTTGGAGCGGTTACAGTCAAAACAGGAAGGGGGATATTTACAAATGTCCCATCACAGGATCCAAAAACAGCTGTGATAAGCTCAATCTTCAAGGTAAGGTTTTTGATGTTTGTTTCACAAATAAGAGGCTACCTTGCAGAGAAACACACAAGAAGTCATTCTGTCCTTTTTATGTTTCCAAATTCGTCAGACGTAACAGTTAAATCCAACAAAGTTGTAATAACTTCATATATTGAGCTTTTAGAAGCTTTTTCTTCAGGTTGTAGAAATTCTTGATGAGAACTGTAATCTGAACAGTAATCTAATGATGTCTTTGCCACTTTTTTACAGATTCTGTCAATGTTCCAGAGGTTAAAAATGTCAATGCCAACATGTCACTGGGTTTGACTCTTACTCGAACGCCTGGTGACAATGGTTTGACGGTATGTTTGTTTGAGTGTGTGCAACTTCACACAAAGGAAATAACACTATATCACTGAGCATAAGGAGAGCTATTTCCAGTCTATATGCTCAGTAATGTATTTTTATAACCACCTCCGTGACTAACACTTTCTATTCAGTTAGGCCTTTACAACACAACTCCTTATTCGTTACTTCATACATCACAGCTCTAATAAAGACCTTACCCTACACCATTTCCTTCCTATTTATAAGTTGGCACAAACTGTGTGTGACTCACTCCAGTGACAAAAAATATGGGTGGTCTCTTTAGGGAGCTAGACTAGAAAAGCAGAGCTGGTTGTTTAGATTGGATTGTTATGGAGTTGTTGTAGTATGTAGTATGTAGCCCATGCTAGATGAGCCTGTGATGAGCTGTGTACTGATATTTGAAGGTAAATATGACCCTTAGGAAACTGACAATACAAGTGATAATTAAGAATTTCACTTTGGTCTCTGGGTTGCAGCCAGAGACGGTTTGAGGATCTAAATTCAAGGTTCATGAGGAAGATATAGAGTGTCTATGAAAGTGCTTGAAAGTGGGACTTCCACAGTGATGTAAAAATAGCACCCATGATGAAAATTGTCCAGAAGTTTCTTGAATGAGAAACTGTCCAAAATGATCAAAGCATGATATAATATTTATTGTAGGTTCTTTAAATGGCAATATAAAGTGCCTTGAGCCGACTGTTGTTGTGATTTGGCACTGTTTAAATAAAACAGAATTGAAGTGATATCAACTGAGGGCATTAGTTGATATCACTTCACCTAATGTTGTGTTATATATATTGACAGGAAAAATGTTCATACACAAGATATCACTGGAAACCTTTAAAGATACTCATAACAACAAGCTTTCTTTAAACTTCCTTGTTTCTTCCTCTGTGGTTGGCTGATACAGACATGCGGTCCACTTTGGGGTCAGCAGTGTGGCACTCAAAACTTCTACCCAGGAGTATGTGCCAAATTGGATCCCGTCTTTCGGCCTCAACCTGCCTTTTCTCCAGCTGTCCAGAGTAAGATGTTTTAATATGCTGTGTATAGTTCATTATCTTTCTTGTAGTACTTGCCTTTTCATGCAGTATTCCCTCAATACTAACTAAAGGAAATACAGCCTTTTGTTAATCTATAGCTCTTTAATTACCAGTTTCAGATAGATCCCGGTGCTTCTGGAAAATCTGACAGAGATCTTACAAAACATTTTTAATTAATGACTAAGTTTGAAATATTTTTTTCTCCAGACAATGTTCTTCATTTTTCAAGTTCCTTCGTGTTTCATTGTTAGTCATATCGTTTGGTTACCTTCTGTTTTACTGTGAAGTTGTTGTTTTTTTGTTTTCTTGTGGCCTTGTTGTGGTTTTGATTCCTGATTTTGTTTAAACTGTTGAAAGACACGAAAATATTAACAAATGGTGAAGTGCAACTAGGAGTTAAATATGACATATTATACCAAGCAAGTGTCAGAGCTCAAGGCTGTGGCTGAATGAATGATAAATAAATGCATTGCAAGAGCACAGTTTATTTAATTACTACTGACTTTTTCAGAGTGTGGAGGGCCAATGGACATTGTGATCGTTTTGGATGCCTCCAACAGCATTTTTCCTTGGGAACCCATTGTAGAATTCCTGAAAAATTTATTACCCGCTCTTGACATTGGACCCCAAAGTACACAGGTGACTATGCAACTAAAGCTGTAAGTCAATAGTTTTGACTTGCAGCATTGGTAAAAAAGAAATTACATCCACTTTCAATTATAAGGTTTTACATCTCAGGACATAATATCCTTGTAAGAATCTGGTAATGTCCTTACCAGAACGTAAAATTAGATAAATACAACCTCAAATTAACAAGAACAAATTACAGTTTACATGATGTAATAACTGAACAAAAACTAGGCCAAAATTCTGAAGCAGTGTGTGAAAATGTATATACAGACCATGAATCAGTAAGTTGACCACATATGACTTTATCAGTCTCTCACATCATCGTTTGAGGTTTGGCCCGTTCTTTTTTACAAGGTCACTTCAGTTTATTGAGGTTTGCAGCTTAGGATCATTGTCCTGTTGCATGATCAAATTTTGGCGAAGCTTTAGCTGTCAGACAGCTCATGTGGCTGCGAAACAAGCCCAAATAATCACCCCTACATCGCGGTGTCTGTGTCTAGTTGTACATAAACTTTAATATTTAGCACACTAACTGAGACCAGAATGTGAGATGGAGCTCTTGGTTTATTTTGCAGTTTTTCTGAGCATTGCAGGTTTGACCTTGGGTTGAATGTCAACTCCCAGATTGGCAGCTGTCTTGAAGGTTTTAGACAAGTGGATAATCTTTTCCTTTGTAGCCTGATGGATTTCAAATTGTTTAGCAATTTTAAACCTCCCCAGATTGGCCAGTAGTAATGT
This sequence comes from Maylandia zebra, assembly GCF_041146795.1. Lineage (NCBI taxonomy): Eukaryota > Metazoa > Chordata > Actinopteri > Cichliformes > Cichlidae > Maylandia > Maylandia zebra. The sequence continues at coordinate 28,880,342 of NC_135178.1, forward strand.
TTGCCTTTTAAAGATCATTCCTAATGTTTCCAAGAAAATTGCCAAAACTTCCTGTTCCTACTTACCCTCTTAATTTATATGGAAGCAGTTAGAGTATACTTTTTCCACACACAGGATTCAAACAGATTATTTTTTATAATGTCCTGATATGTAAATCCCTGTAATTGGAAAAGGGGACGCTTTCGTTTCCACATGACTGTAATTAGTCTTGTTTCTTTCTAGTTTTCCTGTTATCATTATTGCCACAGTCTGTAATTTGATGTAGAATTTTTTAACATTATTATGCCAGGTTGGCGTCATCCAGTATGCCGTGAACCCCAAATTTGAATTCAAACTGAATCAGTATCAGAACAACAAAGACGCTATTTCTGCAGCATCTAACATAAAGCAGATGTATGGGGAAATGACCAATACCTTCCAGGCAATTAAGTTTGCCAGGTTAGTTGATTTTTATCACATCAGAATCATGTATTTGTTTCATTTATCCATAAATAAATCCAATAACCTGCCTTGTCCTCTCCTTTCAGCACTGATGGTTTTAGTGCCCAAAACGGCGGCCGACCAAACGCTGCCAAAGTAATGGTGGTTGTCACTGATGGTGAATCACATGACTCATCTATGACAAAAGCAGTTATTGCCGATTGTGAGAAGAAGGGCATTACCCGCTTCGGTATTGCAGTAAGTGCTCATCTACCATTTACGCTGATTATTCATGAGTAAAAAGTATGATCATAACACTGAATTTCAGGTAACCAAGTCACATATTTAAGATAAATTTCCATGACTTGAATCATACGTATTATGTAATGGTGACATTTCCTCATTTTCTGCATTTAAGCATCCTTTGTTTTAAAGAACTGCTCACTTTATGTGCAAACTCTGACAAGTGTTTGAACTGCTAGCAAGTATAGAACCAGTTTTATAGCTCACCTTTCTAACAGTACTTGCTAACTGCACAGTACTGACCTGCATTAAATTCCTTTTCTGATAGTTTATATTTGCTCATTAATTTGCTGATTTGATTTGTTACTTAAACTTATATTTACTTTGTCCAATCTGGAAATGCTGTTTTGTTTTTTGTTTTTTTTAAATAATAATAGGTCTTGGGTTATTACACAAGAAATAACATCGACACAGAAAAGCTTATAAGTGAAATCAAATCCATCGCCAGTTCACCCACAGAGAAACATTTCTTTAACGTATCTGAAGAGGCAGTCCTCTATACCATCGCTGGAACTCTGGGCGACCGCATCTTCAGCATAGAAGGTACATAGAGGATTATGCCATTTCCCATCCCGTTGTTGTGTTTACTGTAACTATATGCAGAACATATAGTCTATGTGACAGTGGATGTACAGTGCCATGAAAAAGTATTTGCCCCCATCTTGATTGCTTGATTTTTGCATTTTGTCACTTAAAATGTTTCAGATTATTTCCTTTATTAAGAGGAAATGCTGCCCAAACCTGCCTAGCCTTGTCTGAAAGAGTAATTACCCCCTGAACCTAATAAGTAGTTGTCCAACCCTTGGCAGCAAGAACAGCAATGAAGCTTTGTGATACCTGTCAATGACTCACTTAAATCCCAGTGGAGGAATTTTGGCCTCCTCTTCTTAGGAGCATTGTTTTATTTCAGGAATACTGGAGGGTTTTCAAGTCTGAACAGCCTGTTTGAGGTCATTCCAAAACATCTCAATTTGATTTGGAGGTGGACTCACTGGTGTGTTTCGGATCATTGTCCTGTATAATCAGCGCTTGAACTTCAGACCACGACCTAAAGGCCAAATATTCTCCTTTGGGATTTTCTTGTAGAGAGCAGAGTTCGCGGCTCCATCAATTATGGCAAGTCGTCCAGGTGATAAAACAGCAAAGCAGTCCCAGGCCATCATACTGCCACCAGCATGTTTGACTGTTGATATGATGTTCTTTTCATGAAATGCTGTTAGTTTTAGGGCAGATGTAGCTGGACTCTGCTTTTTTTTTCTTCTAAAAGTCTGGGTGATTACCAAGATGTTTTTTGGCAAATTTGAGATGAGTCCTTGTGTTCTTTTTGGTCTTTTTCACCTTGGAACTGGATGCCATTTTTGCTCAGTTTCTTTCTTAATGTTAAATTGTGGACTCTGACCTTAACTGAGACAAGTGAGGCCTGCAGTTCTTTAGCTGTTATTCTGGGTTCTTTTGTGACCTCCTGGGTGAATCATTGGTGGACTCTTGCTGTGTCCCAAGGTTTTAGCAAACGCTTTGTAACTCTGTCCAGTGACTTTGTTTCTTATCTGTTCTTTAGATTGTGACATGATGAGTTACCATTTGATATCTTTTAGCCTAATAAACCTTTATTTTGTCAGACAGGTTCTGTTTAAGCAGTAATCAAAAAAATCATTTTTCTTTGTCCAGTGTGAAAATTTGTTTGATAATGTGAAACATTTACATGTGAGAAATATGCAGAAAACTAAGAAATCAGGAAGGAAGCAAATTCACTGCACTGTAGATTAATTTCATGACATGTCTTTTCTAACTTAAGATCTTAACATGTGAGTTTTCATTATCTTTATGTTACCGCTTGTTATGTTTGGGTTTTGATTCTGGTGTACACATAATGCTTTGTTCCCACAAGGCACTGGAAAAGGGGCAGACAGCTTCAAAATGGAGATGTCCCAAGTTGGATTCAGTGCTCACTATTCCAGCAAACAGGTACCCACCCAGCCAAAAAATGAATCAGATTAAAAAAGGGTAAAGGTTTGTCAGACATCTTTTTTCTTGCCTGCTAAGCTGTGGAAACATGTGCAAAACCACTTTAAGAATAGCTGGTTAAAGTGGTTAGTATTTGTATCCGATGGATCTGATCTGATTTATGTTATATGTGCATATTGGTCATGCAGTGGTGTAGTGTTTGTTGCCTAGATTTTGATCTTCTCTCTTTAAGGATGTATTGATGCTCGGAGCAGTGGGAGCCTATGCCTGGAGCGGGACTGTCGTACATCAAACAGGGTCACAAGTACATATTCTCCCTCTTTCAGCCTTTGAAGATTCACTGCAAGACAAAAACCATAGTTCACTACTGGGTAGGCATTTAATTCTTTATTTATTGGAGCAAATCTATAATACAGTTTGACTTTGTTAGATAACTGTTTGCATAAAACACTACAGGGATAGGTGTAATGGATGGCTATTAGTATTAATACCAATACGTTTACACTACAACTGCATGGCTTTGAAAGCCACATTGGAGGCCTATGAATTTATTACATATGAAGTTTTTATGTTTCACTCATTTCAGTCCAATCATTGTACTTTTCAGGGTAGAGCCTTTGTTAAGCAGCTTCGCACAAACCTGAATCATTCAAGCATAAAAAGGCATTTAACTCAAGGGATGAACCAGTACATATAGCAGATAACTTAGCAAACACTGAATTTTAAATTCTATCATTGCACACTTGTTACGTTCTAGGTCTAGGCGTGTCCTGAACGCAACAAAACATTGGCCCACCACACTCCACCCAAGCAAGAACACAAACAACAATCTCTTTTAAAATGCTAAGCAGCCATTTATTTGCTTCAGCAGTGAGCAGTGCCAAAAATAACAAACAAAACTCCCTAATGGTCCCTATGCTTTCTTACCCAAACTGAAAACCAAACAAAAGACAATTCCCTTACCTAACTCGCTACATGAAAAACAGGAGAAAACGTAATCAACAAAAATGGCTTCTCACGCCTACTAGGCTGCTGCAGTGAACAATATATACAAGGTGGGGGGGGAAAAAATACTCAATTGCTACTTTACAAATCTATTTACAGCTATTTACAAAACTAAGACACCAACACCACAATGATCACAACCCAATGACAAACTGAAACACAGGGCTTAAATACATAGAGGGAGCAATCAGGGAATGGACAACAGGAGGGAAACACAGCTGGGGCAAATCAGAACTGACGAGACAAGGAAGCGTAAACTGAACACACTGAGATAAGACAGACCTTCAAAGTAAAACAGGAAACACATAACAGTCACGCCTAACACAACACACTGACAACATTGGATCGTAACACACTGTTGTTGCTCGCAGCGTATCACAAACAAACACATAATTTGTTCCAATTTCTTCAGTCAAATCCATTAAAGATGCCAAATATAGCACAGTTGGACATTAAATAATGGCAAAATAATACAATATTTTTGCAACAACGAGGTGATTTGCAAAGAGCTCTTAGCCTTTGTAAATCCAAAATTTGATCTCGTGTTTACAACGTCATAGACTGGCCCGGTATGAATTTGCTTTTTCAGTTGTATAACAAAATGAACTGTGAGACAGTGTGTTAAACGTGTGATGGCACCCCTAAGTGATAGCAATGAATATTTTAAAACAAACACCAAGATTCTCAGTTTTGCACTGTGGTTAATTCGGTTTCCGCTCTGAGAAGTGGCACCTGGGCTGAGGTATGCCAAATTACACAAGAACTGGACCAGAAATGAGTGGCAACATGTCTTAAAGAGTGATGATTTAAATATACAGTGGAGATGAGGAGAGGGGTACAACTGTGAGTGTCTACAGCTGTAGAAGAAGGTGGTGGTTGTGTCAAGATTTGGGGATGCAGTTCTGCCAATAGTTTTGGGGCTCTCATCAAAATTGATGGCTTTGTGAACGCAGAAAAGATTTTGATCGAATAAGTCCTTGATTTAAAAAAAATTCCCCAGATGTTTTCCTTTAATTTTGAGCTTCTTGAGACAGCGGGGGCATGTACAAACTGCTCTCGAGTGATATCACCCTTATGAAATTTTATAGTGCTTGCTGAAGCAGGACACCTTTCTGTGCCATTGTTCTTATTCATAAATAGTTTAGTAAAATCATTCACAGCACTGCTACACCCAAAGTGCGCCTGACTAGAGGTCTGAACAGCCAGAATAACTGAGAGCACCATTGTTGTTGAATAAATGTAGAAGAGTAGTTATTAGCAGAATTAATTGAGGACTTGAGTAAATCTGTGTTATTGTTCTACATTCTGCCACTTACCGAGTAAGAATATGTAAAGAGTTTATCTGTCAGTTGGTGAATGTTGTCTTTATGTTACTTTCCAGGTTACTCTGTCACCACAATGCGTGTTGGACCCAACGAGTACTTTGTGGCTGGTGCACCTCGTTCAAACCACTCTGGACAAGTTATCGTCTACACTGTCGATGCTCAGAAGCAATCTCATATCATAGACTCGCAAAGAGGAAAACAGGTACTGATCTGATTCAAGATGAGTGATTCATGTGACGTGAAGTGTAAGGATCAGAGTTAACCGTTGTTAATTGGTTTCCCAGATTGGCTCATACTTTGGAAGCGTCTTGTGCTCTCTGGATGTAGACAAAGATGGGACGACAGACTTCCTGCTGGTTGGTGCGCCCATGTACATGAGTGAGCTAAAGAGAGAGCAAGGCAGAGTCTTCCTATTCTCTGTCACCAAGGTAAAATTAACCACTGACTACTATTTTAGTTCCATTTTGTGGTATGGATTTCCTGCACAACAGTGCAAAAGAGATTGATCGACATATGCAGACAGGAGCAGATATTCTGCTTCTTTTATAGATTTGTTTTTAATTTATATGTTTAGCTTCATCAGCTGCATACAATCTCCATCTTATCTTCTGAAGGGCATACTGAACGAGAAGGGATTCCTTAAGGGTCCACCCCCAACCATGGATGCACGTTTTGGGATGGCCATCTCTGCTATTCCTGACCTGGACCTAGATGGTTTCAACGATGTTGTAGTTGGAGCACCGCTGGAAGAGAAAGAAAAAGGTGTTATTTACATCTACAATGGAAAGAGGGACATGTCAGGTGTAGACTTCTCACAGGTACAGTACATATTACTAACATTTTTAATAACAATACCTTTTTACATAACATATGTGAACATAATGGGGTTTTCTCTTTTCAGAGAATTCTTGGCTTCAGTCTGGATCCTCAGCTGAAGTACTTTGGAAGGTCTCTAGATAGCTATAAAGATCTGAATGGTGATGAACTCCCTGATATCTCAGTGGGGGCCTATGGCAAGGTGGTGCAACTCTGGTGAGTTAAGCAAGTGCAACTCAGGGGAAATATTATGGTTTAATATTATGATTTTCTACACTGTGTCGCTTATATCAGTCCGTGTTTTTAGTCATTTCAAACTGAACTTTTTCTCAGGTCCCGTAAGGTGGCATCTGTGACAGTTAAAGCTTCTTTCAATCCTGATAAAATCAACATTTTCAACAAACCCTGCAACATTAATGGTCGCATGCTTTCATGCTTTGACACCAAACTGTGTTTCACCGCTGCATTTAGACCTGCAACGCCTGCTGGAACAGTCGGTAAATATATAATATGTACACATGTGCACTCCTTTTTAAAGTAATAGGCTTGAAGGATTTTATACCAGACTAACATAGAATTCAGACACTTATGCAGATGTTTATGACAGGGTTTTTTTGGGTTATTTTTAAACAAGCTTAGTCATAAATCATGATTTCAGATACAGACAAATCAAATAACAAAGGCAGAAGTTGTAGGTATTTGGGGACTGGCTCAGTCTGAGTCAGCCTTGTTGTTTCTCTTTTCAAACTGGGTGGTGGCTCTATGCTTACATTAATCAAAAAGACAAGTGCTGTAAGTAACAAGTTTATCATCTGATTCTCAACAGGAAAGCAAATCAGTCCATTTCCAGAAAGTCTGATCAAGATAATCCAAACACAAAAGATTGACTGCAGAGACAAAATGTGCCACACATAATTTTTGCTTTTTTTTCAGATATTACATACAATTTGACTCTGGATGCTGACTTGCTGTCTTCAAGAGTGACATCAAGAGGAATGTTTGTAAAAAATAATGAACGCCTTCTGAAAGATGTGAAACAAGTACCATCTACAGGCCTGTGTCAAGATTACAAAGTTTATGTTCAGGTAGTGGATTGTGGATATATTACACTACATTTTCCCCCAGAATAGGTGTGAATTATTTTGAAAAAGATCCCTTAATTTGTTCATACACTTTGTATTCAACAGGAGACACCAGACTTTGACAACTCCCTCAGTCTGAAAGTAGAAATTGAACAAGCAGATCCAAATGCGAACCCTGTCCTTGACAAATTTTCTGAAAATGCTTATCAGTTCTTTGTAAGTATTTGACACCCAGCACGTCCCTGATTCTAAGTTTATTATTATTATTTTTCCCCTCATGCTATGCCTACAGGAAACAAATCAAGTGACAGAAGACCTTATGACGAAGCTGTAAAGTTGTTTGTACAGTCATTTTAAATAACATGTTTTACCTGTGAGATGATTACTGGCTGGTTTCAGTAAGTCATGCTATGCTGTTATTTCCCAGCAGCATGATTAAAGCTCACCCAACTTACAGACATGTAATCATTTCCGTTTATGATGTCTGTTCTGTTGGAAATGCGGTTTTAGAAAAACGCTGCATCGTTTGGCTGAATTTGCTGCCGTGTCGTTGTTTTAGATCCCCTTCACCAAAGACTGCGGCTCTGATGAGGTGTGCAACAGTGATCTAGTGCTGAGTGTGAAGACAGATGCAAAGACATCCGGGTAAGAAACACTGAGCTGGACAAGGTAAAATATGCCATGTGCAGGGATCGTGACACCATGTGCTGTGAATATTTTTGTTTTTTGAGTTTTCAGGTAAAGATAGGACCAGTTTTGTTTTGTGAATCTACCTGATGTGTAATGGCAGCCACAAGATTGTGTGTGGCTGTGTTTTGTCTTTTTGGTTTTTTTTTTTTACTATTTGTGTGATTGATAATTGTGAAAGGCCCTGAAAACAATACATCAATAAAACAAATTATATGTAATTGTGGGACCAAAATTTACAAACTGTGCATCAATTTTTGTTCAGTAACATTTATAGACATTTGTAGTTCTTTTTCCAAGCAGAGACGTCTCCTCCTACTGGCAATTAGAAAAAGTTCAGGTTTAAGGTACTTTGCATTTGCTCTGCCTTTTAAAACAGGTGGCTACATCCTTCTTTATATATGAAGCATTATTTCGCTATGATAATAATAAATCTTCAATAACTTATACAGCCCAACTAATTTATCAACAAGCCAGTGTTTGCAACCAGTATTAGCTATATGTTGATCTATTGGTATCAGCATTTATGAAGGCTGATAAATGAAAATGATCAAATTAAATAGGCAGTGGGAGAAGCGTCCTGCAAACATGCTTTGAGTCTTGATGTTGCAAAGTTTTTCCATGAGGGGAAAACTTCCCAGTGATAACACGTGTTTGTAATGCCACAAACTCTTAGCACAGTAATGAATAATTAGACATAACAAATGTTAGGCAAATATTTTATGGTTTATGGTGGACACATTTCATTACTGTGCTATGATGGCTGTGGAGGAGATCAACATACAAGCTTTAAAATGTATGAAATTACAGTTTCAAAATGTATGTGTTTATTCACATTTTCCACATTTTGTCCCGCTGGCCGATTGAAGTCTTTGACAGGCCAGTTCTGGCCCCCAGACTTTATGTTTGACACCCTTACCCTACATGTTATAGTCCAATAATATTGCAATACCAACCAAAAAAAAAAGCACCTTTGTTTTTCTAACAGGGCTGAAATCTTGGCAAGTGTAAAGTAACTATGTGCACCATACAAGAAAGAAATGCTTTTAACTCTTAACAAACGTTACAAATGTTTCTGTTTTCTCTGTTTTACAAGTCTGCCTTCATTGCTTTATTGCACATATTAGAGCCCATAAAATTGCTGGATCAGACTCTGAAAAACATAAAAGATTTTGGCTCCTCGGTGTATTAACTCACATGAATACGTAGGAAGGACTTTATACACTCAACAAAAATATAAACACAACACCTTTGTTACTGCTCCCATTCCCCATGGGATGGACGTAGAGACCTAAAATTCATTCCAGATACACAATATAACCATCCCTCCCAAACAGTGGTCACAAATCAGTCCAAATGTGTGGTAGTGGGCACATCTGCCATATTGAGATAATCCATCCCACCTCACAGGTGTGCCACATCAGGATGCTGATCTGACATCATGAGTAGTGCACAGGTGTACCTCAGACTGCCCACAACAAAAGGCCACCCTGGAATGTGCAGTTTTTTGCGCTATTGGGGGTCTGGGGACCCAGAACCGGTCAGTATCTGGTGTGACCACCATTTGCCTCATGCAGTGCAACACATCGTCGCATGGAGTCTATCAGATTGTCAATTGTGGCCTGTGGAATGTTGGTCCACTCCACTTCAATGGCTATGCGAGGTTGTTGGATATTCGTGGGAACTGGTACACGCTGTCGTATACGCCGGTCAAGCACATCCCGAACATGCTCAATGGGTGACATGTCCGGTGAGTATGCTGGCCATGCAAGAACTGGGACATTCTCAGCTGCCATCTGCCCTGAACAATGTGAACCATGATTCATTCGTGAAGCGCACACCTCTCCAACGTGCCAGACGCCATCGAATGTGAGCATTTGCCCACACAAGTCTGTTACGGCGACGAGCTGGAGTCAGGTCAAGACCCCGATGAGGACGACGGGCATGCAGTTGAGCGTCCCTGAGACGGTTTCTGACAGTTTGTGCAGAAATTGTTTGGTTGTGCAAACCAATTGTTCCAGCAGCTGTCTGGGTGGCTGGTCTCAGACGATCTTGGAGGTGAACCTGCTGGATGTGGAGGTCCTGGGCTGGTGTGGTTACACGAGGTCTGCGGTTGTGAGGCCGGTTGGATGTGCTGCCATATTCTCTGAAACGCCTGTGGAGACGGCTTATGGTTGAGAAATGAACATTCAATGCACGGGCGACAGATCTGGTTGACATTCCTGCTGTCAGCATGCCAATTGCACGCTCCCTCATTGCTTGTGGCATCTGTGGCATTTTGCTGTGAGACAAAACTGCACATTCCAGGGTGGCCTTTTGTTGTGGGCAGTCTGAGGTACACCTGTGCACTACTCATGATGTCAGATCAGCATCCTGATGTGGCACACCTGTGAGGTGGGATGGATTATCTCAATATGGCAGATGTGCCCACTACCACACATTTGGACTGATTTGTGACCACTGTTTGGGAGGGATGGTTATATTGTGTATCTGGAATGAATTTTAGGTCTCTACGTCCATCCCATGGGGAATGGGAGCAAAAACAAAAGTGTTGCATTTATATTTTTGTTCAGTGTAGTTTTGCAGCTAGTATTGGTTTCTGTTTTGTGCACTTGACTGATTGTTTCTCTTAATTTTAAGAAAGGCAACACAAAACTGTCTAAGGTGGTAATTAAGATTAGGTAAAAGAAATCACCCTTAATAGCAAGCAACTTTTAGGGAAATAAAGGGGTAAACAACTTTAAACTTTCCTTCTCATTCTGAAAAATACTCTTGCTGTTACATGAAGAAACATAATTTGATCTCTTGTGTTGCAGCTCAGCACCCATTCTGGTAAGCCCTAATAGCCGAGAGCTGTCATTTGAAGTTGTTGTGAAAAACAAAAAGGAGAATGCATACAACACGCAACTCGTGATAACTTTCTCCAAAAATCTCTACTACTCCTCCATCTTTCCTCTGGTAAGCATGCCTAATAAAAACTACTTATGTTTACATGATGCTAATGTGAAAAACAACATGCTCTTTGAGTAAACTTTTTCAAAAGAATTTGTTTCTTATTTTCTCTAAAGTGTATGAACAGCAATAAATAAAAATAAAAAGCAGAAAAAAATGAATATTAAAGCAAGAAAAAAGCCAGTGGAATAAAGCCACAGTCCATAATGTTGTGTACTCTGCTAAATCTATGCCTTTACAGACAGAGGATGTCAAATGCACATCACAAACAGAAAAAGTTATTTGCCATGTAGGATATCCAGTATTAAGAGAAAACCAAGAGGTAAGCACAAAACCCCATAAAGGAAAAAATAATAAATAACAAAATAAAGTTGTAAACGTTCTCTAATCTTTTTGCATATACATGTTTTTGTTTGTGAAATATTTGGAAAAAATATTGTGTTATTTCATTACAGGTGAAATTTCGCATAAATTTTGAATACAGTCTTGAGCAGCTGGAAGATAAAGCCATTCTAAAATTTGTGGCCAAGAGGTACACTGAATTATAAAGAAACTCAGCTCCAGTAATCAGCTTTATTAAAATTATTAGTGATTAATAATGTTGTCTCTTTCCTTTAAAGTGACAGCAAAGAAGAGATAGATACAGACAATGAAGTGGACTTCTCCTTTCCTGTTCAGTATGATACTGGGATTAGTTTATCCAAGTGAGTTTTCCTTACCTTAATATTACTTTTTATCATTTAGTCTCAAAGCGTAAATCTGAAAGCTGATATTAATGTTAAAACATTCATTTCATGTACTTTTTATTCTAGGCACCCAAATATTAATTTCTTTGTGGCAGATGCAACCACTCCAGTGTTAACAGTGAAAACCTACGATGATATCGGCCCAGAGTATAACTTTAAAGCGGAGGTGCGATAAATAAATCAGTCTCATAAAATATCATCAGAATTCTTACCTTTATTTTAACAAATGTATCGTCTGTAATGCAATTTATTTACAGGTTTCTACAAGTTACCTACCCGTGAGCCTTCTGTATCTGACTATTAATCTGCCAATGACCAGTAAAGGTGGAAATCGGCTCCTGTACATCACCAGCGTGGAGGAACAAACAGTGAGTTCTCAGTTTCCAAAACCCAGGAACGTTCAAGAAGATTAAAAGCTGTTTATGTCATTATCTATTTGTTTTTTAAAAAGGAATGCAAAATTAGAGTGCCAAAAACTAAGTCCACTTGAGTACCGGTAGGTTGTAGAACCACCTTCAACATCTTGAAGTAATCATTTATATCAACATGAGAGACTTTATCAGTCTCTCGTGTTGATGTGGAGGATTTTTGGCCCACTCTTCTTTACAGTGTTGCTTCATTTCATTGAGGCTTGCAGGCATTCAGTTATGCACAGCTCTCTTAAGATCCTGCCACATTACTTGAGTTGTGTTGAGGTCTGGACTTCTTTTGGTTTTCAGCCATTCTGTTGGAATGGGAATCAATGTCCTGTTGCATGACCCAGTGTCAACCAAGCTTTTGCTGACAGATTCACATTAGACTCTGGAATACTTTGGTATACAAAAGAGTTCATCATCTTGTGGTTTCTCAATTTTTGTTTCTTTTTCATACAACATCTGCAACAAAATTGGCTCTTTCTGTTGCTCAGAAGTCAAATTTCTTTGTGAAACCGATGATGGCATTACTCAAGGTTGGCCAGCTTCCTCTTTCCCAGCCACAGATACTTGCAGATTTTATTTTTTCTTTGCGAAATTTCTCACCAATATCACTCAAATCAAGTTCATATATGTCTGCAAGTCTTACAAGCTCATCTTTCGTACAATGATCCAGAAAACCTTCACGTGGTGCTGCAACAAATTCCTGTATCCCTTCCGTGATTCAGCTTAAGGCCCACATAAACACTAATAAAGACAAAAGTCAGTGTTACTCCGGGTCACTTCAGGTCAATGCAACATGTCCCTTAAGTAAAGTAGAAGCACCCCCGTGTTGACCTACTCCAATAACCCTGGCCTTCATGCAGATTAGCTTTGGGCTATTTAAACACTCAACCTTGTTGGAGGCTTGACTGGTTTAGTATAGTATACTAAACCAGTCAAGCCTCCAACAAGCTAGTTACTCACAACTAACTGGTGCGGCAGTGGAGCCACACCAGCGCTCCACTGCTGGCAGATGAGACTTGCCAAACAACGGTCATAATGTTTGATATTGATTCACGCGCAGACCAGGTATCCTTGGTAAAGAGAAAATGCGTTTATTTACAGTGAGATACCAGGTGAGAATATATATACAGTGTGGCAGGGGAAAGGGTCCAGGGGGAAGCAGGGATTAATCCAATACACGCTCTCAGTGGGTTCCAAACACACACACGCTTGCTTGGGTCCAGGGCAGATCTATATACACACAGAGAAAGAAGTCCAGGTTAGGGATAGTTGCAAACTCTCAGGTTCGGGTTCAGAGGGGCTGATGGGTTAACAATCCAGCGAAGGATGACACAGGTCCGCCGTCATAAATAGTGCTCCAAATCAGCTGGGATCGGCTGCAGGTGTGACGGTGAGCACAGGTGCGTGGGCCAGAGGCGGGAGCCCGTAATGAGCACCGCCCCGGCAGAGGAGAGAAAGTGCAAAGGAAAAAAAACAAACAAAACATGTTGCCAAAAACAGATTCAGCCAGCGAGGCACGGGGACCATGACACACATAGGCCGAAAGGATGGAAGTGCAGAGCGAGTGGTCAAAGTTTAGAAATGAAAGAGTGTACGTTGTTTTCTGTTATGAATGTTTGTGTTTCTATTGGTTACCAAAGCTTTACTCCCAAATTTGTTTTTAACTATCAGGCAGCGTACAAATTCTTCAACTTTTACTGGATTCAAGTGTTATATCTGTACAATAAATGATAGAAGGCTTCTCCTCCTTCTGCAGGGAGGTTCAGTCAGCTGTCAACACAATCTAGTCAACCCTCTGAAGATCGGTGAGAACACTCAGACTGTGTCCTTCTCTGCGGAGAGCTTCAGAGGAATGGAGAAGCTGGTCAGTGAGATATTTATACAACTGTTGCTTTTAGCAGGAAGTTATGCACAATTCCAAATATGCACATCTGCACATGTGCACAGAAATCTTTTGACGCATAATATGGAAGAAAATAGTTTGTATGCAAAAGATGATGGTTTTGATGCACTACTTCTGTTTCATATTTCCTACATGAATAATAAAGCTATTCCTTTTTTTCTTTGTTTACATATAACCTTACAGTATATGCAGATTCCACCTTAAATAATATCACATTGCTTTTTTTTTTTTTTTTCTAATATTGAGTGTTGTTTCCTGATGTTTTTTTTTTAAACTAACAGGACTGCAAGAGTGCAAACTGTGAATCTATAAAGTGCATCCTCAAAGACACTAAAGTTAAGAGCACCTACTTTGTGAACGTTAAAACGAGGATCTGGAACAGCACTTTTATTTCGGTAAATATCTTCACATCGATTTTAGAAAGATGGTCTGCTTTTATTATCATTACATTTCTTAAGTTATTGATTGTGGAATTAATCAGTTATATTAACACAATTCGTGTAATTTGTTTTATGTTAGGCCACCTATCAGACCGTTGAGCTGACCTCCAGTTTGGAAGTGAAGACCGACAAACCTGATCTGCTCATTATCACAAACAAACAGCTGACTGTAAGATTATATTTCAGTTTTTTACTTTGCTGCTTAAATCTGACTAACATGATGCTGTTTGCTTAAAAGAGCAGCTCAGTTACTCCAGCTGATGAGCATACTCAATTGTCCTGATCATTTTCACAATTTTGTATGCAAAGAGCAGTGTAAAGCACACGAGTGCTCTTATGTAAGAATATTTTATTCATTTATTTTTGTTTATTTTGTTAATCATGCCATTTCTGGTTTCATTTTAAACTATTACGCCTGGATTTGATGGAGACAGACAAGGCAATGATGTCTCCTGTTCTCTTGCACTCTAGCTTGGGTTGAGAGTCAGCAAACCTGGAGAGACGGCCGATGTTCCAGTTGGCGTCATAGCTGGCAGTGTCATAGCTGGACTGTTTCTGTTGGCTCTGGCTGTTGCGCTGCTGTGGAAGGTATGTTTTTGTTTGTTTGCTTGCTTTTTGTTAAGATGTAGAGGAACAACAGTAGGATATGTAAAACTTAGGATGATGTACATTTGTAAAATGAGCATTTCATCTTTGCTGCACCCTGCTGCCATGAACAGATATGGATGATTTTAAAGAAATCTGCAGCTTTAAGTTTACTGATTCCAAGAGTTCCTCACCAATATGCTACATAGCACAGGGATATAAGAAAGAAAACAGTTAAAACTGGTAACTGGTCTTGTAAAAATCTGTGGAAGTATTCTTTTGGTTCACTTTTTCTGTCAAACTTTTCTTTCTAGTTTGGATTTTTCAAAAGAAAGTATCAGCAGCTTCAGATGGAAGATGCACAGCACAATGCGCAGGGCGATGAGGTGCTGTGAAGAGACAACCCACAGCTTTCTCTTTCTTCTGGTACTTCTCATTAGTTCTTGTAAAGTGTGAATACACTGCAGCTCTGCCACTGGAAGCTAGGCATTTTACTGGAAACTGGAGCCTCAGTGTTACTGGGATTTAATGCTTTGCACACTTTACAGAGAATTATTATCAGTCTTTACTCTTTGTGGAGTATTTGCACTGACTTTGAAATGTATAGGTTAAAAACTGTATTTTTCATTTTTTATTTTTGCTAACATTGGCACCCTTTTGTACTGCAGTGATTTTGAAGCCTTTGCTAAAATCTTTGGTTTGTTTCCCCTTTGGAGTTTTACACTGTAAAAGCATCACTTTTAAGCATTACTGTCTGTTTTGACGAATTTCAGTCAACACTCTTTCAATTAGAATACTTATGAATGTAGCAATTTTGTCAAAACATTTAACTTTTTAAAGAAGGCAGTAACTCTGTAGTACAAATTAGTTTGAGATCTACTGTCATCTCTGCCACTCAGGACTGTTTTTTTGTAATAGGACTAGTGATATCAGGAACTTATATGCAAAACAGATACAATAATTATCATGCAAAGTGAGTGAAATTTGTAATTACTGTGTTAGTACTGTATATACTATAGAATCAAATCATCGGGTTTCATATTTGCATTTATATATGGAAATGTTGTTGACAACATGGGTCAGTGGGATATATATTTGTGTATTTGTATTGTTATTGATGATATTTGTAAAATCCCAGTAATATCACAGTTATTCAGGTATGACGAGTTTGGTAGAAAATTGCTTAAGGCTGACCATTTATACATAAGTGTGTATTAGTCTATTTATTTTGTCGGTGAATCAAAGAATGGTTTCCATATTTAATTTCAGATAACAAATGTATAGCCAGACCAGGGATGGTGCTGTTAAAAACTGGATGTCCTTTTTTTCCCAGCACACAGCATCAAAATCCCAAAGAATTAACAACAAAAAGCAAAGAAGGCAGAATATTTCATAATATTTCACACGCAGCCAACACCCATGTTTCCGATTTACAGAAAAGATTGAATGACGAGCCAAACATGTGCTGGCACTACTTTACCACAAGATGGCAGCATGTTTCAAATGACGTGTTGGCAATGTTATAGTCTGGTTTGTTTGTTTTTTCATTACTCAGTTGATGATTTGGATGCCCCACATTCTTATTGAATTGTATTTCACAATTAAGGAGTTATATCAGTTGTATTGCTTTTCTCCTATTTTGTCTTCCATCACCCTGCTCCTCTCCTCTCCTCTGCTCTCCCCTCTTCTGACCCTGCTGGGAACCCTGCTTGGATCGCTCCAGTACAACTGAGTTTCCCCTCAAACTCAATTAATTCCCTCTCACATTTTTGACTGTCAGGTTCTCCCACCGTTAGGTTAGTCTCTCCCTTGACTGTTTAGGAATGTGTTTCTGAATGTTTTCCTTTGCAGCAAGCCAACGCCAGTACCCAGCAGAGTCTTTAGTGTACATTTTGTTGGATCTGACTCAATGGAATATGCTATTTGTCTCTAATAAGCAGCATATTTTTTGTGAGTTTAGGCTCGAGTCTCCTTGTTGGAGAGAATATATAGAATTTGATAAATGACTGAACTACTCTGTTTCACGATTACTCATAGGCTGTGGCGTTGTGAAACAACCTTTGGATTCTGTCTATATGTGTACAGGGAGCAATGTGGAAAGAGTTGATGAAATGAGATACAGTGAAAGTGTTTGTATACCTTTTGTAAATTAATTTCTCTAGCGTCTTCCACATGTGATTGGCGGTTCCAGCCAAATAAATGATTTATATCATAAAGGAATGATTACTCACAGATTCCTGCAGCGTTCTTGTAATTCAGCAGGTCGTAGCAAATGATTTAATAAGTGCTGGTCTTTTTTGCACTTTGTAAACTCTTGAGCACTACCTGCATTTCAACTATAAACTCTGCATTGTGAAACCAAGGTGCTGATTGTTTTGTTTTTTTCCATTTCTCTCTTTAAACAATAGAAAACTTTGTCTTTTCTGCACAAATGCTCAAGGTAGATTATAGATTTCTGTAGATGTTTGTAGATACAGACATGCAGTATTGGAGCCTAATCTTTTGGGATTTTACCACAAAAATGCCTGTTCAAATGAAAATGGATGCCCTCCATGATATCAGAAGTGCATGGAGCTAATCAGGATTTTATTATATTCTATGGCAGTGATTTAGAGTGGCAAAACATTCCAGTCAGTACTAATCATTTGCTTCATGGGCCTGTTTGAACCAAATTCAGCTCAGAGCCTGAGCCCTGCTTGTCCCTTTGCTTATGCCATTAATGGCTTCAGGACCAGAGCCAGCACTTTAAAGTTGATACAACAGGACAGAAGAGGGCTTGCATGTTGAGAAGTGTTTTGGAAACTTCAGATCTTCAAAGACACTGATCTCACAAATCATTCACACCAGACACTGAATGATTCGTTGAACATAATTTAAGATCAAATGAATGTTTTCTTGATTTGTTGAAATGAAGAATTGTCTCACAATGAATTAAAAGTTCTCAAAAAAGTAATATATAATATATACATAACCTTTATTTGGCACATTTGTTCATTTTGTTATCAAAAGCCAATTTTTTGATCACCCACACAAGATTTTATTACCAGATACTTTAGTCTCTTGATAAAATCATAAATCATCTGTGGCATTTATGCATGATTCAGAAAAGTGTCCTTTAAACAGATTATACATATTTGATTATAGGGACCTGCAGTAGTTTTCATTACTTAAAGATGTTTCAGAAAAGCTTGGCTGAAATGTTCAGTCTTTATCCAAATATGCAAAAGTGCATAAAGCTCCGGTGATTACTCTGATAACAGTCAACACAAGCTAGAATAGAATAGAATAGAATAGAATTCAACTTTATTGTCATTGCACATGCACAGGTACAGGGCAACGAAATGCAGTTAAAATCATTTTGATAACAATTTTCTGCAGAGGGGTTAAAATAAGATTAAAAATATACAAATATTTGCCATCAGAGGATCAAATAGCTGATAAGGATTGCAGAAAATTGTCAAAATATTTGTTCTGGTCTCATATTTGCTGTATCATGATTGTTGACTGAAGGAAATGAAGACGATTGCAAGGTCTTTTATGGGGGGTTTTGTGTTAAAAACTTGTTTTGCACTGAAAATCAAGCAGTCAGAAAAAGCATGTTGTCTTCTTATATGATGTTCATTCGTTTTTGTGAGTCCTGTGTGTGCTATCGTGGAAACCCCCTTTTGAGCGTATTTTTTATTGTTTCTAATCCTAAAAAAATGTAATAACATTAATATTGTTCATTGCTTATAACAGTAATGATCTGTCTGTAATAGGAGTGATCACATAAGTAACGGTTGACGTCTTTTTTTAAGAGAACCCCCCCCCCCCCCCCACACACACACACACACACATCCTGGTCTATATTAAAATCTTACATAAATATAGATTTGATACCAGATATTAGTATCATGGAGATAAACTGTACAGTGAGTGGTATTTAACTGGATACAGACAAAGAGATCACAGTGTCTTCTACCTGACCGTCAGTTAATTAATTTCCTGGTGTCTGGTTCGCACAGCAGACACTTTGATTTGAAGAGCTGTAACCAGAATTCCGCTGAAGAGGTCGCGCAAGGACTTCTGAAGGAGTTCAGCGTCTGTGAGCGGAGAGCAGTGTGTGTGTGTGTGTGTGTGTGTGTGTGTGTGTGTGTGTGTGTGTGTGTGTGTGTGTGTGTGTGTGTGTGTTTCATTCAGTGAAACGCAACACCCTGCTTCTCTGTCTGAAGGCTCTTCGGTAACAGGTTTAATTATATTTAAAAGCTTGACCCGGGAGAGAAACCCAAACAACTGTCTGTTCTAACATTAGCAGTGCGGCTGCGGACTACTACGAATTCTATTATTGTCTGGGCTCGGATGTGTTCCAAAAGGCAACTCACATCAAAAAGATCTGCTCTTTTGTCTGCAGTTGGTGGAAAAAATATATATATATCAGTAACCACCAAATAGTAACCTTAATTTGAAGGACTGATGGTATGCCTGGAAAGGCATGCTGGTAGTGGGCCTGTCTGCACATCACCATCATCATCGTCATCATCATCATCATCATCATCATTATTATTATTATTATTATTATTATTATTATTATTATTATTATTATTATTATTATTATTATTAAAGAGCACATGTCCACGCCATGTGTATAGAAGATGCAAAGCCCATGAGTGCTCTTTTTCCACGAGGAATCACGTGAAAGTGAATAAATGATGTGATGAAAGTATCACAGGGGTTAAAATTAAACTTCGGGAACAGTGTTGATTTCAAAACAACAACAACATTTTTATATCAGCTCATACTTTTTCCATCTTGCGCTTTCTTTCTCTGCAGAGTGCCTGAGCTCCAAGTATGGTGTTTTCTTTCAAGTATTTTCATATCCTTTAATTATTGCGGCAAAGAGAAAGTTGCTAGTAACGATGTCACCTGATTGGGATTGAAAGAACTTTGGTAAGGAAAAAAAAAATTTTCCCCACCCCCATAGAAGAGGAGACCGCCCACCAGAGACAGTCAACCCGAGACCCCTTATAGATTTAAAGAGAGGCTGCATTCTCAGACTGACACTTATTCAACACTGCCACCTTAAGCAGATTACTTTTGCGCTGCCTGTGTCAAATACGTGGTTCACTTTGCCTCTCCATCATGTTTGGGATGCTGAAACACCACCTTCACCCGGGCATTTTTCTCTTGTTCTTATGGCTTTGTCACCTCATGGAACATCAAAAAGTTCAAGGTAAGCTCTCCTTATCAATTTCCTTTTATTCTCTTTCGCTTTTTTTCTTTTTTCTTTTTTAAAACGTGCACTGCTGTCAGTCACAGAACTCGCGGGGTGTCTTCCACTTGCTGCCACCGAAAAACTTTTCAAAGTTTCTTGATAAAAGTCTCTCTACATCAGGCAGTGATTGCGTAAAGCGTATAGAAAACAGGTGCCCTGTGGGACACTTCAAAGTGAGATTATATGGCAAGTTTTGCAGTCGTCACCATGCGCGCGAACTACAGCCGCCACGCCGTGTTGGTGACAGTCTTTCACAATACCTGAACATATTTTTGCAACTGTGTGAGCGTTTAGCATTCCGCGATGTTGTTGTCAATCCTCCAACAAACTTCAGAATATCCACTGTGAGCGTGTTATTTATACATTTCCCGCTAGTAGCCTTTCTGCATTGTATGCAAACACAGTTGCAGTTTTATACCTATGCAGGCTTTTGCACCCATCATTCATGGTTTCGGGGGACATATTTCAATTCAGCATAAGAAACACACTATCTCATGAAGATTTAAAAAAATGTGTTTGTGTCTTTGTCGGTTTAAACATGCTGTTACTGTCTGTGGGAAGTAATATTTTTGGCATGTAACTGGAAAAATTGTTATGTATCACATTTTAATATCTCTGAAATAAACTTTACATTGCTTTTTTTAATAAGTAAGTCATTGTCTGCTTGCTGTCTGGGATAACGTAGTGAGTGAGGCGTTGGAGACGGTGGTGTGTGTAGCCTTGTTACCTAAAAACCGTGGTTTTCTAAAGGAGAAAGATTGGCTGCTATTTAACGCTGTCTAGACGCTCCCGTTTCTGTCCAGTGATAGCAAGCAGACACTGGGAATAAAAGACAACCCCCCTCCGAAGATTCTTCTTACTTTTTTGGTTATGGCTGCATTGTAAGGGCTGTCAGTCACAGTTGGGATAGGCAAGTGTTAACAGTCTCGCAAAAAAAAAAAAAAAAAAATCAGACAAAATACTGTCGGGAGGGCGAAAAGGGAGGGAGGGAGCGTCTCGGATAATACGGCTGCGTGTGTATATTGAGTCTGGGTCAGCGGGTTTTTAGACGTCCAACATGCGGCATTCGAGCTTTTTTGGTTTTTTTTTTTTTTTGTCTACAGCTGGGAACTGTTGGTTGCAGCAGGGGAAAAACGGGAGGTGCCAGGTGCTCTACATGCCCGGGATGAGCAGGGAGGAGTGCTGTCGGAGTGGAAGACTGGGGACGTCCTGGACCGAGGAGGACGTCCCCAACAGCACGCTCTTTAGGTGGATGATCTTCAATGGCGGAGCTCCCAATTGCATACCTTGCAAAGGTGGAGGTGCACTCATTTTCCTTCGTTTTCTCACATTACATGTAATCACTCATTTTGGTTAATGAATTAAACTGGTGCTCTGGTTTGCGTAATTGTCCCATTACTTTACGCGCCAGAATACACACCAGGGGAAAAAGAAATCCTCATTAGCATCACATAACACAGAGCTTTTGTTTTAGAAACCTGCGACAATGTTGACTGTGGGCCCGGAAAGAGGTGCAAGTTGAACCGAAGAAGCAAGCCGCGCTGCGTGTGCGCACCAGACTGCTCCAACATCACCTGGAAAGGACCTGTCTGCGGCTCTGATGGAAAGACCTACAAAGACGAATGCGCACTGCTAAAAGCTAAATGCAAAGGTCATCCCGATCTGGACGTACAGTACCAGGGCAAATGCAAGAGTAAGTAAATGTAACTGTCACCACATTTCTGAAAGCTGAACGAGCTAGAAAGAATCCGTCGCTTTCTTGTATTTCTTGCATTTCGTGTCATTTTCACACAACTCTCCCAATGTCTTTGTTTCGCCAGAAACGTGCCGTGACGTCTTGTGCCCCGGCAGCTCCACATGCGTCGTAGACCAGACCAACAACGCGTATTGTGTGACGTGTAATCGGATTTGCCCCGAGGCGACGTCGCTTGAGCAATACCTCTGTGGAAACGATGGGATCATCTATGCCAGCGCGTGTCACCTGAGAAGAGCTACCTGTCTCCTCGGCAGGTCTATTGGAGTGGCATATGAGGGAAAATGCATCAGTAAGTCTGCAGCTACACGCATGAAAGCGTGAGACTTTACTCCCCGAGAGAGAGAGAGAGAGAGAGAGAGAGAGAGAGAGAGAGGTGCAGCAGTCACCGACACTGAAAACTGTTTGAGTGCATTTTCTTTCTGGCCAGCTCTGCAGTAATTCACTGCTCATTTTTGCCAACATTCCAGTGAGGAGGGGGTCTTAGAGAGAATGTGTGTTTGGTAGTTGCTTGTGTTTGCTCAAGAAATGATAGACATCTTATTATTTCCTGATGTTGGCAGCACTTTCCCATTTGGGAAAGAGGGAATGAGAGGGGGAGGGAGATGGAGGAAAACAGGGGAGTGCTGGGGGCCATGAAGACATGCTTCAAGTTTTGAGTCAGATTGATTCTTACACAGATAGTAGTCAATTTCAGTCTTGTAGTCTTTAAAAGGCTAATTAAAAACAAAGCTTTCTGTTCCACACCACGAGGCCTTATCCCGTAAAGTAGGATTTAGTTTTTATTCTCTCTAATTCTCTAAAAAACTAGGTAGTCATTTGATCCTGCTTGAAAAACATTCATGATAATCCATCTAATCAAAGATTTCCTCTCTCCTTATTTCCTTCTTTCTTCTCCCAGAGGCCAAGTCATGTGAGGATATCCAGTGCAGCACGGGGAAGAAGTGTCTGTGGGATGCTCGGATGGGCCGAGGCCGTTGCTCATTGTGCGATGAGTCCTGTCCGGAGAGTAGGACAGATGAGGCGGTGTGTGCCAGCGACAACACCACATATCCCAGTGAATGTGCCATGAAGCAAGCTGCTTGCTCAATGGGGGTGCTGCTTGAAGTCAAACACTTAGGATCTTGCAACTGTAAGTAAATTACAAAAGCAAAATATAAAAAGAAAAGAAAGAAACAAAATCCTCCCCTCCTTCTCTGAGCAAAAGACAATATTCTATGTTGCTTTCCCAACAAAAACCTCCTGTGAAATTGCCCCCCACCTTCCACCTACCCTGATTTTCCCTGAGCTCCCACCCCGGCCACATCACCAACCACAGCTTAAGCAAGCAGAAAAGACTTGGGGAATGGAAGAACTTGCATGACATTGTCCTCGTTGCTGGCTTTTGTTCTCGTGTTGTTTTTTTGTTTAATTTTCGTTTTTTTTTTCACGTTTTCCCAATTCTGCAAATCCTGCTAACAGAAAGATGCGCGAAAAACTTATATCAGCAAACTGTTTGCAGTGGATCTATACTTTCTGAGAAAATAGGTGTGTCTATGGTCATGCTAGTGACCTGCGGGAGCAGGTTGCCTTAAATCCCATGCAGTATTTTTTCAGTCATTAATGGTTTAATGTCCAAATCTTTACAGCTTGTAAATTCCATGGTCACATTGTTAATTCCCTGGAAATGGTCTATTTTCTTTATTATTATTATTATTTTTGGCTATAATCAATTTATTCAAAATGCACTGACGCTTGTGACATAAACCACACTGCCAACACGTCAGTTAAAAAAAGAATGTGTTTAAACAGACGTATGACGTGCATAAGGTGATTGTAACATTGGTACCATTGATAACAATGATGGATTTGTACACTAAGATTCATGTGAACTGCCTGTCATAGACCAGTGTGAGCTATTTATTAACCCACAAATCTCCAGACAAAATACTAAATTTAACAACAGCTTTGAGGTAGTTTCAAATTGACATTCCAAATTTCTATTTAGAAGGTTGTTTGTTTGTTTTTCCTAACTGGCTTAATATAATGTGATTAAGGTTTGCAATGAAGTCCAAGGGACCAACTTTATGATCACCTCATGGGCTAAAAGTCATAATTTACAGTGTGCAGATTGAGCATAAGCTTGTTGATCCACGCTCCCTTACTTCCCATCCCATCATCAGAAAAACGTTCATTAGCTAACGCATTCATACCGCTTCCAGTGACTGTATCGTGTATCAAAACTCCTTTTGGATTAATGAGGGACTACCTGTGTTTTCATGTATCGTTACCCTTGTGCTTGCTTGTGTGCTTTTTTATGTGTCCAATGTAAATCTCTTGTGTAAAAAGAAAAAGAATATACCTCAGAACTGTGCTAACGATCTCTGACCTGCTTGCTAAGGTCAGGCTGTGACACAGAGTCCTCCCTCCCTGTTCGTTTGAGCCAGAAGCGAAAATATTAGTAATCAGAGAAAAGAAACTATAGCGAGTCCAAGAACACAAAAGCACTTTTCTGTGTTATGTGTGTCTGCTTTCAGGAATCTGCTCAAAAGAGACCTGAGCCACTGGAACCATCATCCCCAGTGCCCCTAAACCCGCTTCCCATCCTCCCCTTAACCCACCTCGTGACCTTCCCCTAACCTCCAACTTGCCGATCCTTTCCATTGTCGCTCCTTTTTCTCATGTTGCAGCCCTGACTTGCTCGATTATGTAAATGGACATTGTATAATTAATTGGGGATGCCACAGCAACTACTGCTGCCAAGTCACACAGACTGTTCCTCACACAAACATAATCATATACACAAAAGAAAGAAACAGAAAGGAGGCTGTGTGCCAGTGGCTTAATTGTGAGATTTATTTTTTTGACAGTGATATTCTGCGCTGTTGTGGTCCATATTCATACAACAGCTACCATATATTCTCCCATATAGCCATTACAGAAGACCAGGAGGAGGATGAGGAAGATGAGGACTCAGACTACATGGCCTATGTCCATTTATCTTCTATACTGGATGGATAGGCTCACATCACTAGGGGAACAGTCCTAGGGCAAGGAATCATGTCCATACTGTACATTATGTGTATGCTTATTTATTTTTTAAAGAAAAAGGAAGTATACATATAGTTCAGTCTGCTAGATGTTTATTTATACTTTTTGTGTTTTATAAATTATACATTTACACTGTCAGGCTATCACCTACCATGATATATTGTGTTACCACTCATTTCCCTTTTTTGTTGTTTTCCCTTTTACTTTCTTTTTTTATCATGAAGAAATATATTTGTCCAAAGAAAAGCAGTGTTATTTATTTTTCATGGTACCGTGTAAGTATAAGTCCTCTTCAAGCTGTAAATTGCATTCCCTGAGCTGTAAAAAATCTGCTTGTTTCTGTCAAATCTCTATCACAGATGTTTATGTCACACATACATAAATGCATGTTTAGGCTGTGTGTTTATTTATTGGGAAATATATCAATCATTTTATGTACAGAAGTGTGTCTGGTTTGTTTACAACTATAATTACTGACCAAAGGGATTCTCTCAATGGTTTTGCAAAAGAGCACTGTAAATGGTGCAACACAGCAGTGATGGAATAGAAAAGAAAAAAAGAGCCATTTAGTTTTTTCTTTTCTTAGTTTTAAGTTTCCTTCAGTTTTAGCCCTTTAGGTTTGTTTCCACATGGAGACTGTAGACATAATTAAATATAGCTTTTATTTTGTCTCACTACATTAGAGGTAAGTTTGGGCAATACTTGATTACTTTGGAAACAATGTGCCATTAACATTTGTGAGCTGTCTTCTTGCCAATGTACTCCGTACTGCTCTCACAGAGCTACACTAGGACTAACATACTGCAATACTCTACACTATATCTGACTTCTTCACTTTGTTTCTTTTTATTTGTTTTTTTTTCTCCTCAGAATGCATTTTTTTGTTTTCAAACATCACAAGAGAAATACAAAATTCTGTTATGAATATATAGTTTTGTATTTTTTATGTAAATGTCATATGTACATACAAAGTTTGATGGTATTTGTACAGATATGAAGAGTGAATCAATAAAAGTTTTTTTTCCTTATAATTTTATCTGACTCTGGTGGATTATTTATTAGACATATGTCTAAATCTATCATAGCTTCAATGCAAGCGTTTACTTTAAAGAATAAAAGACTGGACATCAATCAGATCAAATTAAACCATACCTTTTATAGGCTTAGTCTATTTTGATGGCCATCACTTCACATCATTGTCATGAGATATTTTATTCATTTGGACTGGCTAAAACTTGAGCTATAAACAATTTCTAAACTTAAAAAGGATTTGCTAAAAATGTATATTCATACATATCAGTAAAACTACATATACCTTTACCCAGGGGATTTTATCTGCATTTCCTGTTACTGAATGTTCCAAAAACTACGTTGTGAATATACAAATGAATTTACATGGTGTACTACACAATATTGATATTGTGCAATACACAATGTAAAGTATATACATGTATTAAACATATGTTTTAAGAAACAAATTGCTCCGTTTTTTAAGCTGTCATCAGACAAAGCATAAGAAAACGGGCAGAAAAAAGACAAACATATAAACTTCAGTGAGTAGACATGAAGCACAAGCAAATTGAAATTCTTCTCAGCGTGCGGGGTTTCCTTCTATTTACACCAAAATAATTGTTCTTTGTTATATAAGAGAGCACTGGCGTAAGTAGATGTCTGGGCGTCCCTTGGTGTGCTATGTGACACATCCAAAAATTCGGTTGGCAAAGTCCTTCATGTACCAGCTGTCTCCGCCACCCGCGCGTACTGTTTGTTCCTTTGCGGTTACCGTACGTCATCGTTGACAACAATCATGGCGTCCTCAATGTCACTTCTCGGATTGGGACGTTTGTCTGCTTTTAATGCAGCTTCTAAAATGTTCTTGAATCCTATCAGGTAATTTCATATTAATTGTTTATCAGGTTTCTGTTCGCACTTGATACTCTGAGCTGAGTTTGTTTGAATTATTTAACTCCCAAGTCGACTACAGCACAGAAGCCGTGTGTCTGTTAGCTTGTCAGCGGCAGAGCACTTTAATGAAGATTTTTCTTTTTCTCTTTTCAAAATAGAGGTTTCGCACCTAACGTGGAAGACTTTATACACTAAACAACGTCAGCGCCTGCACGCTTTTATCTTGTAGTACACTGGGCTTGTAGATAATGTCATTGTCCTTACAGCACTTGCTTGCCCAGCTAATTGGCTAATGCTAGGGCGAGCTAGAAATCAGTTTAAAAGCTAACACAATTAAATGATGCTCACTGGTCTGCACAGCACGTGCTACATACCAGACCGAGACAACTTTATTAAATAAGTGACTCAGCCGACAGCTAACCTTACAATCAGCTGTAGGGAGCCTGGAAGCTAACAATTAGCATGAAAGTAATTCACTGCTATTGATAGAATACAGTGCTTCTCTCGCAGTAACAAATCTGCAAGTTATAGTTTGAGGTATTCATGTAGCCACCAGACCCCAACGATACTAACACCAAGAAAAGTTACCTGTGTTTGTGGAAGGATTTTAAACAAACTGACCCCCGTGCTGCTCCACTATGTGTTTTTTGCCACTTTTTACCACACAGTTATTTGCCACAGTTAGTGGGTTTTGTGACACTTTAAAAGAGTACCTCCATATCATAAATACTTAAATACAACAATATTTTCCGCATTCATATTTCCGGTTAGTAAGGACAGTTAAATGCGATGGTCGCTAATTGATGGCTTGCCTGGCAGTCATCGGCATTTCTTTTTAATCATTTCCTACAAGTCTTCCTCTAAAATCTTGAATGAGAAAGAGAGGAGGCTGAGCTGGAAGTGGCAGTTGAAGATGTTGACGATCTTTAAATTAAATCCCCCTTTAGCTGAAAGAAGAAGAATATAGACTTTCAGTTGTTCATCACTTTTTTTTTTTAACATTTAGTCAGAGCAGAATTGATGTTGCACAACTGATTAAAAATTCACCATTGTCATTGATAAATGCCATTGGATTTTTCCATCATCAGAAATGATTCTGTAAGCTGTTACAACAGTTGACAGTTGTATTCACAGTTACTGTCTCCTTTGGGAGTTTTTAAAGAGAGAAATAATACGATGCATGCTTTTACAACTTTTATTATTCACACAATGGCATTATGTGCAGTGCATTAGCTGAGGTTATTAATAGATACCAGATTAGAATATGTAGTGTAACCATGTTGAAAATGAAATAAGACATTTATTTTGTTTTATAGAGTCTGGAAAGATGGAGATAATAAGAAATCATTGACTTGCACAGTATTTTCTTGGCAAA
Source organism: Maylandia zebra (assembly GCF_041146795.1). Lineage (NCBI taxonomy): Eukaryota > Metazoa > Chordata > Actinopteri > Cichliformes > Cichlidae > Maylandia > Maylandia zebra. Next base: position 28,908,304 of record NC_135178.1, read on the forward strand.
ATCTGAAGTAATCTAAAAGTCAGATGAGTGATTGGATAAATCACAGTATTTCCTCAGCCATGTTGATGAGGAAGCATCCTATTACCCCAAGAAACTGACAGGGATAACAGTTAAATGAAAGCCAAAGGGCGAAAAGGAAAAAGCAAATGTATACCCAGTCATCTATGCTGTGTTTTTCAGTCATTGATGGGTTTTGCTACTTTTGTCTCCCCTGCTCTCAGGTTCACCTTGATTGTGTGGTTTGTTGTTGTTTTTTTTTTTTGTTTGTTTGTTTGTTGTTGTTGTTTAAATGTGTGATTTCTGTGTGTGGTTTTACACACAGAGCTGAGCTCACAGTTAAACAGATTCAGAGGTGAAGTGGGTGGATGAGGTAAAAAAAAAAAAAAAAAAAAAGAAAGGGAAAAAACTGCCTTTTACCATGCATTAAAAAGTGTTAAATATTTAAAATCTTAAATCTAAAACAATGGGAGAACTACTCTGTTTCATTCTTAAACCAGTTTTGGGTTTTATTTACAGACACATGATATACATTTTTATTTAAATGGTCAGAAATCAAAGGAAAGTGTGCAGATTTTGGTTAAATAAGGTATAAGAATCATTGCTTTATCTGTATGTTGTCATCGCGAATACTCCCATGTGTAGTTACTCCCCAAAGCTCCTTCAATGCCAGGAAAAATGCAGAGTAGGACTTTATTCATGTGATTAAGCTGTGCAATGATTACACCTGAAACTATATTCGTCTTTTCTTTTTTAAAAATCAGTTTTTATTGAAAAAATCAGACCTGAGACTGTAGTGAAATCTTAACATTCATTTGAAATAAATACAAAATTATGAATATATGGAACGTGCCATTCTGTGATGGCACGTTGCCGTTTTGTGATGGGGCACGGCTGCACTTTGACAAAGAGCCTCACAGTCCTCGCCTGACAGTTGACTACAGCCAACATTAAGCACGTCCTGTCATTAGGATGAGAGCGAGAGTCTGCCAGAGATTCACTAGACAGAACTAATAAGTGGCGGGGGGGATTCCCTCCTTGTCGCTTCCTTTTCACTGTACCCCCATCCCACCGCCTCCTCCAAGATCGTCAGCATTTCCAGAGCTTAACTTGTTTGTGTAATTTCTTTGTCACTTGTGTACTTTTGGTGCTTTGTGCTTAGCTTGTAATCACAATTAAATTTTTTTCCCAGGTCTACAAGCACATCAACACTGAGACTGGCAGAGAAACCAGGACAAGATACACAGCTTATTACAGTTGATGAGAAATTGGTAAGAATTCATCCCTGCTCAATCTGAGTTGTACATCGGTGTTTATCTGATCTTCTGTCTTCCAATTATTCTGCTGGGGGAAAAAAACTGTTAAAAAATTTTGTCATCTGCTGCCAAACTGAACTTGTCCTAGACAGTAGGCTTTTGTAACAATATGACAGTGATGACGAATATCATCATTTGTAGTTCAGTTCACAGCTCTGATTATTCCTATCCTCACAGTCCTTCTAGGTTTAAATGCCAGTTCATGAAAGAAGTGGCTACAACTATTTGAATGGCTGAGGAAATGGAATTTTTTCTAACAGGAGAAGTGGAGTAATATTCACGCACTGTAATGCAGTTATCTTCACTCAGTCCATTTACAATGTATAGTTTTGGGGGGGTTTTACATTATGAATGCCCCAATGATATAAATGTGGATACAGTAAATCATAAAAATATCTCACAGAATAGTGCAAAATTATTTTGTTAATGATAACAAAAACTATAGTCTCTGGTGCTTTCAAATACTCAGTCAAAAAATGGGGGCACTATAGTAAAGTATTGCCATACCATGTGCAGTATGTGTTTTATATCAGCTTCCCTGCCAGTACCTCCCTGCTTGAACATTTGCCTGGGTCAGTAGTGACTGATTACTGTGATCATTAACAGTAACACGTGATTTCTTTTGCTCTTTCTGAAGTTTCACAGATTCATCAGTTGTTTGAGGGCTCTTTGTTTGGCATCAGCAGTTATCAGATGCTTTGCATAATAGTTTTATTGCCTGTCGTGACAGAAATATTTCATAATGCTTGGTTTGTGCTACTCTTTCAATGTAAATTTAGACCAGACAGGCCCGAGTCAGCCTGTTTTGTTGGTAGCATATGCCCAACAAAATGATTTTGTCTAGACTTGTCGACTTCATCTACTCTGCCTTCATTCAGTAAAGTACGCAGCTGCATTAGGATAGCTCCTAATGCAGCTGGGTGATAACAGAATTTTCTAAATCGATGCAGCAGAACGGTAAATGTTGTTTTCTGTGTCATACATTGACCTGCAAAGTAGGCAGTGTTATGTGCCTGTAGTGCCCAATGCTGGGCAATGTTTGGGACATTTGCTGAAGTCGCTGCAAACAGTTTATCAGGACTTTTCACAGCGCTTTCTGTAACCACAAAAAGCTTCATGGAGTGGTATTATCCAAATTAGAATTTGATGTTTACACATGCACACACGAAACCAGGTTACAAGTGAGGGAAGTAATGTGTAGAAACAGTTTAGCAGCACATCTGTCTTGCAACCTCTTTGAATTTGGATTGTTAGTCAGGCAAATTAAGAAAATTCATCAGGGTTAGCTTGGGCAAATGGTGAAGTAGGGCTGCTCGATTATGGCAAAAATGATAATCACGATTATTTTCACTGAAATTGAGATCTTGATTATTTGACGATATTTATTTAACAATAACAATGTATTGAATAATGACTTTAAAGATTGTCAAAAAATAATATAAAATAGTGTGCAAATACTGATAACAGTGCAAATGTTTGCAATATAAAAAATAAATGAAAAATGAGTTCTGACTCCGCGAACCCATAATGTTTCCACACCACCGAAGTTTTTTTTTACCTCTCTTTTCAACCAACGGCAGTCACTCTCCTCTCCAAATAACTTCTGCTTAGCTTTCCGAACTTCCCTCAGGTCCTCTTAATCAGCGGTCCCCAACCCCCAGGCCTCGGACCGGTACCGGTCCATGAGTCGTTTGGTATGAGAGAGTTGAGGCTCAGGTGTGAAATGTACAGTTTTCAGGGTTTTTATCGGTTTTCAGCATTATTTTGTTATCGTATTTATCGTTTACTCGGTTTTCCTTGGTCTTTTCACGTAGTTTTATTTTGTTGTATTTATCCGCGACACCTTAAAGGCCGGTCCGTGAAAATATTGTCGGGCATAAACCGGCCCGTGGCGCAAAAAAGGTTGGAGACCGCTGCTCTTAATTGTTGTTACACGTGTTCGAAATGCAGAGAGGTGCGCTCGATTTGCCACACGGAGCAGCGCGAGAGTAAAGCACGAGGGAGGGGCTAATAATCGGCTCAGTCATTTTTAATGATCGTTGAAAGCCCAGATCGTAATCGTGATTAAAATTCGATTAATTAAGCAGCCCTATGGTGAAGTCTGTTTTGGTTTTTTGGGTTTTTTTTGTAGTTTTTAAGAGCAATCAAAATGGATTTCTGGGTCCACAAATACACAAGGGCAAGAAAATGTCATCTGACATTTAGGATTTTTCAAATCTCTTATCATTTCTGTCTACAGTTTCTGGCCTAGTTTCTGACTTGCGTAACCTCTATGAAAGCAATTTCAGAAAGCAACTTTCAATGTGATTACTTAAAGATGCTGAAAGATTAAATCCCTATGAAGCCCTGTTCTTCTTTTTTCTTCTTTTACATGGTGTCTATGACTGGTCTGTTTTGGGTGAATACTGTTGCTCCAAAAGAACTGTTCCTTTTAAATCAAGCCCCAGTCAGAGAGAAGCTAGTTGACCAGGCAACGGTTACTTTACTGAATTACTTTTTCTAGGATGTGGTATAGCTCTGTTTCGCTTTAATCTTTTTTTGTTTTAGCATTAAGTGCTGAACTATAGTCTAAACAGTGATAACCAAGCATTTGAAGTGGTTAACAACGCACCAACTGTACAAAACAAAGACTGATCTTTGACATTACTGCTTTGTCATAGAAAGTTGAATTAGAAGGTTACGGAGAAAGAGTGAGTTTGGGGAGAATGTGGGAGTCTGTTGTGGACTTGTTTTGGGGCGGGGGAGCAGTATGGGCAGCGTCAGTGTGCTTTTGTCCCAGACCAAAGCTGGCCATACTGGCAGACAAACCTTTGGCTGGGCGGAGTGTCTGTCTCTGTCCTCTCAGTAGGGGCCACAGAGAGGCACAGCAGAGGAGAGGAAAAAAAGGGCCTCTAAAAAATGTGTGTGTGTGTGTTGGGGGGGGTGAAAGAAAAGAAACTAGCATGGAAAAAAGTTTGTGAGACACCCTGAGACTCACGAAAAAGACAGTGGCCACTTCAGTGTTGTTGGCCACAGAGGTTCCTTTGTAGCATGCTGTTACTGGCGACGAGGGGAAGTACTCTAATGTTCACCCAGACAGGCCGAAAAGAGAGGCCCTCAGCTGTTTACAGTACAGTGGCCTCCGTCTCACGTGGTAGAGGGCATTGAGAGCACTCTCCCTTTTGGGCATTCAGCATATGTCAGCACGCTAGTCATTCATCAGGCTGTCAATAAGTGTGAATTGCTTTCTGGTTTGACCAATCAAAGAAAGATCTCGATCCACTGAGAGGTTATTCAGGGTTTGCACGCCGTCTCTCTCGACCAGCCTGAGGAGAAAGTGGAGTGCTGCTCGTTGTGCAGTGAACATTTCTGAATAACCTCTTTCAGATGATATTGCATTTTGGCCTGGGCAAATGATATTTTGAATTCACTCCAAAAACTCTGCATGAACATTTGTCTGATACTCATTATCTTGTCCTTAGTTCTCGTGTGTCCAGAAAATGCAGACTTTACAAGAACATGGATCTCTACATTGTGTTTGGCCATCTCCATTACAGACGAATTTAGAATCTCCTGCTGGGTCAAAAATCAGGGAAAAGGACATTTAAAGTGATTTGGACTGCAGACAGAAAAAAGTTTTAAGTACTGATTAGTCACAGAAAGTTTTTATACTGACAGGGATAAGTCCAACTGCTTTTCTGAAACTGCCTTTCTAAGTGTCATTCACTAAAATTGCGTGGGGTTTTTTTTTTTCCCAAGTTAAGAGTAATTGTAAAAAAAAAAAGTATGACGATCTGCTTCTGTTGTTCATCTTATACGACAATAAGTAAAGTAGCTGGGTTTTAAACTGCTGACCAAGCAGAACAAACAATTTAATAATGCCATGCCTATTACGGTCATTCACATTTTAGACTTGCGAAAACACAAAATCAAAAGATTTATTGAGTATAAAAAAGTGCATTTTTTTTACACTAGATGTATGGGAGGAAAAAAGAATCAAGCAAAGGCATCATCTTGAAACAGTATTTGCATTTTCTTTTTTCTTTCTTTTTTTGCTTGAATAGTAATTGAAAGCTAAATTTGTAATTGAAATAGCATTTTGATATGTTACAGAGCCTTACTTACAGTAAAGTCTTTGCAGAGGAGATGATTTTGATTTTAGGGTTGACTGTAAACTTCTTTAGGTAGGTTTTGTAGGATTTGAGTGTTTTCACCTTTTTCCCCACATTTAAAGCTCTAAGTTTGACTTTTATGAGCAAAATTTCTGGGCCATTGGCTGATTTTCAGAAATGATGCCAAAGAAAAGGACGTGCGTGATGGTCCACCAGTGCCCGTAGCTGTTCCCCGGCGTGCCCATGCTGACCTGCTTTTGTTTGTAATTACTGTTTGATTAAGCATGCTGGGCAGCTCCCAGTGTCCGACTGGCTGGCCAGTGATACACAGCTTTATACGAAATGTCTACAACCGCAGTCAATTAGAGTCAGGCCTTTTTGCTTTACTCTCTGGTCCTTTGCACAAACAACTGTGGTTATAACCATAACAGCTGCTTCAATATGCAATACAATATCTCTCACTAACGCGTGAGTCTTGCAAACAGAACGTTTACTTCTCTTTCAGCTGTGGCCAAACGCGCTCTCTCTGTCCACATAAAGGCAACACCATAATCTTAAAGCGCTTGTGAAGCCTTGTTATAGAGTTCTCTAAAGGCACTAGGGTTTTATTAGCCAGAGAAGGACAGTTATTAGACCGTGGGGAATTGAGTGAAAAGGCGGAATGACGACGGCAAGAGGAGAGTGTAGGTATGTTCACTCGATGCTTGGCATGTTTACGTTTGATAAGTTTTTGGGTTTCTTTATTTCTTTATATAATTTAGAGAACAGCATTTGCTTGGCAAGATGTGACATCACATCTGGCTAAAAGATGTGGGGTTCTATTGCGGTAAGATAGATGAGTCTAAAAGCCTGTTGTCGGTTGTTTTTAAAGACAGAAATTGAAATCAGATTGAACGATCTTGTAGTTGAAACATTAGAATTTATTTTCACTGTCGGACTCCCTGATACAAAATAATTGTTTTGCAAGTGTCAAAATCCCTTCAATCACCACCATAATCCCCCCCCCCCCCCCCCCCCCCCCCCCCACACCCCCCACACACACACACACACACACACACACACACACACACACACACACACTTGGGAAATTGGGGAGAAACAAAAAACTAAAACCCACAAAAACTGCCATTCTAGCTATGAGGACATTGAGCACCACCACTTTAAGTCTGCAGTACAGGCGTGAATATCCTCTGTCGAGCCTCAGAGACAGAGTGACCTACAGTGGAGCAGACCACATTCACCACCCCATCAACCCGCTTTTCCCTCCCTTCCCTCCTCTTCCAGCCTTCCTCCTTCCTTTGCACATAGACAATTTAAGTATCTGTTTTGTCTGCTTGCCCTCTTACATGGCGCAGTTGTACGAAAAAAAATCTCTGCTCAAGTTTGAAGTAGTGGCTGAGAGGATGTTGGTCTTTGATGAATGGCAGACAAGAGGTTTTATTATGTATCATCAACTAAATAGTATTTCATTCATTAGCACTCTCTTCCATAGACTAACTCTCTGAAGAGGACTCCTCAGCTGGGGAGTTTTAGGAAGTGTCCAACTGCTAAGTGTTGTGTTTGCAGATTGGATGAAAAAGGATTGCTACTTCTGTTTGACAACACTTCAATTTATTCATTACTTGTAAGCTACCAGCTCTTTTTGTAATTTTGCAAGCTGCTTTTGGTATTCATAAAATGTAACATGCTCTAGGAAATGATGCTTAAATAGTGTTGCTCTGTCTTATAGCTTTAAGTAATTGTTTTTCCTCACAAACTTGTACTCCACTAAGATTTTGAAACTTAAAAAGATACTCACAACTCACAGTAAGATTCAGTTGAAACGGGGCAAGTCTTTGCTTGACGCATTTTCATAGTTTGGGTTTATTTATAAATTGTTTTATTATAAAATGACATTTGAGATGCTCAGACAAACAAGTGTGTCTGCATCCAAAATATTCATAAATGACCCCTCCTCTCTCCTCTCTTTACCAGTATGTGTAATGTGAAATACAAGATGACTTTCATATACCAGCTGCTTCTTGTTCTCCAATGTTGAACCACTCCCACACATGAGCAAGCAGCATAATATTTGTTTCTATTAGAGATGCCCCCAGTGTCCAGTCAGTAATTGGCACACTTTTTCCACTTCAAAGACGTCTGAAGGTGGGAACCGGCCGAGGCTGATGAGTGAGGCTCTTGGTCTGGGTGTGGGCTGGACAGTGGGGCGTTAGGGGCGATGTGTTTGGGCTTTCGGCACATGCTGACTCAACATGATTCAGCTTTGGTGACCTTTTGACCCCTCTGGGTGCCAAGTTATAGATTTGGCATACAGGTATACATCCTATGATGAGCTTATTTGTGTGGTGGCAGCCCTGGTGTCTATAAAAATGTGACGGTGACGCTAGAAATGTTCTGCCAGAGCTAGTCATCCTTTGTTTGCTTGTTTGTCTGTTTGCTTGGTTACTGTACTAACTGGAAAACACACTGTGTACTTCAGCTGAGAACTGGAAACCTTAACAAGTCTAAAAAAAACAGCACGCCAGTAGTAATGTTTAGGTAATGTGAGCAGGGCTGTTTAGGGAAACGGACATTAACCAGTTAACCACAACATTAAGACCAGGACAGGTGAAGTGAATAACAGCGATTATCTCATTGCACTGCAATGTTCTGCTGGGGAAACTTTGGTCCTGGCATTCTTGTGGTTCCATCCTAGATGCATTAAACATGACAAAAAGCCCAAAGTCCTGACCTGTCCTCCAAACTTCCCAAACTTGCCGGTACGGTTGAGGAGCCACAGGGTAGTGACCAGAGAGCACAGAGTGTAAAAGCTCAACACCATCAAACTTGATCATTTGATACCAGCAGCTCCACGTTATTGTTGGCAGTTAGAAATTTTGGAAACGCTGAGTATGTTGAATGCTCATTTATGGATGATTCATAGGTCAGTGTCCAATGTTAACAAAGACCTGACTGAAATTGATTGAAAAAGGAACCAATCTCTAAAGGAAAACTTATAAAGACTTCAGAAAGTCTGGACAACTTTTGCTCAGGATTACTTTGAAAAATGACTCCTTGGAAGATAAAATTGAAAGAAGAGTGCTGTATATGCCAGCAGAAGAGTGCCAGATAATGTTTATATATGAGCTGAACAGGTAAAAAAGTATCATGGCTCATGCAAAACAACCCAGCTACAACTGCAGCCTTGTGGGGGTCACGTAAGGCCATATATGCTACTGGCCTTATTGTACTCTGGCTGAAACCCTGAAATCAATCATCTGTATCCACCCTGTTCTCCACGTTTTCTCACCTATCTGGTTTATTGGAGAGCTGATCATTCTCATAACTGATAACCAAGTCGTCCTGGATCATTGTAAGAACAGATGTGGCATTCCTTTATTTTATGTTTAAATAAATATTTTTTTAGTACCCAGTGGGAGTATCCAGTGATTAAGTGAAAAGACAGGGGCAATTAGTTCACTGAGTGATTAAACAGAAGGTCTTTATATGCACCTGTTTTTAATTCTTTGCCAAACCTGGGTACTCTGCAGCATAAAGAGCTAGTCTGTGTTCCAAGCAGTAGATATTTTCATCAAAATGGAATTAGATGAATAAAATAAATCATAAAATTTATAATTTATATTGCTTTACTTGGACATTTTCTCAAACATTCTTCACAAACTGATTTCAATATTCTTTCTTTTCTTTTTCTTTTTTCTTTTTTAAAAATCTTTTTGGCAACCACTTTTTAGGGTAAAATACATTTGATCTCTTTCATTACCTTTTCAGAAATGCAATGTATACCACAAAAATCCTTAAACCTTTATTGTGTTTGGATTAGATCTGCAGATAATATCAGGAATAATATGAAAAACACATTTTATATCACAGAGCAGGCAAAGGTGGGTTTTATATCCCTTTGTATAAACTGTGGGAAATGAACTGCAGGAAATGTAGACATTCACCTGCAAATCATCTGAAGCTGACAAGATCGGTTAAACAATATGGGAAGAGTGGAGGCTGGAAGAACACTTGGAGAAACAGACATCCACACCCGGCATCTTGACTTTTTCAGCAATTAAAATAGGCTGTAGTCTTTGTCTTCATTGGCGACTGGTTTCTATATTTGGAAAAATAACTGAGTCTGATTGAAGATGGCTTTGAGAATAGAGCTGTCATCTCAGCGTGCCAGGTTTAAAGACTTTGATGCAGTTATACCAGTCGTTGCAAGTCAGTTTACGCAAAGAAACATCTTTGACTGGTGTACAAGCTTCTTGAATATAGATATTTAATGCATAAACACACATCCCTGTATATTAGTTTTGAAGGTGAACTCTGTATTTCTTGAAGCTAAAATAAAAGAACTAACACCATAATAATTCTCCAAAGTTTTTACGTACTGCTTCTATAAATTATTCACTACTATGCAGGCTGCTGATATATGATAAACCTTCAAACTCAAGTATCTGTTGTCCAAACTGGACTTCCAGGTGCACATTTGGTTCTGGTTCATCTCCTTCAAACATGAACTGATCATCAATGACCAAAGAAGGAGATGAAAATAAATGGAAATTAGACCAGTAGATTCCTTTGTCAGGAAGATAGACATTGCAAGTCTTTGTATTTAAAATATTCAATATTTTGGACCCGAATGAGGAAAGAATCAGGTTTGAGGTTGTTTGAAGGAGTGCTTTTCATATTTTGGGTCAAAGTTGTTTTTCTATCTGCATTTCCTTCTGAGCAACAGCTGTCTGCTCCCCACAGTGTGTGAGTGCTGGGAGAGCCACAAATACAAATGTGTGTTCATCTATATTTGTGAGCATTTTGATTGATAGTTATTCATTCCCAAGTCTCACACATCTTAAATGTCAACCATCACAACTAATGGCCAAACCTGTACCCTAACCTAAACCTAGTTGTGACTTTAACCCGAAAGCCAAGACTTCACCCTCAAACAGGCCTTTAAAAGGAGGTGGGCCAGCCAGAAATGTTGTCACTTTGATCTAAAACTCAAACTGATTTCCACAAAGACAGATGGACATTTATTTGTGTGTTATGTTTGGTTTCCTGTGATATATGACTTCATTCTCTCATGTTGTTTGGATGAGCAGTTCCCAAGACTTAACAGACAGGCACGTACACATTTAGCGAATGTAAAGGTGGCCTCGTTTCAAGAAATGAATGATTGCCTGCATGTGTTAGAGTGGACATCAGTAAAGTGGAGCTACATAAATAACCTGGGTTATACTTTATTTGAATGGATGCTGCACTAATTAATAAAAACAGTACATTTCACAAATGTTTAATTTGGAGGTATTTGGGCATCCAGCTTCCCTCTATAAAACTATTCTTTATCATTTTCTTTCTTTGGTATCTCACCGCTTCCTACAGTTTTTCCACCAGACTTAAGCAGACTGAGATTTCTGTCTTGTTTACACCAAAAATTTCCATCCCAGTTCTCTGTTGGAGAATTAGGGGTACTAGCTTTCAGCATTCTGGTGGGCCCAGTGGCCCCACAGCGACAAGCCCCTGTGCTCTTTATTTGGCACGTAGCCTGGAGGTGTCAGAAATATCGACACGCTTTCACGTGACGGAGATTTTGCCAGCCATTACCCCCCCTCTTTGTTAAGCCCTGCATTCTGTCTGCCCAGCCAGGTATTGTAGGGTCCCGTTAAGGCCCTGTGAATAGTGTCAAACTTGATAGTTCTCATTTCGCTTCCTGTACATGGCAGAAGAAAAAGTGCCCACCGTGTGGGTTTTCCTTTTGTGACGGTCCTCTCTAGTCTTCCTGGGAACACACTGCATTCCAGCCACAATCGTTCCTTTTGTGAATCTGGGTATTGTGGGTGAGCTTGTTATGCCGATAACCCTCCAAGCTTTCAGAGTAATGCATGCAAATATCAGAAGTCTAGACTTGTATTTTTGCAAACAATGCCAAATAAGCAAGCAGAGGTTTTTCAGTGATTTAGAGCGTTTGTTTTGACACATTCTCCCTTTTTGTGCTCATCCACACCCAACCTTAGGTTGCGCTACATCTGGAGAAATTATTGCAACAATTTACCATATATGTCACGTATTTTCACAATAGTTACATGTAACTATAGTGTGGCCTGCTGATCCCAAGAGTGTTATTTCTAATGTGTCTCACAGAGGGACGTAATGGGTTCAATCGCCTAGAACAGACCAGAAATTCCACATTTTATAAAACTCTGCAAGTTTTTCTTAATGCTCTCTTTTAGAATAGAGAAACCTTTGGAGCATAGCCTTTTGGAAATAAAAAGTTACAACTTGCAGGCATTTTAAAGCATTTTTGATCACCTGCTGGAAAAAAAAAGAAGGAGAAACCCTTCATCTTATTTTCTTGCTGTTTAACACTGTCTTGTGTGTTATTGTGTCATGAACCATTACCCCCTCTGGGTGAAGAGAACATGTTTTCTTCCTCTTTGTGACAAGAAGGAATTGTTCGGGTTAAGTAGATAGGGCAGCCGGAAATAATTACCAAGCACTTGTGACGGTTTTTTTCCTCCCCCCTTTTGTTCGTCTTTTCCCTTTCATTTTAACGATCTTTTCAATGTTCAGATCTTGTTTATGATTGCATGGCAAAAGATGTTTCACTGAAACAAGCAGTAGTTTAGCAGTTGGACCTGTAATTTACTAGGCTTAAATACCATTGGAAGCTCCTTTGCCAAGAGGAAGACGGGCTTTTGTGTGGAGCTCATGCAAAATGACCCCTTTCTACAAATCAACTGGCAGATGACAGACAATGATGAAAATTTGATTCTTTGAAGTTGTAATGGCCATTGAAATGTGTAAAATTCTTGTATTGAAAGGAAAGCTCCCTGGAAAGCCCTCAGTCTTGGGTGGCTGCTGCCTGCGTGCTGGGAGGTTCATCTGTGTTTTGTCGCCGACTTCCCATTGCTTGTTTGCTAATTCCCTGAAGAATTGGACCAGATCTTTGATAGGAGCTCCAAGGGGCTCTAGTTGCTCAGGAATATGCATTCAGTGCACCCTCATCCAATTGTCGTGCTGTCCTACTTCATGAAGGTCTGCAACTAATTGAGGATTAGGAATTAATTTCAGAGATGGCCATTATATTTGTTTTATATTTTACATTTTTTTGTTCTCTAACTTCATGATTGACCTTTTCAAAGTGTGCGTACGCCCAAGAACCAGTACCACTGCAGACAAAGTCCAGACCTACACAGCAACAAGTACATTCATGCACCTTTGTGTATTTTCTTGGCAATGTATTCATGAAAAAATCAAGCCAAGAGAGATTTGCTATATATACAAGTAATGGTGACTTTTTGTTAATGTCAACATGTGCAAAAAATGTTATTTAAAAAACAAAAAATAAATAGAAAATGCAGAACTACCACAAAAACAAAAACATGGGAAAAAATAGAATAAAACTCCATCCTGTCACAGTTGTAGGAGTACACCTTGATTTCTATTATTCAGAGTAATTAAAAAGAAAATTTGAACTATTTAAGGCTCTAATATATACTCTTTACACACATTAAACAACTGTTTGTTGTGGTATTGGTGTAAAAGAGAACGATAGTAAAGGTAATGAAGGCAAATTAATTCGTTATTAATAAAAAAGCATTAAAAATAGTTATTTTGTTTCTATTTTTCTTTTACATGTGAAATACTTGTTTTTAAATCTCTTTTCAAATTAACAATATATGTGATGTAATCACAAATTTTGTTACTATTTAGCATTGAAATGGTACACATGTATATTTGACTTAGTAACATATCCAAACCAATGCAGACAGGTTAAAGCTGAGGAAAGATTCAGGGATAGTTATTCACACCTGTGCTGCCAGTAACAACCCAAACTTTAGCTTGTTTTATGGCACCTATAAAACAAAGTTTAAAAAAAAAGTATTCAATTCTCAGACTTTTTTGTGTTTTATTGTTCTTTGACATCAAAGATGTACTGAACCCCCTTTTTCCACCTTAATATTTTACAGTGGGAATAAATCTGAGATTGATGTGAAGTACAAAAATATAAAACATGAAACATTTGATTACATAAGTAACTTTTATGGCCATCAAACATTTTCCTGACCTCTGTTCTCCTGACATTGAGCTCATAAAACATGTTGCTAAAGTTGTATTTTTTTTATATCTGCAGGCTGACATCAAGTGTTTTCTTTGAGAAAAGCTTACGTTTCGCATGAACTCCTAATGTTCGCAAGGAGAGAAGAAGTCATGAATAATCTAATCAAAGTAGAACACTTCATGTGGACTGCTGGCAACCAAAAACATGTTGTTGGGTTTTGGGTTGGTTGTTTTTTGTTTTTTTTTTAATAAAAGGAAATTATTTATTAATTTCTTGTAAATCTGTAATTGCCAGAGTTTTCAGTCTTAGTCACACAGGCCTAGAGCTCAGTTGGCGACTGCTGGGCAGCAACTGGTAAATAGAGAAAATGTGCATTCCCCAACTGGTTATGAGTCACTGTGAAATCAATTGTTAAAGCCAAAGTCATGAAGGCCTAGAGGCTGGCCATTGACCGAGTGGGATCCAATCGGTGAAATTGTTTGTGAAGCGGTACATGTGATGCACAGATATCTTCCCATTTGCTAAGGTGAAGATTGAAGGGGCTGCAATCTTCACAAAGTAAAAGTTTGACCCTTTAAAACATGGCAGCTGTCCATCTCTCTGTAGCTTTTCATTTACTCTGTGCAACTTGTCTGCTGGAAGTTTCACAGTCTGTCATCTTCTTAAAAAAATCAGGCTCTGGTTGTTAAAAGGCACAACTTCTAATATGAAGATGAACGTTTTGCATTTCCAGTTTGGAAAGTTGTAAGTCAGCATTTGGAATATGCAGAACACCATCAGTAACCAGTGTGATTACTACTATTGTGTAGTAATTGTAATTAATTGAATCCCAAGAGAAAGTATTTCATTGCATAGCTTAAACTGTCACACAGTTGCCAGTTAACAGTGAAACATCACAGTTCTCCAAAAGTTGATTCTGTTCATCTGGACGTAACGTTTTGTGGAAGAAACGTTTCGTCACTCATCCAAGTGACTTCTTCAGTCTCAGCTGCCTGCAGGTTTATAAACAGTACATTTGCATAATGACTGAAACTAGCACCACTGAAGGAACAATGGGCTGGGAGTGAGTGACAAAACGTTTCTCCCAAAAAACACTGGGAGAACAGAATCAACTTTTGGAGGTTTACTTACCTGGATGATTGAGCATGCATCAAAACATCACAGCTGATAATCAAGAGGAAGACCTGGCTAACCAACAGGATTTGCAGCACATTTGTGTTCAGTCATCTCACATCTCCACCAACCAAAGGCTGTAAACCACGCTTCTGTTGGGAGGGAGTTGTTACACAAGCATATGTGAAAAGGAGCATTTGAGTGGTTGTTTTCACATTGTTTATTACAAGTGACTTGCAGAACACAAGTAGTAATTGGTGCGTGACATCAGTTGTAATGCTGGATAGTCATGAGGTCAAATGAGGCCACACTTTAGAAATTAGAAGCACTCTCCTAGTTTAGATTTTTATCCTGGTGTTTTGTTAGTTTATTGTGTTTAATTTCTGTGTCCTTTAGGACATCACCACTCTGACAGGAGTCCCAGAGGAGCACATCAAAACTCGTAAGGTTCACATCTTTGTGCCAGCCAGGACAGCCATGCAGTCCGGCGTGAACACCACCAAAAAGTGGAAGATGGATTTTGATACTAGAGAGCGCTGGGAGAACCCACTGATGGGCTGGTCCTCAACGTGAGAACCTTCCACCTCCTGATTCCTACAGCACATAAACTGACATTATAGAACCTCTGCACACAGTTGTTGAATTTTGGATTCTAATGCCTTGTGTTTCTATTTTAGAGCTGATCCCTTGTCCAATATGGTGCTGTCATTCTCCTCCAAGGAAGATGCCATTGCTTTTGCAGAGAAAAATGGTAAAGAATTTTTCAGCCTTTGGTTAAACAATATATCTGTTTCATCATTTTAAAAGTGACAAAACACTGTAACAAAGAAGTAGAGAAATAAGTCTCACCACTCAGTAGTCCTCTACAAACAGGCACATCGATTTTATGATACATACAATCTCCATGTATTGACTCACCAACCACGTAAATAGTTTTTATCTGGATTTTGTCATTTGTTTCTGGCTGCAAGACAAATAACTCTCAGCAGTGAAGTGAGCAGACTGTTGGACAGGCAGTGGTTCATTGTTAGATACTGCTGGTGGTGTTTAGAGTTGTGTTGTCAGTAGTTTTGTGGCATTAACCCCATGTATGATGTATCTGGACTTAAAATGGATCAGTGTACACACTCATTTCTTCTGGTCTGAATCAGTTGAGTTTGTATGCTTTTAGCCTTTTCTTGTGATTTTTAGGGTTCTTTTCACATAAAAACCCCCACAAAATTAACCAAAATGCTAAGAATGCGAGTGGAAACTTAACAGAGATTTTACATTGATTTTATGGCTAGTTGCTACAGTTTTGTAATCTGCATGTTTCTGGTATTTCTGACCCAGAAAGCAAAGCATACCTGGGCTATGGGAAGGCTGTTTGGGTTGGATCCAGGGTTGTTCACGTTCTCACCATAAATGAACCACTCTGGAGTTTGTTTGGAAGTGGACCGAGGCCACCTCCTCTGAAGGGTCTCGGTGCCGTTTACTGCACCTGAGTGCGTTTACTGTGTTTACATCTGCACAAACGAATCGCACGGAAACGAACCAGAGTTTGATTAAACTGTGCAGGTGTCAAAACAACCTCAGCTACTGCATCTAACACAACTGACCATCCAGAGCGGTAACATCATTATTTCCACGGTCATGTTTGCATATTTTAACATATAAATCATTTACAGTATATAGTTATTTATATATCAGGGGATATATAAACTGTGAGGGGAGATGTACCTGTGACCAGATTCTTTCAGGTAACTTTGCTTTTAAAAAAATTAATTTGGTGTTCCCAGTTGACCTTTTTAACCAAAAATGGTGATGGTGGGGATCCAAGCACCTTTCTTATACCAACTAATAAAAGATCAAAGGAATGCTTTTAATGGGCCAACCAGCTCATTAGACAATCGACTACAGCCCTGTTTTAGTAAAACAAAATGAGGTGGTTTTCTGTGGAGCTCTAATCAAGTTCATTTTTGACTCAGAATTGAACCATCTGGGAAAGTTTGTTGAAACCAAGCAAAGGAAACGGGCTTACTCTGTTTATTGCACCGAAGAGATTAGAGCCGTTCTGACTACACACAGGTCGTTGATGTCTACAAAACACCTCATTGCGGTTGGAGCTCGTCCAAAAGGAACATACGTGACGTTATCAGCCCCATCACTTACTCTGATGTTTTCTTTCAGGTTGGAGCTACGACGTAACAGACAAGAGGACCTCAAAGCCACGGGTGAAATCCTACGGAGCAAACTTCTCCTGGGACAAGAGGACCCGGCGGTCCGCCAAGTAAACTGAAGACGCCCACCTGTTAGGTGGCCTGACCTGCAGCAGACCTGTATGATTCTTGTCAATAAATGCATAATTATATGAGTAAACCAAACATTTGTGTCGTAATCGCTTTTTTTCTTCAAACATTCACCTCATTACCGACTACCTAATGTAGTCCATCCAATTAATGAAGTGTTTGCTCTCCAAGTCGAGCTGTGCAACAGCAAAACAAAGGGGACGGTATTATTACAATCTGAACCTGTTTAAAAACAGGGATAAATACGTCTGTAGGCCAAAAGCAGTGACATTTTTCCTGTGTGAGTGTTTGTTTCCATCCGGTTACCCTGATTGTTTCGATGTTTGGAAAGCTGCACAACTGGAATTTAAATAGGACCTTGCAACATCTGTGCAGCAAAGTCATTTCTTTTACAATCCAAATCCAAAAAAATGTTAACTATCATCACCTTTTTAATGAGGCGTGCAACACTAACTTGGATTTTGATTTCACAAGTTTTGGAACAATAATCCACATAAAATTAGAGCTGGAAAATATTCCACTCATAGTTTAGGTTTGTAAAATGTTGCCTAATTTCTCTTAATTAAAAAAAAACAAACAAAACAAAAAACAGCATCTTAGAACCTTGCCGAATATTCATTTAACCGAATGGCAAGTAAAAAGCTACAAATCCTGATGAGTTGAAATCAGAAATAAAAGAAAATAAGACTTGTAATGCTGAAAAATAAGATTTAGATCAGATCTGTTTTACATGAATCACACAAACTCTTCTAGTTTCAATGGCCTTGAAATGCTATTTGCCTGAAAGCCAAATAACACAAGCCAATAAAAGTATGCTGGTCTCACTGTGGAGGTCAATTTCAGAACTTTAGTCATAAATTCCCTAAAATTCCAGCTATTTACACTTGGCAGCGCACTAGTTGCCAGCGCTTGTATTTGCTCTTTGTGTTCAGTAAACAGTGGTGTTACTTTGCGCCGAGTCCCCCAACCTGCGTGACTGCACTGATATTCGCACACCAATCATGGGCGCCTAATTGGTATAGACCTTCATTAATTACCGCACTGCATTGCAAATCTTTCACAGCCTTGTGCTCGCTATTTATTTTGTTCTGTCACTCGGCACATCAAAAGTGCCGATCTGATATGAGCGTAATGGTCCATCTGAAGAGCAGGGCATGAATGACAGCATGTGTTGCTTTTCCCCTTTGAAATCCCCTCAGAGACGCAGCGGGGGAAAACGTTCTTGGCACAACTTTGTACCATAAAAGTTGAAAGCATTCCTACAGTCTTTGCCTATAAGCACAAAAAAATTAGGTGAAATGAGAATGGCAGCACAGTGGCATTGTTCGAGACCATCGCCGCAACGCAAACATCAGCGATGCAACGACTCTCATCAGTAAACGTGAGCTTTCAGGCCTTAGGAGACACAAAATGGTGTTACTCCTTGTAACCTTGTTTCCTAGTTTCTAATTATGCATGAATCTTGCTCTGCTGTCACACTGGTGAATAAAGATGGAAGTCATTATGTTTGTGGTGCTCACAGCATTAAAAATCAGACACAGACTTTGTATGAAAGATGGACTAATTCCCCATGAAGTCACCTTTAAAGCCTCAGTTTTAGCCTCAAGGCCAGAACCATCGTAGGTTTTTTGGAGCCAGAGCGGACCATATTTGGCCAGGAGGGTGGCATGATTGGGAAGCAGCTAATAGCAAACATCTTAAACAGCTTTTAGTGACACTTGTTGTACAAATAAAGAGCATGAATTTCACTCAACAAAACTGGAGCACAGATGTCAACCACAAAGCAAGCCATTGTAAAACTCTTGGACACAACAGATTTAATGCTGCCTGAGCTTTTAGGTTCACAGCGACAGTATATACACTCAATACAGCATTGTGAGTGAGCATATCCCCTTAGCCGCTTGTTAACCCAAATATCTAATCAGATTGCAGAAACTCCTAGCAAAGCGAGGTCTGAGGAGAATGGCCAGATTGCTTTGAGCAGATAAGAAGACAACAACAACTTAACCACGAATAACAGCCAAAGTATGCAGAAGAGCATCTCTGAATGTATCAGATGGGCTACAGCAGCAGAAGACAACACCAGGAGACAAGAAACTGAAGCTACAACTGACACAGGCTCTTCTGCAACATTCTTTCCTTGTAGCGAAACAGTTCAGGCTGCTGCTCCTGGTGTAATTGCATGGGGGATATTTACTTGGCACACCTTGGATCTCTTACCAACTATATAGTACCAACTAAGCATCGTTTAATCCTCACATCCTACCTGGTACCGTTGCTGGTGTATGCAGCTCACTGTTGAGTTCACTGTACTCAAATTAGTGTATTTACAGCACACACACTGCATATCTGGCTCGTAGAGCTGGATGTGCACCAGGGAAGCACCTGCTCATTACCGGTATTAGTGTTTTGTAGTGTTTTCAGTCACTAACAGTGTCATAATGTTTTATTGTATTATGGGTTAAGTAATAATTGGCCTCACCAGCTGGAACGTACACCGAGCAGCTGCTGCAGTCGGAGACACACTTCAATCCTGCATTCAAATTTAACTGCACTGACAGCGAAATGTGAGCAGTTTGGACACTTCTGTAGAAGTTATAATTCTACAAATAGTGTTCAATCTATGAAATCCTGATTGAATTGTTTTATTTACTGTTTGAGAAGACTACAAGCTGTTATCATAAAACTAAGAGAAATAAATCCATCCATCCGCACCCTGTTGGACAGCATAAAGATCATCATTGAGCCCAAGCATCCTGCTTCTACTCAGCAGCTGGACGTGACAGTTGTAGTTTGAACGTTTGCCAAGATGTTATTTGCCGAGCTTCTCTAAATGATACAAACACACACACGCGCACGTGCGCTGCTTTCTGGCCCTCAGTGACCTGATGATCACTCCTGTCTGTGGTCGCCCTCTGCTGTGAATTCCCCAACCAAAGCAGCGAGGCACGCAAGCCGCCTCGTCCGCAGCCAAAGACCAGCTTCCTCGTGTGTGTGTGTCTTTGTTGTGTGTTTTCATCACAAACACTGTGTGGACCCGAGCTTGTTTTGAAAGGCACAGATTAATGATGACTTTTGGTTATGCAAACAAGAGCTCACAGCAAGTAACAGTGAAACAGAACCTAAAGTGTGCTGTTTGTTATTCTTACATCATTGCGTACACTACAGACTCGTGCACTAATTATCTTATTACATGCTAAGACAATAAAAACAGCTTGGCAGGCTTGTCTTTTAATAGGTTTGTGTAAGAGGCTCCGTTTATTTTCTTTCATAGATTGATTCCTATGAAAGAAAATAAAAGGAGCTTTCTGACTTTGTGTCAGTTCACCTAAATCACACATTAAAGGCTAAAATTTATAAGAACTGATGCTGCAACAGAATTGCACATAAGCACAGCACTTTTTCCAACTATCTCTGTGTATGAGTTCTTTATGGGCAACAATAAAGAACAATGAGTGGGGCTGATTTATAGCTTTCTGTTTTTTTGTGATTTATTTCGTATCATAGGTATTTCATTTTGTTTTGATTGGCCAGAAACGCACATTCCCGTCTGGTTATTTCAGCTAAGAAAAAGTTCCTAATAGAGTTTCCAGAAACTGTACTATGTCATCATATACAATACTATCCAAACGTTTTAGATATTTAGGTTGTCATCAGTCAAGCAAAACTATCAAGGAGGTTCCCAAATTAATTGTATTTCGTGACAACAAGCCCAATTACAGAGTCATAAAAACTTATCTTCAGTGACAAGGAGAACAGTGAGTCCTGCGGCAGATGGTCTGGCGCCGACAACGGCACTGATCTCAAAAATCATGCGCTCAGCTTGAGATTATATGAAGAGACAGAAGACATGAAGACAACTTGAAAACTCTCCAAAACGCTTGAAGTGATCTGCCTGCCAAGAACCTTGAAAAACTGAACAAGTACAGAGTGAGCGCGGTCTTAAAAGCAAAAGCTGGAAACGTCCTGACAGATTATTCATCATCCTTACTTTACTGTATGTTGATACTGTGATATAGTTTTACCTCTCAAACCTGTGTGCCATCTACACCCACCACCCATTTTATAAGGTTAGCACAAATATCTAATCAGCCAATCACATGGCAGCAACTGTATTTAGGTATGTAAACATGGTTAAGATGACCTCCTGAATGGAGGGGGGGATTTAAGTGACTTTAAATGTGGCGTGGTTGTTGGCTTCAGACAGGCTGGTCTGAGTATTTCAGAAACTGTTGATCTACACACACCCATTCTACGGTTTACAGAGAATGGTCTGAAAAAGAGAAAATATCCAGTCTGGATGAAAATGACTTCTTGAGGGGGCAAACGGGATTGGAAGGCAGCAGAAACTCAAATAACCACCCACTGCAACCACAGTATACAGAAGAGCATCTCTGAACTCAAAACACAGATGAGGCGATTGGCTACAGCAGCAGAAGACCACAGTGGAATGGATCCATCCCACCTTGTATCAATGGTTCAGGCTGGCGGTGTTGGTGCCCTAGTACCAACTGAGACTACCCGAGTATTGTTGCTGACCATGTTCATCCCTTTATAAATCTCCTAATAATACAGGATTAATGCACCATGTCACAAAGTTTAAACGAGCTCTGACTGGTTTCTTGAACATAACTATGAGTTCACTGTCCTCAAATAGCCTCGCCGGTCACCAGATTGCAATCTAACAGAGCACCTCTGGGATGTGGTGGAACAGGAGATTTGCATCATGGATGTTCAGCTGACAAATCTGCAGCAACTGTGTGATGTTATCATATCAATATGGACTAAAATGTCTGAGTAATGATTCCAGGAGCTTGTTGAATCTGTGCCACAAAGAGTTGAAGCCATTCTGAAGGCAAAAGGGGTCCAAACCCAGAACCACCTCACAAAGTGTCCAGCGAGTGTATGTTTTGTCTGCCGCTCCAGTACAATAAATCTGAATAGAGTTTCTTTAAGGTATTCGAAACACTTAAAATTGAAATCAATATTTATTTATTTTAACCAGAAGCAGCGAGCTGATTGAGCCCAGTTGGGAATTATCCTGAAAAAGATTTTCACAAAAAAACTTAAATTTGAAGGAGTTATTTGATAGTTTTAGCCCTCTAAACAGAGGCTCCTCTAACATCTACTGTGCTGGAGTGACAGTAGAGATTTCCTACCTCATTTACATCTGATATGAACATGCAGTCTGTATCTGGATAACTTATCAGCCGGGCCACATGTGGAGGTGGTGCTGTGATCTCATTTCAACCAGGTGTAAAAGTAATCTGTACAGTGAAAACACATTTAAAAACAAGAGAGAGCGGGAAAAAAGCAAAACAGAAAACCAATCTCAAAAGGTGAAAGGTCACCTGACTCCACCTCATCTTGCCAACTAAAACAAGGCTGACTGAGACCACAGGAAGAAGCAGCAACTATCAGAGATGTAAGGGGGGAAGAAAAAGCTGTGTTGTTTCCACTTACCTGAAACTCACCATGTGTGGTCAGTCAGTCACACCTACATAATTTGCAGCTTGATATCAGAACAAATTGTGGGAAGGAAGTAGATAAGGAGAAACATTTTAATACCAGGTGGAAATGCAAAGACTCGTGGATTAGATAGCATTCTCCAGATAATCGTATCCAAATCTGGACTGCATTTTAAAATGAGGCTGGCTGATCTGAAATCCTGGATAAGGATAAGACGAGAGGCATTAATTAATTTTAAATGAATTTTCTTCTTTGACACGTTGATATTGTCACCGACCAATCCTAGTTAGTGCATATCTTAAAGCCAATGCCTTTGTTCTGATTGTGTTACTAGGCTTCAAGTGCAATGGTTTCCACTGAAGGCAAATCTTTTTAAAAAAATAAGAGCAGGTGACTGAGATAAGGAAGGCTGTATAGTTCCCCAGTGCTTCTGAGCTCCATGGCTTCAGCAAACCTTACACTAACAGGAGTAAACAGTCCTATTTGTTTGACACTATTTTCAGATGTGCATTGATACAGGGTTTATTCCTTAGAGCAGAGGTATCGAACATAAAGCCCGGGGGCCAGAATCAGCCCGGAAAACTCTTGTAACCTGGACGGCTTTGGAAAATCTGAAGGAGTGCACAGATTTTGAACTTTTAACTCTATTTTCACAAATTTTAGAGCTTTTTTTTTCCTTCTCTTAAAAATATCCCTTCGTTCATATAACACCAAATTAATTAAGTAATAGATAAACAATTAAATGACAAAAAGTTCCTGTTTTTCCACTATCTACTATGTAAATTTATGCTTTTCATGGTAAGTTCACAGAAAAAAGTACATTTTCTTTTCTTTTCTTTACAGGACAGTCTGGCTGATGAACTACCAGAATTTACACATTTATCGTGTTGTTTCACTAAAAGTGAAACACAGTAGCTTGTATGTGGCCCACAACGTAAAATTAGTTTGAAATTCCTGATTTGGAGGCTGGATTTCTGTGGCACCGAAACCAAAAAAAATGGCAGTGATAGTGTGTTTCACTGATGTGTTTTTGGACATCACGGGTACTTGAGTGCAGAAGAACATTATATGTGCGACAGTGGCGCACACACTACATAATCAGATCAATTCATTGGTGGTTTTGGTCTTTTTATGGCAAACGTTGACAACGAGAACAGTATAAAGCTCACCAGCCTGGATCCTTAGATGCACAGCCATGTGTTGAGTGTTAATGAAAGGTAGCAGGAAATATTTGAGGCATGCTGCTTGATTTCAGTGTTGCTGTCTTCAAAGCAACGCTGTTAGATGGCGCGACATCCCGCCCCCTCCTCCTTCGCTTCTCAAGTCTCCAGCAGAAGAAAGGCCGGGGTTAGGAAGGCCCTCTCCTGGGACTGAAGGCATCCACACCATAACACACTCATGTTCCGCTATTTATCAGTTGCTGTATTCATCTTTTCTGTTTTCCTATTCACACCACTATCAGGTTGGATGTGACACCACCCCCACAGAAGGTCAGGATAACACCCCGCACCACTACCACCACCGCCACCACACACATACAAGCACACTATAGAGTTATCCTCCTTGAAAGAGATCAAAGATGCTATTGATTGGTAAAGAAGACAAAAGGTAGCTGAGGTGGTTAAAGTAGGCCAGTTAGCATGCCGATGCCTCTGCGTCTGTTCTAATGGGGCGCTGACGTTCAAGATAAATTCCACTGGTGAATGTTTAACATCCCATTAATGGGTAGAAGAGACCATAGAAATGTCTCTACAGCCCTCAACAGCTTTCTCAGGCATAAATCACTTTACAGCATGTTTTTGGTGCAAGTTTTGTGTCACGTGTCTTTGCGCAGGCCTTTAGGTGAATAATAAATTGAACCCACGTCCACACTAATCTCCTCGTTGCCAAATGAAGTGCAACTTTTAAAAATGTCTGGAAAAGCAATTCATATTGCCTCTGTTTGAAGTCGTCTGGCACATGCTGGGTGACGATGAATTGTCCCCCAAAGAGTTAATTGATGGAGAGGAGAAAACCTTCAGGGAGGGAAAAGTTCAGTTTTCTACCTCCCCGTCCTGTTTGAAGGAGATGTGAGTTGGCAGTGCAGGAGAGGCTTGAAGATTAATGTTGCAAAAGGGGGCTCTGACAGCCTTTCCGCTGGTTGTGGTTCTCTTGGGTGGCCCGATTGGTCTTGGATGTCACTTTTGCTACTTAATCTTGTGTATGTGAACCAGGCTGATTCAGAGGGCTGGGGGTTGGAGGGTGGGGCTGTCCGCTGGGCAGCAACAGAAGAGAAAACAAGAGTGTCACTCTCCTAATTTTGAGCAGATTACTTTTGGATTTTGCGCAAGTGAATGCAACAGAAATAAAATTCAGATTTGTTGTTGACATGTTATTACTGTTTTATAAAGCTTTAATCAGCTGATCAAATCACCTTCAAGATTCTATAAAATTAAATCAAATGGATTTAATTGGTTTGTGGTGTTTAAATATGACATTCTGTACACTAAAGATGGCAGTCCAATAATTAAATAATGCAATAATACCATGCTGTTGAAACAGATATATATAAGGCCAGGCTGTAAATTATTACAGTGTTTTTAAAATGACTTGTTAAGTGAAAAAAAAGCCACCTCCGAGTTCCGTACAGTTCTATTATTATTGGATTACTACTGCTGATGCACATTAATGTGAACAGTAATTATTTTACCTACTTTAACAAGTATTTTACAAAAGTGAATCATTTTATGCTCATCAATATTCATTTCTTTCCCCCGCATCAGGATAAATTTGTAAAAAATTATGAACCGGCTGTTAAAACCATTATTTAAATGTATGATGCAGCCATTAAAGAGAGAGAGAGTCAAATTTGAGTATTTCAGTTAGGTTGATGGGTAGACTGGATCTGCTGCAGGGATTGTGACTGGTTATTACATTGTAAGCTCTGTTTAATAAAAACAAAACACTAAACACGACTAATCGGGCACAGAAACAGTCTTTTACAGTAAGCTTCCTGTTTAATTGCAGAAATTTCTAAATAGAAACACAATTTTATATACTTATAGTGAGTTTGCCTCACTAAAATAATTACTTTTTTTTTTTAATAAAAGCAGAAAATGCCAACCAAAACATACATCTATCTGCTGTTGCACTTTAGTTGGAACATTACAAATTTGGGTTGTTGTTGGTCTAATGGCTTAGTCACATTAGAGTAAAAATAGGACATCAACTTTGTTACAGTTTGGAAAAAACAATCGGTAAACTTGCCACATCACAAACTATTGCCAGTAGTTTCTGGTCGTCCAGAGGTTGAGTGTATAACGCCATCAACCTCTGGGCGACCATTTTTGATCGTAAGGAAAACCAGGACGCCTGACTCCAAACTGACTGTAATCACTGTCAGACGGGTTGGTAAAGGTTCGCAAATAACTGCTGTCTAATAATCTGTCTCATAAATGCAGACAGATTGGCAACACGTTGCAATCAGTCTGCGTCACTCTACGCTGATGAGCGCAACTTGTCTTCGATGCCTCTCTTTGCAGTAGGGGAAGTGACTGAACTGGTTGCCTTCTGATTTAAATCCTATGTAAAATGTTGCTCAGCACTTGTATCATTTTGCAGGTAAATTGCCTGCAAAATGTATCAACCTGTAACACCTACGTCACAAATTTTAAATCTGTGAGGTTCTGGCTGGACAGCTCATGTGAATCTGTCTTAGTAGACAGCAACATACCTGTGAGTTGCTGCTGATTTACCACTGTTGATTGCCGTAATATCACAAACAGATTGCATGAAATTGCCAGCCTGACCCCATTAAATCCCAAACTGATGCTGACTGATAGCAGACCTGCTCCACCTTATTGCCATTTTTTCCCCCATCTTGAAGCCCCAAAGTTGCTTTTAAGATGGCAACTTACTGGGCGAACACTTCTGCAGGCAGTCACACACCTGGTCCCCATCTTCGAAGCAACCATTTCAAAGACAACAAGATTGCAAGTTCATCGGACACAGTCACAATAATTTTGGGGCAGTGGTATGGTCCCCAGTCTAATGTGACTGAATGCACAAATAAGCACTGTGATAGCCCCACTTTAAGCTCTGAGACTGATTTGTTACAAAGTATCCCTTTTAGATGTTTAGATGAGTTCACAGACCTTCCAAAAATATCTGTGCTTTTAATCGGGGGAGTAAAATCACTTGTTTATTAGCAGTAAAGCAATTAGAAAACAAAATCTCCATAACTGACCCAATTAGCTGTCAGACAACCTTTTTAATTCAAACAATCCCAGGAAATACAATTTAACTAAAACTTAATCTGCGTAGGATCAGATCATCTAACAGTGATTGTTCTGATCAAAAAAAGAGGAAAAAATAAGTTATTTTACAGCTTGAAAAGAAGGAGAACTATAAACGTGTTATGACTACACAGATGTTAAACACTGAAGGGCCATCTGGTAGGTAAAGAGAGCAGTTTTTCTTTCTTCTTCTGAGGTCTTCGAATTGGCTTATCCTATTAGAGGATGTTTAGGCTCAGTTCTCAGAAAAACAGTAAACAGAGAGGGGATACTGCAATGTGACACCAAAGCAACAGACTGGAGGCATTTAATAATTCTCAAATTGACCAAAAAACATTTAAAAACTGACAACAAAGTGAAGACTGTTCATTACTAAAGATATGAATTTAAGCCTGGGATTTGTTTAGTCCTGTGCTTTCATTAAATGTTAAATAAACGCAGAAACTGAACTTTTCTCGAGGTTTCATGAGTCTTTATTTGGGAACAAACTTAGTGAAAAAAAAGAGGCTGTAGCTAGGTAAGTACACAGATATGTGTTAACTGCACACATGCACAGAACTCTGACAGCTGACCAATCAGTCAGCGAGCTCCTTCCAGCTAATATCTCTAAGCCAGGCTACACTGGTCTCTTACTTGACCTTACTGACATTTAACCCTAATCCTCAACACCTTAAATGCTATTTCAGGCCTCAGCTCTAATCTTATTCCCACCATGTAACTTTGTATCTACAGCTTGTTACTCTAGCAAAGCTGAATCATCTCAGCACTTTCTCCAGTTTCTATTGTTCCCTCGGATTTTATCAGTGACCGACTTTGCAGTTTCCTGCATGAGTCAGGGTGCGTTTCGTCATTGCATTAACGGCAACGTGAAATTTGCCCGAAACCAAATATGGCTCCGGCAGTGATCAAACTGCTCCATGCCAAAAGTTTGGCAAAACACAGGTGTTCCCTCTCTACGCAGCAACTATGTTTACTAGATTGTCCCTGTGAAAGACTCAGTTTTTCTCCTTTTTCGCTTTCGCGTGAAAGGTTTGTGTTTTGAGAGCTGCAAGCTGCCCACATAGTGTCGTCACTGGAGCTGCTTTCCCCGTAAACTGTTTGGATTCAATGAGCTAATCCACCTACAGCGTTTGGCTCTGGGCCACGCAGCACACCAAACACACCATAATGTCTAAAAGGCTCAAATTTATAGGCAACTGTTAAATATTTACTACATATTAGCGACTGATTAATCACCTGTTGCCTGCACACTCACTGCATCGGCTTGTTAGGCCAAGGCTCGTAAAAACTACAATCCAACAAGGCGAATGGAGTAAATGTCACATTGTTGTGTTAGGTAAAATAACTAAATCTATTATTTAATTTCACCTGTCTCAGAAAACACAACTTCGCCCTGATCCATCCTTCCTGATGTTCATGATATGTGTTGAAAGTAATTTAAAGCTGGCATCTGCACTACATGAAAGCCACATTACCTTCTGAGAGTGCAGCCAAACCACAGCTGTACTCTGCACATGTTCATCTGGTCTCCTGCAGAGAGAGGCAGTGCATGTCAGAGCCCTTTCTTTTTGTTATTCCTTGTTCTTCTCCACCTCTGATAGTAAATTCTCTACAAGGTCCACGAAAAAGGACAGTCGGAGCGTCATGTCTGTCAGTCTTCAAAGAGTTATGACAAGGGAGAGTCACTAGTAAAAAGCAGAAACTCTGATAGCCATCAGTGGGACGAGGACTCTAGTAAATGGAGCGCTGAGTCTAGACCACTTGAGACGAGCATGTTAAGGTCATACTCATAAAAGTACCCTAGACACTTCACTCCTTACAGGCCTGGAGGGGAAGAGACGGAGGGGGGAATCACCTGCACAGATGAGTCAGGAGATGCTGAACTGCAAGCTGCTACTGGGTCCCCATTACAGAGAGAGCAATAGCTCGCATGTGCAACGCATTATGAATGACGCTCACAGCAGCCTACACTGGCTGTGTGTGTGGCAGGTATGTAGGAAGGGAAGGGCAGTGGACTGAAATGTGACAAAGGTGTCATCACATAAAGAAAACGGGGGGGAAAAAGGCAAATGAATTTATAACTTCCAGTCCACTGAAGAACTAAACAGATCCTTCAGTGGCCACCACTAATTGACCTTTAGAAGGAATGCAACACCTTCTCCTTGACTGACATTTGCTTTTAGCAGCTCCTGCGGGATGGGGCAGTGGGCTGGTGGAAGGCGATAGTGAGGGAGGGGTGAAGGGAGATCCGCCATGCCCCCTGTCCCTCAGACAACAAAGAAAGTGAGTGATGTTTGTCTGAAAACCAAGAGCCGCAATCCCTCGTTTTGATGTGTGGGCCACCTGGGATGCGGGTCTCCGTCAGCACTCGGGCCGAGGAGAGAGGAAGAGAAACAGGACTCACACAGATCTCGTCCTCAGGACAAACAATCTCAGTGACAAGCCGGCCGCAATCCCACGGAAGTCACCCAACAGATGAGGCATTCAAACACGCAGAGAAAACAAGGGACGCTTAGGTGGCTACAAAGGGGCCAGAGCAGCACAGCATGGTTTCCTCCAAAGTTTGAGGATTAAAGTTTGATCCCTGCAAGAAACAAATTAATCTCATCTAAAACTCACAAATGGTAAAAATAAATAAAATTAAAAATAACATCATGAAGGTAGTCCTAACAAATATTTTCTTAAGCACTTTCTTAAGTTTAACTTTGAAGGATGTTACACAAACTTCAGCACTCCTGAGGTAAATATTGTGCTACTTTGTTTCCTTTACAAAACCTCAAATTTGGTTTCAAAATGCCCAATGCATGCATAATACAAAACAGGGGTTTTTCTCCTGCCTAACAAACTTTGGATACTTGGTGGAGATCATTTTGTATTGAGGTACACACCCAAATTTACCTCAATATTCCTGAAAAAGTGTAAAAGTAAGACGGTAAGCAGTATTTTGTCAGTACTCTAACACAGGACCATAAAGGAACAAATTTAAACAAAGACTACAGTTTTGCACATTTATCGTCTGGTGTGAAACTGAATTCACTCACACTGACCTGAGCATTAGTTTTTAGGATTTATAGGTCTTGAGACTTGGGAAGCTTCACTAACACGCTCCTGCAGCAGACAAATATTTTTTTTTTGCATTTCCACATTGCAGAAAAACAAAAAATAAAGAGATAATGAGGAAGTCTGACTGCCAGTCATCCTAAACTAATGTGAATAAAGACTTCCTTGTTCCAATAGGATTAACTGGAAAGAAATGACTGTGGCAGCTGTCTGGTTTGGTTCCCAAGGGCCTCAATTTCCACTTGATTAACTGACATGATCAAATTACATGTAGACATTTAGACTAATTTAATATTCTCTAATGTTCATGTTTTTCTTGTGTGTGTGTGTGTGTGTGTTTTTTTTAAATATAAGACTGTCAAATTAAAGTTTAAAGTAAAAAAGCAAACACTCTGATGACTCATATGGCATAACGATCCCGGCATGTCGCTGCAAAGCGTGAGTGCACTCACTCACTGCTTGGCAGGGGTGTAACTCGTTAAGCTTCTATCAGGTTTGAGCTGTTCATTAGTCTTATGGCTCGACCACAAACCCTTCAGGATCAACGTGCACGATAGGAGGGATTTCTCTACAGTCACATTTCAGCGTCTAGTGGAGGGAAGCTCTGAGAAATCTAGAAACACAGAAATCTGGCTGACTAAAAATGAGTGAATTACTAAGAAACTGCTGAATTTTTCATTAAAAGCAATTCTGGTTAAGACTCCCATATTCTCTAACAAGAGACTATTTTTTTTCTTTTTTGGTATTGTCTTTTAACCTAAAAGCAATTTCAAAGAGAAAGGCTTAATTAATATGTATTATTCATCAAATGAGCCACCTATTTTGACGTATGTGGAAACTCTAAACAACATGATTTTGAAATTTGCACCATAACTGTGGTTCATCTGCAACCGCTTTTCCATTAATCATCAGGTTAAGTTTAAACATATGAGATTGACACCTTCAGGGTAAACAAATCTATCGCTTTTGGTGCCGTGACACCAGTGGAAATGTCACGGTGCTGCAAATTTCTGGACTCGCCTCAATCATATCACAGATCTGGAAACCATTATTTAGTCCCGGGTACATTTCGTCACCAGCTTACATCATTTCGATGCGTTTCCGTCATTTGTGTTTGTTGTTCAAAGGGGTGTGAGAGTGTTGAAGGCAAGAGAGTGCTGAAACAAAGAGGGAACACCCCGAATAGACCCAAAGGTCCCGCTTGATTACAGACTGGTATCTTTCTCAGATTAAACGTGAGCGAAAGTGATTTCTACGCTCGGCGGAGAGCTTTTTTCTTTCCCCCTCACTACGAGGGGCCGAGAATGGCAAGCGGCCCGCACAGAGCATCGGCTGTGGGAGGCAGAGTCGGGGTACAGGGCCCAGATGGATGTCAGGGCAACATCTGTTCCACCTCCTAGCTGGATCTTATCAGGAGAAACGCTGCCACACACGCTGGACGGGAGAAGCCGGAGAGAAAGAGGCATTCTTTTCAGAGTTTAAAAAAACATGCCAGCTTTTGTTTGTCCTGTAAACGAAAGTTAGGTTCCCGGTCGGGTCACACATTTGCATTTCACAAAGCTCACAGGGTTCATTTTGTGGTGTGTGATAGCATTTGTTTATACTTTTGCTGTATGACATGAATTTCTATCTTTATACATTAAGTAGTAGTTGCCAAAATATGAACATAATCCAGTTAATATTCTTATAAAATTATATTTTGTAAGAATATTCAGTACCTAAAGTGCTTAAATTATAACCAATTTAACCAGTTGGCAAAAATGCTGCAGCTGTTGAATGCTGACATGTTAAATGAATGCTGTCATTTAACATGTGAGTCAACTGCACGTGTACTTTTGTTGATATCTATTGTTTCTGACACCCATTTCAGGACTTCTGAGCACAGTGTGCTTATTCTACTCTTTGCTTTTATGCAACAGAAGTAACATGAAATACAAACAGCATATATTCCATAATGTTTTTGTTTTTTCAAACAAGCTCTTTGACCTGTTTTCAATTAAAGTGGGAGAGAAAGTGTGAGAGAAAACACACCCAGGCAGCTTTGTCGTCACTTCACATCATAGTTTTGCTAAAAAAGATGAAATGCTGCAAACATGACATTGTTTTATAAACCCACATAGCTTCTGCTTCCAACAATATGAAATATCCTGGAGCACCTTAAATGTTCAAATGAACACCGGCCGTGTTTGAACAGCACCTGATGGAAGATTTCCTGTTAACTGAAGTGTGTGTGTGTGTGTGTGTGTGTGTGTGTGTGTGTGTGTGTGTGTGTGTGTGTGTATACACACAACAAACTGTAACTAAGTTGTAAATGTGAGAAGAAAAAAAAAGCCCAGATAATGACGTGAATGCAGCACTCTTGATGTCAGAAAATCAAAACCAAAAAGACAAATGATAAACTATCATGAAGGCTGCAGCCTCGCATGGCGGATAATTGCTCGTGGTTGGCAGCTTTGAACTGTGTTGCGTAAGTTCAGCGTGCTTCTGTGCAGCGTCAGCCGCAGTCGTTCTCTAGAGGGCAATTTTCCTTGTTTTATCCTTTTGTTACAAATCACACCTTCACTTTATATTGCTGCCAACAATTAGGCTTGCCATAGATTTGTAGATCTCTTTGCATCTTCCTCCCTTCCTGTCTACCATTAATCAAGATTCATTTTAGTAAATTATAAATTATGCCTGCAGAGACTTGAATGTACTGTCTCCATCACAGTAAACATCCAGTTTCGGTTATTGTTGCTAGGTAATGTACTGTGAACGAAAATCGACTAGAAAAGTCTTGACAGACGACGATAGTTTAACTTTGAAGCTTCGTACTGAGG
Organism: Maylandia zebra; assembly: GCF_041146795.1. Taxonomy (NCBI): domain Eukaryota; kingdom Metazoa; phylum Chordata; class Actinopteri; order Cichliformes; family Cichlidae; genus Maylandia; species Maylandia zebra. The sequence goes on from NC_135178.1 coordinate 28,940,781, forward strand.
GTCTGCTGCCAACAAGGACGAGACACTCCCCGAGCCAGACACCAGGCATTAAATGAGCAGAGCAGGTGAAGGTTTAGCGAGGAGAAGACCGTCTGCGTCTTCTTCAGGGGAATTAAATCACCTTTACAGACATGGAGACAGAGTGGGGAGAAGTGGAAGCGTGAGAGGTCCCTCGCCTCTCTTCTTTCTCCCGGGAGGGCTGCTCCTCTGAGGTCCTGGCCTCTTCCCTTCCCCTGGGCACTCGGCATGCCCACGCTGAGGGAGGGCTACTTTGGTGTGACCAAAGGGAAGCAGAGCGATCAAGAGTGAGACAGAGAGATGGAAAAAATCTGAGCAAAGAAAAGAAAAAAAAGAAAGAAAAAAGATAAGAAGAGGGAGAAAAAAGGACTTAAAATAGAAAGTGAGAGCGACAGGAAGAAAAAAGGGAGAGCGAGACGAGCGCAGCAGCCCATGGTTTGTCTCAGGGCTGCAGGAGCTTCCAGAGCTGGTGTGCAGCAGACTGAAGAGAAGCACGTCTGCCCCAGAGGCAGAGACTGGAAAACAGGATCAAAGAGTCGCCAGGGCAACCTGCATGACACACATTGTATTAAAGCCACACGGTTAATTTGAAAGAGAGGGAAGAAGGGCAAAAGGAGAAGAAAGGGGGAGGCAGAGGTAGCACAGAGAAGAGTATATTTATCAGGCACTCCTGTCTCACTCTGTTAACTTTCCACTCAGAACTTTCTTCAGCTGCTCCACTTTGACTCTCTCTTACTCTCTCTCTCTCTTTTTTAAACCTCTGGCTCAAACTCCTCTGTGTCATCTGCATTTTCCTGATTATCTCAGCTCAGGTTTCCACGGGTCATGCTAAATCACAAACCAGAGGTACTGTGAAGAAAACATGCAAACTTTCAATTCTTTAAATATTTTGTGCTAAAACATGAAATGCAAATAATCCATTATTCAAATATTTTCCCATTCATACCCATTTTGACCAAATTTATGCACAAAAACCCTTTAGCTCCACAGCTCGGCAATTATTCTGCAAATAACTGCATTACGCCCCTCGATAGCATTCAGAGGAAGTAAGAGGACAAATGTATCAGATGTTTTACTTCCACAGTTTAAGAAGCAAAAGTGATCAAAATGCCAACAAGAACTGTGACGGTAATTTTCCTTTTAAAACGTAAATTGCCTTTTTTGAGACAAATGCAAGATGAGATGATAACAACAACAATGTAAATACTGCATTTTTAAAGGTTTGGGTAATGAAATGACATGAAAAGGCCAACAGATCCCTAGTCAACAGATTTATTTTGCTTTCAAGCAAACAAATGTATCATTCTCACATCAGGTACAAAAAGTGGTTAAATCTCTACAAACCTGACAAAAATACTAATCAAAATAACAACAAACAATACAGAGTACGCAGGAAGGAGGAGGGGTGAACATTATTCATAAGCACATCTTCGGGACAACCACACACCTGTGGCACAATGAACATGACTCATTTTAAGAGGTGTGGAGTCCACCTGAGGGCAGCCGCACTGAACTGGCTCATCTAGGCCAAAGAAGCCCCATCGAGCAGTAATGGAGACAGGGAGCGGAGCAGGAGTGGAGGGGTAGTGTTGGTTTGGATGAAGTGGGGCAGAGGTACGTGATAAACAGCAGACGGGGAGGGGTCTTCAGACAGTTGGAAGGCATTAGTGTGTCGGACAGCGACTTGTCAGATGCAGCTGTTGCTGTGGCTGATTGATAGTTTGTATTTCACCCAGATGGGAGTCTGCAGTCACAAGCCAATGCTGAAAGGGATTATATCAAATTCAAAAGAAAAAAAACATACTGTAAAAAAACAAAAACATCATCAAAAGTGACAATTTTAGTGTTAAGCAACCAAGTCCATTACATTTCTCTACTTCTGGAGAAATCCAGCCTGGTCAATCATTGTTTTTTGTTTCTTTTTTTCTTCTTTGATTTGAAAAAATTCCTAAGTGTGACTCGTGTGTGTATGACATATAAAAAAATCTGAATGCAGCTCTAAGAGGTTAAGATACAGAGCTAGAAAATATATCCTAAGTTGCACATTTACAAAAGCATTCAAACTCATTTCCACTTTCTCTGAAAGAATAATGTCTCCATAAACTCACCTAACACTAGTCACATGATTAGTAGTACTTGTGTATGGCTGCACAGGAGGGTACACAGCAATATACTTGTCTGCATGTACATAAGATACTCCATGAGATACTCAGACTACACTATTCAGATTAGATATTCAGACACGGTGTGACACACCGATATGTAACTACCGTTCATAACACAAGGCTTTGGACTATGCACTCCAATCACATGATGGCATTCGCTGTTACCGAGTCAAAAGGAGAAGCACACTTGACAGCCATACAGTACTTCTCAGTGGAAAGAACTTCAACCATGCCCACCCAAACATCCTGTAAAGTAATTAGTGGAGATGTTAAACATATCTACAGACAACCTGGGCTCCACTGTGTGTGTGTGTGTGTGTGTGTGTGTGTGTGTGTGTGTGTGTGTCTGTCTGTCTGTCTGTCTGTCTGTCTGTCTGTCTTAGTGCTCAATAATGACCAAAGGAATGCCATACCTTCCAAATGCCATTGATTTAATCACAATGGCACAAACAGCAGTAAACAAGATTTCTGTTGTCGGCAAAGTTCAGTGATTTCTTTTGACAAACTGCTTTACGCTGGGTGGGTTTAACAGTCGCGCTCCTCTGTCAGGCTGTAGTAGTTGACTGTCGCTTGTGCACGCTCTTCCAATTTGAAAAATGAGACCGCAGTGAAGGGAGGATAACATACAATACACATCTCACAGAGAGAAACCAACAACTGCTGTATTTTCTTGTGTGTGTGTGTGTGTGCGCGCATGTGTGTGAGAGTGCATGTGTGCACATGTACATGGGCACCAGCAGGATGTGTTGGTGTTTAACCGCTAATGTCTCCTAGCATTAGCAGCTTTAGCATCATATCCTTGCCGGCTCTGTGTCTTTGTCCTCCAACAGGCTAATGAACTGACCGAAGCTCTCCTTCACCGCCTCCATGCTGTCAGTGGTGCTGCCCTCCAGGATCCAGCGCTTTCCTCGGGCCAGCGGTTCCAGCTCAAAGTACTTCTTGATCTGCGGCCAAACACACGATGCAATCAGCTAAAATAATCATTTGAAAAAAGTAAAATCTTATATTTAGCGTCTAACAACAGCTCCTGTTTTCAATACGAATAAAAAAAATATGAATCAACATTTTAATTTCCCCCCAGAACATCTCTGATCAAATTCAAAGTATAAAAAGTTCAAATAAAGCAAAAACACAATCGTCAAACTACAGCTTGTAAAGGCATGTAAGCTGGCACATTTTCATCTCATATCCTCACCACACTAGGTCAGTTCACACATTACGTCACCCTCAAACATGTGGCAGAAAGTAACTGTATAACGTTGTGCTTTAGTAACACATAAGACTGAAGACATAGTACGTTTTTTAGACCGGTATCCAGTAATTGCTGCTGTTCGACCCCCCCCACACACCTAAATGAAACACAACAGCCTCTTCATCTGACGAATAAAAGGGTTGGCACTGCTCTTTGTAACAGTTATTATAAAGTTCATATGCTGGCTTTTGGCTGCTCTTGACAGTGGGGGTGCTGTGAGGTTCAGGGGAGAACCAGAACCAGCTGTTACGTAAAAACAAATCTCAGCAGAGGGAAACAATGTCTTAGACCTCCACTGAAGGTACTGCAGGTTGTTAGGGTTTCTGACATTTTCAAGCTGAGAGATATGGAAACAATTTTTTTGCCCGATGTGAACCCAGTTCAGCCATCTCCTCCTGTTTGCCTTATAGCCAGTGAAGAATGCACAAAACCAAATGTGTACTGTCAGCAGCTCTGGGAGAAAAATGCAAAGCTTCAAATGTAACAGATGCAATAAAAACACAATTTCCCACCTTATTAACTAATTTAGTCAGTTTCATGCTCAGTTTGACAATGGTGTATAGGCTTGCAGAAATGTACACAATGTGTAACAGACGCTGGGTTGAAATATATGAATATAGGCATCTCTATTTCACACTCATCTTTATTAGAATATTAAGCTACAAGCTAAACTACTGCGTTTTTTCGAATGCAATATTCACATTGAGTATTGACTGGCTGGAAAGAGGACAGCACAAAGCTATTCTCTGAAGCTATTTAAAACATTACATTAGCTATTATCAATTTAATTGATTTCTTTAGTGCTCATTTCTACACATTTCTGCAAATATCAAACCGAGATTAATGACTGCAGACAACCTCAGTGTTCTGAATTATACAAGAAAACATGTGCAGCAAATAAACACCACAAAGTCCACAAGGATCGTCACACAGTCAAATTACTTTTCAACTTCAAGTGAAATTGCTTTTGTCTAGACCGTGCTGGGCTGTCTAGCTGTGCCATGGTGTGTGGCATGAAGAGGACGGAGAGGAGGAGGAGGGGGTGCGCACTCTTTGTGTCTGCTCAAACCCAGCCAGCCATGCCAGCGAGTGGGAGAGTGAGTGCCGTCTCTGCCCCCCTGAGCCGAGTCTCTGTCCGGGTGTAATGTGAGTTTAATGACAGATTAAGTCACCTCAGCCGCGTTTGGCTCAGAGGCCTGGCTAGAAAGCCGAGTGGACCCAAACAGTGTTAACAAATCTGTCTGGGTAACTTGAGCTGCCCTAGCCCAGGCTCTAGCCCCAGACCTAGACTGTAGACGATGTGGCTGGCTGCCTGTCTGGCTGGCTTACTTGTCAGCCTGTAGCCAAGGCCCTCTTCTGGAAGACTTTGGCCCCTGCACTGGCAGACAGTCAAAAGTCCAGAAGTGACCTCTGTGCAAGTGCAGACAGGCTCAAGCTTCTCTCACTTCCCCTCACGGGCCAATAGAACACACCCAGGGGCATCTCATAGTGTGGCAAATACCTTCTTTAGCACTGTGCGACAGATGAGCGGCCTTACCAACGACGGCAGATGACTTCTAAAGTTTTCAGTGCAGCTTTACACTTATGTGCGCATGATAAAACCACTAATCTGTGATCTTAAACAATCCCCTTTTTACTTAATAGCCAACTGATATGAACACCTTCTTGCGAGCTACATTTCATCGACACTGCATATCAAATCCAGAGACTTTAATCACACAATTCAGCCATTATATGCTGCTAAAAACACTGCCTCAGTATTACATTACTGAAAGAATCAGCAATGTAATGCAATCAGCAGTGTGGCCCAAACCAGTTTCTCTGAGATTAAATCCTCCTAAGCACACTTATGCTTGCTTAAGGAATTGCGTGAGGCAGTGGTATGGGTAAGCCACACAAGACGTGGATTGCCAGATGGCTCCAAGGATGACCACTGGGTCATCCAGTCTAGCTTCTTCTAGGTCATACAGACCGGAGCGTCTTGCCTTGTGCATGTTAGAAAGCAGCTTATACATGCATGAGGGTGTCAAAAATTCTTTAATCGCTTGTGTCTGTGTCAGCCGAGTTCCTGCTGCTCGAGCCTAGTCATGCTAGCCAACAGTCTGCGCTCTCAGGAGGACAGACATGAAATCCAGGAAAGGTGAACTCTTTGGTAACAGCCCTGAATAGTTAGTAACTTCTGAGACTATGAAAAGTCTAAAGAATGGGAATGTGTAAGGAATCTAACATACCCAAGGGGCAGAAGACAGACATATAAAATAATGTTAAAGCATGATTTCTTTTTGGAATATGAGCCTCGACTTAAGTAAATGAATTATAGATCTATTTTTTAGGTTGTATAATTTGTGACCCAGTGTCCGCAAGGAGTGGCTGTATAATATAGTCAGCTAAGCTTAAGCTCCAAACCTGGCAAGCCTACTTTGGGCTATTTAAGATACCCAATGGGCATATATGGCACGTGCATCCAGCTGCTCCCTGACCTGTGCCAGATTACTGCATGTATGGTCACTCTTGGCATCATGCCATGGCAAGAGGATCTCCTGGCAGAATAAAAGAGCTTTAATGAGCTCTGCTCTGGCCTCTTGACCAACTAAACAAACTGTGGAGCCACCTAAAGGGGCAGGGCAGCTATGGAGATAACTGATATTGCTGTCTGATACTACATGTGAAGAAAAAAAACAAAACCCTAACAAATTTATATCCTCTCCTCTGCAGTTGTCTTCACCTTCTAAAAAGGCATAAAGTAGAGCAGGTGGCAGTGGGCTCAGATGTCTATATTTTAAATTATAAAGCAGAGAAAAAACAAAAACAACAAAAACTGTCAGAAGTTTTTTCTCAGTATGCTTATTTATCATATATTTAGGTACACCAGTACAGTTTCAGCTTCTCCCAGCATGCCCTGGATAACACACACACACACACACACACACACACACACACACACACGCACACACACACACACACACGCACACACACACACACACACACACACACACACACACACACACACACACACACACACACACACACACACACACACACACACACACACACACACGACCAAAAAAGAAGAAGAGGAAGAAAGAAAGCAGCACCCACTCAATCCAGACAGATACTAAGCTTCTCTGTCAGGCTGGCCAGACATTCAGGTACTGAAAGTAGACGATGCGGTTGTGATTTACTGATTATTACCTGTTCATTCTTGCACCACAACTATCAAGAAACCCAAAAAACACAGCTCCTACCATAAAAAAAAAACCCTTCCGAAATGTATTAAACCATCACACTGTTGAGACAAAACCGACACAGCATCACAGACAGAGTACACAGAGAGCTGATACATAACTAAATGGTATGTAACCTAATGTGACTCACTTTTGTTGTAGTGTTTCCACAGCAGTAATTACCTCCAAAAAGTCAATTTCATGGATCATTTTCATTATTTTATTGGTACGCAGTGTTCCTTGTAGTTATTTCTGCTGTTGAATTTGTGCTGGGTAATTTGTGGTTAAGCACCTTTTCAACAGTGCGATGGCAGAAGTCCAAGTTAACATGGTGACATTAACATGTTCAGGATCTTTCTGATAAAGCTTACTACGGTTCAGTAGGTTGGTGCTATGTGGGCGTATTTAAGAAATCTCAAGTCGTTTTTAACATATTTGCAGAGGTTTACAACAAAGCCAGATGAAACAGATTTAGATTTGTTGGATACACTCCTACAGCAGATTAGAACCGAAAGAAAGTTAAATGGTCTGTGGTCCATTTCTCATGTATGGTTAACACTTTCCTCGGGTTATAAAAGCCTGAAAAACAAACAAACAATTAAATTAAATAGAGTATTATCAAATAATACTAATAACATCTTACTGTTTAAGTAATAAGACCATAAACAGAAGAACACAGAATGTTAATCTGAGAAGACGTCAAAACCTAAAGAGAAGCCGTTAAAAATACTCAGACAAGTTATGATTTCCTCCACACAACATCAAAACTGTTTTTTGAAACAAGAAGTGCTCATTGGTCAACCAACAGTTTCGGCCTAGAGCTTTTAATTAGGCTAAACTTCAGCAGAACCCTTTTTAAACAAAAAGAGCATCACTTCTGCTCACAGGATGTGAGCAAAACACATCTTTTTATTATGTGTATGCAAATAAATGAATAACATGGCCTTCGATGCCCTTCTCCTAATATTTACCATGACAACATATCTATGAAGCGTCACTGTCACATGTCAAAACCTCACCACACGAGCAGGCACAAAACTGGAGAGGGAAGCAATAGGGGGTCTCTTAACCAGGGAAAGTGGCAGACTCAAATATCCAAGACAATCAATTACACCATCCCTTGACATGTTGGCCCCTGTGAAGATATCAGTCACTTGGAAAATGGCCCACACTGGCGACTGCATTGAAACGGGAGGGTAATGTGAGATCCACTCACCATATAATAGATATGCCTTTGTTTGCTTTTCCGCCTTACCTAAAGAGCCTTAAAGACATGAGAAAGCCTGGAGGTCCCCAAGAGAGGAACACCTGGGAAGCCTGTGAATAAACAAACACTGTGCCTCAAATTGAGGGAGGTGTGAATCTAAACAGCCCACTGGCCAGTAAATAAACCCCAAAGCCTATGTAAGCACCTATTTAAAGCTATAACACTTTCAGTAATGGACTGAAGATTTTGCATCTAAGGTGGGCAAGTAAAGGTGGATCATGACCTGATCACTTGTTTGGTTAATGTATTAGCAGTAAGTAGGGCATGAAGTGAGCACTGCAGAATCCCTCTTTGAATATAGTTGAGACAGCCAGCAGCTGGCACAGCACAGCGAGAATACAATAATAGAGCTCAACAGGATCTCCATACCAAACCCTTTCCTATTGTGTGTGCACAGCAATATATATACAAGGGCTTCCCCCAACCAAAGACTTTCCCAGCCATTAGTCGCGTAGTCATTGCATGTTGTTGATGATATTAATTAAAACATTTAACTATATTTTTGGGATTCTTTTAAAAACGGTTTGAGTTGCTGAGCCCAGAAGAGACACTACAAAGGGTAACACTGTTGATGCTTTGCTAAATCACAGGGAAAAATGTCATATTCTTGGGGTTTTACCTCTCCGAAAGATCCAAAACTTTAAATTGCCTGCAAATCATATATACTCATCTAATAACAGCAGACACCAGTCTTTACATGTCAAAGCTGCCACATCACAAAAGGTTTGAGGTTTTGTTGTGCATCTGTATGTTTCCAGTCAAATCCCACTTAAACGCTATGGACTACGAATCTCGTCATCAACCAAGCTTGGGTCCATTTTAAGGGAGCAGTGATATGATTTACATGCCTCCACTGTTGTACAGCAGAATAATAGCTTTGCTTTTAGATGCATTTTGTTCAACTTTGTGTACATAAACTGACTAACGTGGCCCAGTGGACCAATCGATACTCTGACTCCCGGCCAGCGGACGTTTGTTGCCTTACCCTACGCTCTACACTGACCAACAGACAGAGGTGAAATGCCAAATACACAAAAACACATTAGCTGTCTGGTAGCAATTATATTTTTGAGGGATACAGAAATGGAAGCAATCAGCTTTTGTATACTAAAGACCACAGCAATCATCAATAAGAAGCAGTGCACAGCTGAAGACCTTGATGTTTCAAGCTGCAGTAGATTTAGGGCGCACTCAGGAATGCAAAGATCCATGAAGAAACCTACAGCTGTACTTTGAAGCAAATAAAGAAAAATGGATGTAGGGGGTTTAAGAACACACCAATGGTGTCAAAAAGACATATTGCAAAGACTTTAAACCTGAATTCTGAGCATGACAGGAGTGAGTGGGACAAACAAAGATGTGGACTTTGAGTTAAATCCTTTCATTTGCTGTGGAAACAATCCAGGTCTAGCAAGCATGTAAAAGCGCTGAGGCCACCCTGGAACCAGACCAGAGTTGTAGAACTGCTGGAGCAGGCAAAAAATGTCTAAAGTCCCAATGTCACAATGTAAAACCTGAGCAGCCTTGAGATTTACTGTCGTGTTCCACTCAGGTGAGACCACAGGGCTTCCCTTGGGCTCAGCTTAGCGCGGGTTCAAAGTGATTCACTTGCAGTACACTTTTCTTCAAAGCCAACTGACCACTGCCAGATCAGAGTTATCCTCAGAGGCTCTGTAAATCAAGGATGCACAGGGGACATTCTTACAGACTCCTTCACTGTGCTCCTTGGAACAATGTTATTGCTTTTAAGAGGTTACACAGTGATAATGTTATTTCCATATAAGCATTTTGAAAATTTATCTAGAAGATGTGCATGAGAAAATTCCCATTTGGACAATGAACAGGTAGATCTTTTTTTTTTTTTGCTTTGTTTTTACAAGCACAGAGGTATTTGCTTTTATTTTTCTTGCAGCAAGTCATATGACTTCCAAAAATGTCTGGCTTCCTCATGGGTAAATGATGCATGTTTCAAATTTGGTAGTGACAACATCAGATGCAGTGTTTCTGCAGAACACATCCTTACATATCTACATAGGACAAAAGGGAAAAAAAGAAAAAAAACATGGCATGGTATGTGGCATAGTGAGACAAGGGTCTAGAGGACAGGCTAAAAATATCTAAAGCAATCTGACCAACAGAAAAATAAGTAATGACTCAAAAACACCAGAGGAAAAAAAACCAGGATGGCAACCTCTTTGGTGTCCCGGTGAACGCACTAGATTTTGTTATTTTTAGCAACTGATTGCAAGAAAACCTTTTTCCAAACAATCGCAGTCCAACTTGGATTAATGGCAGTCACTCTGAGTCAGACTGGCAAACGTTTGCAAATTAATTTCTATTCCCCTCTTGGAATGGCATGGAACAACTAAGGAAGATATCATTAGTGCTTCAAAGTTAAAATGAAAAAGTTCTTCTCTGAATTTAATAAGCTGATGTCATGAAATGGGCAATTAGAGGCCTTAAAGCTGTGGCTGATTAGTTTATATGCTGATATTGGTACAAAGATGTCCAGAAGATCACTTGAGAAAGGAAAAGATAACATGCTAAAATCATACCTGAAAAACAGGGCGCACTTAATTTCATAAGCTTCTGATGCTATATATATTTAGATCACAACATCTAAGAGACCTCTTTGGTTGTGGTCGCTGGCATATATCGTTAAGTGAAGCTTAGAGATGAGGTGATGTTACAGGCCAGAAGCATGAATGGCATTTTCTATAGAGTGTGGGCTGGGGGCAAAGGGGAAGGAAAACATCCGCCCTCTTGTGCAGGCTGGAGAATAATTGGCAGGTTCAGTACATGGAACAAGGCCCCTTCACCAGGGTTTGACCTGCAGGACACTAAGAAACGTCTGCGAGGGTAGAATATTTGGGAAGTGTGTGCAGTGGGTGGGGGGGTGCGTGCGCATGTTTGGCTTGCCTTATTAAAGATTTACAGTATCTCAATTTATGAAAGGCCAAGGGCTCCCTGACAAGGAACATCTGGTCTATGGGACTTAAACGGGTGAGCTGGCGTCCTGCCCATGCTCCCTGCTGCAGGGGCCAATGTGCCAGCACCTTCCTTTAAGCCCGCCCTTTCTCTCTTCTTCTTGGGAAGGGGGCTGCCTTGCTGTAGCAGCCCACACAGAGGGTTCTCAAAGCCCAGGAGGTCTGTCCCAAGCCACCGCCTCCTTCTCCAGGACCCCCCTAGTGGGACTGTCCACCCCTTTCACTCTGAAGCCCCCCTTTCACACTGCAGTTCTGACAGTTAACCAGCTTGAAAGCTGCAGCAGGCCCCCGCTTCAGCACACAGCACGCGGCAATAGAATCAAAGTGCTCCACTCCTGCAAAAGATTTAAACCATGCGTCAAGTTGGAGTCTGTACACACACCCTCACATAGCAACTTCTCTTTGCAACGCTTACTCTCACAGACACAGACGTGCAAATCAAAGGCTATCAAATTTTTTTCATTCAAGGTTGCAGGCTTTCATACTTTTTTTTGTTGCTTTGGATACCTTCTCATATTTATAATCGTAATCACATAATCAAAGGAATCAAAAGCATACATGAACATGTTTGCTTGTAATGTGTAAACTAACCACAACAAAGCTTTCCCCCCCCTAAAAACAACCAACTGGCAGGCAAAAAGGACGAAAGACCAATCAGAAAACAAAAGCTATGATGAAACCAAGGCTTGTTTGTTCAAAACACACATTTCCCAACATGTGTTCCAGCTGCTTCAAGCAAATTTCACTAATTAAAGTGCACGCCACTCTATGAAACCAATTTTCGGGAAATTTACACATCGGTGGTGTCTCTGTGGATATGCATGGTTCCGAAGCTCATCATCAAACATGAGGTTTGATGTAGTTTAAGAAATGTGTTTGTTTTTGATGCATGGTTCAATACCCTTAGTTAGAGAACTGCTTCTGTCTGGTTTTAATCTCTTCCATAATAAGAAATCAGTAGTGTATACCCAAAACTGTGGATCAGTACAAACAAAAGCAGCCATAGCCACACACGATCATTTTCATACCACAACAGGCAAGGATGAAAGCCAATCCTGTTCTTCTTATCGCATCAATTAATTATCAATAAAGCCAATAATGGCCTTTAACACTAAAGCATTTAAGAAGTTAAGAACAAACTTCTGTGAAGCCTGGATATAAATCTACCAGGAGCCCCACATTTGTGAAACAGTGCTATACCCATCAAACTTTTAGAAAACTTGTGAAAAAGGGTACATTTCAATGGATGAAAAACCTCAATGGAAGGGAACCCCCCGAGATTCCCAGCGTTTGATCCATGTGAGTCAGCAAGGGAACTTTGGGGTCAAATCGCATACTGAATAGGCTTTTCGGAAGTCTTGTCCTGGCTTGTGACGGCCGGTCGTCCGACCCTGCTTGACCGAAAACAAAGGGAGGGCCACTGACCACAATTGGGAAAGACGGGATTCTTTTCTCCTACAGAGGAAAGTACGGTGCTGAATAGGGTCTGGCTGTCTGAATTGCGCTCCAAACGGATTCTGAGAGTGAGGACCCACTAGGGTCAGGGTTCAGAGGCATTTGACGTGGGCTATGGGAAAATGCGTGCACAGTGCCCACACAACCTGCCAACTGCCCTCTCACCCACAGTGCCCCTTAACCTCCCAGAGGGACAGACCACCTGCCCAGGGATGACAGGACGAGAAAGGCGGTATGGGTGGGAAAAAGAAAGAAAGCAGAAATGAAGGTGGGCGGGAAGGCTGCGCTAGTGGGTGAGACAAAGATGTAAGAGAGATAAAACATCAAAGAAACAAGTAGTCTCTAAGTAACTTCACATACTGGTCTTCCAAGGTCTAGCACACATTCTCCAGGGGGTAATCAATATGTGCTGCTTGACTGATTTTCCAACTTTTGCATCCCAAGGTGGGCTGGATGAAGCCCCGGTTACATGTCTGTAAGATCTCTCTTGAGATTTGCAGTGCTTTTTTTTGTAATCACTCACAGACTACAGCACATGGAAACAGAGGTTAATAGCAACATGGAAATGTATGTTACAGTACCCCTAAAAGTGGCTCATCATTTATCAAAGACTCGGGTATATCTATCAGCTAAAACATCTGGAGTCAACTTTTCCCTTCTCAGGAGTACAGTTTCACATGGGACCACCAAGAAAGACAGAGTTTATCAGCCCAGTCTGCTCTGAATCTTTTTTTTTGTAAGCACTTTCTGGTTATCACTACCAGGAGTGACAACATCCTGCTATGTCTGTTCCACCATCTGTAAGAGGATATGACCAAGCAAGAGTCAGGAGCAGTGTACCACATGCAAAATGCAAAGGGGACGGTCACGCCGGTGCTATCACCAAGGATAAATTCCTCTGTCCTGTTGTTAAGAAACAAAAGTGTTTTCTCAAGCCCATCTTATTACGGTCACCAAGAAATATTGATAGAAAAAAAAAATCATATTGAAATGCAGTGTGAGTTGAGGGGAAATCAAAAGTATCAATTTAAAGTGTAAAAAGAACCAAAAACCTGACGGGACTTGTAGAGTTCTAACACCTTGAAACATCTCTGCATTAAATTACAATACTACCTGAGTGAATTGGAAAAATGAGAGCACAGACTGATTAATTGTAATAGAAGACGTAAAGGCAGACACTGACATTTAAAGACAGCTTAATTGCAAGAGTCTGTTGGAAAATCAAGCTGTCAACGCCGTGTTTTACCAGAGAAGATAGAGTCATCTAAGTGCACATGGTGGGGCCACTGGCTGGAGACACCTCTTAAAAAAATATCACGCGCTGCTTTACATGGAATGTCACACTTCGGAGTGCCATGCGGTTCACCTAATCAACTGACGGGAGGGAACTGAACTCAGAAACTACACCGAACCGTGTGCGGATTGTGTGAAGTGTTAGCAAGCATATCTGTGTGAGATAAAAATCCACCATTAAGTGCATGTTGTAGACTTTCATCATCGCTATTCAGTTACAGTTACATACTATTCTAGTGTTTCAGTGCTACCGGAACACAAAGGAATGCAGGACTGTAATCTCATTCCTACTGTATGTTTCCCCAACCAAATGATATTTGTGTGCTCTGTACAACAGCATGGACCTCGATTATGACGAGCAAATATGAAGTGAATACATTTGATGCTACTGGCGTCTGCAAGAAGAAGTTAAATATTACTCACAAAACTGAAAGTCAAACGAATAACAGCCAGCAGAGTGGAAGAGTGCATTTTATAAATCCATAGAAAAGTGTACTCTTATTAAAAAAAACACCTTCAAGAAAAGACACTGGATGAACTTACTCTAATAAGCAACAGATCACCAACATATCGTTTATGTAAATGGCCTGAAAATAATATATATATATTTTTTATCATCTGTACAGATAACTGCTGTTACAATGCTGTCAACGTGTCCGGAGGCTAACTCAAGCTCGGCTTTCTGGATGTTGCTACATTATGGTCAATATGTTTATATAATGTGACCACAGAGTCATTTGCACTTGGCAAGAATTAAGGGACAGAGCTCAGCAAGGGCACCTGCTCCTCATCCATTTTTCTCCTGTAGCCAGCAACACAAGTCTGGGGTTGGAGAGAGGGAGGTGGGGGTGGGGAGCACTGGTTGCTGACCGGCTTCAGTCTAGACGGCTCAATACGCAGTTGACTTTTTAAACCCGCTTGTCTGGAAAAGAGCAGACGTGAGGTAAGAGGGGGGTGAGCTGCAGCAGAGAGGTGGTGGTGCATTTTGGCTGCCATAGCCAGCGAGCTAAACTCACTAGGCACAAGCAGAGGGAGAGAGTGAGAGAGGGAGAGAAGAGGGGGGGTGGAAGAAAAAAGGAAAGAGAGGAAAAGAGAGCGAAAGAGAAACAGATAGAGGGGCAGAGAGAGCGAGCAAGAGACACTATCAGAGAGAGCCATCAGTCAGTGGCTGGGGCTCCATTGTCAAGGTCAGTGAGTGGCAGAGTAAAAAGTCACACCACCTGACCCCCCCCCCCCCCCCCCCACACCACCACCACCACCACCTCCGCCGCCTGTCTGCTTTCCTGCTGTTCATCCCCTGTCCTCCTGCTCAGTACCGCCATCAGTCTTGTCTGCTCACTCAGCACACAGAAAGGAAATCTGATCTAAGTGACTGCAAAAAAAAAAAAAATTCTATAGTGAAGCTGTCATTATACGGGATGTATTTTACAATTTCTCTATTTACTTAGTTTGATAAGGGGAATACACCCCAGGCAAAAACAGCTGTATATGATTTCGATTAACATCTGAATACATTCCTTTTTCGCATGAAATAGCCCGTCGATTCCCCAGATCTGTGAACACTATGGTGGTCTCCCTGCTGATGCCGTTTTTAACTCTGCACCAGAAATTTTTATGCAACAGCTGGACCTTTTAAGTTCGGAGCCCATTCATCTTCATTTGGCATCGTGGAGAAAGGTTTTATTGGGAAATTAGTAGAATTCAAAAAGAATGTCTGTTAGAAATGCTGACTGCACTCGAGCTGCAGTTTTCATTAGTCCCAATTTTTGGCAGTCAAGCTGATAAAAATTATTTGACATTGCACAATGATCTCATCTTTACAAGACTGGCAACGAGCCCGTTTGGAATTTGTCTTAATTATTATTCTGCAGAGAGCAGGAGAAAGATGAAATTGGCTCACTTTTACTTTTGCAACATTACTTAACTCTCTTAAGGCGAAAGCAAACCGCTGAAGAATACCGACATCTGCTGAATCATTTGACGAGGCTGCAGCACTCCTTTACCAACGTACGTGATTAAATCTAGATGAAAAGACTAAGACAGGTCATAGCTCTCAGACTGCCCTTGTGGTGATTAAGCACTGACCGCAGCTTTTTCTGCCCATGAGGTATGTGAAAGAACAAAGGGCAAGCCACGCAACACATACATGCCGTGCAGCGTTAAGCATAGCATCACTTTTGTCGTGAGCATCAGTGTTTACAGACCAGCTGAGTTGTGCAAACACTCCTTTCGATATCACCGCCCCTTCCTTTTCCATCAAAGGCAAACTGAGAAAGGACATCCATTATGACCTTTCATAGATTAAAGTCAGTCAATGGAGAGACATTTAACATCATCATATAAACAAATAAATAGCACAGAACACATGTGATTAGATCAAAGTTTCCTTTTCAACGCCTTGTGTCTGTGTAGAGTTAAGACTTGTGAGTGTGTGTGAGGACAATAAGAGTAGCCCCCCCACTCCAAAACTTAAATCAGTGAGACCAAATCTCACAGATTTTGCCCTAAACCATGTCTTTTTGAAGTTACCTTCAAAGAAGTCAAATTATGATCCTTCACTTCAACTGCACGACCGCGTTTTAACTAAACATGACTGTATTCTGCAAAACGATCAAGACTTTAATGCTCTGCTGTCCAAATGACTAATTTAGCATTTTACTGAAGGACATTTTTAAGGTCAGCCTATCACATTTTTTTTTTCATTTTTCACTCTTTTGAAGACGTGATTTCATGTGTTTCAATGTGACTGTGTGTCTTTTCCCTCCTCTACTCGGGTCACTCCTGCAAAAAAGCTCTTAACGCTGGATTTACTACCTCCCTTTTTGCTTGTGCTAATAATTATTTTCTAGAGGACAAAAAGGAGGAAAAAAGGTTGGTAGTGGCAGCCTTTGTAAACTCCTGTTTAATAGACTAATAGAGGGGAGGACTGAATAAAATAAATTGTCACTTTTCAGTCTCATATGTGACGTATGTGGTGCACAACTTTTATCCCGATGATTATTCTAAATGAGCTGGCAATTATTAGACATTTGCACTCAGTAATGACGCAAATGCAAGGTATTGTAAGGGTGATCTTAACAACTTAGTTATGGCCATTTGGTAAAGGCGTTGCTCACGCTGTGTTGTTTCCTTCTAAGGTTCATTGATTGGCCCTTACCTGTGCCTCATCTTCTAAACAACCAATCAGCAGCCACTGGGGAATTTTGAGCCACCAGCGTCACAGTCCACAATGACACACACACCATGTGCCAGACGTTTGACGAAAGTTTCAGACACTGGGCGCCACATGAGTCACTGAGCACAGCCACCACCCAATGTGTGCCAAGACCTGCAAGTTCACCATGTGCAAAATGTGACAGAGGACAGTGGTTGACTAGCCACTTCCGTCTGGACTATTCCCAACACAGTTTGATCAAAAGTTGTGAGAGGACTTTCTGCAATGTTAAATTGCTGTCACGGACACTAGAAAAAAAAGAATACTGTTCCAGCCACATAAGAGAGTCAAAAACCTATAGGCTCCGTTTAGTAAATTAGGGGTCTTATGCAGCAGAAATGTTATTCTGAGGACCCTGCTTTTTCCCCCCTCTATAGAAAGCCTAATTTGGTCTGCATTGAATTTCCTTTAAGTCATATTTGCAAACTAAAATAGAATTCTGATGGTTTTATATTAACTGAACAAATGTTTTTAAACTTCAGGAATGTCAGTTCCATCATAACCACATCCGGATATATATACTTCCTGGGCTTTGTGTGAGAATTTATGGTGAGTCATCTTAAAAGCCTCAATTTTAACAAATTACCTGTTTTGGTCATAACTGCCAGATCACATGCCAACACAAATTATTAGGAACCTCTCCACATTTGGATCACATTAATGCACTGTATATTCAATTAGCAAAGAGTAGGCAAGATTCAGCATGTGCAAGAGCGACATAGTTTGTGCAGGGTACAACTTGCAAAAATGTATTACTAACCCCGCAGTGCACCTACGTACATGCTGCATGCTGAGATAACTTATGAACTAATTAATGGCTAAAAACAAGCGATCAACTGGATGTAACATTCAAGTAGCCATCTGGATGTCTACCACCTGTCGAGGGTGAGTAAGAGCATTATGTGGCTAGGAAGAGATGTGTCATATTTCAAACAACAAGTCAGTGGATTTTACAAACTTTGTCCATTACTACAATTGCTAAAGGGCATATTTTTAAATTTACAGATTAATTTATTTATAAATACTTTTGCCATTTGATCATGTGTGTCTCTCTACTTTTAATTGTAATCTCAGTTTTTGCACAAAATGTGATGCATTCACGTGACTGATTTATTAAATCCAACCTCTATCTTGTGCAACAGGTATAGATAGCAAAAAAGGTTGCATAGTAACGTCATAGTCATTTTTCTAATGGTAAAGGAAATGATCAATATATTTCAGTGAAAGCACACGGTGCTTGTCTTTGTGCTTTTACTGCTCACATAAAGATAAACCCTGTAAAGACAGACAGATGACTTGTGTTTGAGATATCCCACAGAAATAAACAGATAAACCATAAAAACAAAAACAAAGGTTTTAGAATTTCTAGTAAGAACACCAGTGCAGTACATTACTTCAAATTTATGCATCATCACATCACTGGTTTAAAGTAAAGATAACTTCAGAGAAAGTCCTGCACTAAGCCAGAACAAAGATATAAAATATGAACTAAACTGAAAAGAAATAATAAAATGAAGACATGACTTTAAAAAATACACAAGGGTACTGTTTTGTTTCATTTACTGTGTGAAATAAACAACATGAAAATATGTCTGGCAGTTATTCTCTGACCAGCAGTGGTAAAACAACACCCGACTGTAATTAACTTGAATTAATTTAGCATGCTTTTCTAAGTTTGGCTCAGAAAAACATACAAATAAGAATACGCACAGTGAAGAGAGTCATCACTATCATAATGATCAGCGATGAACGACTACATTAGAAAAAATACAGATTTCAAAAAGTATGATGAAACATCTAAAAAAGGTAATTATGACTGCACGTAGGTTTTCATAAGAAACATAAACAGCAGACTGTCAGAGCTTTGCAGGGAGGCTTGCAACGCTTCCCTGCAAAAAAACAACAACAAAAAGAAACAACCGTCACCAGTACAGAGATTTCTGTTCGGTGTTTTTCTGAAGAGAAAACAAGGATGCTGTATCAGTGCTGTAGAAAAAAAATACTAATAACTGATGCACCTTAAAAAAGGTTTCTGTGACATCCATGAAACAAAAAGATGAGAAAGGAATACTTTCCACGCGTTTCACACCTTCACTCAGTTAATTAAATAGAAAATACTGCTATCAAATGACTCTTGTCAGATTAAGTGGGCGTTAATGACGATAATGAAATGCCTGCAAGGGCAGAGGTTATTAGTTACTAGAAATTGTATATATATTATTGTGCAACATTAAAGTATCTAATATGCAATTAGAGGTGAGAACCTAGAAAATGAGCTACTTTCTGAAGAGTTACAAGCAACTTAACTTTAACTGATTAAGTGACACAATCACCAGAGGGAATGAACAGTACTTTTCAGATAACTGAAGTAAAAACTTAATCAGAGAAGATGAAGCAAAGTCTGCTGAGTGAGCAACACTTGTGGCACTTGGAACTGCACCAAAACTTACCGGTAACTTTTTTTATTTCCACAAAGTACTTCTCATTTCCATTGTCTGGCTGTCTTTCCAAAGCTTTCATCTTTCTTTACTTAGACCCTTTGGGACTGTCTCTTCAAGTGAGTTGGTCTGCACAGAAATACTAGAGGGGTATCACCTGCAACTGCCCCAAACACTGCAGAAAATAGGCTTGGGAAAGATTGACTCCATCTGAGGTGTCAGCTATACCGTTTGGTGTGCATGACAGGTAAACAATAACATCCCTTAACACCCGCGGATTACTTTAAAACGCATCAATTACGAAAGATTATTTCGACGCATCCGTTAAGCATGCCATTATCCGGATGTATACACATTTCAACAATAATCGTGAGAGTTGGAATCCCATCCTCTCTATTGTCAATGACTGGAAGTTCATTTTCACAGATGATAAACAGATTCCATCTGTCTACAGGCTAGGATTACTACTGAAAAGGGGGAACAATATCATACATGCTTAGCAGAAAGCCCGTTCTGCACAACAGATGCTAAAGAAGCCATTTAAAAAGAACAGAAAGAAGCAGAAATCATATTTCAGAAAATAAAAGGTTTTTGGCTTTTTACCAGTTTAACAGCACATGGCACACATCCCGTTTGTACTTCCACATGCTCAGAAAGCAGAGCTACCACAGGCTTCATCTGGAGGCTATGACACCCAAAATCATTTGATTCACTTCCAGACAGTTAGTGCCCTAAACTATTCATCAGAAACACTGTGTTCTGAGTGGATGTTGGCACTGAGGACTGGTCATGCCGCAGCCCACGTAGAGTCCTTCTGGTCATATGGTCATTGGAGACCTTTAACATT
The DNA here is from genome assembly GCF_041146795.1 of Maylandia zebra. Classification (NCBI taxonomy): domain Eukaryota; kingdom Metazoa; phylum Chordata; class Actinopteri; order Cichliformes; family Cichlidae; genus Maylandia; species Maylandia zebra. The sequence continues at coordinate 28,960,941 of NC_135178.1, forward strand.
TCACTATTAGCTCCCATTAGGTCTTAGGGGGCTTAGTCACATCCTTAGACATTCTGTTTATTCTCTCACAATTACTGGTTAAACCTGAGGGGCAGTGACTAGGCTTTATGATTGACATTTCTTGCCACATGCAAGCAGACAGGATGTAGTCATACAGATTCACTGATCAAATGTTTTTTGTCATTTGATTCACAAAAAGAGAGAAGAATCGTGGTTAAAAATTAATAAAGTTAACAGTTTTCTGTGCTTGCTTCCAAAACTGCCTCCACTCTGCCAACCAACACCAAAAACGAGCCATGTTACCAGCCCACAATTCCTTCATGGTATAATGCAACATGGCACAGTGACGTTAATGCTTTAAATTTGTGCTCACGTATCCACAATGACTACAAAAAAACAAATATGTGGGCTTGCAAATCTGGTACATGCTGATGGTACAGACACAGATTTGTGCTATGCCCACAGTATAGGAGGCAAATTGAAAACAATTACCACCACCCACTTTGGGACTGGAAATAATACTGTTCCGAGTGGGAAATGAGAAAGATTTCCTTCTATATTTGTACTTAATAACACAAGACATGGCATCGTGACGCTATGACTATGATGCACACTACACTTGTCAGCAATACTTTGATAACAACTTAGGTGTGAAAAGCTACCTTAAAATCTCACTTAATACTTCAGACACAAATGCATATGAAACACTGGTAAAACAACTATTCTCAAATGTTTAGCACAGATCAATGTAACATTTCACCAATGCTGCACTAAGAAGGGTTTAATTGGTTTCAAGAATATTTCATAATTTCATTTATGAAATATTCCTAAATGGGTGCAAAAGTTGCAGAGTGAATGAAGTAAACAGTCTTTGGGCCGAAAAACTGCAGAGGCAATTCCTGAATACATCAATAAAACACATTCACCAATCTTTACTTTGATCACATGTGGTGCAACATTCTTATTTTTATCACTTGATATTAATTTTGTTTGTTTTTTGGCAAAAATGTGTATTAGTTTATTAGAACATGTGGTGGAGATTATTGCTCTCTGGATGTTGGTGTTCCCCCAGAGGAAGGTGGTGGGAAAAGGGAAGTCTGGACATCCCTGCTCAGACTTCTGCAGCTATGATCAAGACCAGTAGCAGAAAATAGATGGATGTCTATAAGTTTCAGAACTTTTTTTATTATCCATTTTAACAAACAAACCACAGCCATTCTAGTCTACTGTTTGTCTGTACCATGTGTTATTTTTCTTATTTTTCGTTTTTCATTTTTATACCCTATAAACATTTTGTGGTTAAAGTTGTTACCATCTGTGCATCAGAACTGCAGACTGCCTTAGGGTGACATGTACAGAAATGTCTCAGTGTCCATGTTCCTTAGCAGTGATCCAATAAGAGCCTCTAAAAACGTTGTTCAAACACACGCTCAAACTCTCTGCCTCTCAAACGCACCTGTATTAGAATCTTTTTTTCCCCTTTTAGAAGATCACTAAAATCCAGTCGTCTACCTGGTTTTGTTTGTAAAGAAATGCTTAATGGTTGGAAAACACACAAGGGACGAGTTAAGTACCATGTATACATGGCATGGTACTGTGTTGGTGAAACATGGAGCTTTATAGTCCTGCACAAGGATGTTCCATGTGTCTACTCCCACTTGGTAACAGTGTCAAAAATCTGTGGTAAAACTGTTAATGTGGGGTGACGTTTGTTAACCTTAGCTTTTCGGCGGTAGAGTAAAACCAAGAGTTAAAAACTGCAGCCATTGTCTGCGCTTCTCTTCTGAATGTTTTGATCTTTGAAGTCATTTTTTTCTTCTTCTTCATTTTGTGGTAAACTTTGCCGTGGCCATTCCCTTTCATCCTGAAGCAAACTCTTCAACTAATCAACATACAACAAAAATGATGAACAAATTGTCACCTTGCTGGATGTACACAAGCATGACTCCATATCCTCTGTCTTGGCTGTGTCCTCATAGCCTGTCCCTCTGCACAGCCAAGACACAAATGTGGAGAATTAAAACTGTCTTTGGATGAAGACCCACATTAGTCCCAAAACCAACTTATTCCTTCTGACTGAAACATGAAAATGATCAATATATATGGATCTGTGCTGATTTAAGCCAGATTTGCACCTTCACACAAATGTTCCTGTCATGGCAATTCAGACTGAAACAACTGTTACTGTTGCCATTTTATTTGTTTTGGTTTACAATGGTTCACAGATGGGAATCCACCTGATGGATATCCTTTAAAAAAGATGGAGAACTTAAATCATCTGGAACTACATTAATCAACTTGTGTATTACAGAGCACCATCTACATACAGACAAAATCTTGATTTATCAGTTAATTATTCTTATTAATAGTTATTGCAGTCTTTGAATTTAAAAAGAACAATCAGATAAACAAGGTGGATCACAGGATTTGGTGTGTATGGGTAAACAAGCAGAAAAGTAAAATGGTCACGACTAGGCTACTTTTTCACAGTTCTTTGTATTTGAGTTAGAAGATGTTTGCATTTAAGAGTTTCACTGAGGTTCAGGTGCAGACCCCGAGGCTTGACTAATCCTACTTGGAGTGCCAGTCCCATTAGACCATGTAATCAGGAATGCACTGCAAAGCAGGTGTGTTAATAATGCTTATTAAACTAACGCCCATTTACTGCTGTCTGCTTTGGATACCTGATGTTTGTGATGTCATGACAGACATGGGATGGGAGGGAGAGAGGAGGAGGTAAGGTTAGTGAGGAGTATTTTCACAGACTGGCAAGTCCAGACAGAGAGGCAGAGCGAAAATAGCTCTAGGGGCAAACAAGGTAACCTTTTTCAAAAGACGCTTCAGGGGGTGTCTGCCAAGTCCCACACAATACTGTCTGCAGTGAGTGTCTGTGCTGCAGTTGTATTGCACTGCCGAACAAAATATCTTAAAATGTCTGGGTCCATCTTCTTAAGGCAGATCAAATACACTGCAACAGTCCAAAACTGCTCATATAAATGGCAAAAGTTCATCACCACCTGCAAATTCACCTGAACCCCCCCCTGTTAAAACTGTTAAATTATTACTAAACAAATGGCAGGAGTTCTGCATGCAAACAAACAAACCCAAAAAAAAGCTAAGAGTACAATATGAAGCACTGCTCTGGACTTTAATACCGCTTTATTACAGGTTGACTAATGCAGAAAATTATTACCATGCTGGACAAAAAAAAAAAAAAAGCTATTTAGACTATGAGGGAACAAGGTTTAATCATTCCGCTGAATTGTGGTATTGCATTTCCTTAGAGATTACAAGCGGAAAAGATCAAAGCATCTTATAGATTACATTTTAACTCTGTGATTATAGGACATTTATTTCTTACTGTACTTGTGTTTGATAATTACCACTGCCGTTATCTGTGTTTTTTTCTGGTCCATGGAAGTTTGAGACTTTTTTCCAACTGTAATGATAAACATGTTATACATGTCTATCACACTGTTATACTGTGGAATGCAGACCTAGTCTCCCCACTGGTGCCCCGGATTAAGCCAGGCACATAAACATGCTCCACTGAGGTCATGCATATCTCTTGTGTTCATGATATCATGACCACAAAATAAGCCGTGAACACCTAGGATGTAGCTATAATCAGATGTCCTACATGGTAACTGTTGTTAAGAATAAGACCCAGAAAATAACACTGCCTAAATCATTTGAAAGATGAGCATATCCCTTCTAAGACATCTCCGTGATTCACAGGGAGGGAGAGAAGGGGGGACATGTACAACAAGTCTGGGCATATCCATGCCAGCCAGGACATCCCCATTAAGGGGCCACTTGCTTCTAAAAGTGGAGAGAGATGGGCCATGTGGATCAGATGGCCAGTTGTTTACAAGGTGGGTTCCCACTAACATAGATAAGAACTGACAAGAAAGCAGGTGATGCTTGACCTTGCCCTGACACTAGGATCAGAGGAAAAAAAGAAAAGGGGAACATACAGCCCTCTTTCACAAGTGTTGGGACATACTATAAGATGTAAATAAAAACAAAACAAAATGTCACCATTTTCAATTCACCTTTTACTGAAGGACAACATATCAAAAATAGAGATATGACATATACCATATACTCAACTTTCGCATAAAATAACTACAGTAAACTGCATTTGAATTTAAGATTTACAGAATCAGTGGCCAGAATTATTTTCTCTTTGAGTTCTCTTTATTCTAGGACTGCATCCTCTTTGAGTTTACTGATGTGTTCTGGTCTCATTCACGGGTAATGTACCAGACAGAGCAGATTACTGCCTTTCTTCATTCTCTCTGCTTGGCTGAGGAAGTTCTCCCTGCCCATTTCCTTTTGCCAACTTTCTCTGTTGTCCTCTTAGTCAGGCTGACAGGGACACCAGTAGTAATTCTGGAAAGCCCTACCTTGTTTTTCATAAAGACCAAATAGGTCAATGCAACTCAACCAATTGCATCAGAAATGGGAAGTAAACAGACTTAGTTTGAATTAAACAGGATAGAAACCATTTCAGTTGCTTATTTGTTCTTGCTCCATGACTTCTGCCCACTGTTTCTTTTGAAGCAACAATTCAGCCACAGGGACTGTTTGAAGTGATGGTTACAACTGGATTTCTGTGACTGAGTGATTGCTATCAGCGACTTATGTTTTCTTAAGTCCTTCAAGAGCGAACTGAAGAGTTCCACACTGGCTTTGCACTATGAGAAGACCTGGGACCCAATGCAGTGTTTACATACACTCACTCATCCATCTCTCACACAACAGTGACTGAGGAGTGTTGGGCAATGAGGCGTTCAGATCTTGTCCACGGTCTATTTGTCCCCAATGAGCGGTGGCTTTTTAAATGCAAATAGCTGAAAATATAGTCATGTTTCTTGGCTATGCCATGTAAGGTGTGACACACTAAAAGAAATTAAAATAATAAAACAAATGTCTTGTCTACAATAACTTGTAGAATGGAATCAATAAAACTCCATATTACAAAAGTAGCTATAAAGGACAACCCACTAAAGATTGACCAGGCAAAAAGAAAAATGTCATGTATTTTCTCTTACTGTCTGGAAGTAGTTGTATTCTCATCATGCGTGCCTCAAGAGGAAGGTAGCTCTGGAGTATTTTACAAATATACAGATTCTACTTTGACACGTACCACCCACCCAAACAGTATTGGCAGCAGTCTCATCCAGCGTGATAATGCAGCACGCCACATAATTTTAAAGTGTCCACAGTGGGCTTGGGAACTGCTCAAGAAACATGAAAAAGAGCTTAAAGTGCAATTTGGCCACCCAACTCCTTTGGCAGCCACAGGATATGGCACAACCCATTGGACCCAAGGGATCCACTGCCAACATCTTGGTGCCAGACACTACGGGACACCTTCAGAGCAATCTGTGTCCATGCCCCGACAGGTCAGGACTGTTTTAGCGACATGAGACTGACCTAAACAACATCAGGCAGTCTGTTTTAATATTGTAGCTAAGAGTTTTATATTGACATTGATTAACTCGATACTGATTAAAGCTTATCTACAATTTGCATCTGTCTACTCTTTCGATTTTGACTTAGGCTAATACAGTACAACAGCCACGTGGACAGTACCTTTTCAGGACCTTTTACCAGTGACTTAAACCCTGCCGGTGTCATGTACTCAGACAGGCACAGTGAAAGAAAAGAAGGAGAAAGAGAAGAGCTGGCACAGAAGTAAGGTCCACAGGTTTGGCATTCACTGTGGCTGGCAGAAACATAACTAAAGATGGCTGAGTGCATTCCCAGCCCTGGCAGAACAAATGGAGCTGTTGTTTGAGTTCAGAGAAGCTGGCCATCAGAAAGGACTCTGCAGGAGGGAAGTGGCAGGGTGGGTAAACCAGACAGGGACATACGAGGACACTGGAACAGGGTGGCAGGGTTGCATCGCTGACACCACCCACTTCAGCTCCAACAAACAGCATCGAACAGTTCCCGCAGGAGAAAGCTTATGTAGAAAACAAAACAAAGGGTCAAACTCAGTGTAAGCCGCCAAGTGAAATGCAAAAGATTTTGTACTGTATACGAAGAATGTGATTTGCTTTAACAAAAATAAAGGAGTTACAAATAAGATGAAGAAACACGCCGTGACATGCTACTTTCTCTAGGCATTTAAACTGCATAATCAAAGCCCTTTTTGTTTATGTTTTCTGAGTGAAAATGACTGATTCACAAAACAGAGCTTCAAAATGTTAAGAGATTATTTAACCTCAAATTATCCGTTAGGATAAAACTGTCAGGATTTTCCTGTCTTCTTTTGCTTTCAAGCACTTTGGGGGGGTAATCTAGATTACAGCGAGCTGAGGAGGACCGTCTCATGTGGCACAGATAGCCCAGGGGATTCATCTGTCATCGGATGTGATTAAGACATACACTGAGCTGGAACAGTATCACTGCCCAATGCAACACACACTACGAACTGCCACAATCTAAAGTAAGACCTTTAGGTTGTGTGTGGAGGTGATGGATTTGAGCTGACTTGAGGTAGTAAGATGCTTCAAAAACCCTTTGGTCAAACAGTTCAAGTAACTAAAGTTGCTTCACGTCAAGAATTATAAAGAACGCAATGCTTTTCCTTGAGAAGTAAAATACTGGAAACTATTTCGATTTGAATACTTTTTTTGTTTAAAGAAATATTCTGAACAGTTGTGAAACTATGCCTAAAGTTTTGTTTTTGGTTGTTGACAACCGCATGCAAGTCATATTTAATCCCATAACTGTGTAGGGTCTGTGGATACCGACTAATGAAAAACTAAAACACGTGTAACAAGACCACAACAATATTGTTCCTATCCATAGAAATATTTATACTTATTTCTAATCAGATGTACATGATGCAACCAGCCTGCTCGCTAACTGGAAATGATGTGAGGACTGTGTAATGGCGTACAGATTGGGTTAAGTACAAAGCAGCCAGTATGGTTCAGTAACCCTTTTAGCATGATAGGTTATCTTGTGTGAAGAATGTTTGAGATAATGCTGCAGCTTTAATCATACCCAGGCAGGCTTGTGCTGCTCACAACACCTGGCTTCCAAATCCTGTCCGTCACATCTCCATTTTTGGTAGACATTTTTTAGAGGCATTAACGGTGCCTCGGTGTACGTCTGCAGACAGGGTGGCTATGGCTGTTTACCAGCTTTGGCTACAGCACTGAAACAAAAGAATGCTGCTTTTGACAAAAGACAAGATTTTATTACAATTCATCTTAGAGTCATTTGTTTTTAGGTTTAGGAATTTACAAACAGATGGGTTTTTTGCAAAGTCCAGACATGACTGACTACCTTTTTCTATGCTCTTATTTTCTGAAGAAGAAGAGTAAAATCAACATATTATTAGCTTTTAGGAACACTTTAAACATTTCATTCTTCAAACACTGCTCAAAGGAAATATTAGCTACTTTACTGGCCTGTTCTTTTTGACAGCACCGATAATGTAAAAGCAGTAAACATGTAATCTGAACCCCAGTGTGTCTGGTCTGAATTGTACCTCAGAGTTCAGATCGTATTTTAAACATATATACGTAGACAAGACTGAGATTACAAAGACTACGAAGAAGACTAGCTTGTTAAAATTCCATACATCTGCTTAAAGACCCCAGACCTTTTTAATTGTTCATCCATTTGCCTACTATTAGTACCCAATACTTACACATTATGAAGCTTACTTGTGTTCATTTGTATAATCACTGGTAGAATCTTAGTGCAATAACATGAACGGTAGTCCAATGGTATGGGGAAAAAAATACATGGCTCATTTTAAGTTTAACAGCTTCAAAAGAAACAAATGATTAAAAAAAGAAAATCAGAAATTATACTTTAGGAGGTGATATTTAACAGACAGGTTCTAGGTGACTCTGAAGAGGTCGTGTAGCTCTAATACAAAACATTTTGACAGATGTGCACAGAACTTTATCAATCCCCAAAATGTACAGGTGTGCAAAGCTTAACCCTCATGCACAAAAGCCTGTTTCCACATCCAGCATCACAAATCTGTTCTCTCTTTGACAGGTATGGCCATATACTGTTTACATGAAAGATGATGCTTGCTGATGCAGATGAGCACCTCCCAAGCAGTTACCTCACTCCCCACCTCCCTTTTGGCAGAGCATACCAATTTCCACCTGGATGGTCTTCAACTATGTGCCAAGAGGATATCACGGCAGCTCCATATCCTCTGTGTGACAGTGTAATTCCCTCTGCCCTGCAGCCATGTCTGCTAAACTCAGACAGTTTACATGTTCATGTAGCTACATTGCACTGTGGAAGAATGAATTGCCAAGTATTCTGTGCATTCATTTGATTTCTGGCACACACGGTTTAACCCCTCCAACATGAGCTGTCAGAAGCGCAGTCAAAAGGTAAGCGTGTTCAATCTTTCTATCGGCTCAGAATACAAATAACTCAAACACTACTGAGTTATTAATGCACATTCTCCTTTGTTATATTTTATTATATAATTGTATTCTGTAATTGAAATGTATTAAAATATCTCAATTTTATGCAAAGCAGCAGAGAAATGAATATAATACATGACTGAGTGGCTCTGCGGTACAGAGATGTATCAAATTCCACAATAATTAGGTATTATACCATTTCACACTCCATTACAGTACAAAGGAAACCAGTTATATACATTTCAATCACCTAAAGTCAACATTTAATTAAAACTTCCAAAACATGCCAAAAGCTTCAGATAGTTGACAGCTGGGGTTTCTTTTAAGTGGTGTTGAAATATAGCATGATTTCATTTGAATACAGCAAAGTATAAAAACTGCACAATTCATTTTAAAGACTGCAAAAACTCTGGCTTAGTTTCAGTAACTTACAGTAACTAAAAGTATAATCCTACCTGCACTGCACAAGTTAAAATGAAGTGTAGTTACAGCTGAATAAATGCACTGGAGAAAACATTCCAGAGGTACTCTTAAACAGAAGAAGTCAGATATTAAATGGGGTCTATTACAGTTTTCATTGTTTTCTTTCATACTGATACAGTTATACTCATAGATGCTTATATTTAACAAGTTGTAAGGTCAGTATATCAGCAAGAATTTGCTGTGACTCAGAACCTCAGAAAAATATTTTTCCCCCCCACTTGCGTTTCTGTATGATGTCAAATACAGTTGATATCCCTAATATGGCAAGCAGAGGAGGCGGTTCCCACACATACAAGCTTCTGGTGGTAGAACCTAGGCAAAGCCACTTAGAAGAATGTTGCCTTAAAGGGAAGATGAGCTTAAATGGAAGGTAGCTAATAGCTAACTTTGCTACAAAAAGAATGAGTGTCAAGTATATTATCACCAGAATTATCACCTTGCACTTGTATTCCTCCACCAGCACGTCTACATGCATGCAGGGTACATTCATGTCTGTCATACAGTAGTTTAACTGTTAGGCACCAGAGTATCCATCTCCTTTGAGTGTTTGAACAATGGCCAAAAATACATTCTTGTAGAAAATTATGAAGTCACAGTAAGGTTCACCTATGACCTTTTTGGATATGAAATGTCATCACTTCATTACTTTATCTTACTAGACAGTTGCGTAAAATGTTGTCATAATTACTAAATGAATTTTTGAGTTATGGCCAAAAGCGTGTTTTGTGATGTCACACTGTTCTTGACATTTGTCCAATGAATTCAGGTTTGGAGCTGATGTAATGAAATACCCTTCAGATGTACCTGAGGTATTGCATTCACAAGAATGGGACCGACATGACGTCGCAGTGACCCTCACCTCTGAACAAAAAAAAAAAAAAAAAAAAAAAAAAAATTGAATCAGTTCTTCCTCAAGGATTCAAAAGATGCCATGTTCACGACAACAGGACAGGCAAAAATAAAACCCAAAAATATCACGCTTCCAACTACAGCTGTTCTTTTTGTGGAGGCATAAAAGTCTCACCTGATGTCAAGCATGACTAAACAGGCTCTGAATCATAATGTCACTGACCTTTAAATTTACGGCCGCTTTCAGATGCATTATATTCTTAAATGATTCATAGTGAGCAGCAAATGTAGCCTGACCTTTTAAGTAGTACTGTAAACATATCCTGTATTTTGGAAGGACTGGATAGTCCCAGTGTAACTACAAACAGACATTGCTGATCACATATAACTTGTATACTTCTAATGAATTGAGATGATTCGGGCCTCTGATTAGGCTTCCCTTAGCTGTTTTCTGGCCCAACTGGGAGGAGACACTGTGATAGTCTCAGAACCTGTTAGAAAGTTTATCTAAGATGGTCTGGGAATGCTTCGCGATCTCCAGGAGGAACTGTAAAGTGTTGTTGGGGAGGAGGCTGTCTGGAATACCCTGCTTTCTTACCCTGCAGTCTACATCAATAACGAAGCTAAAATGCTAGTACTTATCTGAATTTCAATTTAAGCTTAAAAAACTAATCTATTTGACAAATTTGAATCTAAAACATTTTTTCAAACCTAACTTTCCAATCATGTCAATGTTTCATAACGGCCAACTGGGTGCCTTCTCTCAGACGTGTTTTGGGCTTAAAGACAGATAATGCACCCACAGAATGTGAGAATCCATGACAGGTTCCCAGACAGTATAAAAATTGGCTAAAGGGTTTTTGTAAATAGGATGTAACACTCATTTGAAATAGCTTGAGACAGTAACAAACAGACAAGGGCAAACAGAGGCATATGTTAATCAGCTTTTTATAACTGATTTTCTATCGTAGACAGCACCCAATATCCCCCCACCCTCTACTACTTCAAGCTAAGGCTATCAGACACTAAAGCTGCAAAAGTAAAATGACCTGGTGACTGTTAAAGCCCTTGAGAGAGTTTCTGTCTGGTTTCTGGGCTCATCCATCAATCCTTAGACTAGCTTTTATTTATTTATTTATTTTTTTATATATATATATATATATATATATACACACACACACACACACACACACTGTTCCACAGAGCAAAAGAAAGAACTGACTTCTGCTGCACACAGCTCAAAGAATGACATAATTTGATTTAGCAAAAAAAGCTTTCTGGTAAGTGCTGATTGTTGATTTTAGGTATTTGAATAAATGCTACCAAAAATCGTGCCATGAATAAACAGTAGCTGGTGAAAGTACAACCAAATAAACCTGAAAAAGGGTCCACTGCAGCTTTTATGTGTTTAATCGATACATATTTATGTGTTAACATGTTTTTATTATCTTTACCCTGATGTCTGAGAACACCCGTTGCGTGGGTACTTCAATTCATGTCCGTGTCCACTTCTATCTCCACATACACACAAGCTAACATCATCATTGTGGGTCCTGCCCTTGTGGCCTTCAGGTCAGTGGACGTGCCGATTACCCGCAAGACCTTGACAGAAGACAAATCTTAGCGCTTTGATCAGTGTCGGTGGGTCACCCCTCAAAGCCTTGTTGCAGGATTGGCGCTCGCCAATTAGCACAATTAGCTTCTGGCAAGCTGCCAAGGGTGTCACATGGGACCAGCTTTGCACTGATGATACCTGACAAGCCCACAGAGCTGTCATGGTTGCTGGAAGGACAGGAAAACACAGACAAAACAGATTGTGCCATGTACCTGCATAGGTCAGTGACAGAACAAGCACTTTTGGGGTGAAAGATTAGTTCAACGTGTAGCAGAGAAATAAAACAACTTTATAGCACATGATCTAGGTTCAGTTTAAAAAAAGCACTGCTTTTAGTACATTCACCATATTGCTGCACAGCAAGGTACAAAAACAGTCCTGAGGAGGCATTGGTTGTGCAATGGACTTGTTAAGTTTTACTCTCGGTTTTTATAAAAGTGGACAGTCATATATCCTTAGCTGTCATTTGCCTTTTAAGACAGGCAGAGATTTTGTTTGTGAGGCCTAGTTCTCTTAATGTTTTATCCAGAATGCTCAGCTGAGGGACTTCCATATCTCAAGTCCTCTGTGGAGATGAAAAACATTTGCAAATAAAGTGGCTTTATGGGGGGAATTCCAACCCATGCAAGGCTTTGCTGCTTTTACACACACAAATGGGTACATGGGTACAGTATAGAAAGACATCTGGAGGTGGTTGTGCCATAAAGGAATGTAGATATCAAAACATAAAGGCTTGGAAAGTGCAGCGAATCATATCAACGCGACTAAAACTTCAACAGGAGTATAGCTGCTGTGGGAAAAAAAAAGAAAAAAAAAAAAGAGAAAGATCAGCTGCCTCAGTCACTTTGTGGTCATAAACTCACACGCCAGTTAGATATACTAAATGAAAATGTAAAAAAGTTAAATTAAAAAAAGATCAATTGGATAATAATCACAAACCAGACAGCTGCCAAGAAAGGCCAAGAAGGCAGGTGCCCTACAAATCTAAAAGAAATCCTACTTCTCTTTTGTCACCTAAGCAAAAAGTTAATGTTTCTGTTAAAATTAGATACATAAATAGAAAAGGGTTCCAGCATACCTACAACTTTGTGCTATATAAAAACCACAAGCAAGAACTGTGGGATGGTTACAATTGGTGTGCTGATTTAAAAAAAAAAAAAAAAAGAAGGAAGAAGAAGGAGGAGGGGAAAAAAGCCCCAGACGATGGGCAGAGAGATAAGGAGAAGGGGAGGTCTGGGGCACTGACGTTCTGCCACAGAACCAGTCTCATTTGCAGCTTTGTGTTTCCTTAGTCCTCTCGCTTTTCCTCAGCCCAGTCAGTGTAAACTCAGTGCTTGGCTACACTGAATATCTTAGGTAACACTGCTTGAGATCAGTATCTCCTTTCAAAACAAGAAGCCAGGAAGTGTTTCGTCTGTCTTTATCACAATTCACCCAGGACTGTGGTTTTCCTCTTCACATCAATTCCACTCTTTATGGTTTCCTTCTTTGTGTGAGTTAGGTTTAAACCTTTCCAGCTGAGGACAGTAAAGGAGAGTGAGACCACAGCGTCTGCGTGTGTGGGTATCTACTTGCGGTTTATTCAGAGTGCAGCTGCATTCCAGTGGCTGAGCAGTGAATTGACCACATAACACCATGGTGCGTGCGTGTGTTTGTGTGGGAAACACAATGAGGAAGGAGATTACAGTGAAAAGGACTGTTGATGTAAAACTGTTTGATTTCCACCGGTGCACGCTTGCATGCATAAATGAGTACATCCGCACAGCTGCCCAAGGATGGGCGTGTTACAACACACCTTGTCTGACAACACAGACGCATCTGGAGGTCTTGAAGAAGAGACAACTTAAAAGAAGGACTTAATTATCTGGCCTGAATACCAAAGACACTCTAATGAAAACATTCCCATCTCTTCTTCTCCTGCTCTTCCTGTCATGTTGCTCGTTCTCCATAAAAGTAGATGTTTGCTATCCACATTAAAGCCTCTAAGTAAAGAGCGGCCCAAAACACCTTATCATCAGCTGCTAATTGCACTGGGAAGGAGGCTTTACGAAGAAAGGAAAAACAGTGACCTCAATAAACTGTATTGCAAAACTGTGATTTATGTCAGCGAAACAATAATCAAAGAGAGGAAGCTGAAACTTCAACCTTTTCTCATTATGTCATTATGTCCAAAACTGGTTTCAAAACAACTTTGTGGGATTTATGCACTGTAATCAAATCAAATGGACCACCTGAAATAGTTGCTTCACACCTTGGGTGTTTTTGCAAAAATTATTTGGCCTGAGACACTGTTAATTCATGTCTTCCCTTCTAGTTCAGAGGGCTTTACATGAACTAATAAATATATCAGTTCACAAGAAGTCATCTAACTTTTCTACAAAGGGCTGATGATGATGTTAAGCTAAGCAAACTGTGTTGGAAATAGACAAACCCTGCTCTTAACGGCTGTTTTAGTAAAACGCACTGTACTACAGCAACAGTCGCGTGCTATCCCCCAATAACTAACATTAGCTTAATATAAAGGCAAAAGGTTTAGATTAATGGCATTCAGTGTATCCATATTTGAATATTTAGTTACAAAGATACAAAGGCATATCCCATTTCTCCCATTACCGTTTTACTAGTAAAATTGGTTTACTTTGCATTAAAGCTTATTTAAGCTGACAAAGATGCTGAAACAGCACCACTGTACTGTTGTTTACTGCATGGCAAATAAAAAGGCAAAATGTCTTTTTATTTTCAGTGCCTAGAACAAACTGAGGCCAAATTGTTTTTTAAAAAATAAAGCACCATATCCACTACTTTCACAGAATTAGTGCATTCTAGTGTGGTTATAAGCCAGATATAACTGTCTAAATACATCTGTCTTTTTAAGAAGCACACAATATCTGATCATTATTCCTCCCACAGTGTCTGTAAACATATTCATGAGTTCATCTATTCTCTTAAAGTAAATGTACCAAACGCACTTGTGATTTTCTGCATCTGTGATTTAAAAAAGCTTAACAATAAATCAATCAATGAATTTTTCACAAACCGTTACAAGTTATTGTGTAAAAATAGTAACATGTATGCACGTCAGCGCCTGAATGTGTTGTTTTTCATCCTGATCAGTCAGTCAAAAGCAGTTTAAACTGTGGTCTGTTAATGTTGTGTCATCGTGCTTTATGACTTCATTAAATCCAATAAAAAGAATGAGCAATCCCACAGCTATCATCTAGGAATACTCCTGCCTCATTTTCCTCCTGTTTCTACATGTTTTATCAATAGTCACACCTGATTTATTTGCAGACTAAAGAGATAAATTATTAATAATAAAACTGATAACCATGATTTCTTTGTGACATCCGTGAGCCATCAGAGAGCATAAATATAACTTGGCCAACAAAAACTTCTGTATATTTAAATTGAATTTGCATACATTTTACATGGCTTTTATCTGGATATTAAATACATGAAATTAGTGTAAAAGCATTAACCAACTTTGAAAAAAACCTCTCTTTCTCTTAAATCAAAGAATTGTTGACAAATCGGATAAAAGACAGTCAGAAAACTATAATAATGCATATGGCTATACAACCCCCCCCTGCATTTAGAGCCTTTAGATCATTTTTAGAATTATAATGGATAATTATTACTAAATTGTTTTATAAAACAATATCTCTTATACCCAAGCAAATACCTGACAATAGGGAAAATAAGAACCATCGTGGACGTTTTTAACCAAGATACCACATATATATGAAGGAGTGCAGCTCTGAAGACCGAGATAACATTGTTCTATTACTGTCAATGAAAGTGGTGGCTTGAAAACTTGGGGCATAAAAAAAACTAAAAGTAATTTTGGGGCACATAATTATAATTAAAAGTGTGACCTTTATAAAAATCTGGATATGACTGACTATGCTGGTAAAACCTTACCAGCGTTTTCCACTCAAGGGAAAACGCACCACCCCCTATTCTCCCTATAGCATCTCCACTCTCTTGATAGTTCCCAGTCAAGATCCACCCCTGAAACCCTTCCTCAAAAAAATCCTTCAGGAGGTCAACAGAGAGATTAAGACCCTTCGAATGGGGTCATGGAGATCAATGATCAAACAGAGAGCCAGGGACAGGCCCCATACCCCCCACTCCACCCACTTTATTTCAGAAAGCCTGATAATAAAGACAAAAAGGCTGGCTAACAATTACTTCCCTACACCATGACCCAGCCACCCTCTTAATCTCAGGAGGTGGCCTCACCTATAGTTGTCACTGAACTTTCCACCAATCAGTGATTAGAACATTTCTATTTTGTGTGAGTCTCAAATATGAGCTAAAAAATTCAAATGAGGGCCAAAAAAAAAAAAAAAAAAAAAAAAAAAAAAAAAGATTTGTCTCAAACAGTTTGAATTGCTAACATTTTAAATAAACTAATGCAATACAGCAAAATGCAATTCTGGGCTTTTTAAAAGTGAACTTTCCACAAACCTCTTTACATGGGAAGAAAAAAAATGTTAGTTGTGGAGTTTCTATCATTGTGTGAGCCACATTCCTGGGGACCACAGGAGAACAGAAACTGGCTGCGAAGAACCCCACTCAGCTGTGGGGTTGCTGAAGATGTTCCCTGCAGAAAACTTGCCTCCCACTCAGTTACAGCTTTTCACATGCTGGAGTAAGTTCAACATTTTTCTAGCATACTTGGATTGTAAAAGAAAGGACGCCACACAGTTTTGTAAGGACTTGCAAATACATTTTTGGTATAACCACGTATGAATAGACAAGAAATTAAAAGTAAAGTAAGTGAGCATCAAATAAGAGAGGGGCCAGAGGTCTTAAACTTCCTGTCCCTAGTGCTTTTGCAGTGACACTGTCAAGATTTAGACGCTCTAGATCTCAGAAAAGAGGACAGAAATTAGCCTTAGTTTCTAAAATTTTAAGAAGCTTCACATCATAAAGTCAGATTTACACTGTGAGCGATGAACTGGTAGAGATTCAATTTGATTTTCAGTTTTAAGTTCTTTAATAGCTGGAATCCCTCAACAGACTTGAAAATAAATAAATAAAGGTGAAAATCTGTGCAATGCATATGCAAAGTCTCACTTGACCACTCATCAGATGGCATTTCACGATGTGTAATTTTTATTTATTTATTTATAAATGAGCGTGTCTCTCATTTATACATATGCAGTATGTGTTACAACGTAGTATATGAATGCAAAAAACAAAAACAAGTCCAAAATGCCAAATGTAAAAGTGGGATTTCCCCTTTTTCCCCCATTAGCTTAAGCTAAAACAGTAACCACTCTAAAATTTTGTGACTCAGATAAAGAATTCACAGAGTCACAAACCAAGATATTTTAAAAAAAGTGAACTTTTTTGGATACATTTAAGTATGGACAAGGAAAATTTGTGGGGGAGCATACTGGTTAACAGTAGATGCAAAAAAAAAAAAAAAAAAGTTCATTCAGTTAAACGTACTCCTGCTAGGATCAGCTGAAGGCAGAAACCACAGCCCATATAATGCATTGTCTGCGTCTGTGTGCCCACTGGTGTCTCTGTGTATGTTTGCATCTGCCAGCCTGTTTTAGTCAAAACATGGCCAATTGATGATCAATGATTGTTTGCATGTTTGGTGAGGAATCTGTCAATATCTGTGTCCTCTTTCGTGTCTTAATCCTCTAGATCAGGGGTCGGCAACTTGCAGCTCCGGAGCCGCATGCGGCTCTTTAGTCCTTTTAGTGCGGCTCCGCGTGGTTTGGGAAAATAAATTAGAAGTATTTAGCTGAAGTGTATTTTATTTATGTTAGTTATTTTTTTTAACTCGTAGTTCTAAATTGGAAGATTATTGTGATATTGAAATATAAAAATAAAATTATATTTTATTATTTTTTCATCGCTCAAAATAAGCGTCACACTTGCGGAAGCCGGTATACCCGCCGAAAGATGAAAGTACAGCCCCGATTTGCAGACGCTGTGCGCAGAGATTCAGGAGCAGAAGTCCCATTGTAAACATATCAAGGCAGACCCGACCATATTTCCATGAACACGCTTTTCAGCATCTCTTTATTGACCACTTTTCACACACGGTTGCTGTACGCATCCAGCCAGCTGCAGCTTTTCAGCTCACAGCCCGACACATACCTACAACAGCATAGATAGCACAGACGTTAAGGCGGCGAGGCATGATTGCGGGTGCCGCTCAGGTGCGTCCGCCTCCCCTGCAACGGTGCTGCAGACCGCACCTGACCACACACATTAACCTGGTAAAATACATATCTAAGCAGTGTGTTTCATCTTTTAGCAGCATAGTGCATTTTTTCCAATTATTTTTTAAAAGTCAGGTCAAGGCTCCAAAATCCCAAAGGCGATATAAGGGTGGCGGCTCACAACAGTTTTTGTTTGATACATGGATCATTTTAGTTCAGCTGGGTTTCTTTCCTTTTGTTATATTTCTTTAATAGTTCAAAATGTGTTAATTACATAAATAAAATGTAATTTTCTCTGTAGCATTTCATGGATTTCATAAGCAACACACCTTAGTTGTTCACACAAAGCATAAAGGTAAAAAACAATATATACAGTGTTATCTTCGTTTTAGATGTCAAAAAGTATTTGCGGCTCCCAGTGTTTTCTTTTGTGTGGAAACCGGGTCCAAATGGCTCTTTGGGTCTTAAAGGTTGCTGACGCCTGTTCTAGAAGGAAAGGCAGACTGAGAAATCATTTTTAAGAAACAATTTAATAATTAACAGACCAACAAAAATTGTTTTTCCTCTTTAAAATGCCCTCCACTTGTCCAGTTATGATGCTTGTCAGTGCAGTGCAACTCTGCAAAGGCAACATGAGATTTCACATGGTACACTGAAAACAGATGTGCTGCAATTCATACCAGACTACAAAATGCTCAAAATGAAGAAAAGCATAATGGACTCCTCAGGTCTGGATTCACTTGAGCTTGAGTGTGTGAGTATAAGTGAGGGAGTGAGTAAATGAGGGAATGAGAGTGTGAAAAAGAGAAAGAACAAGAATGGGGAAGAAAATAAAAGACAGTACAGTGTGTGCGTACGTGTGCATATGCGGGCATGTGCATGGGGTGGGGTGGGCTTTTCAATCATCCAGGGAAGCTGACCCCAATGTTTCAACGCCTCTGTCTTCAATCCTGCAGGGGAGCCTTTGTAATGGCTCCCAAAGTCAGATATTGCAGCCTGTTCCTTCTTCCTCTGTTTACCGTATTTTTTGTGTTAGTTCCCACACCAGGCATCATGACTCAGTCCAGACCTCCACTGGTTTTCCCACTCTTCATATGCTGTATCATCAGTTTTATTTCTACTTCTGTCTTTTCCTCAGACTACAACTAAAAAACACCAACATCCACGACACTGATAGCATTTTCTAAAACAACAGCACCTCATGGATGCATTCCATTAAGGCCTGCCATCCAAACAGACCTGCTTTGTTGAGGTGTTATATCAACAGGGTGACCTCCCCTCAACACCTCCCTAGCTTCCTTGGGCCCCCCAATGGCAGGAGATTGATGTCAACAAGGAATTTTATCCCATGTTTCCTTCTACCTCCTCCAGACCCAACCTGCTCCCAAAAACACTTGCTCCAGCACAGAGGGCTTCAGTCAGGCCTTAACAGGCTGGCTAAGCTATATTACCCCATTGCCACCTACTCTCACCCCTTGCTCTTACAGTGTCAGAAACACCCTAAGTCACTGATGTGACACCATAAACAAAGAGTGCCCCAGAAAACAGCACTAACAAATGCAAGCATGTGTGTGTTAAGGAAATGATCCTTGTTCTGTCAACAGTGTGGTTGCTGTGAGAAAAAGGTCAACAAGGAGACGTAATTTGTGTATAGTGTCATCGCCAGAAAAGCTGCCAATAGAATTCAGACCAACTAAATTTGGGACTGTTTCATGGGTGGTGCTTGTCAAACATTCACAAGAAGCAAGAACCTGCAATGCAGCTGCTGTCTTTGAAGGTTTGTAGAGTTCAAATGAAAACCTGCTGGAGGAGTAAGGGGTCTGCAACAGCACATTTACAAGTTCCAGTAAAAATTTGCAGCATTACTTAATTATATTCATCTGTGGCTATAATCTAATATTGCAATCTAGATCACAGCCCTGCAATGACAGAATCATGATACTGCTTTTTCAGCAGGCTTCCAGAAAAGCTGTAAAATTATGAAATATTCACTCAGAGGCCAATTTGATTAGATGTTAATGACTGCCAATTAAACAGGTGTACCTAACAAACACTGACATGGCAGCAGCTCAATGTCTTTAAGCAGGAAGATGACTTTGTAACTTTGAACCAGGCCATCAGAATGCAGAAGAAAAGTGATATAAGTGACTTTTAATATGGTGTGGTTGTTGGTGTCAGACAGACTGGTCTGAGTATTTCAGAAACTGCTGATCTACTGGGATTTTGACGCAACTGCTAGCATTTACGGAGAAAAAATAATCAGTGAGCAGAAGTTCTTTAGGAGAAAATGCCTTGCTGATGTCAGATGTCAGAAGGAAATGCTCAGATAGCTTCGAGCTGATAGGGAGAGAAGAAAAATTCCTTGTTGCAACCAAGCTATGTAGAAGAGCATCTCTGAATACACAACAGTTCAAACCTTGAAGCAGATACCTTACCATGTCCATCCCTTTATGACCACAGTCTACTCATCTTTATCACTGCTGTCTCTATATACCACGTCATAACGCTTTGATCATCTAAAACTAATGTCCTGAACATTACTTTGAATTCACTCTGTTCACATGACCTCCACAGTCACCAGTAGTGCTCCTTTTGGCTGTGGTGAAATGAAACGGGATCTGCATCATGATTATGCAGCTGACAACTGTGTAAAGCCATCATCGCAATATGGATGAAAAATCTCTGAGGAATGTTTCCATGATCTTGTCAAAAATTGGTGCCATGAAGACTTAAGGCATTTCTGAAGGCAGACAGAGGTCCAGCAAGCACTTTACTATGGTGTATAGGGCTGCCACGATTAGTCGACTAGTCACGATTACGTCGACTATTAAAATCGTCGACGACTAATTTAATAGTCGACGCGTCGTTTGAAGCTTTGTAAGATCCCAAAAGAGGCAGGAATAAGTAGTAGGATTTAAGAGTGTAATAACGGACTGAAACAGAAGATGGCAGCACTGCATGTACAAGGATGCCAGCTGCCGTTAAACCCCGAAGAAGAAGAAGCTGTGTCCCAGAATTCATAGCGCAGCCCAGCTCAGTTTCGAACAATGGCGGCAGCTAGTTAGTTTTAATATTACTCTTATTATTCTTTCTGGGTCACAAAATAAATGTTTAACATATTTTCAGGCGAGAATGTAGCTATGGAAACCTCAAATATCTGCTCAGTTTATCAAGACTATTTTACTGATGCAAATGGTGAAAATCACAACATGAGTAATATTGTCGATGGGTTCAATAAATTCTTCATAAATGTTGGCCCTGAACTAGCAGCAGACATCCCGTGTCATAAAAATGAAAATATCAGTAATATAAAATCAAATCCCTTTTCACTGTTCCTCTCAGCTACAAATGAGCAAGAAGTAATAAATATCACATTGAAATGTAAAAGTCTTCAATGGATTATCATGACATAAATATGTCTGTAGTTAAACAGGTTATTCTGAATATTGCTAGTCCCTTAACATATATCTGTAATTTATCATTTCAGTCTGGTGGTTTTGCAAAAAAAAAGAAAATTGCGAAAGTAATACCACTATATAAAAGTAATGACAAACACAGTTTTACCAATTATAGGCCTATTTCTCTACTGCCTCAATTCTCAAAAATTCTAGAAAAACTTTTTAATTCAAGATTAGAAAAATTCCTTGAAAAACATCAAATAATAAATGTTGGTCAGTATGGTTTCAGAACGCAAAGAACCACTTCAATGGCGATAATTGAGGCAGTAGAAGAAATTACTGATACACTGGATAAAAATAAATATGCAGTTGGTATTTTTGTTGATCTCAAAAAGGCCTTCGACACAATCAATCACTCAATATTATTGGATAAATTGGAAAGATATGGTATTCGAGGGAAAGCTGGTAACTGGTTAAAAAGTTACCTAACGGGTCGGGAACAATATGTTAGCATAGGGCATTACCACTCAGAGAAACTTGGTATTACATGTGGTGTTCCCCAAGGGTCAGTGTTGGGACCAAAACTTTTCAATGTATACATAAATGATATTTTTGATGTTTCTCAAGTACTTAAACTCATACTGTTCGCAGATGACACCAACATATTTTTCAGTAGCGATGATTATACTGATCTTGTAATGACCGTAAAAATGGATGGACATAAATAAATTATCATTAAATATAAATAAAACTAAAGCAATGTTTTTTGGTAATTTAAAATATAATGTAGAATTACCAATTATCATTGAAGGTGTACCAATTGATAATGTGAGTGAAAACAAATTTTTGGGAGTCGTAATTGATAACAAAATTTCATGGAAACCCCACGTCAGACACATAAAAACCAAAATTTCCAGAAGCCTCGCAGTTTTGAACAAAGTGAAACCATACCTTGATAAAGATGCACTTCGTACTCTGTACTGTACTCTGGTTCTTCCATATCTTACATATTGTGTGGAAGTGTGGGGAAACACATATAAAAATACAACTAATCCATTAGTCACAGTACAGAAACGAGCACTGCGTATTATTCACAAGGCTGGTTATCTAGATCATACTCACAAACTCTTTCTTCAGGCAAAGTTACTTAAATTCCAGGATCTGGTTAATTACAATACATCCATAATTTTGTATAAAGCTTTTACTAAACTTTTACCGGCAAATTTACAAACTAGATTTGAAATTCGAGAAAAGGTTTATAATGTGAGAGGCTTTGGAGAATTCAAATTACCCAGAACTCGAACAACCCGTAAAGGCTTTTGTGTGTCTGTATGTGGTGTGAAAATCTGGAACAGTCTGAGTTTACAATTGAAACAATGCAAAAATATTCATAGATTTAAATTTCTCTACAAACAGTTGGTCTGGTCACAGTATACTCAATGATGGTTTTAGTGTGCTCTGTAATGTCTGTTCTCTTACCATTGCTGGTATGGATTCCAAAAAAAAAAAAAAAAAAAAAAAAAAAAAAAAAAAAAAAAAAAAAAAAAAAGTGTGCGTATGTATGTACATATATGTACATGTGTGTGTAGATATATATGTATGTATATGTATTTGTTACTTGTAGTTATTACTGCCTGTTACCTGTGGTAATGCAATTTATAATTTATATATTCTGTATTCAGTTATGAAGGCTCTAATTGTTGTTTGCGAGCTGCCGTTTAGATGCTTGTATGTGCCCGGGGCTGTTGATGGGTCTGTATGCAATGATGGGCGTAGCTGCGGGAAGTTTGTTTTTTTTTGTTGATGAGTGAGTATAGGGGTGGGATTTAATAAGTTTTCTTCGTCCCACTCCTTTTTCAGGCAATTTTTGTTTTTTGTTTTGTGCATTTTATGTTCAATATAGGTATTTGTTGTGCCTGAAAATGAACAAATAAATGAAAATGAAATGAATGAAGACACCACATACTTTCAAAAGCGCTCCGACGTTTTCGGAGACGTCTGTTACCCACTAGCTCGATAGCGAGCCGGGGGCAAGGCTCACTAGAGCCGTGAGAACACCGGACTCCCGGCAAATCGTTTTCAAACCCACCGCCGTCTTTCGCTACTCAGGTTAAACATGATATATGAGTCACTTAGATAACTTAAAAAATTTATTGTTTGGCTTTTTTTTTTGTATTTTATTTGTTCCTGAGTGAATCGGTTTGGCTGAGATTAAAGTTAAAGTTTTCACACAGCTGAATAAACCTCAAGCAGACAGCTGATTATCAGAAGTGTGAGATGCTCCAGAATTTACTCCGGTTTCCTGTTATAGTTTAGATAGCAAGGAGTTTATTAAACTTCACCGAAACAATCTGCAAACTTCATTAAAATTGAATAAACTATCATTTTGTCTTTATTTTTAGTTAGCACATACCTTAAACACTTAAAGCTGTAAGCTAATGATAGTTATATAAGAGCAGATGCTGCTGGTGCAATAAGCTGTACGTTTTACGTTCAATGGATTTGATTAGTCGACTAATCGCAAAAATAATCGGTGACTAGTCGACTATCAAAATAATCGTTTGTGGCAGCCCTAATGGTGTACTTCATAAAGTGGCTGGTGTGTGTTTTTTTAATCATCCTAATTATACACATTAATATCTAGACACACTACCCCTTTAAACTGAATATGCGTGGCGTCATGGGCGCCAAAGGCTCACTGACTGGCACGGGGCACAACAGCTGGCCCATGTGACTTCATTGGACATAAGAGGTGAGACAGCCCAATTTTCGGAAAATCTCAGTGTTGGCTATGACAGGAAGTTGTCAGAACACACATGCATCATCTTGCTGTGTACATCTGGGCTGTCCACTGCCTGAGGCACCTGTGACAGACACATACGCATCAGAACTGGACCATGGTTCATCCTTCAGATTCAATACTTATTTTCCTCTTGCATAAAAATGCTGAATAAATAAACACACATAATTTATCTTATGTCTCCAACTAGAACCAATATCATGGGAACCTTGGCAGAAATGGAAACAAACTCCAGGAAGAGACCCCTGTGGACGCTGAACAAATGTTTAGTTAACGTATAGAGAAGTTTTCCTCTCAGCCGTTCTGTTTCCACTTCTCTTTTCCATTACAGTATCAAAGATATTTAGCTCTATATATAACACAGAGACAAAGAAACAAAGGGTTCTTTAACAGTTGGTCTAAAATTTTGTTTTGTCTTATGCAAAGATTATTTATGAGTCACTGAACATTAAGCTCCTTCAGTGACAAGGCATGAGTCAGATATGTGCACACAGGGACGGTAACACTCATAATGACCATAGAAATACAAACACACAAACAGATTACAACGAATACAAATATGGACATGAAATAGCATTTCTTTGGTATCTAAACTGGATTAACCACTGTGAAAAATTCTGTCAAAGTATATTAATAAACCATAAGAATAATTCAATTAAATAATACATGTTATCACTCACAGCAGATTCCAGTGCTTTATGTTAATCACCAATTTGTCATACGTGCTAGACACGATGTATATATACACAAGAGCATAGAAGGTAAAGTAAATAGAAATTAAAATAAAATTGCAGCTGGAGTTTCTTATGATCTGTAATCAATTCAAGTGCATGCATAACTAAGTCAGAAATACTATGACAAACACACATAGAACAGCAACATGGAAAACGTTCAAATTCCCAGTGACGTTCAGCTGATAGTAGACATAGTATCAAAACAACTGCATCAATCCTGAACAACTAGTTTTATGCAAGTCTTTCATGATGAACTAAACAGGGCCTTCCAACGGGGTGCAAAAAAGGCCTTTAGGCAACTTTTATCCAACCCCTCCATCCCCATAAGTCAGTCTCATGTATCATCAGTGTTTGCACACAGTTCAGCCAAATCAGAAACTGATGACTGACTGATAAGGACACATCACGCCAAGACCGCTCAGAGAATATGGGCAGGCCACAGGCAGATTAATTAATCTGCTATGATTTGAGGGCCAACAAGGGGACCAGTGTTGTCGAGCTCAAAGCGAGCAGTTGCCATTTAAATGATCAATAAGATGAGTGGGTTTCCGTGACTATTGTGGCTCATGCTCAAGTGCATCCAATCCATACTAATTAGTTACATTAAGTTAAAACTGATTCTGGTGGTGTTGGGCTCCAGAGTGCAAAAAAAATAAAAAATCTGTACAGAGTCTAAAGCTTTTCATTGGTTGCCTGACATGTGTGCATAGCTTTTTTCTGCGTTCCATTGCAGAACACTAAATGTTTGCTCTGTGTGTTGCTGCAGCTGATTCTTTTATTCATTTCTGCTGCTCAGAGTGCGATCAACACCCGCTAGCTGATCTGTAAAATTGCACTCCTGTTTCATGCACTTTGACTCACAAGTGTGGCTAAAATTGAACCGCTGGCGTTTGGTGTTCGATTCCTGCGTCATAATATCGAGTACTGATTGTATTTGTGACGTTTGTTGATATCCCTTTTAAACATTGTACCTAATTAGAGACAGGTCATCATGTTCTAACATTGTCTATGAACAAAGTGTGATTATATTTGGAAGAGTGAAGCCAGTTGCTCCACTAAATACGAATGCAAGTAATATTTAATAAACCTAGTTAGAGGTCCTTGCAGCACAACACAAAAGTTATTATTGTGGCACCAAAGACTATGGTTTGCTTCTCAAATTAACTGCTCGCACACCTAAATGCAATATTTTTCTGAAGCCCAGCAGTAACATCTTTGCTTTAGTTACAATTACTTTATGTCACAACAGAATCAGTCTCACAGCTTATCCCTTTTTCATTTCCCACAGTGGATTTCACATCCCTGAAGTAGCAACATTGGTGGTCCAGGGTAGGAAATGCAGATGGTGCTCTCTCTAACTATTCATCTTTGTCATCATTTAGAAACATCAAATAGGACCCTAAACATGATGTATGTGTGTATATATTTCTGTGTGTGTTTGTGATTTTGAGAGCGAGTGTCCACGATTTTAAAACGTATGTAGTGAGCACTGGATAAGAAATGCTAGATATAACATCCTACTCTAAGAGACTTCTTAGAGTCTCTTAGAACTGAATTTTTTGACCTTTTTGTCCTTTATACCCAAAACACAAGCAGTCATCAACTTTGTCCCAAGGTGAGGGTGTCACACGGGTTGTTCTGATTGATTACATTAAGATCTTTAGAATCAGAATACTTTATTGATACCTGGGGGAAATTATATAATGCTGCTAATTATGTTATGTTGTGCTAAATTTTGTTATATGAGATAGGTGACACAGAATGCCTTGCTATAGGATCATTTCACAGCAACATACTGTATATACCCAACACCTTCATGCTTGGACTTGGGCATGCTTTGAAATTAAATTAACAGATGGATATTTCTGACTGCTGAACTGAGAGTGTGATGTATATATGCATTTATAGAGATGCAAGTTTATCTTATCTCCTTAACTGCTCTCTCCCCACCCAAGTTATTCAGCAACAAAAATGTGAAAGAGACAAAAAAAAAAAAAAATGGAAAAGACACAGGTCTGGTGGAATTTTCTACTACTAAACTAATCTAAAGAGGTCTTTAATAATCTGAGTTTATCCCTTTGCTGGGGACCAGACTGCCTTCGGAAACCCCCCCCCATAAAACCCAAAGTCCATTGACACACAAAAGCCAGAACTCCACTACTATGAAAAACACAGAAATTTCATCCTTAGGTTTCACAATTTTCAATATCTGGCAATATGTTAACATTCCAAAAGTCATTATGTTGTCCACAGTAAACTGTGTGACAGCCCTAATGGGCCTATTGTATACAACAAGTTATTTCAGTGTAAAAAGAAAAGGGTCATCCATGTGTATGTGTATATTTATATGAGTGTGTGCAATGAATTCTGCAAAATGATGTCTTTACTAACCCAGACGTGTAAGGGGCAGTGTTTACATCTGCAAGACAAACTGAACTTTGAGAGAAACATCAAATGGAAACATTAGCAGCAGCACTGACAACAAAACTAACTTACCTGGTTCGGCGTTCTTGCAGCAGGCTTGTCCTGATGATTTGCAAGGATGAGGAAAGGTAGTGTGCAGAGCTGTGGGTGTTGCAGAGCCGAGTGGAGCTCATTACGTGCCGCCTCCAGGTCCTCATCTGATGATGCGCTATCCAGTACGAAGACTACACCCTGTGATCCTTGGTAGTAACGACTCCAATACTTCTTGATGTTGTCAGCTCCTGTGGACGGATGTGATGCTATTAAATTTAGCCACTGTTAGAGCTCTATATTAGAAAGTATGACACTTGTAATTGTTGTGTTTGTAAATTAACTTTAATGAAAAGAAAATATACATAACACTCAAATATATAAATTATGGATTAAGGAATCGGTTTGGTGTAAAACCAAAACAACCAAAGAGATGCTGACAACACGAGTCAGACATGACCGCCACCTTCCTCTGCTTCCATTCTAATTTTCACTCACAGCAAAGGTTGCAGTTGTAAAAACAAATTTGAGAAAAGACATTAATAATTAGTTAATAACAAAATAAACACACACAAAAGCTTTTAATGTAACCTTAGTGTTTCAACCATAGTATCCTATTACAGTATCATGCTCAAATTCATTGACCTCTTTAGAATGACCCATTCCTCCACAGATGTCTCTAAAGGCCTACTGCATGGTTAGGTGCTAGATTTATTACACCTGAGGCAAAGGGATTGAAAACAGACAGAGAGGTGTGGCCCATTACGTTTGTCCATATAGTGCAGAGCATTGTACGGCCCTCAGGTCACATCCGGCTCTTTGACTGTCCCTGAGCGGCCCATGTGAGATCAATAGGAAACTAGGATGCAAACATAGATAAGTATACGTCACCCAGTTTGTCCCATTTCAGCCACCAAACACTTTGATAAAATCCTCATCAGTGAATGGCTTAATAATTTTGCTATGTTTTGGATATCACAATACAGCTTTGTTGCTTTATTTTGGAGGTCAATGCTATTTTTTTTTTTTTAATTTACATATATTCGTGTGCAAGTGACTGCAGCTTCACTGTAAATGCATTGGACCAGATGTTTCACAGCTGCAAGTTATACTAGCTCTGAAAGACATCAGCTCACATTAAAGAAAAATTGATGAAGAACGTAGAGTTTTTCCACAAGACCTGGACTTCTAAATATTTATTTACTGAAGTCTGAGTTAAAGCTGGGTGCTTACTTGGTAGAGGGCGGATTGCTGTTATTAAATATTACAGTTTAAAATGTCATTAGGAGACTAAACACAGAAAAAAACAAAAAAACAAAAACAAAACCCAAAACCAAACAAATTATTGATGCAGAACAGGAACTGACATCTGATCCTTTGCTAGCAAAGTTGCAAAAGCAACAAGGAAAAAGCTTGGTTCATCCCTGGATGGGGCTTGGTCCATCAAGACCAGCTTAGTGATTCGGGACAACAACAGGAAGTGATTTGTTCACCTGGATATTCTGGGGCTCAAAATGGGACAAACTGGCAGGTGTTTCAAGCAATGGCTGTCCAAATCTGACAGTGAAAAATGTTCCAACTTTTAAGATGAACCCAGAACTGAAATTCAGATTTTTGCAATGTATTACACCTCAGGAGGTGTTGTGAAAGTCAGTTCTAAAATGAATGTTGTTGACGTAGTATCAGTGCAACTTCATCAGTGCAAGACAATCACAGACAGTTTGTTCCACTTCTGGAGGATCATGAGACCGAACATAGTGACATAGACTACCACACAGCTGACAGAGGGTTCAGCCTGGGTAAATTGCTAAAAAGAAATGGGATCCGAGGACGCAATTTTGAGAGCTTTGTGAGAAGGTAGGTAAAGCTTCCAGAGCTCTCAGATGCAGAATAGAAGGCAGATCTTCAATTTACTAGACACTCAATGTGAATTCAATACACTTGTTCAAGTCCAAAACAGACTAGATTTCTATAACTGAATAAGAAAAACGAACTAACTACAAACAAAACAGCAACAGCACTTTGCATCAAGTTAAGTCTGAAATTTAGTAGAAACTGCACATACTCATTAAACAGCGATAAAATGCTGGTACTTTTGTCTTTTTCACATTTTCATTGACTAATTCTAAAATCTACAGTGATAGTAGTTTGTAAAATTAAATCAATATTAATAAATTAACACTGAGCAGAACTGAGTTCAGCTTACTGGTGTAACCCTGCACAACAGCCCCAGTTTCCCATTGGGAAAATTAACTTCCCACTCTAGAAATAGTTTAAAGGTCATTTGTCATCTTTGCTTACTTTTAAATGAACATGTTAAATAAATGGTTAATGTCCTTAATTACAGCACCAACTGTTGGACGTCCGCTATGAAAAATAATTCCTAATCACTGCCACAAAGTATCATCATCAACATGCTTGTCAGTTAGAGAATCATCTTCAATAACAAGAAGGACAAGCGAGTCCTGCAACAGATGGCATGGCCACCACTGAGTCCTGTTCTCAACATCACTGAGTCAATCTGAGATTATAAGAAGAGAAGCAGCAATTGAGATCACCTAAATCCACCAAACAACTGTGGCAGGTTCTCCCTGATTCTTGGATCATCTTACCTACATCACTTCTTCAAGGCAAACTTGCACTTTTTCCCAATAGGAACTGGTGAATTTTAAAAACAGGGGGTAGCATACAATTTTTTTCATCTTTAACGCAAACTGTATAAATGGAAAGTCTGAGTATAGGTGTTATATGATTGTATCTATGGGAGTGTCTTTTCAGACATGTAATCATTTATAATGATTTAAATATTCATTTTCAGCTAATAACTTCTGTCTGTTTATTTCCTGGGACTTTTTCTGATGGGCTACTTTAGGGAAAAAGGTTGGTTTACAATCTTCACTGAACAAACCCCTGCCAAAAATAACCTCAAACAGCAGTGTCCACCACACAAACAAGAATCAACCTGTTATGTATTAAGAGCTGCAACACAAAGTCTGGTCAAATCTCTGAACCTCTCTTTTGCAAACCCATCTACACTACTTGAATGTACCTTTGTAATTACAGCAAGTCTAATTGGTGTTATTTATGGCAAATCTCACCATGGGTGGGACGGTGTTGCAGTAGTTACCACTATTGCCTCACAGCAAAGAAAAACCCAAAAAACAAAAACAAAAAACAACCCATGCGTTTTAGGTTAAACTGTGACTCTAAATCGAGCATAGAGGAGAGGCAAATAATGTGCCTAAAGGCACAGAACAAAGCATTGTGTGAATGTATGGTAACATGTGGCTAGGAATCAAAAGACTAGAAAAGCACTGTATGAATGCCATTCCATGTGCATCATTTTTTACTCTGACAACACTTTTCTTAAAGTCAGTAAGGAATAACCAATAACTGTGATATCTTGGCAATATTCTTTCATTTCTTGGTCCTTCAGCATTAGGGGTCTTGTCTTATGAAATAAGAATAATTCATTTTAACTGATTGAATCCAAACTGAGAACAGCTGCTGATCCTCACGAGGAATGTATGAGGAGGAAAGTACACATTTCCAACAAAATTTTGAAACAAAAAGTTTAGTTTTACAAATTCAAAGTGCACATAAGGGTTGTTGTTTTTCCTAAACAAATCTCTTTCTTATATGAAATCTATAAAAAGCTGAAGTTCCACCAACACTTTACTGCACATCACATTATAAAAAGAATAGCTGTTGTCTGGTTTCACACTTTTAAATGTATTCACTCAAATGATTACTGCCCTTTCCACATGTTTTCTATTAACAGGTACTAAATGTCTGTTTTACACGCTCAATAAAGTTGTTGTCTCTATGTACACTATACACACAAGTATGTTCACTTGATTGTAGAAGACGTACTTTCTCTGGTTAAAATTATCCCTCTCCATCTGGTGAGGTTCCTTCCTTTGCAATCTTGTGAATTGTTATTTTGTTATAGTTGCTCATAGTAAGTTAATTGCCAAGAAGTGACGAACTGTGAGGCAGGCAAATGTTTAAAAATCACGAATTGCTCTCAGTGACATTTACCTCCTTTCTCTCATGCTCTCCTTCTCTTCTTTCCTTCCTTCCTCCCCCACTCTTTCTACTCACACCTCTCACTAGAGTGGAAAGCTATCAGACAAAGTGGCACTTGAGAGATTGACTAGGAAGCTTCTCTCAACTTTGCCTGGAAATGGTGGAATGTCTGTCATGTCTCGTCGGATCTTGTTGGCAGCTTCTGCCACCTATTGGTCTGTGAGCAGGATTTGCAAACATGATGTCATGATTCTTGGAGGAAGTTACTCATATGATTAATTTTTTAAAAGTGCACCATCGGTGCGCCAGACCATCTCTTTGCTTGTTTTTCCTCTCTGTTTTTGACAACTTTCATGTATCGCTTTTATTTATATCCACCAAAAAGAACGTAGAATAATAATTTAAAAACACATTTTATAGTTTTAGACTGCAAGCAGACATAACAAGCTGGAAATTGTATCACGAGAAGTTAAAAATAGCATGTCAGTAACAGTCACGGCTCCTAGTGAACTTGTCAAGTCTTGACTCATGAACTGGACTGCTTGTTGCCTCACTTATTCCATGTGTAAAACCTGACAAAAGTAACATTAAAATGCCTGCCTCCAATATGACAGATTCCCTGCCTGAACATGACAAATTACATGGATAAACAATACATCTGAACCGAGTCCTTTTAATCAGCTAGTTGAAAGAATCTCACATAGCGCTGTCAAATCTTATGGTATGCTTTGTTGGGTGCTACAGAAGAAGAATTCACAGCTGAATACTATCACTTTTTCCTTTTTCAATTTTATTTGTGTTCCCTTGAATGCCTCCCATTTACTTCTAATTTAAGTTACAATTTGCATTTCTATGAATGTTCAACATCCTTTCTACTTGCCCTCACACTTATCTTTTGGTTCAGCTCTTATTCATTCAAATGTTCCCTTTCAGGAAGAGCTGATTGCACACTTGCTGATAGCAATAGAATTACATTTGCTAATGATCCAGGCTGTTGTGCCCAAACATCGTGTGTGACCAATGTTCATGCAAATAGATATGCAATGCACAGGGGAAAGTGTAATGTCTGCAATTTTCTGTTGTATAATTTACAAATCATAAATGCTAATCACCTGGCAGACACTCCAAGTTACCAGTGTTCCCTGAACACCTCATATGAAGCCAATTGGTTGTTATGAAAGCATAACAGACAGAAACAAGCACATAACATTTAGGTTTGTAAAAGTGAATAGTCATAAGGATGCATTTAGTGAATGGCGTGCATGTAGTTGGGTGTAATAAATGCAAAACACCTGAAGTGGGCCCGGGGACAAAAACAAATGCTAGCCAAGACATTCATTTCTAAATAATGAAATGGAAACTGACCTTGTATTAGTCACTTGCTTTGACAGACAGGAATTGAGTTGCTGGGGAGACCGCTTCATTTATTTTTAGTCTGCCCAAATTTGGCTGCAATTTCACACATGTTGGGAATTTTCTGGTAGTAGTGGGGAGTGCAGCTAAAATTACAGATGTTCCCTAAACACCTCAAGCATTCAGATTTCAGAATTTCTAAAAAAAAAAAACCCAACAACAAATAAATAAAATAAATTACACTAGCGAAACAGCTTTATTATGAGTCTGACATCAGAGTCACTTCTCAGAAATTAAATGGCTGGATAACACATCTGACTCGTTATATTTTTTTTGTTTGGCGAGTGCACATTTTTGCAGCATGTGAGGCTAAAGCAAAAAGGAAGGAAAGTACTAACACATTCCATGTACTGCATAAAATAATAAAACATATGAAAGTATGCATGGTTTGAGGTCTGGGACCCATGAATCTTAAATTCATGCCCCAAAGACCTTGAATCTGAATCTTACTTATATTGTATGAACACTTGCTGTGTTTTGCATGCATTTGATGATTCATTGCACATGCACAGCCAACTGCAACAGGACACTTATGTGAAACACTTATGAAGTTATCATGCATTACTAATGCAGCCAACTCTCCACACGCATAAAACATTTTCACATTCTTTCTCAAAGTTATTGACAATGAACGTTGATATAGGTCTAGGCTTTTGAATTTATTGAAATGTCAGAACTTTTCCACCTGAAAAGGTCTGCTGCTTAGTTAATTAATTAATCATCTATAAATAAATAACTTTTTTTTTAATCAAACCATTTTCTGTCATATTTCTGCAAATTTTTCTCTAACTTTTCACTAGTGATACTTAATGTTCTGCTTGTGGTGAAAAACAAGGCTATTTTAAGTTGCCAGTTTGGGTTTGAAGATATTCTAAAAAGGGCATTTTGACTAGTTTTAATATTTCAAAGACCATAGAATTAAAGTTAGTTCATCATCAAGAAAGAAAAAGAATCTGTAGATTAGTGGAGGGTAAAAATACACATTTGTTCCTTCCGTAGTAATCTCCATCTTCCTTAAACAATTAACTTTCCTTGCGTTACAAAATATTGTAAAACCCTAGTCTCAATGTGACAGAAAGTAGTGCACTTTTTCAGTTTATTTTGAAGCATTCAGTGGTTACACTTTACGGACACCATCTGAAGGTGAAAACACGGCAAAATTAAGATTCTGTCTGAGTTACGATCCCCGTTAGAGGAGAAAGTGGGAAAAGCAGACATTTGCCATTTGTACAAACATGTAACAGCATGTTCTGATTTTGTGTTTGACTTTTAATTAATGAACAAAACTTGGATGCAAATGCCAGAAAAACGTCAAGCAGTCAATACGCAGCAAAAATTAAAAGCAGCTTGAATTCAGACTCTTTCTGTTGCATTCAATAGCCTGTGTTTATGAATTCTTTCACAAATTCAAACAGCATGCCGTGCTCTATATTTCAACAATACATTTCAACAGTTGAAACCCTGCCACCCTATACTTCCTTTGGTATAAATAAGACTACTGTGAGGGCTTGATCTTTTTGTTTTGGTCTCAGATTTACTGTCAGGTTTAGCAATAACTTATTAAATAGTTTTGCTTCTTGGTTTAAGTTTTCTGGCAGCTTTCACCTTAAACAAAAACTCAGTATTAGGTCTTAAACTTTTGAAAAATAAATCCCGGAAAGCAATCCTCTTTGAAGTTATGCTAGTGCCAGAGACTAAGGAAAATTGCTACAACAGAGTGACGAGCGAGCCTTCTGGGACTGTTGAGCAAAGCTGTTGTAATAAAGTTTTCTTACTTCACTAAGGAATGACCTGGCTGGAACTGGAGTGAGGAGTAAAAAACACTTCCACTGTCAGTACATCTGTCAGCCTACACATTAATCCCTTTCATTTATGCACACAATTAACAGTAATTGTTTATAGAAATGCAGCTTCACAAAATATCCTAAATGACTGTGTTACTGTATGCAATAATTTGGCAGATGTTACTATAAGCAATCATTTGACTGGTGTTATTATATGTAATATTTTGGCAGAACTTTTCCTTTTTGGGTGTGTAACCCTGGTCTTCGATGGCTGAGCCATTTTCATCATGCGCCACTGTAACTGACACAGCTGTTTACGGTTATGGAAAAGTAATGTGAGTGGTTCAAAGTGTAATAATCAATCACCAAGCCACTGATGTTTATATGACACTACCCACCTCTCTTACACAAACAGTTTCCTGCACTAATATGAACAAAAATATTTAGATGATCTTGCTTGTTTCTGATCTACGGGTTCTGAAATACTGAAAATGTTCAATATTTCAGAAATTTCAACATCAAAAGTTGGCATTCCCAGAGCACCCTGAGGATGCGAATGAGTTCTTTCTGATCCACCATTTAACCACAATGAACATGAAGGAAGGTAATATGCTTGAATAAGGCTTCAAATGCAGATCGGTTACACTCCAGACTTCAGAACTCCAAAACCAGAACAGTCTGTGGCTTTCATCATCCGCTTTAAATGCAATGCAAATTACTTCACTGTGGTTGGATTTTTCCCCCCCCCACACAAAGCAAAAGCTTCTTTCAGGGTAAATTTACACACACAGTGGGGATATTTGATAGGAATGAGAACCGCATATGGTCAGTAGTAACTACTATGTGGTGTTTTTGTTCAGAGATGCGCTTGGTAGCTAAATTTGGCTGTTAAATTTTCTGTCATGTTAATCTGTCTTGCTCATCTCATCTCACTTGTGTCCTAGTTAGTCCATTGTTCTGTGGAGAGTGGGTTGGCCAAGAACTACTGGGACAGGTTTAGGGGATTAAACTACTTCAGGTTTTGGGGGTAAATCACAGGTTTGGGTAAATGGTGCCCCTTTAAGGCTTCATGTTGAAAAATGATCAATGACATCTACATCTCAGTAGTCCTCTCAACTGAGACATACCAGTGACACTGACATAAATACTCCAGAAATGACAGCATGTGTGCATATTCGTATGTATATAATGTTATGACATGAATATAATTTTACTAATATGATATGCTGAATCCTTTATTGTTTGTGAAGGAAGTTAACAGTGATTCATATCTATCCCACTGCTGTAGCCTGACATTCACTTGAAACTGAAGTGTGTCTGTCCTTAGCAGAAATGTGTCTACAAAATATTTTGAACAATGCAAATCACTTTTGTTTATTCCACAGCTTTTCCAAGTGGGTGCTACTGAGTGCAACATTAAATTATTTGGGGCTACTGACACTAGGCCAAGGCCAGGAAGATCGTGAAGGACCTCAGCCATCCCAACAACAGACTGTTCTCTCTGTTGAGGTCAGGAAAGCGATTCCGCTCCCTGAAGACCAACACAGAGAGACTGAGGAGGAGCTTCTTCCCGCAGGCGATACGGTCTCTCAATCACACCCCCACACAGTACTGACCCACACATATAGTTCTTACACACACACTGGACATTCTGGACATTGTTTTCACTTCATCACTTAAATCACTTTAAGCATATTTGCACTGCACAAGACATAATGTGGATTGCACAACACTGGACACTATATTCTTCATTTCCAGTTAATACTTGTACAGCTGCTGTTATTGTGTATATATTTATTTATTTATTTATTTATTTATTTATTTATATTTCTTCATACATTCTTATATAGTTCTATACTGTGTATTTTGTTGTACAGTTATTTTCAACTTTAATTTATATATTTTATCTTACTTATTCCCAGTTAAATTTACCCTTCATTCTAATTTGTGTTGTACAGTTATTTCATTTTTAACCTTAATTTATATTTTATTCCTTCCTAGTTAAATTTACCGTTTTTAATTTTTCATATTTATTTCCTATCTTATTCATAGCCTTTTCCTTTTTTTTTCCCTTTAGGTCACGAGCAGTTGTCTAAGCATTTCACTGCATATCGTACCGTGTATGACTGTGACAAATAAAATTTGAATTTGATTTGAATTTAGAGGGATAAATGAACGCAAACTTGCTTCTAAAATGAGAAAACACTTACAAGTGCTTCTAAATTCTACTTATTTGCAGTGATCGTTTTCCTCATCTTACCAATTAAAGGCATAAACAGAAACTGTGTAATTTTAATTAACTACTAAATCTTCACCTATGTGCACCAAATGTGCATTGGCAA
This sequence comes from Maylandia zebra, assembly GCF_041146795.1. NCBI lineage: Eukaryota > Metazoa > Chordata > Actinopteri > Cichliformes > Cichlidae > Maylandia > Maylandia zebra. The sequence continues at coordinate 28,997,450 of NC_135178.1, forward strand.
ATGGCGAAAATTGAATGAGTAACTGTACTTTATTCATACACATGATTAATAGGGGTGGGGGGGAAATCGATACTGTGTAGTATCGTGATATTTTGTTTGCTAATAATGTATCGATACAGGGACAGCAGAAATCGATATTTTGTTACAAACAATTTTTTCGTGGACTGGAACAAGTTTAAAACTTTTTTATGTAATGTAAAATTATATTTTGTTTTAATTTACTTTCAAATTCTTCAGTTGCTGAATGGGCTGCATAGTTTTCATCAATTGCATAGTTCAGAATAGCTATAATTGTACCAGATGGTTGCATTCAGTTAAGTTGGACTAGACTGTAATACAAACCGTTCAGTTTATAAAACTGACTGAAATGAGAGAAAGATTGAGTGTGAGCCTTTGATATTAGATAAAATGAATATTGATAAAGTTTACCTTTATGTACAGAATTTGAATATCGCAAAATATTTTTAAAAATTGCAATAATATCGTATCGTGCGTTAAGTATTATGATAATATTGTATTGTGAGTTGTATGGTGATTCCCACCTCTAATGATTAAACCGATAAATCCTACTCATAAAAAAAATTGGGCAAGGCTCCAAATGCTATTTAAATAAACTACTTTTGTAGTATTTTTTAAATAAACAACCATTATTATTACTTACTAAGATGTTATGGTTGCACTATGTTTTACCTTGGAAAGAGGAACTTTAAGAATTAAGGCCTTTTTTCAGATTTCTTTTTCAACTATATGATAATAATGATGCATGCAGCACCTGTATACAGTCATTAACATGATCACACAGACACACATGCTAATCTAGAAATAAAAAGGTCAAACTTAAACATCATACACCAAATCAATATTCATTAACTATCACCAATAGCGTATGTATAGTAATGAAAAATAACAAAGTAATGTAAAGCCTTGTTTCAAATAGTCTACAGCCCGTATTAACAACACCTCTGCATGTACAAAGATGCACCGCTGTTGTTCAAATCAAATGTCTAAATTCTTAACTCCAGCCACATCGCTACAGAACAACAGCAGTGTGTTGTGACTATTAGGGTCACTTCATCAGCTGTCCCTGCGTGACATGAATGCACACTGTGAAATGGCCCGTCTAGACTTGACGTCACATCACTGTCCACACATGTAGACACACACACACACACACACACACACACACTGGAGGTGCCCTTCCCACCTAATCCTCATACCTGGCACAGTAGCTAATGTGTGTCAGACTGAAGATAAGTACAAAAAAATGATGCAGTTTTGCTGCAGTGTTGTTGTCCACTGAATAAATGAACAGTATCAATCTCTTCATGCTTCCATCCTAGAATTAAAAAGGCACAGTTCTCTCTGGGTATTTATTTATTTAACGCCTGATTATAATTTCTAATTAGTCCTGAGAGGGTAATACAGCATGGCATACTGATGACACTGATTGACTGTGTCACTATTTAAATAAAAAGCTAAGACAGAGCAGAAGATTATTTGGATTTTGTCGCCTCTGAGAGCAGACAGACTCTGCGGTGAGATCACACTTTTGCTCTTTTTCCATGCACATTTATCTTAATTTACAAATAACTTGTTCGGAGGTGGAATCCAAATTATTCAGATTCATCTTCTCCAGGTTAGAGTTAAATCAGGCTTGGATGTGTTTATTTTGTCCTTTCATCCTGTCATACTCTTCTCTCAGCAAAGTTTTGTCAATCCTGCAGAGAAGTGGAAATTACGAAGTTATTTACAAGCTAAATACACTGACTGGCACGACAGACAAGCCTTGTCTGATACGAGCAGGGTGTTTTATCAAGGCCAGACAATGTGTCTAAATCAATAAGGGAAGCTTGACAGGAGTAAAACAAAGTGAGGCATTGTTTTGGGGAGTTTTTTGGTCTTTTTTTCTTGAAAACATCTAACAGCACAACACAGACACAATTTTAAAGATCAGAAGGTATGGTAGGCAGAAGGAAAAGACAAAAATCAGAGTTAAGGATGAAAAGGAGAACAAATTAAAATAAGTCAGTAACAAATGCATGACTCAGACAAACATATCGCCCCGCCTGGTAACATCCATCAGGGCATGCCTTCCCAAAGGTTGATTTGTGTCTTTAGTCTATAGGACATTTTGTAGATATGATAATCTGGTCCAGTGCACTCAAAGCACGGCGATTTAAAAATGCATAACCAGACTTATGCGGCATCTACACAGAATCTACAGCGTGAGCAGCACATTGCCAGGATAGATCGGCTCCAGAGCCCCATGCTACGTGTAGAAAGAGTTCAGACACAGCACTGAACTGTAGGTCACATGCAGTTCACATGCTATAGTTTAATGCTATAGTTAAGTTCGCCAATATGCAGAAGCACCGAAGCCTTGGGAAAAAAAAGTTTATTCGGGTGTCAAGTAAAATACAAGCTAATTATGCTTTAAGTACGGATTTACTGGCTTAGTATAGCTCAATATAACAACATGCTTATGTGCAGTACTCCATAAACAAAGAAAAAATAAAGACAACACTGTGCTGCCTGAAGGCACAGATAGCTTGCATAGGTGGAACGCAAGAGCAGAGTTCACCACGCAAAACAACACACGTACATTATGACCTCTGCCTTCTCTGTAGTGGAGGCTAAGCTAAAGCACAAACAACAGCCCAAACAAATAAGCGTAGCTCATTTGTTTTCTGCATATTTTGATACTATCCCCTGGTGACAATACACAGATCCACCATGTAGGTGGATCTAGTTGTGCATGACCAATGCACAACCATTCCAGTCCTTTTATATTTTTATAGCAAACTCCAAGTACAACACCATATGATCAAAATTACAGGGTCACCTATACATATGCTCCTAGAGGACCTGTTTGGCGATAGAAACCCATGTCATGAAGTTCCCAGTACACAGCTTTTGTGCTGATGTGAATGGCAGAGAAGGTTTTAACTCAGCAGTTACTGGGTCTCAGCAGAGTCTTGGTGACTTTTTCACACAATGCACCTCAGCACTCAGTGAAACTGCACTCTAACTTTACATGGTCGGAGTTATTTGGTTCATAAGCGCTTTTATCTTGCAGTAACACTTATAGTTAATTGTTGAATATCTATGTAGGAAAAGCTTTCACAAACTGACTTGTTGCTGGTTGGTTTCCTTTTGCTGTACCATGCTCGAATTTATGCCAGATCTAGAAATTTTCCTAGAAATTACCCAATGAAGGTGATTGTGCGTGCAAATGTCAGAATCAGCTGCATGGAATATCTTTAACCTGATTGTTGGGGTTTTTTGTGTAATTGTAGGGTCTTTACCTTTCAATATAAAAGGACCACGAGGTGAACGTTGTTGTGATTTGGCACTATAGAAATAAAGAAAAACAAAACTGATGCAAAACATCTCCTGCTGCTTGCTACACGTGACAAAGGACAATTTCTGATAATGTCAAGTTTGTATTCTCCTCATATGTTCACGAGTTCAACTTATGAAAGATTTTGCTGTGTGCCAGAAATGTTGACCTTAACATACTCCCATATGCCCGCTTCCAGTTCAGCTGAAACTACCTTTGTCTCCCAGATGTAAAAGGTTGAGCAATAATGAGACTTACAAAACCAAGGAAATGAAGAACAGCACATAAAAAAATAAAATGCTTGAATGCTTGAGCTTTTGTGAGGAAGTTTTATGTGACTTTGTGTCTTTTAAATGGTTTGTGTGCTCTACTCAAACAAACAAATACTGACAAACAGGTCATCTGACCTAGGGCACATACGTCACCTAAATACGCAAAACTAGCTTTACCTTTCTGACTGTTAAGCGTCAGTACCTCACTGATCTTCAATAGGCTTTCCGGTGGCATGGGAAGGAAATACACGGGAAGTGCTTCACATCCTGACACTTCTCAACAAGAGCGTCTTCTCTTGCCTTAGTCAGGGCTGAGTAAAGAGAACAAGCCACAGAGGCATTGTGTAAAACAAGGGTTGCGGGGTCAGGAACACTGATGTCTGTGCGTCACATCTTGTATCATTTTTCTGCATCATTGATGCAGTGCAAAATAACATAAAACTAAAGCAGGCATGTTTGCTTGTTTTAAAGCCATAGGGAAAGGGGAGGAATAAAAGAATACTGACAGAAGTGGGAAGTGTTGAGTAAGTTTCAAACTGTGCAGAACAAGCCTGCCATAATCAGAAGACACTCTGAGGGTCTCTGCATGAAAACTGACCAGTGGAAAATTATGCAAGAACACAAACTCTTCCAATTATATATTTGCGTCATATACAACTGGAAGAAAAGGTGGATGCCTGTGCAGGGAAAACATAATGGCTGCAAATCAACACCTTTTCTCACACACAATATCCAATATCCTCAAAAAAAAAGAAAAAAAAAAGAAGAAGAAGAAGAAGAAAGAAAAAAAGAAAAGAAAAGGTAGTTAGTAGAGGCATCAAAACATGTGCTTGTTTTCACCGTCTCCAATACATCCATATCGGATGGCAACATAAATCACTCAACTGCCTGTGCTCTGTGTATTTACAAGGAAAGGAGCAGGGGAGTAAGTGTTCAGGCAGGAGGGCTAAGAGAAAGAGAGAACAGATTTCATCACGCTTTTCTGTGGTGGCAGCCTATACTAACGTCTCTAAATCAAGTGTGTCATCCGTGGGACCAGTGTTTTTCCAACCACAATCATGTTACCACTGTTACCACCAGACTGGCTTTGACCCAATCCAGAAAAACCTCTTTTGGGGGGGAAAAAAACAAAAAACAAAACCCCTAATGCGTTCTGTCCAAATTTGGTAGCTCCCTCGTTGGTGGTCCCCCCCCAGTGCCTCTTTTTGCATTTGTGTGAGTGTGTGTGCTTCATCTTTTCAGACGCCTAAGTTGGGTGATCCTTGAAAATATGCACTGCACCTGTCATGCACAGGAAACTGAAATTACAAAACAATCTATTCCTTTTATTTCTCAAGGCTCTCTTTAAGGACTTCGATTGCATTAGCTCTGTTTATTTATCCCATCCTCCACCTCAGGTTTCCTCATCTCAACTTAATAGCTTCCTCGAGGGTTGTACATTTCCAGGAATAATACGGTGCACGTTGTTCAGCATTGGAAATTTAAAACACACCAAAAAACAAACACACTAACACATCTGACGTCTATACACACACACGCCTGTGTCTGAAAGATGTCATGCTACAGGACACAAAAAGAAACATTTTTCCCCATTCTTGATGTTTGTGCCCGCTTGTGTAAATTTCAATTGAAGAGATGGGGTGAATACAGATTAAAGACAGACAAACCATTAAAGTATATATCTAACAGGTCACATATGGACTTTTGTATACCTGTGCAACATATGAGTGTTTTGTAATCGAGGAACAAAATATTCCAATGATGTCATTGGAAAAAGAAGCTGGTCATAGTTTGGTGGGTAAACAGATCATAAAGTACGGATTTCAAAAAAGAAAACATTCATTATGGCACAATAACCGTTGCCTACTTTATATTGTAAGGTAAAGACCCTACAGTAATACAAAGAAAACAGAAAATCCCAATAATCACATGATGCAGTTACTGTTACAGGGGCCAGTTAACCTGTTAATGTCTACGATGGCCCACAGCATTTCATTGCTGGGTCACTCCGTTTCATCTAATACAGACGTTACAAACTTGAATTCCTGCATTTACTTCTTACCTCCAAGTTCTTTTACATTCAAGATGGCATTTGGAAACGGTACTGCTTTGATGCTGAAACCTGAGAGGAAAGAAAACAATGAAAATCCATCATTGCAATCACCTAAAAAAAAAAAATTGTACTTCCCTCCGTGTCAGTGTGTGTGTGTCCAGCACATGCTAGGAGTGATGAGAGTCAGCTTTTAGGAATGCTGGCTCCATTTACTTTTCAATAGTGAGAAAGTGGATTTTTTTTTCTTTAAAGAAAGAAAGAAAAAAAAGGAAAGAAAAAGAAATCAATTTTATCATTAGGTTTCCCCGGGATATTTGGTGTACCTTTTCCAAACCAGCTGGTGAACACACACAGGACTGACAACATATTTGTGTTATAAACATGAAAGAAAAACACTTTGTGTGGTCCAGTTTTAGAAAAACAGAAAAACAAGAAGAGCTAAACAGAAAAGTGTTTTGTTCTATGTTGGGGTTAGCGGAGGATACAACTAAGTACTATCGTGTATTATGTGGTTTGTTTATGCGGCTGCGTACGGGAAATAGTGGAGAAACCCACTAAAGGGCAAATTTAATGTTGCTCAAATTATGCTAACTTGTCTTGGTGGGAATTCATTTCCTGACAACATTTACAAATAGGAGGAGAGATTTGAAAGCAGATTATGATTTTACAAGCATCTAAATTAATCACTATGTACATTACAACAGTGCACAATTATAAAGCAGGAAGTAAGAATATTAGCAGGAGAGTTCCCCCTTTATTGGCCTTCCTGTTCTTCCCTCTGTACATTTGGCAGATGGACAGTGCTGACAGCTAAATCTGCTTTCAGAGATGAACACTAATTTTCTAATTTATCTATTAAGGCTTACTCATCAGCAGGCGCAGAGAGCTATTCACTCACCTAACACACCCCCTGACACAGAAAAATGCAAACTAACTGTTACAGGCAGCACATTTGGGAATTACGTTATATTTAGCTTCTCCTGGAAAAAGAGTAAATCTAAAGTGGGACTTCTGCAACAGCTCAACACTGCTGCTGTCAAAGCCCGCGAAGGAGACAGGAATGTCAGGGTTCTTGAGGGATTGCATATATGGAAAGCAGAGTGCTGACTACCACAAGAATGATGTGCAAACCCTGAAAACTCCTTCTATTCTGGACATAACACCAGCCTGCCACTTGATTGAAGAAGAAAAAAAAAAACAAGTATTGGCAGGTGACATCCTGACATCTATTCTGGCACAAACACTGGGACTGGAAAAAGTCCTTCCTCTATTGGAAAACTAATACCTGGATAGTACTATCTATCTGTTTCAAGAACATGATGTCCTTCAGATTCGAATCACAAAGGACTAAAAAGGAGAAAGATTGCAAGAACACATGTGAGCGAAGGGAGATAAGCATGCACCCTCTGCTGTTGTACCTAATTTTTTATGCCTTCTTTTCCACTGATCCATGTCTTATAACCACATACCTGTTGTAGGAACTATGCCATCGGTGCTCTCACTACAGAGGCGTGAGAGCAAGCTGGTCTTTCCAGCACCTGTCAGGCCAATGCACACCACATCATACTCTGGTCTCGGCGGTGGGGGTCCTTTACAGCACAGTGCCCGAAAACACTAAAACAAAGCATACAAAGCAATGAATGCATTGGAAGACAATTCTACGCGACGGGGGGGGGGAGATAGGGAATTGGAGGGAGGACCGCTATAATTCTGCATTTGCAATCAAAACAATTCTTAGGATAAATTCTTGCCTCCATAACTCTGCATGACAACTCTCACAGGCATTTCTGTCTTCATACGGCAAAACAAAAATTCACTCCTCGTGAAAAAACAGGCTGAGTATAGGATACACGTGCAGCTGATGTACAAGGAGCAAAAAGTATACAAATGATTGAGCAGAAAGCTTAATAAAAAAAAAGAATGCACCATGACAAAGAATGATACTACCATGATTTCTACATGTACGAACGATCTAATTTAATCATGCCACATAGAGAAAATGTCATTGACAAACTATATTCAATCAGGGGGTTAGATGCATGCATCCAAGTGCTGGTCCAACACGTTTTTGTCTGCATGTAAACCTTGTCTGATTGGGCCCTTATGGCAGCCAGAGGCAGACCTGTCACTCCATGAATCACGGCCTGGGACTGAGGGCCTGCTGTGAGACATTAAGGGGCAAATGCAGTGTGAACCGTGAATGAGAACTTTAAACTTGTGTGGGGAGATCAGTATCCAAAACTAAAAAGAGATCTCTTTTATTAGCAAGACAGGAACCAGTCTGGACATGGCAGGACAGACACACGCACGCACGCACGCACGCACGCACGCACGCACACACACACACAGTCTCCTACCCATCTACGATATCACATTTCAAGTACAAGAACATCAACACAAGATTTCCTACTGCTCATGTCAAAGGACGACCCTCCTCAACACACTGTTGCTGCGCTCAGAGACTTTAACAAGAAGTAAAAACATGCGCAAGTCTACATGAACTGCTGCACATCTGTGTGCACGCTGTCCAGGTGTGCCATCAGAAAAAGAATACCTCGGTGGGCAGAAGCAGTTAAACTAATGAGAGGATAAACAAATATTCATCATCAGTTTTCAAGTAGGTCTGTATGTTTGTATACTCTGGCTTTAAGTCGTTGTAAAATACTTTTTATCTCAAGTTAAAAGAATCAAATGAACATCCAATAAAAGAGCAATTTTACAAGATGCATCCATTGCCACTTTTAAATTGGAGGAGAACAAAACAAAGTGCTTCAGCCTCAGTTCATCTACAGAGCCCAAGACATCAATGACTACCGGGGTCAGTTTTCAGAGTCATGCCAAAACAGGACTGCCGTTTGATGGAGATGTGGGGAATCTGCTTCAGCAGAACCAGACGTCGGCTGAGCAACCCGAGCCCCCCCGACTCCTTGGTGAACCCACCAGTCTGCTCAAACAGGAAACATTCTCCTTTTCCAGAAAAACTGTAAGATCAGAAACACACGCGTGTCAGATGGAAGAGCACATGTACAAACTTGGTTTGATTGGGTTATTTTCTTCTCTTCTCTGAAGCCACATGTACAGGTTTCTGTACAAGGTGAAAACTACCCCAGCTGTCAGCCAAGAGGACTGACAGCTGATGTTTAAAAAGAAGGGTTGAGGTAAGTGAAGATGGAAGAACTCAACCAGGTACAAATAGATATTGAGTTGAATAACTTGAGTGTTCCGAGCCCTATGAAATAATTGCTAAACCAGGAGTAAACATTGTTTTTAAAAAGGCATTGAATCAGGGTGCTGCCCCATTGCGGGAGCAGAATGAGAGGACTACTCCCACCAGAGAGTTGTGATTTCACAACAGTTACTAAAGGAGCATCCAGGCCCTGACCCTGGGGTCCCCATGTACACAGTGGCCCCTGTGAGAGAGAGATGGCAGCTCCCACCTCTGGCCCTCTTTGACAGGTCAAGATTGACGAGGAGAGCTTGCTCAAAAGGCTCACAGGAGAAAAATAAATATATCGGTAGGCCTTTGCCTACTTCGAGACATGCCCCTCCCCGTCAACCACATACTCAATGTGTCACTGAGACCAAGAGCACAATCACAGAGATTGTCCAATGATGAGTATTTCCATAAATCTCCAAGCTATTTATACACACAGCTGAAATTGAGTTTTTAGTTGTATTTGACCCATACAGTAACCTGTACTTTGATATAGGAAAACATCTACGGAAACTCATGAAAAATAAAACCTATGAGGCCACTTGTCAATCCTGCCAAAAGACTCTGGGAATGACAAGCATTTTATATAGACTCTATTGATTAGTTGCCTCTTATAGAATTGGACATGTTCTAGTTGTGCTTTCCTGAAAGACCTGCCTAGACATTACCTCACTGTTGTTGTGAAAGTTGATTAGCTAGGCTTTATGTAAATGAGAATCATATCACAGAAGATGTAGCCAGGCTGCATTTTCTCCTCAAGAGAAAGATGCATGACAGGAAAAAATGGAAAAAGAAACACCACGCTCCCCAGGCCTCCAATTTTAAAAAGATGCCAAGACTTTTAATGGGTGACAAAATTAGGCCTCCTGGCAGCAGAGCATAGCTCAAGTAGACACTGAGCTTATTAGCATTTAGCCTCATCTAAATAATGGGGGGGTTCCCATATCAAGAGTTTAAAAGGACAATGATGTATGAAAAGTGCTGCAGTTCTTTTTCCTCCCAATGTTTTACTTCACATAATGCTCAAAGCCACACCACATGGTATAGCGAGAACTCCAACAATGTCTCCACAGACCCTCCTGACCTCAAGTTTGTTCATTTGCATATGGTTAACACATGATATATACATGGATTTAGGGACTGAAAAAGATCAAGGCAAAGGGTCCCACTGACTAAAGGATTCAGATAGACTTAAAAGAAAAAAAAAAGGAAAAAAAAGGAAAAACAACTAATAAATGAAAACATTTTTGTCAGTGACACATAAACTATCATGGTGTAAATTCACCTGACGTGGTTGGATGGAAAAAGAGCCAGGCTCTTTTTAGAAAATGACTTTGTATTTTTAGAGGTAATAAATGTGGGATAGAGGGAAGCCGCTATACCCACAGAAGACTAGTTCACGTTTCACTCTCGTACTCTCTTGCTACTGTCGAGACACCACAGGACCGGAAAATAGGCAGTGGCACGACAGCATGTTCCAAATTGAGGCTCCCAACAAGCTTTCAGTTTGTATGGACAAGCTTTGATCTTGTTGAAGTTATTAAATTTAACTTTTGTGTTGTCAAAGGAGACACAGAGAACATAGAAATCAAATATGCCAGCTTGGAAACGCTGATTTCATACCTATTCTGTTCAACCGGATCTTTGGAAACGGTAACATAACAAGTACGGTTTCTGCATATTTCTAAAACATCTCAACAGGTGTGCAGCGTCAACTAATTCTGCTACAGAAATACTCATGACAGCTACATAAATACTAGGGGTGGGGGGGGAAAAAAAATCGATACTGTGTAGTATCGTGATATTTTGTTTGCTAATAATGTATCGATACAGGGACAGCAGAAATCGATATTTTGTTACAAAAAAAGTTTTTGTAACAAAACTCTGACTTCAGAGCATGTTGATCAGCTCCTTTTTCTGAGCAAGAATCCTGACATTCCTTCACTGTCCAAATGTGTTTAACTTTTTTTTGGGCAGTAATAAACATGACAGTTTACTTATTTTAATTTAAGACATGTTTTATTTTAATTAAGTTTAAAACTTTTTTATTTAATGTAAAATTATATTTTGTTTTAATTTACTTTCAAATTCTTCAGTTGCTGAATGGGCTGCATAGTTTTCATCAATTGCATAGTTCAGAATAGCTATAATTGTACCAGATGGTTGCATTCAGTTAAGTTGGACTAGACTGTAATACAAACCGTTCAGTTTGTCAACAATAAAACTGACTGAAATGAGAGAAAGACTGAGTGCGAGACTTTGATATTAGATAAAATGAATATTGATAAAGTTTACCTTTATGTACAGAATCTGAATATCGCAAAATATTTTTTTAAAAATTGCAATAATATCGTATCGTGCGTTAAGTATTGTGATAATATCGTATTGTGGGATGTATGGTGATTCCCACCTCTAATAAATACTACCCAGTAATGGTTACCAATCTTTCTGGATCCTTACGATCTTTAAGTCTTAATATTTTTTTATCAGGATGGTTGGCTAACATTACCCAAACTTAACTAAAACTGACAAATGTTTTTCCAGAAAAGTTCAGATACAATATTATTCTGCAGAAATACAGTAAGAGATGAAACTTCAACTTCAGCAACTGAGTAACTGTAAATGTTTATCCAGTGTTTAGTGTTTTTGGAAAAAAAAAAAAAAATAATAAAAACAGTTTGGGGAGACAAAAGAACGAAAATTCTGTAAACCTTTGGAAATAAGGTGATAAAATAAGAAATAAGATTGATTTATAGGGAGTAAGTGCAAGATGACTGAGTCAACTGCCCTCACCACATTATACATTTTGCAAAAAAAAAAAAAAAAAAAAAAAAAGTGTCTGAAAAAGCAGCAAATTATACATGAAGAAAATCTGTCAAGCTGATGCATAAGTGCCCTTTTTAGCCCCTGTCCTGCCCATTAAGCATGTAAAACACCATGTTGAAAGGTAGATTACTCATCAGTGAGTAAGTCGGAACTATTTGCAATCATCACAGTCATGGTGCTAATGAGTATAATAATGCCCGCTTAAAAACTGCTGTATCACATTTAGCCTTTGGTATTCCAGAACACACAGACATACCAAGAAGTAACTGCAGCCTCCCCCTTGGCTGCAAACACATAAGCTGCACATACTGACTTCCGGTACAACAGAAGGGACAGGATAGAAGAGAGGAGGAGGAGGGAAAAAAAACAAACAGAAAGGACACCCAAGACACTGGCCTCAGTAGTCATGCCCACTGCAGACAGACAGACAAAGAGTACGGGCAAGCAGTTTTTTTTTTCTTTTTTCTTTCCTCCAGACTAAGTGTCGGGACAACACTTGTGTGCAGGGCTCACTCCTGACCTTTGGAAATGACAGTCCTTTATATGGGTGTCCCCATGGAGGAGCAGTGCTAACAGCTATGTGTGTAATAACACACCAACTACAGTCATAACACAGGCCTGCAGTGGAGAGGAGAGGCAGGCTGTGAGGTATGAAGGTAGTGTAGAGCGAAGCAGGGAGGTGGAGAGGGTGTGCAGGCAAAATGGGAGTGGTGGTGGGTGGATGGCTGCATTCATTCATCCTCATTCATCTTCTCCCCCCTTCAGTTGTTGTTATTTGCCACTTTGAAGCTGGATGGGGGGTGAACAGTGGGACACAGTGTGGTTCAGTACAGTGAGGGTAGGGGGGGTGTGGGGCGCACTGCATGCCATTCTCGTTAAGGGGCGAGATAGACGTGCTAGACACACAAGGCTACTCAATGGACTCTTCCCATGCTAGGTTACTGCAGACTGTTGTTACTCCAAAATCACAGATTGCTTCAGGCCCAGGTCTGCACCACCACACACCAAACCATGCTCCACCCTTTATTTTGCTTCGTAACATAGCATATATTTCTGACCATTAATTGGGCATGCTTAAGTGTTACTGGCATTTTTCTAACCACACATGCCTCTCATAGCAGTGGATTTTCTTCCACTGGTGCAGACAAGATGCTACCAGTATTATGCCTATGAGCACAAGCACGAACGACTGTTTTCTTATACCTTAATTACAAGTAAAAACAAATGCCATGTGGATTTGGCAGTGAGAACTCTGATATGCTTTCAACTGTAGCTACAGGTGATGAAATACAAGATTTACTGCACTTCAAAAATGATGGCCAGTTAAGGACACTAAACAGGTGCCATTCATTATCCCGCATCAGAAATAGATCCCTGAACAAACACACACACACACATACACACACACACACTGAAAGAGTACACTGGAACATTTGGGGGATACGCATCGCTCCCGTTCCATGTGCCTCGACAATACACATCCAGTTGTGTGGAATGTTTTTGATGCAGGGCATGCTGAATATGTCTACTGTTGACTTCAACAGCTTAAAACAAAATATCGCAGAAGGCTGCTGAACTGAAATGACAGACATACAGCAATAAGAAGATGACCCTGTCTGCGCCAGCTCAACATCCCGTCTGGTGAAGTAGACCGTGTCTTACTTAAGTCGACAAAACAACCCACAACCCATTATGCCTGCTTGTCTCTGTGTTTACGGGGAGGTCTTGTTTTAAAGGCTGATTTGCTTGTCACCGTTTTGCAGGCACATCATCCCTTTATTCGAAAGCAACAACCACTCTTTTTCTCACTTTCTCCGTCTCTCTCCCCTATCACCCCCGCTACCCAATGCATTCATCCCACTTCTGTCTGTCTGGCCCTCGTTTCAGAGCTCAAACACTATTGCCCTGACGCTAAGATGTCTGGACAAGGAGACAAGCTAGAAAACACACACACACACACACACACACACACACACACACACACAGAAAGAGTGAAGTTAGAGCGCCCCCCAGCTTTTTGCTGGAACATACCACATCTTTTACACTGCAAAGGAAAGGGCAAAGCTTTGCTCCAACTCATTTAATGTAACTTAAGTAACAAGAAATGGCTCTAAAAACCTTCATGTATCAAATTTCCACCAATTCTGAGAATCACGTTCATGGCAGCAAACACAGAAAGAGAAAAACAAATTGGTGCTGCCTGCCACTATCGAACAGAAGCGAAATCCCTTCATTAATTTGGCTAAACAAGTTAACGTGACAGACTCTTTGGAACCTTGAATCCAGTTTTAAAACAACCAAGATATGTCTAGACTATAAATCTCAACTTCGAAAAACAAACTGAAGCATCTACTTGCTTCCCCCCCCACTTCACTTCCCCTTTTCAGTAAGCAGCTCCAATGTTAGCCTTCTCCTATCTGGCCTGACATGGTAGCTTGTGACCCTGCCTGGATGAGGAGAAGGCCAGATCAAAGGCAGAGGAGCAGCCTTGGAAAAACACTTGGGCTGAGAATGGACGGGATATCTGTCAGGAAGCCTTTCCCACTGGGCTCACTAGTGCTAGAGCCCAGGGATCAGGTTACCACCCAAAAACACCGACATGAAAGAGGGGGAGACGCTAATCCGCATACATGGGGCTCTCTGTCTGTCCTCCAGTTGCACTCCACCACCAATAATGTATCCCTTCGTCCCCTCTGCTCCTTACCCTCTAAAATCTCCACAGCTCAGTATCTCTGAGTCACCGCCAAACCACACCAATTTAACTTACCCATACACCCCCCCGGGCTTCTCTACACCACCACTTCTCCCTGCTTCAACACCCCGAAAACACTCAAGCTTCATCACAGAGGATTAACAGGAAACCCTGACACACCCTTTTGTTGAGGAGACAGAGGGGGGCTTGGGTGGTTTGCCACCCCGAGAGGGTCTTTTTTATCCACTGGGGTTCCTGATCCAGTTAGAGAAGGAGACGTGAGGACTTCATGTCTCAGCATTCTTACTAACATCAATGACATGCACACACAAGAACTTCCACAACTCCAAGCTGTATAGATGAGGCCTGCTGGTGGCTATCAGTTTTCCAGTAGCAATGAGCAGGGACTAAGAAAAGAAGGATGCAGTGAGAAAAGAGGCTGGGGCAGGGAGGGAGCATTTGTAGGAGTGTGTGGGATAAAGGGAGTGTTCAAAATGAGGATGGCATATATGTGTATGTGTATGTGTGTGGCAGGGAGTGGGGGGTGGGTGTCAGTGCTGTAAATCTTGATGTCACTGACAGGAAGACTGTTGCAGGACCATTACCATAAATCTGACAAACGCTAAGTTGATGGGAGGCTGTATCTGTCTGGTCAGGGACCAGTCTAGACGGTCCTATTGAGGGGTCCTACAGCGTAGCCCTGTTTGTTTCCAGCACCATCTGGATGTGGCAGTAAGTACCCGCTGCTGTGGTTCACATATGCAAACAAACACAAAGTATACAATGTGCACCATTCCCATAGCCATTGCAAAGGCCCTGATCTTTGTATCTCAAACAATAACCACAATTTATTTGTGTAGTGTACTGACAGAAACTCTAGAACAACAGGTTACACACAGTATCAAAGTAATATCAAAGTTCTGTGGTCAACTTTCTTGTATAATTATTGCATTAAAATGTTACTGTGAACTTCTGTGGATGATAAATTGGTAGCTAACTATTCAATGGGCTCCTAAGGACTTTTGTTAGATTAAAGCAAATCTACACCACATACACTAAACCGTTAAGGTTGTGAACACGAGAACTCCACAGTGGTGGATGTTTGCACTGAAAGCTGGGTATACGCCGCAGGCTGCACGGTCCTGAACAGTTTTGCTTGTTGGCAGGATGTATTCACTCAAGGAAGCAGCCGCTGTGTGGAAGTGGTGCTGCCATGAGGTGGGTGGCATGTGTCACATAAAACCCGAATGAATGTCCAGCAGAACACTGCATGGCAACAAAATGAGTACTCTTAGTCACTTCACCTGTCAGTGGTTTTAATGTTGTAGCTGAGTGGTCTACACTCTAATAACTGTGTTGAGGAAGATGTGACTCAGTGATTCATACAGATTACCTCATAGACACGCTATGATTAACAAGGTATGTTCTCAAGTTTAACCCCCCCCCATAAAAACACCATCTCCCAAGAGATGGAAACACAAAAGCATGATAGTTCTGCAGTGCTGAATGCTTTTCAAGCATCCATAACATTTGCAAGAGTCACTGTGACACAGCTCTTACAGATGCTTTTTGTAGCCTGCGTTTCCTGCCTAAAATCTTATGTTCATTTTCTACAAACGAAGCTTGAAAAACAAGCTCTTGTTTAGTTTATCAAAGATTTTCTATTGAGGCACCGAACTACTTTAAAAAAAAAAAAAGAAAAGAAAGAAAAACAAAAACATCTCCTCTCTCTCCCTCTCTGAGTCTCTCTCAACAAACTGGGCAAGAGTTCACCTGAGGAGAATCTGGGACTGATCAGCACTGCACGGGTTCCACACTTTGACCCAGGCGTGGGTCACAGTGTAGCCTGAGGTGAACACTCTACAGTTTAATACTTACACTTTGTTTTTGATGAATACAGACGTGTCCCCTCATTAACAAAGTTCCTAATCTTCATGCCTTCATGCTTGAAAGGAATGTAACGAGTAGCATAACAAATGACTTTTAATGTACTCCATTACTTTTTAAAAAGGTGTTCTGCGTAATATATTTAATAATAACTTTGAGTAATGACTAAAAAATAAATAAATTAAAAAAAAATATATATATATATATCTCTATATATCTCTCTCTCACAACAAAGAGAGGAAATACCTCAACAAACATGCACAAACATTTGACCCACAGCAAGCAATTCATTTACATGAATATAATTTCTTTATTGCTGCTTAGAAATGGTGGCGACTCTCAAAATGGAGCCAACGAGACTTGATGAGGAATCAAAGTCAAGTCCAAGTGATATTGATAATGGAATCTGAATCACTAAATTCGTATCAAAACCCGGGTTAAGATTGTCTGAAAGATCTGATGATCTGTAAGATCTTGGTAGGAATAATATAATCCAAACAGCGTGTCCCTCTAGACCCCCAGCCCCCTTCCCAGCCGACACATTTATCTGTCTGGAGCCTACCTTGGAGCTTCTGTGTTTCATGACATCTACTGGAAAATTACATTAGGTTGAGAATAAGAGGGACAGCATTAAGGGGCCCACCCACGGGACTGTTTTCATGTTCTTCTCTTTTTGTTCAAGAAAGCATAAGGGTGAGGTGGTGGCAAGGCAGTTGCATTCACAGTGGACACCTTTACTCCATGGGACATCCAGAGGGTAGATAAGGAGGCCACAGAAATGAGGGGGTTGAAGGGGTTCCACTGGGCGCCAGTACGGTAAATAAATCTCCTAAATTGGGGAGAGCGATTAGCTTGGCTGCATTAGCATACTGCGGCGGCAAAAACTTTGGTATCCTGGGCACAGCGTAGGGCAAAAAGATGTTTTTCTGCACCCATATAGAGGATCAAAGCTTAAGGGGCCCCCTTTTGAAGGCCCTGAAACTAGTGTGCATGAACCAAGGGGGGTGGGGGGCGCCCCATCTCACAGACATAAAAAGGATGGGTGGATGGGAAGGGCACTCCTCTCACTTTCATCAGTTAAAGCTCATTTTCATACAACATTTATGTATCGATGACAATCGATTGTTGATTAAAGCAAAATTAGGGCCCCCATTCTCCCTGAAAAACGTGTGGGAACGTTTCAAGTTTGTCGTTAAATGTGAAAGACTTTTCCTCATTAGTCATTTCATGGCTCCAGTTTGACAAAAAAAAAAACAACAACAACTAAAAGCCATCAGAACAAGACGATTTTTATATAGACTGTATGTAACACAACAATAATCATAACATATCTATAATATTGTTTCACTGAACTAGTCCTCACATCATAAGATACAAACAAGGCCCAGCCACGGGGATGATATTAACAGCCTGACCCTGTTGATAACAAAGTGTGTGGATTAGTGTTTGGGAGATCTACCAAAGATGGTAAATGGAGGTGTTGTAACCCACAAAACAGAAAAGACATTACTTATTATGAATATAGTTGTGGCTAATGATGTAATCTAAACTCAGTATGCAATCCAAAGCTTTCTGAAACCCGTTATCAAATCTTCTTAAAGTCAAATTGCAAGAAACTGAATTTACAAATAACTAAAACTCATGATTCTATCTACTCTTCTGGCTATATTAATCAATACTGACATTTCTTATTTAGTTTAATTCTTGTTTACAACCTACAGCCCAAACTTGAGTGGATCGGCAGATGATGCGAAATGTTGACATGATTAAGAAGTTTAAAATAGGAAGCTGATCAATGGAACTTTAAGCTGTGGTAATTCCTTCTTGTTAAACTCCACTGTAGGACGTGCAGTGATGTGCCCTTTCACTCGCAAACAATCTTTGCCAGAGTTCATTCGGGGACTTGGACAGAGAGTTTCAGTAAAGTTATTACAAAATTTGTGATTTGTAAGACACAACTCTCTGTACTCTGTTGAACAGGAACAGAATCCAAATGGGAAGTGCTATCGGATCACAACCCTAGGTGTGGCACTAGCAGTGATGCCAAAGAGAAAACAGACATATTTTCACTGAGAAAAGGATCATGAATGATGAGTACTGCAACAAATGAGGACACTAACATCATTACATTTATGTGGAAACTTAACATCTGTGAAAACCATACTTCATGCTGTCACAGATCTGGAAGACCTCTTTCATATCTTGCATCCAGATTGAGTGTGTGTGCTTGACAGAGCTTACAACTCACACATGTCAACAGAACAGGTCTTAAAAGCAGTGACAAACTGAGAAGTTCCCAGTTTCCATTTATCCAAGTAAGTGTTGCCCAACAACAAAAACTTTTGCACATGGCAATATAGTGAAAGGCAGAAAGCAAGTACAATCCCTTTGATTCTGTCTGGGTTTGGTTAAGACATCTTGTTGAACTACACATTACAGCCAAAATTCTGACACGACACATATGCATACACAATATACTATACAATTACATGCATCTCTGACCACCTCAAAGTAGGTACAAGCTGACCACAAAATCCCATTCGGTCTTATACACAATGAAAAATGGCCTGGCTTTCTTGGGTTCCTTTTTCCTTGCATAACCTCAAGATAAAGCATCATTAGGAAAAAATAGGACATTTTATATACTGCAAATACTATAAGAAAAAACTGCAGTAGTGTACAATGTCATTTCTGATGTAAAATGTCAATGCACCTGTGATTCCCTTCTACATCCTTCCTATTAATAGAAGCAACAAAGCTCATGCTAATTGATTTTGTCTATGGTTTTAGAAGTGAGAGAGCCAAGCTTTCATTCTATACAACTCTTCTCTCTTACTTCACCACCGCTGAGGTGTGTTTAACTGGCACAGCTCACACAAGAAGTGGTATTTATAGGAAAAAATTAACTATTTAAGATGCTGGTGTTATTTATTTATTCTTTGTTTTCAAAGGGTTTTTTTATAGGTTTTTATGAAGAGAAGTTGTGAATCATCCACTTTACAAGGTTATACAAAGGAATGACAACATTATGCTAAAAAGCCTGTAAGCATGCAATTCAGGCAATTTAATACCTGAACATTTGCTATTATGAATCTTCTCTAATTTTGATTTTATTTTAATTATGAGTCACATATGAACAGTACTAAATAAGAAACCTGAGCTATAGTGAAAACATAAAACACTAAACAAATAATCCAATCCATTTTCCTTATTTTAGAAAAAACGGGGTTAACATACAAAGATTGAGAGAAACAGTGGCTTATCACTAGTTTCACACAGCTTGTCGTCCTCCTGGATAGTGATAACAGACGTGAGAAACCCAAACACATCAAGTTTCCCATAAATATACTGACTATGAAATTGTTGAGGTCACTTGGGCATGTCCTTGGAAATAAAATGAAAATATAACTAGTTAAATGTCTGGAGGCTCAGAATTTCTTTGCTTAGAGTCTTGACAATGAGAGGAAAAAAAGAAAACAGCCGTATAATTGTTAGTACAAATGAGCAGATGAAGACGTAAGAACGGTAATCAGACCTGAATATTTGTGAAAGAAACAAATGAAATGATGCTCAGTGACCGTTTGATGCCATCCGTCAAGTGTGGCAAAGGCCTATAAGGCAGTGATTCCTGAACATGTGCAAATATTTACTGAAAACAAATTTTAAAAGGATAAAATTAAGAAAACTACACGAGATGAGACGCCAAAGCCAACCATCTGGAGGTATTTCAAATCACAGGTCATTCTATGCCATAACCTTATCCAGCGAGTGAATCTATAAGAGTTCGGGGCGTTTCGGCACGTTTGTCGGACGTTAACCAGACACATTGTTTTAACCTTTGCCGGAGAAGCTTCTGTCTCATTCCCAGGGGCTGGCTGTGTAAAAGGGTCAATGACTTCAATAGGCCTTCATTAAGCACAGTTAGTGTCAACAGTTAATTATGCAAATTAGGGGACCCCTCATGTGGTTTGTGGGTCCCTGGGCTCCCCCTTTCATTGCAGCCTCACACACACACACACACAAAATAAAAGCACCACCCTGCAGACACACATACTTCATATAGCACATACGTTCACGTACACACAGTATGCCATTCACACGTTACTTTTCCTCCTCACTCATTTCTTGCCAGGAATCAAAAATGCAGTGTTATGTGCTGATATATAAATGGAGGCCAATGAGGCCCCTGAGGTCTCCAGTGGCTTTTCTTGCCATCAAAGGACCTCCGGAAGGTTCTTGCTGGGTGAAGCTGAAAGCCCACCAAGTTCTCCTCATCAAGGCTAGTGAGTGGGGGGTGGCATCCATGCTCCCTCAGAAACAAAATGGGGGAGAAAAAAAAAACTGCATCAAAACAGTCAATTAGGCAAAAATGCATGACAGCCAAATTCGAGCATTGTTTCTGTGATGGTAATGACAGGCCCCTTCCACACATCTGATGTCTGCGGCCCCCTGATTTTCAAATGGTGGGAAGCCATCAGTAATTAATAGTCACACGCTTCGGGCCCCTCAGTTGTGACTGGCGGATTCTTTGTAGGCCCGGGCTAAAAAACTTCCAGTCCACATCTACCTACTTCTTGTCATCCCATCACTGCTAGTTTGTGTCCATCTCCCTCACAAATGGATCCATCACTGCCTGCTGTTTGCTTCATGTACATTGTTTATCAGCCATTTGAGTGGCTCCACTTCATTGTAGGGGGATTGTTATGGGCGCCAATTGTAACCAGCTCCCCCTGAAGCCTCCATCTAAACCCGTTCACCTCCCACTAATTGTGGAGAGATATGGTCTTTGGGGGGTTTAAAAGGGTGGCTAGATGAAACGGCCTCCGTTGTGAACTGAAAACTGTTCAAACACCACAGTTCCTTTTGGAACCGGTCTCTTGTTTGTTATTTTGTTTGCCTTTGCTTTTTTCCCTAGCAAAGAAAACTTCTCAAAAACAGCAGTCTCAGAGTGATTATGTAATAGTAAATCAAAAACAGACTGTAAGCCACACTGGTCCAAATCCACCAAGTGAAGCTCTGGGAGCAAGTCTCTGTTCTTTCACCATGTGATACAGGTGTCATATTTTTGTGGCTACAGGAAAGAATATCTTGCAAGAACCCCATAACCCCACAGCAGTCTATTCCTGAATCACGGTAGATATTTCAACGCCAGGTTGAGCAATGATGATTGCATTACTGGTTGTCATTTGGCTCATCCAGTGGCTTGCTTACACAGCCAGTTCCAAAATTGTTGCTAAACACGTGCTTGGTCCAATGTAAAGATGTCATACAGTGAATCCAAAAGGTGAGCCAAAAGGACCGAGCATGGGCCAGGAGACAGGAAGGGTCTGCGCAATTCATTGCCACCTAACTGAGTGGTATGCATTCATGCTGTGATCATTTTGGTGGAATATAGCACAATCGATTTAAAATAAAATAGCAAATTATAATGGATTTGTCCAACTTTAAAGACAGTGCTTCAGGACAGTGATCTGGAAACTAAGCTATTATGTTACAGCCTTGTTTTGTTCCCAGTAACCCCCCCCCATTATTCGTTTTTAACGAGCAAACTGAAGCATGTTTGATTAGTCCAGTTAGGTGCCTGACCTCAGATGAACCGATTATGTTTTTCACTTGCTGGAGAAACTGAAAATAAAGAGCTCTTTCAACAAGAAAAATAAATAAATAAATAAAGAAGGCTGCACAACAGGCCTAGAGGTTCATGACCAGGGCAACAAAACATTTAATATAATGGCTTTATGTTTCATTTGCCCAGTGATTTTAGATCCCCTAATACAAGGGGGTTATATCAAAACCAGCTAATATGGCACAAGGACAAACCTTAATCCGCTTTAAAATAAGGCTGATCGTCAACATTTTACTTACTATACAGTCACCATTTAATTTCAAATCCAAAGTGCTAGAGTACAAAATCATCAACACCCCTAAACATGTGCCGCTGATACTTTCTACAGGTGTAACAGCATGAAGAAACATTAAGATAGAAAAAGCTAAGGGCTGAGCTGAGGGAAATGTGTCTCTGCGTGCACATGCATGTGTGCGCGCACGTGTGTGCGCGTGTGTGTGTGGGCTACCACTATACAAACTGTATAACTAAATCCCACACAGGGAGCATTTGACTTAAGCCAATAGACTCCACATGTCTGTCCTACTTCAAAGGGGGCAAAAAAACCCCAAAACCCTCCCAAAAAACAAAACAAAAAACAAAACAGAAAACAACGTCATACAAGCCCGTTCTCATCATCTCCAAGTACAGAGTAAAAACTTGGTGCATGAAGCTAACATTATTGCTCACACAAATAAACAGTTTCACGCATCAACACTTTTGTGACACTGTTAAATATATTAGTAGCTCGGTAAATGGAGGGTTAACTGTATGTGAACTTCTTCACCAAGTCTTGTTTTCAGCTTATATTTGCTCTGCATTATCCTGACACCTACTGGATGACTAAAAATTGTCAATGCCACACAAGTTACAAAAAAAAAAAAAAAAAAAAAAAAAAAGTTACTTTGCTGACACACAGTACACATAGTGATTAAACAAAATCAGGACGATCTATATGCTTGAGTTACTTTCTGTTCATCCAGTCCTCTGCACGCTTAGAGTGCAACGTCAAGTCTGGGGTCACCTGGATAAGCAGTCATCATATTTAGGCTCAAAGATTTTCTCTGCTATTACTGATAAGTCTAGTAATTGGGTTAATCAGACAAACGAGAATCTTTTTCCTTGCAACTAAATTGTGAGCAATCATTGAAGAATTGCCCCTGGTAAATGGCTAATAAATAATTTCATAAAAGCAAAGCCAGTTAAAAGACTGTGCAACATCTTGCTTTGATCAAGAATGTTTCAGCATTACTAATAAAATCAGACTTTACCGGAAGAAGGAAAAGACACACACACACACACACACACACACACACACACACACACACACACACACACACACACACACACACACACACACACTAAGAGCCAAGGCTGATGGACAGATGTTGTGCGTATGGAAGTATTGCGCAAAGAAGCTTTCATAAATGACTGTGCACAGAGGGAAACGTTTACTTAGTCAAAGGCAGGAAAGAACAGTCAGAGGCCAACTGTGCCACGATCCATCACAGGCCTGCGTATGACAGTGCACAGTGCAACCTGATTCAAAGGTAGCCTAAGCCCTTCCTGAGACTGGCCCCCAGAAGAGAGAACATCCAACCTACCAATTTTGGATGAATGTGTATGACAAAGGACAGGGAAAACATCAGCATGTCAGAAAATACTGCAAAGATCTAAAGGGTCCGACTTGAAAGAAATCACCTTATGTTAACCTGCCACAGGAAAGATGGGAGGAATTCAAGGTGTTTCTAATTTTGAACAGTATGGGAATAGATTTCAGACTGTAGATGCTAAATAATCTTGAAGAGATTATTAAATTATTTTCCAGGTCAGGTCATCTAACTCTTCAAGTGCTCGCTTTTGTAAAGTCTTCAGAAAACCGAGTGCAAGGAAGCAGATTTTAATACTTTTCTTTATCTTGCTTGTCAAAAATGCCCCATAAACAAATGTAAACACACTTCTTTCACTTCAGTCTTTTCAAATGCAGACAGAACATATGACATTGTCACGAAAAAGACACAGGAGTCTGAGAAACTACAGATGGAGGTGAAACTTAAAATGCGCCACAGCATCACACTAGGAAAGAGGAAATTTCCATCACCTCCGATCAGAGCGGCAGCTGATACATACACGCAACTACAGCGGAGTCATTTAACCAGAGAATGAAAGACAAGTGTACCCTTTCCTCGAAGACAAAAGCCAGATGTTATTGAGTGTTAGTGGGCTTTAAGTCCAGTGTGAAAGGGGCTTAAGATGGAAAGGAACACATTAACAGGAAAGGAAAACATTAACAAGACAAAAAAACCGTCTACCCACCCATGCACACCCACACACACAAAGCATGGGTAATGGTTTGAGTAGAGTCTTGGCAAATACATCCAACAGGTCATGAAAACGTGTTTTTGGAACTTTTCACTTCTGCTTTAAATGAGTGAAAACGATTGCACACAATAAATAAATAAATAAGAACAAAAGACAGTGTGTGTAATAGATGAAACTTCTTGAATAGCACACGTCTTTGGTGTGGTTTCGCATGCTGTTACATCTTGCCACAAACACCTCAAAAAAGTGACCCTGTCAGTTTGCCCTCCGCAGCCCAGAGGTTTTCCATGTATCCTCTTAAAACCAATTTTCTCTTCAAGGAAATCAAAGTCAAGTGTTTTCTTTAAAATATTAATCAAAAGAATAAGTTTAATAACCCCAGGTCCCCCTTTAAATACTACTTTAATAACCTGTCCTTTGCTTTCCATATTATTATTAGTATAAATTCAGGTAATAGCAAATGAGCTACTCAGAAGCTCATGCTTATGTGTCTATTTAATGATAAAGTAGGATGTAGTGTATTTCATATTCAGAAATAATAGTATCAGGGGAAATTACCATAACAAACTCAATAGTAGTAAATCTGCAATTGAGCTAATACAAGAGTGACTGCATGGCTCCACCCAGAGGACACAGCAGTAAATTTTTATGAATTGAATCTTGAGTCTCAAATGAATTTAACAGATTTTTTGTGTTTAAATAATATATTAAAAAAACAAAAACAACAACAATGTGTCATTTTTTTTTTTTTACAAACCCATCAAAACGTGCAATTTCAAAAGCAATGGCCGACTCTCTCTTGGGTGTCTGTCAAAGACACTATATTAATAAACTTTACTTACTTTCAGATTTCAACAGATATAAGGCAAAGAACATTTAAATTGTATTTCAGGTCAACAGGAACACAATTCTCTAAATATATTTTTAATTCTGACTGTATGTTTATTTTATTTGTAGGTTTGTTGGCTTAAAGTAAATAATTTGTTTGTCAAGCAAGATAAGTAGTTTTTCAAATATAAGCATGTCCTGTGATTTCTATTATTAATACATTAATGCATTCCTATTGAATCCTATTCTGGATGACAAAGCAGCAGCAGCTTCCAAAAACAAGGTTGAAATATATGCTGAGATGCTGCTATTCATGGGTCGACTTGTGTCTTCTGTTGGGATATTTCACAATTTTCCCACAAGAAATCATCTTTTGATAGGTGAAAATGATTTGGACAGTAAATGTGTTGTGCAAAACTATATTCCTGAAGATTTCTGTGAAGAGCAGATCCAGTCTTCTTAAAGATATTTGGGAAGTCTCATAAAAACAATACTGATTTCCTCTACTCACATTTAAGGAAAAATGTTCAACCTAAAAAACTAAAATATCATGACGAGAGTCCTCACAGTGGGCTCATATTTATGGCATTTATTAGGCAGTTACACGGACCAAGCAGGGAGTCATGTTACACCAACTTAATAAATGACTGCAAGCACAATTAGACATTATGGCTCCAAAGCAGCATTTGACATGATTTCCATGAAGAAGCTTTGAAAATGACTCTTCAAGCAATGCAACTTGTTAAACATGCCGGTTTTATGCTTCATACACCAGGTTGCGGAAGTCTATCAGGACTGGGTAAAAAGTCTTCAAACTTTTTTTTGTTAGCTCTGGTTCACAGTTAATGAAGTTTCAAGCTAATTTTCAGTCTTATAGTTCAGTGTTTAGTAATCACCTTCAAACTGTATCTCATAGCAGTACAGTGACATCATCAGAATCTCCAGTTCCCCAATTTGTCATATTCATGGACACAAATATTCAACCCTTACTATGATTTATGCCCACATACACAAATGGGTATTTTTGCTTCACTTTTAAAGGGCAACAACATTCACAGCTGGAGGCTGCAGAGGCTGGTGATTTAGGTTAACAACAGTAGCCACTTCTTTTATGGATCTAATTTCTTGGTTGCCAGGGGGATACATCCCTGTTAAACACTCCAACAGGAAACTCGCCCAACAGGAAAGAGGACACAAAATAGGCTTCCTATTAAAATACATTAGTCAACATAAACCATGCTAGCTGTCATGAACAAAAGTGACAAAATGCATGAATGGACACAAACAGAGTACTTTTGCAATGAGACCTGAAAAATTAAGTGAGTTAGAATGTCTCTGTCTCCGCTGTCTTTGAGAGTTTCCTACAGAAAACAGCAGAGCATTCCTTTTAATCACTCAAAGGCAGACTTTTATAGACTTGTTTTTAAGTCATTATCTTCTGAGGTTTTCATGTTGTTGCAGTTAGTCTTCATTAAGCTGTACTATTCTGTTTCAATACCTCACTATAAAATGCAGTGTTAACTTTGCAAACCACCTCGCTATGTGAAACAGCTTTGGAACATTAGTCTCCGGAAAAGCAACAATGTGGGTTTGACCACTGAACTGTTAACTGCCATCTTCTTACAATAAAACACAACAACAAAAACAACAAAAACAACATAAAAGTGATAACTATCACATGTGCCAACACTGAGTAAAAAGGTCAATAGATTACTCTTTTTGTAACAGCGAAGTAGTTACTACAAAGGTTGTCCTTTTATCATGTGGTAGTGCAAAAACAAAGACCAATAAATTATTTGTATTGTGAGTTCAGAGAGACGTGCAAGTCAAGCTATAACCCAACTTAACTTTAGTAAAGTGTCCTGAGCATATGCAGTGCGTTTTAAAGAATGTCTAAGAGAGAGAGGGTCTGTCCAAAAGCAGATCCCTGGATAGTCTTTGTCAACCACAGCAATGTCTGCTCAATAGCAATAGAGGGCGCCATTACCCTTTCTTCAACTCAAGCAAACAGCATGTCCAGACAAGAGTCCTTTACCTCTTTTTCACATCACTGGTGGAAAGCATAAAGCTTGGTGAAAAAGTGCACTGATCTTGTACAAGTCAGATACCCGTGTGACCAAAGAATGGATCCTGGATCTACAGCATTGTTTCACCAGCACAAAACCATAGGATGATTTGAGATCAGCTGACATATGTTGTGGTCACATGGGTTCCACTAGCATTACATTTGAATGACCTAAAGACCCATCCCAAACACTGCACATGTATTTAGTTCCATTTTTTCCACTTAAAATGGGTAAACAGTTTTGTACTGCAATGTTTGAAGAAATAAAGCATGTTTTTTCCTTTCATTAATTCTTTTGAAATTACATCAAAACAGAAAAACATCTCAATATCTCCAAATTTGGTCTGTTACCAGTTTTGAAAACCGTGCTACAGATTTATTTTGGCCTTAGTCAGCATGAATGTCCTAAGATGTGGCCAAGGAGCAGGCTGTCCCTCCGGATCACTGTGTGAATATTTCAGCTGTCAGTCCAGAGTTTATTTTTAAGATTTTTACCTATAGAGGGAAGCTTTCTGTCTTTACAAATGATCAAATGTGGGTTTTTGCATATGTGTATGCCCACATAGACAAAGAAAAAAGAAAAAGAAAAAAAGACACAGCTACCAAAATCACTTGACACTTCCTCCACATGAGGACAGAAATATCTGTCCTCAAAGAAAAAAAAAATTGGAACAGGAAACCCCTTTTTATGGGATTGTGCCGCTTTCATCACTCATATAAAAGAGGATTACATCTGAGGCCGATAAGGCTTCAGTGGACACAACATTTGTTTGTTACAAGTGTTGTCTAATATCTTCATTTCACAGACTTGATAGCGAACAATACAGAAGCCCCTCAGCAACAACTGTGGGGTTGGCAAAACGATGACCTAATTTCACTTTTGTGGTATAGCAGTAACTGATTTCATTGCTCAAGGAGAGATGTCCTGTTTAAGCTGCTGCTGCAATAAAAGAGTCGTCAGAAATAGTAAATGGAGCGCAATTTTCATTATAAGGAATCCCTCAGAGATTCCACAGACTGTGATGCTGATAATCACGGTGAAACTTCTTCTCGCATTGTGAATGTACCTGAAGTCTCTGTAAAAAAGACTGAGCAAAAGTCTAAGTTAATGTCTTCTAAATAAATCACTTGTATTGAAAATCTACAAAGCATTTGGAAAACAACACAGCTATAAATGGAAGCACCAGAAGTGGGTGGCAGGGATACAACTATGGGACGCTTAATCCAACTGATGGAAAGGAGTGGGCTAGATTTACATCCAGCTTGAGATGGCACATCTTTGTCAATCACGAGCTGAACTATGAATGACACATGCAGACCTGTTGCAAATTAAAGGTAAAAAACTCAATGTATTGACCTAGTAATGCATTGAGTGACTAAAAATGCCATAACACCTTCATCATCATGATCATCAACATCATCAGTCAGTATGATTGACTTGGGGGAAAAGGTGGGGGGGGGGGGGGGGGGGGGGGAAGGAAACAAAACAAAATAAATAAAGCAATGCAAAACTTAGACAAATACATCACTACCAACAACACCCTGTAGCTAAACTAAATAGTTCCACTACACTAGACAAAACACAAATTACTCCAGCTGTGGAAGGATTAAGAAAAATATGTCCTGTTGAATTTACAGTCTGCATGTAGAGATTCTTGAATTCACTTGGAGTAACAATGATGCATACTAGATAAAAAAAAATGATAGAAGAGAAAGCGCCCTTCTGGCTTGGATTAGGAATTTGCAACCCATTCGTGTCTTGCGGATAAGCATATTACAATATGTGCTTTAGGGTCTGAGCTGGGGCTAAAGATGGGTCCTTGTCATGTGAGGTGGACAAAGACTATTGTGTAACAGAAAGACGCTTTAAGGCGTCCCTTAACAAAAAGCCCACGGGGAGTGTTTTCAGATTCAAGGGCGACGTAAGGGAGGCTTCTGCAAATATAGGCCAACAGAACAGATTTATGTGGTGAAGAAAAACAGATACATGAGAATAAATAATTTAGTAATTCAAATAAACATACTTTAGCTGCATGTTATCAGACTTTATGACGAGCACTTTTTATCCAATTGTGTGAACTGATATTACATCCACCCATTTTCTTTCACTTGTCCATTTTAGGGTGTTGCCAGTGAGGTGGAGGGCTATAATTTTACTTTTGTGGAACTGCTATTTCTTTTTACTCTTTTTAAATTATGTTTAAAAAACAAACAATATTCAAAACATTCCTGAACCACCCCAGCTTCAAAAGGAATGTGAGCCTGAAAAAAAAATTCTTCTAGTTCCTGATGCACATGGTACACAAAGGCCGAATGCGGCATCGCCCTGCTCTGTCAGCCAATACATCTCATACAGGAAGTTTTTCTTTGTTGTTTCTCAAACATGTGCAGCCAAATTCCTGCCCAAAACGTCCTTGACAAAAACAAAACAAACTAATAAGGACTGGCAGACCGTTTTTAGGAAATGGTACTTGATCATTGGGGAGTGACCAGTAGGTACTGTGGTTATTTTAAAGTGTATTCATGGCCCAGTCTGGGGCAATAGCTGCTCCCATCCTGCCTTTTTAAAAGGACGGAAGCAGTATGGAAATTTACACTGCGAACACCCTGTGTTAAGAAAGGTTTATTTATGGTAAAATAAATCTGTCTGGCATATGACACAATACACATTTCAAGAAATTGTTTTGTTTTGTTAATCCTGAAACTTATTGCAATGAATTCTAAAAAGGTCAAAGCAACTTTTAAAAGTTTCTCATTCACTCTGACACAATTCAAATAAATTCAAAAAACAAAACGTGAAAATATATGTTATGAAATTATGTTAACTGCTGCACAAGTTGATTGCATCCAAAAGTAAGATATCTCAAGATAAGAGAGCTTAAAATATGTCTTCCAGAAAACAGGATGACTTTTTCTCTAGAACTAAGATGTGAATTGGGATTTCCTGCAAGATGGGAATTATTTTTCCCCCTAAAATCTGCTCTTCAAAATAAATTTGGAGAATAAATGTTACATAGAAAAGCGCCAACTCTGCTTAGGTTTATTCATTGTGTGTCAATTCACTTACTTCATTTACATTAATATAGCCTTGTGGAAAAAAAGAAATAATGCTGTTTACCCTTGCCAGATCAACCTGTCAGCACTGAACCAACAAAAAGCCAGAAGACAAAGGATGCAAAAGAAAGTACATCTAAGTACAGAGTAGGGCTGCCACGATTTGTCGACTAGTCACGATTACGTCGACTATCAAAATCGTCGACGACTGATTTAATAGTCGACGTGTCGTTTGAAGCTTCGTAAGATCGCAAAAGACGCAGGAATAATAGCAGGATTTAAGAGTGTAATAACGGACTGAAACAGAAGATGGCAGCACAGCATGTACAAGGATGCCAGCTGCCGTTAAACCCCGAAGAAGAAGAAGCAGCTGTGTCCCAGAATTCATAGCGCGGCCCAGCTTAGTTTCCAACAATGGCGGTAGCTAGTTAGTTTTAATATTACTCTTATTATTCTTTCTGGGTCACAAAATAAACGTTTAACATATTTTCAGGCGAGAATGTAGCTGTGTAAACCTCAAATATCTGCTCAGTTTATCAGGACACCACATATTTTCAAAAGCGCTCCGACGTTTTCGGAGACGTCTGTTACCCACTAGCTCGATAGCTAGCCGGGGGCAAGGCTCACTAGCGCCGTGAGAACACCGGACTCCCGGCAAATTGTTTTCAAACCCACCGCCGTCTTTCGCTACTCAGGTTAAATATATATGAGTCACTTAGATAAATTAAAAATGTTATTGTTTGGCTTTTTTTTAGTATTTTATTTGTTCCTGAGTAAATCGGTTTGGCTGAGATTAAAGTTATAGTTTTTACACAGCTGAATAAACGTCAAGCAGACAGCTGATTATCAGAAGTGTGAGATGCTGGAGAATATACTCCGGTGTCCTGTTATATTTTAGATAGCAAGGAGTTTATTAAACTTCACCGAAACAATCTGCAAATTTCATTAAAATTGAATAAACTATCATCTTGTCTTTATTTTTAGTTAGCACCTTAAAAGCTTAAAGCTGTAAGCTAATGATAGTTATATAAGAGCAGATGCTGCTGGTGCAATAAGCTGTAGTTTTACGTCCAGTGGATGATGATCTGATTAGTCGACTAATCGCATAAATAATCGGTGACTAGTCGACTATCAAAATAATCGTTTGTGGCAGCCCTAGTACAGAGGTAGGAAAAGGAAGAATTTAAAAAAAAAAAAAAAAAAAAAAAAAAAAAAAAAAAAACACACAACAAGATTTTCAATCATTTTTAATGATGATAAATCTAACTCACATCCTCACTTTCAGCCAATTTAGGAATGCCAGCCTAATGTGGATGCCTTTTGACTGTGTCAAGCAAACCAGAGCACCCAAGCAAATATAAGGAAAATAGAAACGCCATACAGAATAGGGCTGCCACGATTAGTCAACTAGTCACGATTACATCGACTATCAAAATCGTCGACGACTGATTTAATAGTCGACGTTGTAGTTTGAAGCTTTGTAAGATCACAAAAGACGCAGGAATAAGTAGTAGGATTTAAGAGTGTAATAACGGACTGAAACAGAAGATGGCAGCACTGCATGTACAAGGATGCCAGCGGCCGTTAAACCCCGAAGAAGAAGAAGCTGTGTCCCAGAATTCATAGCGCAGCCCAGCTCAGTTTACAACAATGGCGGCAGCTAGTTAGTTTTAATATTACTCTTATTATTCTTTCTGGGTCACAAAATAAACGTTTAACATATTTTCAGGCGAGAATGTAGCTATGGAAACTGAAAATATCTGCTCAGTTTATCAAGACACCACATATTTTCAGAGACGTCTGTTACCCACTAGCTCGATAGCTAGCCCGGGGCAAGGCTCACTGGAGCCCGTGAGAACACCGGACTCCCTGCAAATCGTTTTCAAACCCACTGCAATCTTTCACTACTCAGGTTAAATATATATAAGTCACTTAGAGAACTTCAAAATGCTATTGTTTGGCTTTTTTTTTTTTTTTGTATTTTATTTGTTCCTGAGTAAATCGGTTTGGCTGAGATTAAAGTTATAGTTTTTACACAGCTGAATAAACATCAAGAAGACAACTGATTATCAGAAGTATGAGATGCTCGAGAATATACTCCGGTGTCCTGTTATATTTTAGATAGCAAGGAGTTTATTAAACTTCACCGAAACAATCTACAAATTTCATTAAAATTTAACAAACTATCATCTTGTCTTTATTTTTAGTTAGCACATACCTTACACACTTAAAGCTGTAAGCTAATGATAGTTATATAAGAGCAGACGCATGCTGGTGCAATAAGCTGTACGTTTTACGTCCAATGGATGCACGATCCGATTAGTCTACTAATCGCAAAAATAATCGGTGACTAGTCGACTATCAAAATAATCGTTTGTGGCAGCCCTAATACAGAAAAGATCCCAGGAGGGTTTAAACCTAAAACCTTCTTTCTATGATGTGCATGTGCTGTTTACTGAGCCAATGTGCTGCTGTGCATAAAAACACAAAGCAGATAACTTAAATGATATTACCATAAGAAAAGTACTTTTGGTTTATGGGGAAAAAATACTCAAAAAAATATTTCATCTTTACCGGGACAAAAACGATGCATGTGTTACCAGTGTGGTGACAGCTGCACAAATCAGTAAAGTTTAAGAGAAACCCCTCTTTAAATAGTGATGTTTTTCTGATATTTATCTGCCTTTATAAGGTTATTTACTTTGATTCTCAACAACTGAACGTATCTACTGCGTCTTACAAAGACATCTCTTACACAGCACCTTAAACAGTTTTCACTACTATCCAATAAAAAGACTTATTTTCTGACTTTGGTTCAGTGAGTCCTGCATTAATGTGAAAGAATTAGTATGCTGCTTCAGGTTTCTTATATGGGCCACCTTGGGAGTAAAGCTGCCATTATCTTGTGCACACTCTCTAGCCTTTCTTTCCAAATTAAGCTCAAAGCAGTCTTGAGCATCTTGATCTAAATAGTGTGACCTGAGTCTGAAAATTAGAAGCAGCATGTATGAGAAACACTTTTCCACTCCATTAAAAACATAATGAGTTAGCCACGAAGTGACTAATGCGATCACTTAGACCCTTAATGGTTAAGGGTCCAAAGAGCAGTAGCTATGGTACCCATAGCACGTGGCCACATACTAATATCCCAGGGCACCTGCTGCTACAGAGAACCTAACCAACATCTACCTGCACTGCTGTAATAAAAACAGAATAGATACATGGTTTGTATTGGAAAAGTTTGACTGAATAAGCAGATGGACATAGAGTGACTCAGCACAGAGGTTTCAGTGAAAATGTGTCCAATTCAAAAGAAACAGGTAACTCGAGATAAGGAAGGCGTGAGCAGATAGCTGGGTGATATCGGTCTAAACCTGTTCTCAAATAGATGAATCCGGTATCAGTGACAACATGCTGATTCTGTGAAATTCTCTGTTATTCTCTTTTAACTGCTCACACATCAGCAGTTGTGCACAAGATGCCAGTGGGAGACCTAGCAAAGCATGGAGGAAGAGAACAGCAAAGGGTCAGCAGTTTGGAGGTATTTCATGCCTGCCATGCCAACGACCTCTTTGACAAGACTGAAAAGATCAGATGATGACTGTGGGCTTCTCTCCCTCTCTTTTTACCTCTCGTGTTTAGTGAGAGACAGCAGAAGCTATGAGGACATTGGGTAGATGTAATACTTGTTGAGGAGCATTTATGATTACAATAACATAATGCACTGTCAACTCTATTAGTAGCATTTCACATCAGCCATCTCTTATCAGCTTATCAGCTGTGGATGCAAAAAAAAAAAAAAAAAAAAAGGAGAAAACAGAACAACTGTTTCCCTAATCAAAATAATTCTACATGCTTTATTATTCCTTTATCAACACACAGACACACACACACACACACACGCACACATACACAGTCCAAGGAGTCAGTTTTTCCTGTCCCACCACACAGCCCCCATAGACCAAGGCAGATGGGGCTATATTAACAAATTTTGCCAAACAATATGCTCCAAGTATCCATGATGGCACGAACCAACTTACTGTCTGTAGAATTGCTAAGCCTACTACATAAATGTGTTTTTTCCTTTTTTGTGTGAGATGTGTTAGTACTCCTGATTTTCCATCAAGATCAATAAGAAAAAAAAACAACTGTTGGTTAATGAAATACAATGAGTACATTTCTTATTAAAGTGCAGCTGCTCTAATTTGTTATCTTCCCACATTTTGTGATTTGGAGTCAGCTTCTTCGCTTTTTTGTTGGCCTAACTAAAACATTTTGGTTCAACATAATCGCCCTGCTGACAGCAACAGCAGGTTCAAGTTCAGGTACAAAGCAGGACAGCGGTGTTGACAGAGGAAGGGGATCATCGGACTAACTTTCCCAAGGAGATACAACCCAACACATAAACCCTGCGACCCAGAACAATAGTTTAACCTCAGTTCAACCTTTCTCACAGCTCGATTTTACTTGGACGAGTTCATGTGCCGCTCACAGACAGTATAAGACGAGGGCGTAGCTATTGAGACATCAATCACTGGTTTCTTAAGTTGCACTTTGAAGCCTTGAGATCAGCGTTTTCATTATCTCCCTCTTGGTTTCTAAAAAGTAGATATGACAAGAAAGGGCAGGTCTGACTGCTCACAGCTTATCAATCACTAATCATTAGCCAATGACCATACCACTGATAATCATCCTTTTTAAAGCACAATATGACAGATTTACAAAATAGACTCAGAATGACCCAAAAGACAGAAATGGACACAATTTCCCCAAAGACTTTGACAGGACTTAGCTTTTGCCACCTAGTGGATTTGTCACAGAATGCAGGTTTGAAGCGCTTCCGAAATGGCTTTGTTTTTCTGACCTGAAAGCTACGTCTGTTGAATTCTGGCTTTGGAGCTGCTATGCTCAGTTCTCCAGAGCAGAACAAGGACTGAAGCATGGTGGCTGTGGGGGTCGTGTGCAGGGTGGTTCATGATCTTGGTTAGATCCAAGAAATCTTTTCTTGTCACACTACAATACCTGTATTTATTTTCCTAGTGGTTTATTCATCCACCCATCCAGATAGTCTTTTATTTATTAAGAACTTTATTCAACTAATTTACACTATTTCAGAATTTTTGTTTTTTTATGTAACTCCTCTTTGTTATTGGCCATTTTTTTTTAACCTAACTGAGCGATTTCTTCATTTCATATTGCATCATTTTTACTGAGCTACTATATTTAGGCTATTTTGTTATGGGTTATATTTAATGTTTTGATTGCTGCGACCCAGTAAATGCTCAAATTTTGAGAGAAGTACAGCTTATCTAACAATCAGCTGCAAAGTGATTTGTGACGAGATAAACGCTTTATATGAGAACAGCTTTACTGAGGAGGCAGCTGATTACATTCCTCCAATTACTTCGCAAATAAAATATATTGCAAGTGGCATTATTTATTGAAATATTTAATTTACATGTAGCTGAATCTGTGTGGGAAAAAAACAAAACAAAACAAAACAGCAGTTTACTTCATTTTGCTACAGATTTCCCTTTGTTAGTCCCAACCCACTCAGTCAATAATATAATAAAAACTTTTCATAATCTGTGTTACAGGAATAACTAAGAGTACAACGGACAATTTGCACCACTTAATATAACTAGAGATCTAAGAGCCCAGCAGCATTGTTATTGTTGTTTGGATGTTGATGGTGCCTCAAGAATTAAGCAATCTGACAGAAGAAAACATTAAAAGCCAGTCAAACAGGAATAAAAAAGTATTATCAGCAACAGTTGCTACATTTTAATTTACAAGGTCTATTAGTTTAATTCCAATACACCTAATACCCATCTACTTATTCCCACTCATTTGATTCAAGAATGGCTGAAACGATGAGTCAACGATGAGGCACGACGTTTTAATCAAACAAACGCTTACTGTTAAACACTTATTTCAGAATCAGCCTTTCTGTTTATGTTCATTGAAAAGGCTTTACCAGCTGGTGAGAGAGTAACAGAGGAGCAGACAAAATGCAATGTGAGTCATCAGCTGCTGTTAAAATACAACTATTTCAAAACATGTACCAAATACTGCAGTGCTTCTAAAAATACGTCTATTTGTCTATTTATGTTAACCAATATCTCTCTTACAAGTCACATGGCAGTAGAAACTCAAAAACAAATTTGACAGTTATCACTATTTGAATAATATGGATGGATTCGTTTAAAACTATGATGCACTTAAGACTGCCTGAAGCCAGTTGCTAGGAGCTCAGGTAGAAAAAGAGACAATAATCTGTCTTTTTGCTTGTATCCACCTTTTCCAGCTTAATATTATGCCAACATACACATTAGAGCGCACTCTATATTCAGTGATCAACCAACTGTAAAGCACTGCAAGGAAAGATTAAAAGCATACTAAAACTAGTAGTAGTATGTTCAATCTAACACATAAACACACAGACCGCATCCCTCCTGTTCTCCAGCAAACAAATACCAGCATGTTTGCATCTTCTTACCGTGTAAAGCCCAATCCTGCACAAGGCAAGGGACAGCTGCATGTGCTCCGACATTGCGTTCAACAACAAGTGTAACCCGCGGCAACAAACAACCCAAGCCTCTGGAGTAAGTGAATGGGTGGAGGAGGATCAGGGATAGCTGAGCGGTGCCAGGTCAACACCATGAGTCCCGTTCTTCACCATGTCACGTTCAGCAGCCCAAAGCCACAGTTCAATTCTTTTTTTTTTAACACTTGAGATTGAGTTTTGAAAGACTGCAGATGAGCAAGACTGACGGTTGTCCAGTGTTTACTCCCTACATTCATTCATAGAAAGAAAAGAAAAAAACTATTACCACAAGGATCAGCAGACTGACACAAGCTTAAGATTAGTTTGTGAGGATCTCTCTCTCCACAGAGATTAAGGACTCTCTGACAACTAGGGATCCAGAATAAGACTGCAAATTGGATTAGTCACCATTACACACCCACACACTATGGCCATACTGTACGCACAGCTTTATGGAGAAGAGAATATATTGCTTTCCATGCATGGAGGAGGATAAAAGGATCGACCACTTGAGTCTGCAGCGGTCGTGGGGATTTCAATCATTGTTGAGGAACGTTTTGTTGGAAGTCCGTTAACTGTGAGTCATCTTCAAATTGCTTGCTTTGGTCAGCTCGGCAGTCTAGTTCTAGCTGCTGCCACTATCAACTGACACAAATTTGTAGTTAAAATATAAAATGCTCAATATTAATTCAATACGCTACATGATGAATAATTTCACCAGGAGGAGGCAGGAACACTTATTGAATTGAGTGAAAGTATCTGATATAGGAGTGAAGAAAAGTCATGTCTGGGGAACTTATTGCCAAGTATAAAATTGCAAGTGTTACACTTAAAAGTGACAATCAAAACTGTAATTCCAATTATTCCATATAATGTTTTTTTCTGCAGTTATGAATAGAAATTTTTGCCATGCTCTTTAGTGCGTCTTGGGCACAAACACTGATTTATATAATCTGAGAATTTCTGGGTCATTCCATTTAAAGTCAACAAAATCTGAAAACTGTTTCCACCTGACCTTCTCAAAAATCATCTGATTCTTAGCACAATCATTTTAGCATACCTATCAAATCATGCAAAGTTCATATTGTGAAACAGCAGAGTGAGCAACAGTGTTTTTTTCACCATTTCACAACGATAAACTGGTGCAGTTTTTCAAGAAAAACGATGATATATCCTTTCATTTTGACGTGTAAAAGGGATTATAGATAAATAATTCTGCTGAGGAAAAGATTCTGGCATTAGACTGTGGTATTTGGAGTAAAACTGCTTAGATTGGATTTCTTTCAAAAGAAAGAAATGTTTTTCAGCCCTGAAAATGTAACACGGCTACGAGGTTAGGAGGGTTCACAAATTCTGGAAAAAATAAAAGATGCTGTCAAATTTAAGAATGACCCACATCTGTACTTCAAGGTCCTGCCATTCAAACAAACTAAAAAAAATATCTTACTTTCAAGGCAAAATTTTGCATGGCTTCATAACATGAAGTTATTGTACAAAAATAATCAATTTTAGAGGGTCAAGTAGTGGCTGGCTGATTTTGTCATGGAATTTTTTTTAAGCCTACAAACAATCCCAAAGTCAACAAAACAACTTTTCATCTAGTTGTTCTCAAATTACAATGTCCTTTTTCTTCATTAATTTAAAAACCAAAGCAACGGTGCAACTTTAGATCAGAAATCGGATTTTTTGTAAAGTGTTTCAAAAAGTGCTAAATAAATAAATCAAAATCCTATTGAATACAGTATATTCAAATCATATTCATGTCACAATTTTTATAGCAGACACCACCTTCTGTATTAGGATTAGTTATATGACAGTCTATGATGGCCCATTGTAAAGCACTTTATCCAATGATTGTAGGTCAGTAAGATGAACTGTACAATCGAAATCTTGGTAATAAAGCTGTATTTAATGGTTTGATAGACCAAGCCATTTTTTTATTTTTCAAGTAAAATGAGTATAAATCAAACAACAAACTCATTTGCATTTCCTTAATCCAGGAGCGTATTTTCCCCAGTAAAGAAATGTTTCGTCGTACCCAACGCTATGATATCATTTATGGACTGAGACAGAGTAAAGGAAGTGGAACTCAAGACAACATATCAGTGGAAGTCAAGATAAAAAAGGAAGTCAAAGTGCCAGTATTGGATTATGATCCATTATCTTAACAGCAACACTGATCTTGATCCATTCCAAGATACTGATCAGTGGTCCTCTCCATAACACAATGAGCTAAACAGCAGATGGGAAGGACAAAAAACATGCAGGTTTACAATCAGTGAACACCGTAATCAAACTTAAACCCTCCAAGTGAAACCTGACTCAAACTTGTTGGCTCAAGTAAATGATTAGCCTAATATCGACCAAACAATAAAAGAAGCATATACCCTACTGAAACATTTTGAGTTTTCTTATCTGGATACAATAGGTCATTTTTTGTTTGCCTCTGGAGAAGAAAAGAAAAAAACTTGGCACAGATCTTTGCCAGCGCCAGTGAGGTGTGTAACACGGTCAGACAGGGGACAAAACATCAGCCTTGTGTCCCATATGCCAACAAGATATATTCATTCTGCCAACAACTTCCCATCAGCTCTCTTTCCTCTGTGCTTCTGCTGTGAGATGTCAATCTGCCAGCACCTGCTGTGTGCCCTTGGAAAGGAGCTCTTCTGAGCCAAAACACATGCAAGCTTCAATATATTTTCATAAAGGTGTGATCCTAATGCTGACTGCGTCAACAAAAGCATGGCTATTTTAAATGTTTTATTCAAAAATGTTGCCTGTTGTACCCTGGTGAAATCTCCAAAACACCCAAGGCATCATTTGAGCTTTTAATTCCTGTAAGCTAGTGGGATCATGTACCAAAATGCTTTCAGTGTAACGATAGCAATCATCAGAAGACATCTCATGTGATCCATGGTATCACAATACAATGAACAGGAAGTATAGCTTTCCCTTAAGCCTGCATTTGTGAGTTTCGTGTTCTTCACTGCAGGTTAGTTAACCTCAGTGACTTGGAGGAGTCATTATAACTCTGGAAAAGTTTACAAAAACATCTAAATGGGCTGATACTTATACAGCACTTTATATAACATGCCTCATTCACACCCATTCATACAAGCACTTTTTCTCTGGAGAAGTGCTTTCTATCTAACATTTAAACACATTTATATACCAACTGATGCATTGGAAAGCAACTTAGGGTTGGTATCTTGGCCTGAACTGAAGCAGCCAGGGATCAAACCACCAACCTTCCAATTAACAGATGACCTGCTCTCCCTTCTACCTACCCAACATGTGACAGGAAATATATATATCGTATCGATATTTTATTCCAGACCAAAAATTAACATATTATACATTAACTTTCCTAAAAGTAATGCAGCATTTTACTTCATTACTCCCCAGAGAAAGTAATCAGTTACACAGTTAAACATTACTGTCTTGTTTATGACCATCTCAGAATATAAACCTTATGCTTCAGTCAGACACACCGACAGAAGTCCCTATCCTTTGAAGGACGTACAATCGATTTTTATTTTAGCGTTTGTTTGAAAAGCCAACGACACAAAGCAAAACTGACACACACAGTTAGAAACGGAGGCTACAATGCTACAAGCCTGTGGAAGTTTAGATTCTGACTGCTAGGCTAGGGATGGCATCCACTCAGTTATCATTACTCGCGTTCTTCACTAGCTTTGCGTTAGCATGCTGTTTGTGCACATGCTTGCAAAGAGCCAGTTGTGTTAGCAGTATAATGTGGTTGTTTCTGTCATATCCATTACTCCCTAGACCTTTAATACAAGAAAAATAAAAGTTAATGTCCATGTCACATGCACACACACACCATTTCCCTACTGACTGGCTCACTCACCAGGTTGCAGTTGTGGCTATGCATGTCAAATAGTAACTTGTCAGGGAAAGATAATGGCAGTGGGTCGGACTGCGAACAAAACATGGATACAGGTGTTTAGTCCTTCAGTAAATCCTTTAGTGTATTAACAGTAAAATGCAAACGTTTGCTCAAAATTTCTAAGCATAAGATGAAGTGATCTCCAAAAGGTAAAAAGCAAGAAGAAAAAAATTCTCACAGAATTTTTGAATGAAAAATGAATGGAAAAAGTACCCTGTGGGTAACTCTTAATAAACTGTGAGACATTAAGAAATGAATTTACACAAGGAAAGGCAAATGCATGAACATTTCAAAGCTTTATAAATACAATATTATACATGACTTTATATTATATATAATGTCGTGTATACCCATTAAGTAGAAGGCATCTCACTGCAAAATTAAACATTAAAGGGTGGAAATTAACATTTACACAAGACTGATGCATACAGGAAGTAATTCCTGTGCACTGATGAAATTAAAACAGAATTTAGTGGCTGAAATAAGAACACTTCTTCAACTTTTAAGAGTGAGCTTACAATCGATTATAGTTTAAGCTTGTGTTGCAGCTAGTAGTACAGACAATGTTTTACTGGTAGTTGGAAGAATGTATTCGGTTAAATACCAGCTAACTATGGAAGCAAACATCACAACAGTATGTTTTATAAAGCGGGATAATGATCTTAAACGCATCACAAGTGGCTTAAAGTTTTGTCATGGCCCCCACAGTCCCCTGACCTAAATATTATCAGAAGTATATAGACAGGCCTCTAAAGAGGAGTGCATCTAAGATAGCGGGAAGGTTTCACATAACTTGAAGTCTTTTCCATGAAGATTGTTTTTAATGGATTTTTGCCCAAACAGAGAGCTTCTTAGCTGATTTACAAAAACTCTTTTCAAGCTGTATGACACTTGCCAGTTCAAGTGTAGGGCGACCAAACCTTAACATTTTTTATTTTGAGATCGTAAAAGACAAAGGTTATTCCATGAAGTCATCTTTTATAGGTTATGTATTCATAGAAACTTTCCCATGCCACTGTGCCCATCTCACAAGTAGTTTAGTTTTACAAACTGCAAATGCTACTACTAAGGCCTTAAGTTTTACTTTGTGTTACCTTCTAATTATGGTAAGAACCAAATACAGTCCCGATCAAAAGTGTAAGACCACTTGGGAAAAAAAGAAAAGAAAAAAAAGGAAACAAACAAACAAACAAATTTTAAAACAAGGTTCCAAGTAGAGCTTCAACATGCAACAAGAAGAAACAGGAGTGAGACAAAACATTTTTTGAGCATGTGGTTTATTGAAAACAACGCTTAAACTGAAACAGGCTGTTTTACAGCCGATCAAAAGTTTAAGACCACACCTCCAAAAAACCCGTAAACCCCCCCAAAACAGAAATCGAAGTTCCAAACATGAACTCAGTAATGAGTAGCTCCACTGTTATTGTTGATCACTTCAAAAATTTGTTGCGGCATGCTTGATGCAAACATTTCCATGAGGTGAGTGGAAACATTTCTCCATGTGGTGAAAACTGCCGCACAAAAGGCATCTACTGTCTGGAACTGTTGTCCATTTTTGTAAACTTCCCTTCCCTCCCAAAGGTTCTCAATTGGATTTAGATCAGGGGAATATGCAGGATGGTCCTAAAGAGTGATGTTATTCTCCTGGAAGAAGTCCCTTGTCCTGTGGGCATTATGTACTGTAGCCTTGTCCTGGTGAAAGACTCAGTCGTTACCACACAGACGAGGGCCCTCAGTCATTAGGGATGCTCTCTGCAATATCTGGACATAGCCAGCAGCCATTCGGTTTGATGTCCCTGCACCTCCTGAAGCTCCATTGTTTCACTGAAAGAAAAAGCACCCCACCGTTATGGCGCCTCTTCCAATGTGGCGCGTAGAAAACATCTCAGGTGGGATCTGCTTGTCGTGCATTGGAAACCATCAGGACCATCAAGATAAAAATGTTTTCATCAGAGAATAAAACTTTCTTCCACCTTTCAATGTCGCATGTTTGGTGCTCTCTTGTAAAGGCCAAACGGTCAGTTCTGTGGTGTTCGAGGAGACGAGGCCTTTGAAGACGTTTTTGTTTTTGAAGCCCTTCAGTCTCAGATGCCGTCTGATGGTTATGGGGCTGCAATTGGCACCAGTACCGGCCTTAATTTGGGTCGAGGAACGTCCAATGTCTTGACGGATAGCCAATTGCATCCTCTGGCTCTGTGCTGGTAAAATTTTTTGGGTGTCTTCCACTTGACTTTTTTTTGTTCCATAACCTTCAGGATCATTTAAAAAAATAAAAATTAAAAAATTAAAAAATAAAAATTAAAAATGACTGTCTTACTGCATCCCACCTCAGCAGCGACGGCGCACAGGCGCTTATGCAGTTTAATAGCCCAACTATGTTCAAAAAGGGAACTTTCTTTGCCTTTGCCATCAGAAAGTCATGACAGTGTGACTACCTGACAGAAAATGACAATGAATCCACATTTTTGCACAAATTTGGCCTTTTAAAGGCATGTGGTCTTAAACGTTTGAAGGCTATAAAACAGCCTGTTTCGGTTCAAGCATTGCTTTCGATAAACTGCATGCTTAAAAAAATATATATATATATTTTTCTCACTCCCATTTCTTCTTGTTTCACATTGAAGCTCTACTTGGCACGTTGTTACTTTGGATCAGGACTGTATGACTCAAGCATCAAGGCTTTCCATTTGATAAGGATGGTAAGCAACAACTGTTTAACGACAACCATCACAATTAATTTACAGATTTTTTTTTTTTTTTTTTTTAAATCCAATTGTGTCAAAATCATATCAGCTCAACAACATAACATTAACAACATTACATATATGAAAGGATAAAATATTGGATGAATGTCTGGCAGTCACTGTCACAGAGTCTTTGCATAACTTAAATTTTTTTTTTTAAGTGCTGGTTGTTTGACATTAAACAACGTCGATATTTATTACAACATTACAGATCTGTCTTTGTAAAGTACACAGCAAGGTTTTCACCAGAAGGTCAGTCCATGAGGGTTTATTCATTCGTGTACAGGAAGTAAATACGTCATCACAAAAGGCAAATATTGTGTAAGACTGAGGGAAAATGTGTAAGCTGTAAATCTCACCACACCCATAAATGAGACGAATGAGCACTCAGA
The DNA here is from genome assembly GCF_041146795.1 of Maylandia zebra. Lineage (NCBI taxonomy): Eukaryota > Metazoa > Chordata > Actinopteri > Cichliformes > Cichlidae > Maylandia > Maylandia zebra. Next base: position 29,041,201 of record NC_135178.1, read on the forward strand.
CCGCTGTCACAAGGACAAAAACAGAAAAATAATTCTTACCTCACACCACATATTTTGATTTTTCTCCATTATTCCCTAGTTCGTTATATTAAGAGTTTTCTTCATTAAACCCTTTTTTGAGCTACTTTGCCTTATTATACATTTAATTTTTTTGAGCCAATATACTTTATTTGAGCTTTGTTGTTAAAAGTTGTATTTAATGTGCTGGCTGATGTAACACAACAATTTCCCAACTTTTGGGATAAAATATTTCTTATATGAATAATACATAAAGCCTTACAGTCTAATAAGCAAATTTCTATTTAAAAAGGTCATGTCTGCTAGAATACCATTATAAATAACCCTATATGTTCTTGTGTGAGCTATAGAAATGAACCAACTAACAGTACTGCCATGTTTGTGTTTTCACAGACAGCTGTGGTCAAAACTTTCCACACACTCATCGTGGGAATGAATGTCACGGTAATGTTAGGATTTTTATTATGCACTTTAATTTTTTTTTTTTTGGGGGGGGGGGGGGGGGGGGTCCTAGATTTAAATGAACTCTATCGAATGTGCCAAGAAAAGTGATTAAATATACATCTAGAATTATGCCACAAGCTTGTTAATGGCTCCAAAAGCCTCTGGTTAAGGTACAACTTGCTAAGGGACATTTAACCAAATATTAGTGGGGATACGTATTTATTTGAGAGTGCATGTTTACTTTTTAAACATGTGTGGATTAGAGAAAATCCAAAATAAACTCCAACTTGTCCATGAAATTCTCAATTTTAAAGTAATTAAAGACATATGCTGTACAATCAAACCAAAGACATTGCCAAACACTACAAATGTACCATGGTAAGACTGCGTCATGGCAACAACTAGCACCAAATTCCTACATGGATGCAGCAGATCAGTATGGCCTTTTTTTAAAAACACAATGCTGACCTCGCAGAAGTACAGCCTCTTCAACATGCTCCAGCTCCCAACTGAATACACCACATCTCAACTACTGTCAAAGCTCAAACCACAGTTATTTCCCAGCAATGTGCAGTAACTGTCAGCTTCCATTCCTATTTGTGCTACCGCTCTGCACGAAACCTGATGCAAAACCTTACCAAAAAGCCTGAACAGGAAGCAAGACTAGAATAACTTATTAAAAGTTTAGCAACACATTCAAATTAATATAGGAAAGCGAAAGAGACGCAGTTCTGGCCTAGGCTTGAGCCAGGTTTCCAGTGTTGCACAGCAGGAAAGGAGGCCCTGCGCCTATTGAGTGCCTGACCTCAGAGGACAGCCAAGCACTCAGCTCCAACAGCCCACAGTTACAGCTGTGCTTTCTGCACAAAACTATTTGTCACGCCAAATCTTAAATCCTTCAAGCACGTAAGCTGGAAAGTGTTTACATTCCTGTCAATATGTACATAGGGGTAATTTTACTTTGTGCTTTATGATGAGGAGAATATATGGCAGCCTGTTTTTTGTGCAGTTGTTACAAAATGATTTGAAATCGTTGTAAATGCTGTCATGTCTGTGAAGCACCTGCTGGGTTTTTGTTGGCTCAAAATGGTCATTTTGAGGGGATTACTACACATACAAGGATGACTGGTCCTCATATAGCTGAGGCAAGGAGTCTGTGTTACCTGACTTCAGAGGAGTCTGCACATTTGATTTAAAAAAAAAAAAGTGTATTTTAAGCTTTAGTACATTAAACAGCACTTAAAAATGCTTATTTGCAGAAAAAACCTTAGATCAGAAAAACAAAGGAGGCTAAGGAAAGTCAGATTACATTAATTTCATGACACACAGTTGCTATTTTTGACAACTGTACCTTCACCCTTTGATACCAAGAACTTTCCATTACCATCTAACAGAGTTTACAGTATAACCCAAGTAAACTAAAAGTGTGTCACAGAAGCCACAAGCAAGGTAGACATTAACAGTACAGCTGTTGTGGTGGCAGCTGCTGGATAAGACTTTGTCATCTTTGCTCAAGAAATGTCCCAGCGAAGCCAAAGTTCGAAGTTCCTCTTCGGTCACATCTTGGGAGGCCCACTATAAACAAGCTGATAACACTGGGTGGGCAAGTTCCTTTGCATTTCACACTGTCATGTCCCCCATGTGAGATGACAGCACATTGTTTGTGTACACTTTTTCCTCCGGCTTCATAAATTCCCAGGGAAAGCCTTCAGTTACAGCTTCCTCTCCATTGTTGCACTGTTTCACCAGCACCCATCCCATTCCTACAATGTGGGCAAAGACCCAAAAAACATAATCTCACGGTTTAAAGCTGGTGCACTAGTCCGGATTGAAATAAATCTCTTCTTTTTGTTTTTAATCACAGATATTAAAAGTATGCAGGGGAACTAATTTCTCAACCCAGTGACAAACTGTCACTTCGAGTGACAGTTTGACTCCAAATCCAACATAGTGCAGCTTTATCCCCAGCAGCAGCGAGTTGTGTGAAGCATGGCAGCTTCGTGGCACATTAGAAACACCTGAAGAGTGTACCTAGATGCCTAGACTTGTGTCGAACAGCTAGAAACAGCTACCAGGCAAAACCTAGAGGCTACAACAGAAACCTGACATTAGCATAAAACAACACATGTCACCACGCCTATAGTTAAACACAAAATTAGTTAATAGTAACAAACACCTGCGTGACACCAACAGCTTCACTGGGAGCCCAACTGCCAGGAAAACAAACGTTCAAAGCGGTCTCTTATTGGCACAAGGAACCCCACGGCATTTCACTTCACGTACTTACCAGATAATCCATGTACTATCGCTGACCAGTCACAGCAGCACGAACTGGCTCTGTAGCAATTCCGTTTTTTGTTTTCTGTTTTCTTCAGTGAGTCGAAAATGTTACGGATTTTCACCGTACGTCGCTTCGTATCCCCCGCCTTTCGACAGTCAAAGCAAAATAAAAACCAGCCCTTTTCGGAGGGTTTACAGGCAGAATGTAGCCGCCTTCTTCGCCACTGAACCAACTTTCAGTGCAGCAGAGTCTCCGGTTGTTTCAGAAGACGAGGGTCGCCGGGTTGGTGAGTGTATTTCTCAACAAACAGCTCCTTCTTCCACCGGCAGACTTCCAGTTTTTATCACACAATATCAGTTGAGTGTTTGGTTGAGGAAACTGTTACGAAGCCTTCCACGCTACGTCACGCACGTCGTTTTGCGCACGCATCGCGGTCACATGACCAAACACATGGGTTGTCTATTTTCACTGTGAGGCTGAATGTCGCTAAATTTGCCTTTTTGTTTCTTTATTATTATTTACTTTTAAGTAGATTTCAGAGATGATTTCTGTTTATGTTTTCACTCCGAATCATATGATTTAATAGTAAATACTCCCCTGACACTGAAGATGAATAGATTTTCTCACATAATCTGCGTTACAGCCACACGCCAAAGTAAGGATTATGGAATATACAGAGAGATATAGATTATTAAATCATTATGTAACATTAAACATTTGGCTCACACGTCCTTTTCAAAGGAAGCGGACAGTTCTGGCAGCATCGAGCATGGAATATTAATGTCATGTCAACTGGAAAAAAAAACATCCTGTACTTATTTACATTCCACCAGATTACTGGTGTTCACGCAGATCTAACACATCTTTCAGCTTCAGCTGCAGTTTTCTACAATGTTATCGAGCTTTCGAGCAGACTAAAACAAACTCTGGCATAATATAGCACACTATGCATAATGAACGAGAAGAGATCACATGATAAGCATACATGAGAGTGAAAGACTGGTTCCTAAACGTGGCTATTAATCCGAAGAAGAACAAGAAAGAATGCATATGCAGGTGCATAACAGCTTTCACGCAAAGGGTGACAAAAAAAAAAAACTTTGATCAAGAAGCCTCAGAGTATTGCTAGCTACTACTATGGCACCCTATGCAAATATGGTTTCATCTCATCACCTTCCCCAAAAAGACTGCAAAGAAAACTATCCGTGGGCAAAACTTCAAATTAGCGGGATAAAAGTAGTAAGAACTATCTAGACTCTAGATAGTTCTTACTACTTTTATCCCGCTAATTTGAAGCTCTAATGAAGCTCTAATCGTGTTTTGCTCTAGATTAGAGCAAAGCACGATTAGAGCTCACGCAATGCAGTTATGTTATATCAATGTAAAAAGTCTGCTTATGTGATGGAAGCTGAATACTGAAGTTATTTATATCTCTGGAGACCACATCCTTCTTCAATATTTAATGTGATGTGCTATTAAGGAAACCTCCCTGAAGTCAGTAAAGTAAGGTGAAATGGATGTCCCGTGGACAAGTCTGTAAATTGTGGAAAAGTGGTAAGAAGAGTCCAAAGGATAACATTGCTTTTGATCTCATCTACAGAGAATTTCAAACGTGTAAACGTATAGGCTACGTGTCTAGTAATGTTCTTTTTTTCTGGAATTTGGCTCACTCAAATGTCAGTGGAGAGACCCCTGGTGGCCTGTAGGTATATAGTGGTTGAGATAACACAGCACCAGAAGTAAAGCCCATCAGGACTTTCAAGGACACCTATCCATATCCACATCCAGGAGAGAAACCCAGAATCACAAACAGACTTACTCTACTACCTGAGCTCAGAGTGATCAAAAATCTAAATGTGGAACAAGCACTGCTTGTGAAAGACAATATGGGACAAGTCCGAGTTTTGAATTCTCATTTTAAAATAAAAAGACAACAAACTTTGCAGGTTATCAGATTTTCATACCTTTTGTGAGGCTTATGTGTCAATATTAGGGATATTTAGCCACTTATTGTGATAACGAGCACGGTAACTAGTTATTATGCCAAAATCAGGAACGCGTTAGTCGTTACTGGGATTTAGATAGGGTCGTTACTTCGTGTGGTGGCTGTCGCAGAGCTTCCACAGATTCAGTAACATTAGCAAGTGGTGGAGGCAGCAGGTGGATGAAGGAAAGGGGATGCAGAAGGAAAAGAGACCCGAGGCGGCCGCCGGTCCAAGTGTGAACTGAACTTCAGGTAAGAAGTTATGACCTGCAGTCTCTCTGGGTCAGATATGAACCAAGTTTAGTTTATTTTCGTTATTCTGACTTTTTCCGTACTGCGTGCTAGCTAGCATGACGGAGTTTCTATACCGCTGGGTTGTGCTATGAAGTTAATGATGTTTAACTTTATTTTGTTCATAAGTTGCCAACCGTCCCGTCTGGTATTCAGAGAAAATATTACGCGTTTCTTATTGGGGTGAAAAGGAACAGTTTGTCCCGTAATTCAGCTACAATGAAAAAGGCACAAAGCTGGAGTTATTCTGTGTTTACGCTGCACAGCTGCCTCTTCTTCTCTCATTCTCCCCCCTCCTTCTCCCGTTTTTACTTCAATCATGAAAACTGATCAATGATCAGCTGATCGGCTCTCTTGTTTATTTATCGCTCACTTTGCGCAGAAAGAGGAAACCAGCGGATGTCGCGCTAAACAACAGCAGCACGTTTAAGCTTGATCAGCTGTTGTTAGAATTTATTTAATATTAATTTCTAGTATCAGCTGATGTTTGCTGGAGCCACAGCTGTAAAGCTGCTGGTCATGATATGGTTTGGTTATCTGGTGAGAGGGAAACATGAAGATGAAACCAGGAGATGTCCTTACTGAATCATCAGAGCTGAACAGGTGATGGAGAAACAGGTTTACCCTTTAGGTGACATGGATGAGTTGAAGTTATGAATTGTTTCTGAGAGACAAATAACACCAGGATCCTTTTCTAAGTAGCTGACAGCTGGTAACTGTGCAGGGGCGGGTCTAGCAAAGTGTGGCCAGGGGGGCATGTAGGGCACTAACAGGGAAAGGGGGGCACAAAGAAATACTTTTCTTTCTTATTCTCATTTAAAATGTCTCGCTTTTAAAAAAATAATTATCTGAATCTTACAACAAACGATTGATAGATTGATACATATATACCATCAAAACAGTGAACATCACTGTCACAGCAGTGTTTGTTTTCATTCAAAGGCTTTATGATTTTTGCTATAATGGCGGCCAGTCTCTAGTCAAAATGCCCGGGACGATTTTTTTGTCCCAGTCCAGCTCTGTAAGCAGCTCATCTGCAGTCTGGTGTTACCTACATCTTCCTGTTCAGAAGGCAGAATTTCCGAGTTCTGAGTACAATCAAAAGCATCACGACTGCAGTTTTTGTGTTGGATGTAAAAGGCGCACATGACGCTGTGACGTAGGCTAGAATCATGGCGGCGGTCAACGGTCCAGGCGTGGGATTTCTCTCGTGGAAATATGCACATTATCTTTTCCTTTCTATTGGTAGGTGGCACAGTGCACTTGTGGCAAGTGAGCAAGCTAGAAGACTGGCAAAGTTATGGAAGAAACACATTAACAAGAGAATTCTGAGTAAAACCAAAGTTACTTTCCCTAGTAACTAGTTACTTTGAAAGTAACGAGTAACTTGAAGTAACTGAGTTACTTTTGAGAGAAGTAACTAGTAATGTAACTAAGTTACTATTTTAAAGTAACTTACCCAACACTGCTTATGACAGACGCGTACTGTCACTTAACACCATATTTTCGTATCCATCCATCTCTTTTCTCAAAATTTTGAAAACGTTCTAGAAAAAGAGAAGAAAACTCTGTGCCAGATGAACCAAACGCTGATTCGTTTCATCTGGATGTTGTGTTTTCAGTGAAAAGCTGAAAAAGTAAATGCTGGCATTTTATTTTCTTTCTGGTAAATGCCATTATATTCATCAGCATCTGCAAAGCTTGTGGATTGGGTGACTGTTTTGATGGATATAACATCAGATATGCTATCCTTCACTTGAATGTAATTTAAAAAGGCTGTCCCTGCTTTCTTCACACACGTTGGGTAGAAGTCAGACTTCAGAAAAGTGTCCTGCAGAGTCAGTCCAAATATGAGACGAGTCAAAATGTGGGACAGGAGAACAAGGGATAAAAATGCTGTGTAGTCCCACATAAACCCGCACGTATGATTAACTTACCGTACTTTGAACTAAAAAAAAAGTCATTTGTTTTATTATAAGGCCATTCACTAAAATAGTATTATTTTCATTTCATGTTGAGTGAATTGAGTTGTGACACAGATGCACACTTTAAAAAACATCCCCTTATCTTTGCTACTTATTATTAAGAACCCCCCGATGTTTAATCGTTTTCATTTATATTATTTGTACCAATAGCACTTTGGGTAATGTAAAGAATTCACACACTTTCACTGAGAGACAAAACAAAAATGTGCCACATGGGGGCAGTGTCTACCAGGCAAAGTGAATTTATGGACCTCTTTCCCAAGGAAATGCTTACCTGCTATATGTAACACCATTTAAACAAAGCTTTTCAGCTTTTATTCAATTTTGAATCGATAAACAGTACTTGGGATGGAAAGTGGAGCGACCGCATGTAACAATTTTCTGATACTAGGAATATAAGTTCGATAATCGCGTTATTAATCATCAGAATAATGGAATCCCGTCTCTCCCACACTTTATTGTCTGTGTCCTTTATAGGTGGCTATGTTGAGGCATGCAAGGTTATCAGTGGAGAAAATAGAGGAAATTTTACCATTTATGTCTCGGTTAAATTATCCAAAGACTTATTGTATTTTTTGTAGTTTATTAACTTATAAGTTGGACATTAAACTGACTTAAAATACACAGAAGTAATTTCCCCATTGAGCCTTTAACTGAAAGTATGAGTGTTTAGAATGCGAACAAAGTCAGGATGATATCAGTATTTTGCTGGCATTACTTTTGACTGAGAAACCACCGAAATCCGAGCCTGACTCCTGATATCCGAACATCATTTGCGGTCTTATCTCAGACTAGCGGGTCTTGTTGTGTGCAAATATTTGCCATTTCCTTTGATAAAACTGTAAAATTTTAAGCATTGGAAAATTCAATGACTCCTTGGTTTGTTCTCGATTATAGCTACGATTAAGGACAGTGAAGTTAATTCCTTAATATTTTGAGAAATAAGTAAAACTTATAGTTTTGCTGGGAACACTTTGTATTTATAATCACTGACAATAAGATACAGCTTAAGCTTAAGCTGTATGCCATAAAAACATGCAGAACTAAGACTCCTGCTGTATTTTCATATACAGAAATGGATCAAAGTACTCATGAAATGTAAATTGATGCAGGAGAATGACCCCTTTCTTCTTCTTGCCCTTGCGCTGCACTGTTAATTATTAACTAGAGTCAACATCATCAACAGTCAGGCCTCTTTAAAAAAAAATCATTAATAATTATGTATAATCTTAATTTGAAGTAATTATGCAGTGAAGCTCTGGGATTTGATGCCTATAATAGTCATTACTTTTCTGGAATTTGTAGACTGCATTTAGAGCGTTATAACCGTATGGAACGCCTCTTATTCACTAACACAATATGTAAAACTCCTGACTGTGACCTCAGCGAATACTTTAAGCCTTAAATCATGTGCTGAGGCTTCATCTTATCAGCTGTTATGTCTCTGCCGTTGCTCCCCGCAGGCGCAACGGTTTGTTTCCGATTGGAATCAATCAGTCATCGAGTCTAGAGAAACTCGCAGCGCTCACGGCAGGTTGATTTGTGTCGTCTGGGCGGATCGCGGCGTGCTGTTGCTCCACCCTCGATTATTCAGCCTGGTTGACGTGCGGTTGCTGCGCAGCTTGTGAAGACAGAAGCGTACGAGAGGGATCGGAGGGTGACTGCTGGAGCTCAGATTAGTGTTGTTGTAGAGAGGAAAGAAAAAAAACCCACTAATCCAGGTTTGCACGCTGCAGGATTACAAACACCCCAGTGCTTTTTCTCCCCAACACGGAGGACCGCGCTGAGAGGATCTGCTTGAAGACGCTGTTGTAGAAGTTTGTGCTCGGAGTTTTGAGAGTAGTTACTGTTGGACTGACCGAGCTAGCCCGGCTGCCCGCTGTGCCTTCCTCTGTCCCGGCCAGCCAGCCGTAAGTGAGCCCGCTGTCCTGCTCTCCTTCCAGCTGTGGTGAATCATGGCGCTCAGAGCCAGAGCGCTGTACGACTTCAACTCTGAAAACCCCGGAGAGGTGTCGGTGAAGGAGAATGAGATCCTGACTGTGTACAGCGAAAAGGACATCGAGGGCTGGTTCGAAGGGGTGAACAGCAAAGGGGAAAGGGGACTGTTCCCCGCTTCGTACGTGGAGATCCTGCGGAACGATGCCGCCTGCACCACTGTCAACAACAACAGCTGCAACACATCTGGGGACGCTAACCCGGACTTTAGATACGCCAACATCCCATCCGGAGGTTTTGACGGCTCTTATAAACCTAAAGTTGAGAACTTTTCTAAACCGTCTCCTCCTGGTTTCCCCGCTTTCTCACAGCCGCTACAGCAGCAGCAGCACGGCTACCAGCAGCCCAGCCAAGGCAGCGATGATGACTGGGATGATGACTGGGATGACAGCTCTACTGTGGCAGATGAGCCAGGTACTGTAGGGGGACGGTACCATGACTATGAAGGCAATGGACCGTCCACTTACAGAGTGACAACATCATCAGTGCCACGAGGTAATGCTCAGCAAGCCAAGAGCTCTGCTACAGTGAGCAGGAACCTGAACAGGTTTTCGACCTTTGTGAAGTCAGGGGGAGAGGCGTTTGTGCTCGGAGAGGCGTCCGGCTTTGTGAAGGATGGGGATAAAATCTGCGTGGTGATGGGTAATTATGGTCCAGAGTGGCAAGAGAACCCTTACCCATTCAACTGTGCGATTGATGACCCCACTAAACAGACCAAGTTCAAGGGCATGAAAAGCTACATTTCCTATAAACTGACACCCACCCACACACAGAACCCGGTGAACAGGAGGTATAAGCACTTTGACTGGCTGTATGCTCGGCTAGTGGAGAAGTTTCCCGTAATCTCGGTGCCACACATTCCAGAGAAGCAGGCCACGGGGCGGTTTGAAGAGGATTTTATCTCCAAGAGGAGGAAAGGCCTCATATGGTGGATGAACCACATGACCAGTCATCCTGTCCTGGCCAGGTGTGATGTTTTCCAGCACTTCCTCACGTGCAACAGCGCAGACGAGAAGGCTTGGAAGCAGGGGAAGAGGAAGGCAGAGAAGGACGAGATGGTCGGAGCCAACTTTTTCCTCACCATCAGCCCCCCGCCGGTTCCGTTAGACTTCCAGGAGGTGGAGAGCAAAATAGATGGATTCAAGACTTTTACTAAAAGAATGGACGACAGCACCTTGCAGCTCAATGCCACCGTCAGTGAGTTTGCCCGAAAGCAGATCAGTGGCTTCAAGAAGGAGTATCAAAAAGTAGGGATGTCATTTAAGGTCCTCAGTCAAGCCTTCGAAATCGACCAGCAGATGTATTCTGCAGGACTCAACCAGGCGATCTCCTTCACTGGGGACACATTTGAAACCATCGGAGAATATTTCGCCGAGCAGCCCAACAAGGATCTCGACCCAATCATGGATTTGTTAGCTCTTTACCAAGGACATCTGGCAAACTACCCAGACATCATCCATGTTCAGAAAGGTAACCACAGTCATACACATTTACTAGATTTGTGCCCTCTGAGGAGCCTCAGCTATTTTGCTTTACGTCTTTGGATCCTTGAGACGTCAGTGGGGAATTTATGATGATTACAAATGAATTTTACGCAGTAAGCATAAAGACCAAACTGAACTACAAACGCAGAAAATTATCAAATACACACAATTCAAATTCAGAAGAATGTGCTTAAAATGTTTCATAATCCCAGTGACCCACATATACACTTAAAGTAAAGCAATATGGCAGCTGTGGGATCATTAAGACTTCAGTTTCAACCACAAGTTTTTCTGAGGTTTCAAAGTAGAGAAATAAGCATCTTTTCTTGCTGTGACAAGATAAACAGGGTCATTTTGTCTGAGGCATATTTGCTGTTGTTAAACTGCAGTCAGGTTACTACACAGGCTATTGCACTTTGCAAAACAAATAGCCGTTGTTTGCATTTGGAAATTGGCTTACATGCTGCTGCCTCTGTTTGTCCCACCTGTTGATTGGGTGGAACCCTTCGGCCTATGTTTGAGTTTCCACTGCTGGTGAAGCATCACGTGTTAGTGGACGGAGAGAATGTCCTTCCACGGTGAAGCCTCGTCAGTCTTTGCACAGATTAAGTAAATTGTTAGACTAATCTAGGCCATCCTCCTACAGTACCCTGGCCCAGCAATTGTTCATTGTGTGGCAAAATGTCACTCATGAGAGGATACACTGTTATACAAAAGAAACTGTGGAACTGCTCTCACAATCGCTGCCATATATGCGGTACAGTTAATGCAAGAGAAAAACAAAAAGCAAACCACACCTTTGGTCTGTAGGTCATACCTGACAGACTGCTTTCCGCCTTTGTAGATACAAACTGAAAGTCCTGCCTCAAACAGTGCAATGTGGGACATGACAGAGGACACGGGCTAGTGTGCTCTCACAGGCTAATCCTTCTCATTTTTCTCCACAATCCCACTAAAAACATCTTACTTGTGCTTCATTGATAAGACATACAATTTTACAAAAGATGCTAAAAATGGCATTTTGCCAGTGCCACTGCCTGTGCCCCCAAACCACTGGGCCCTTTCACTCCACAGTCGATGACAGAGAGTGAGGAAACAGGACAGACTTTGTAGTGGCTGCAGTGGGTTACAAACATCCCAGTCACTTCAAATCAAGATCACCACGTAGGCCACATACAGCTCCAAATAAGGCGACAGCCATTCACACAGTCTGGTGTGATAAGCCCAGCCCAATTCCACAGATAAGATATTTGGAAGACCTTGCTGCAGGCACAATGTTGAGAAAAGATCAAGGAGTAGTACAAACACACAGCGGTAGACGAAAAATAAAGCTGAAGGAAAACCCGCGATATGCAGGAGATTAAAGGAAGAGCATATTGAATCTAAAATTGCTTTGATCTCATCTTGTTCCTTTATTCTGAGTCCAGTTCAGCCAGTTTTTTTGGGTTTTTCTTCCACATGAGCTTTCATTTCCTTGTAATCATTCTTTAAGCCAATAATCAATTTCAAACAAAATTACAAGTCTGTTCCAGTTTATCATACCTGTTAGAGGCTGTAAACATTTATAATCCCACATAGAAGAACAGTTGACGTGCTTACTGTACAGCCAGTATTTCCAAACGTGTGCTTGTTTATGACACCTGAATTGAAGCCTGTCACTCAGACTGCCTGAGGAGCATTAAATGCAAATATCTACTGCAAAAGTATTCACGCAGGTATCATTATATTCAGCCTCCAGTGTATATTTATGTCTACTCACTTTAGTATCTTTTATAATTTTCCATCACATGGCAACTGCTACTGCTGCAGCAAAGCACTAAAATTAAAAAATTAAAAATCTATCTATCTATACACACACATATATGTGTGTCTGTCTATATATATATATATATATATATATATATATATATATATATATATATATATATATATATATATATATATATATATATGGTATAAAAACTGGGGGCTTAGGTTTCACTGTCATATCACTGTTTGAAGACACAGCTGTGGGGCTGGGAACATAAAGGTACACCAGCCACATACATACTCATTAGTAATACTCTTTAATAATTTTTCATTTCTATCTATTGCTCTGTTTACAACCATCGTCACCACATGTAGAGGAAGTGTGCTTCTTCTTTCCCGTTAGCCTCTCTCCACACCTGAAAAGAGGACTGACCACATCCTTTGTTGTCTGAAGCCAAACTGCACGTTTCTGGAGAAGTGGTGCACAAGTGAAATTGGCTGGGATTGAAAGACAAAAAGTTAAAAGAGGATCTATATCATGTTCATTTCCTGTTTGCATTTTTCTGTGTAGACTCCACTAGAGTAGCTTCACATGTTCAAAATAATTCTTTTGTCCAGCCCCTTCTCTTCGTCCTCTGTCTGAAGCAACGCATTTGATCTCCTTTCTACTTCCTTTAAAGCCCGCTCTCTTCTGATTGGCTGGATTTTGTAAACAGAAGGTTAAAACACCTCTGTGCTTGCAGACGTTTTATGCCTGGTATATCCATATTAAGCAGAATTTATGGTTCAGCATGTTCAGTCTGTTGGCAGTGTGGGGATGGCCTGTCTACCTGCAGAGAGCTCTGCTGTCAGATGGAGGCAGTATACAAAGTATATGGTGCAAACAGTCTGCAGTGTTATTGGTCCATCAGCCAGCCATGGAGAAAGGCAAAGTTATAGCATATAAGAGGCTGAAGTGAACTCTGAAATAGAGTGTCTAGAACACGGTGAAGCCTGAGCTTATGCCACACAGGGATTATTTGAACATACGCTAACCCCATTATTTGAAATTTTAGACATATTTATGAGCATCCACATGATAACAGCTTAGGGAAATAATGACATGTAAACTTTAAATAGCACACAGAGAGACAAATCACAGTGTCTTGACTCCCTTTTTGGAAGCTTATCTCCAGAGGTAGTCTTGCACTGATATGATGGTTTCTATCTCGAAATGAAGCATACCAAAGCAGCTGCTTGTCAGACTTTATCAATACCTGCATTCCATTTTTAGCCTCCTGTTCCTGTCTCACTGTGGCCAGAGACTCCAGACAGGTTTGGATGCAAGTGACTTGTGAAATGTGAGCTTTCCCACAGAGGGACATTGACCACCACCCTATTGATCTCCACCTCCGCAGGGACCAGATTAGCTGTTAGAGTGCAGCCTGGCAGCTATAATGCTAGCTCACACTATTGACATCATATATGGCTTTGCTTTCCAAAGTTGTTTAGCTTTACTGTAATCTAATATTGACACCCTAAGTATTGTGTTGTTTCTAATAACTTGAACCTCTTGAGAGAAGAAAATGTTTATTGTCAGAAAGTTTATTGTTAGAAAGTTTATTGTTTAGGGTCTTACCATGCAGGATTAGCAGTGAGTACAATTTGTGTTGATTATCAAAGAATCTGCAGCTGTTTTTTTAAGCAAAGACAGAACAATTCAAATGTTTTTGATCAGTTTAAATAACATCAAAATAGAGGAAACATGAATATTAATATTAACAAAGAAAAAAACCCAACTTTTGACTGCATATGTTTCAGTCTAAATTTGGTTCAGCTGCCACCAGTATGTAGAAGTGAAAGCACATCTTTTTTTTTTTCTTGTGTGCTGACCTTCTGCATTAGCCAAATTTAAACAGAAGACGCTTCTGCTGCTGAAAGTTTCTGTTCAGATAAAGCTTGGTGTGAAAAAAAGTGATCTTGTAATTGGTGCTTCTTTAAGGAAAACACAAAAGAGCACAACTTTATGCTCTGAGCTGTGTAGTCACAGTGATATAGTCAGTAATAAGTCAGTAAAAATGCTCAGTCACAAAGTTTTGATCATGTTTATGAAGGAGTAGTACTATAGATAACACATCGTTGTATTTCGATGTAAAGAGGAAGTTTACTGGTGTATGCTATCTATCTATATTAAATCCCACAGACTGTTTGCAGAGCACAAATTCAGTAAGGGAGAACCTAGAAGTCAAGCTGAACCCTTAATACATTTTCTTTTGCCTCCTTATCCTTATTCACATTTTTTTATTTATGCATTTTATTCCCTCCTTAATTTTACCAGTTCAGCACATCCTTAAGATCAGTATTTTCTCTGCTCTCATCAGTTTTTATCACCACATGGTGTTATAAAACAATGGCAGGCGTGCAAAGGAAAGCATAGATTTACAAGGATGTCAGGCTTTCCTGCTGAGTCAGCCTTTCAGCGTGCACTCCTGTGCAAACTCTGCGGGTCTGTTCTGATATATTGTTAAAGCCTATTTAAATGTCCTCTGATGTGCAAGTGGGTGACAGAGTGATGAGATGGGCATTGCAGCTGGTTGTGCAGGTCACAGGCTCGCTGTAGCTTGGTGTTGTGTAACTGGTGATTATATAAGACCTGAAACGGCTTCCTGCAATGAGCCCAGGAGGGCTGGGTGCCACCTCCATGCGGGGAGGACTTCTACACAAGCGAATATCAGGACTAACCTCGTTCATCACTATCTGTGATGTTGGGTTTGTGCATCTATTTGTATTTATATATCTAGCAAATATAAAATAAGCTTCAGCTCAAATATAATGAGTAGATTTTAAAACTGGAAGGTAAAGAAGCCATAAGGAGAAGGAAGTAATAAGAACTAATGAGAACTAAGACATCACATACAATTTGAATATTAGAGTTTAGAACTAAACCGAGTGTTGAAGAAATAACTAAAGAAAGATCATCCTGCTCACTATTTTTGTTCCAATAAATACACTATATGTACAACCACAAATTGGGGTCAACCAGAGCAGCAGACCGAGCACAAGACAAATGAAGAAGAGTGTGCGTGCAGGGTGGAGTGGGTGGAGACGAGTATTAGGGGTGATGCATGACAGAAGGGTTGCAGCAAGAGGGAAATGGTAGTGAGAGCTACTGTGGTGTATAGTTTGGAGGTGGTAGCACTGATAAACAGGACAGGAGGCCGAGCTGGAGGTGGCCAAGTTTTCATTGGGCGTGATCAGAATAGACAGGATTAGATATGAGTATATCAGAGAGACAGCTCAGGTCGAGTGCTTTGAAGAAAAAGTTAAAGAGGAAAGGTTGAGATTCAACTATAAGAAGCAAATAAGCTTCATAAAAATGTTGATGCGTTGAAAGAAATTCTCAGGTTTTTAATGATTGACTCATTTTACCCGGTGTAACTTATAGCACTTAAATAAGTAGCCAGTGTATGAGTGCTGGCAATAAAAAGACAGATTAAGAGCAATAATAATGAGTCACATGAAGACTGCTCAAGACTCCTTGAGACATGCATGGCTTTCCATTAATCTGATGGCATTTCAGCATGCCAGCCTCATGTCTGATTGAGAACCTGCTGACTTTTCTGTCTGAGTCGTGCAGCAATCACACTAAGACCTGATTTTTATTTCTGCGGGGAAGCTTTGTAAAGCCTACGATGTAACCTAAGGAAGTGGCCCACGTCGCCGCCAGCATTTATGCTTGTGCTGATACATTAAATGCAGATTGCCTCAAGGTCATGTCCCAGTGTTTTATATAGGATGCCAGTCAGAGAAGGAAATGAAATTCCAGGTTTTTTCCCCCTCCTACATCCGGCTGCATCCACCCAACCTGACCTGACATTTCTAAGTAGGTGGCAGAGTTTACAGGGTAGGGTTTCAGAGGGGTTTTGCACTGAAGCATAGATCCCCATTAAGTTGGACCTGCTTAACATTTTCATATCATTTTTAACACAGTATTAGCCTGAACTGCATACAGTCACATTTATAGACTTGTTGCATGATTGGGTCAAAGTTTATCAAGCCCAAATTTTCCCAGCGTACCAACGTTATTGTAAGACCTATGAAGTTTGCAATGTTGCATCTTCCACACCTGAAAAAAAGCTTCTCTCTGTGATCAGCAGCTCTGTTTGTGCAACAGGTCTGCAAAACTTACTTGCAGCTGTGAAAATCATGTAGCTTTCCATATTACACTCTATTGACACCATATCTCTGTGATCAAACTCTTGTCTTTTTCAAAGTCTCCATGGTAACAGTTATTCTGTCTTAATCCATAAGTGGGCTTTAAAACAAAGGAAGCCGGAGACCTTTAAGGTGCAGGTAAACACCATGTTTCCGCTATCATGCCGTCCATCAGTCGAATGTTCAGTTTACTTATTTAAAATGTTTCAAAATTGAGATCACGACCTGGAATTTTGACCTATAGATTGCAAACATTTTTTTCAGTGGTGGAAACAAGCATCCATACTTTCAACATCTGTGGTTAACTTGATCTGTTTTTGTTTTTTTTTCTCATACCCTTTCACCTCTCTTTCTGTCATATTCAGTCCGCTGTACATCACACTAATGTCAAAGATCTGGGTTAAACTTCAGCTGAAGGAACTATAGCCAGAAGGCAAACTGAGCAGATTTTGGTGGGGGGAAGGGCAACGCGTTGTCTTTTTTGAGGGAGGATTTTCAGCATTTTTTTTCTCAGTGTGATCAAGTTTGGTCTTTGGTCTTACAACTCGAGTCTAAGAAAAGAAACTTAATGGAAACACAAAAGGTAGTGACTTAGGTCAGTGTGCCCTTTGTGGTGTCACATTTCAGGAAACAAGTAGGCTGCCTCTGAGTTCTTGCTGAGTGCTGGTGACTCAGCTCATATAATGACAAAAAAAATTCCCATGACACAACAACACAGGACGTTTTGCATGCCTTAAGGCCACAAATCACACCTCCAGACTCTGCTCTGAAGCCAGGATTATAATTGGCCATGCTGTTCACGCTATTTCACCGCTCTTGCTACATCTCTTCAGTGTCAACACTCAGTAACTTCCACATATAGTACGTCTTACACTGGTTTCCCACGTTTTAAAGCATGGGGCAAACCAGTGTTTCAGCAAGGACCAGTGAAACACATGTTTAGAGCACATTATTACTTCAAACTATTCAGGGCTAAGTTACTTTGTGAATAATTTTCTTAAGTGTTTGGTCCATCAAATGCCCGAACAAAAATTCCAAACACAGCATCATATTTTGTCCACTCAACAATCCATAGAAAACACAGGGAACGAGCAAGTCTTCACAATCAGAGACCTGAACCACATTCAGGGATTTTTGACAGCATACTTCAGCTGTAAAGCTGATTTCATGCTGTTTAAAAGTCTAACTGAAACATTGGGGCCAAATTCTAAGAACCAGGAATCAAAAAATGATGTACGCACACATAACTTTCATGTCCGCATCCTCACCAGTGGGTCCATGGTCTGTGGCTTTCCTGTTTGCTACCAGCTGTGATATGTGACCATATTTAAGTAGGGAGTTCAGAGAGAACATCATTTCCCACCACTTTCTCGCGCCGTGCAGCTTAACATCAATTTCTCACGACATTCATTCCTTTCAGCTGGTCAGCAGTTTGATAAGTCATCAGCCACGAGCTCCTGTTGTTGTGACTCTGCTTTCCGCTCTCATTGAACCATCTGTCTGGAAAGCCGGAGGCTAATTTCTTATGTTTTGTCTCTTTTGACTGAAGGCTTGTTTTGTGGCACTGAAAAGGTAGTACTTTCTTGTAAAGGAAGTGTCAGTTAAGCATGAAATGCAGAAATGCAGGGCTGTAAACCATCATTTCTGGTGCTCTAATGCCACAAGACCCCACCACAGCGATGATAGAAAGTAGCTCTTTGTGCATGTGCGACAAACTCGAGCAGGCATTTGTGCAACTTTCAGTATGAGTATGATTCTGTGGATTTGTTGCAGTGGGTTTTCGTTAGGAGTTTAGTAAAGGTGCAATCTTAGTTTTTCACGCTTTACACGAATGCACTGCAAACATCCAACAGTTGATGTCAAACAGTTATTAAAATGAGTGCACTCCTAAATAGCCCTGGTAGTTGAGAGAAACTGCCAGAAAAATCCCTTAAATGGTTCGAGGCTTTGAAATGACTTAATAGATATTTTTAGAGTTGTGCTCCTAAATATAGATACAGAGAGCCTGTCTTGCTCATAAGTGTTCCCACTATTTTTGGTCAGTTTGATAAGTTAAAGGTTAAGCTTGACCAAATAAGATAGGTCATGTTTTGTTTTGTTTTTTTAGGGGGGCTTGTGCTAAAAAAAAAAAAAAAGAGTTAGAAAAAAAAGAAACTTGTGGTTTTGTTTTGTCTGGTTGTGTCTGCATGGGTTTTTTTGTTTGTTTTTTTAACTTGACTGGAAAACTTATATGTGCAGTGTATGCTAACAAAAATCTGGGACTTTCTGGAGTTTTGTGTAAATAAACAATTTGTACAGCGGTTGAACTCTTATTAGTTCAGAATGGTAGGAAAAATGAAGGTTAACACTGAAATTGAATTTCTTTTATTCCATCTATCTTCTCATCCGATTCAGATGGGGTGGACCCTGGATAGGTAACCCTCCTGTCACAGGGCTAACATAGACCACCATTATCACCAGTTAACTTAACAGACCTCCGTGCTGTGAAGTTTTAAATACATGCTCTCTCTACATTTTATTTCTAGCAACATATTTGCTCACTGAGCAGCATATTACATCAACTACCAATTATTGTTTTTCCATTGCTGAAGAATAAATAACTGCCCAAATATAGCAACAGAGAGCCAGGCTACAGGTGTGGCCAATATCAGGTAGTGACAACAGCAACTTGGAACTTGGTGGAAAACCCATAGACGCTACCATGACATCACCCAGTGATTCATCCTTTCTATTGTGACTATTAAAAGGGACACTAACTATGGGTAGCAAACAACAGGATTGAAATAAAACGGGCCTACCAGAGAAACTGAATACCAACTCCTTTGAGTGTTTTTTTTTTTTTTTTTTTAGTGTACACTCTGTAGGCACAGTCACCAAGCACAATCATCCCAACTCCACCTCTGGTCTGCACTTGTATTGTACATGAAGTCATTCATATGGTCCTGTCACGTGCTTTAACTGTGATTTTTCACTGAGGTAACAGTCATAGGGGAACCACTGGACTTCCTTCTTGGGTACTTCTAGGGATCGCGCTGCAGGAGTTCCCAGTCCTGTGGTTAAATGTGCCCAGATGTGGCACACAGTGACTCAAAACAGACACACCCCTAACCTTGAATACATTTATTTAAAAAATATTACCCCAAGTGCTGATGTCACAAAGGTGAACATTTGCTATAAATACTGAAACTACTTCCTTGTTCCAGGCTGTAAATATTCAAAGTGGGATATATAGTGGCCAGAAATTTGCATTTTGCAGTTCTGGTTTCCTCATGTTGAAGTCGGTGGGTTTTGAGGTGATTTAGACACTTTCATATTTTGTTCTACAACACAAGTAGGTCAGTTAATGCTCCACTTGTTAATTTTGTACTGCAGGTTTAGTGGTGTGGGTGCTTTTCGTGGACTAGAAAACAGAAAAATATGTATTAGTTTGATTAGAAAAGAAATTCTAAAATTCCTGCTCTTTTTAATCCCCCATACAGGAGCGCTGACAAAGGTGAAAGAGAGCCAAAAGCACGTGGAGGAGGGAAAAATGGATCGGGCACAGGCAGAAGGAATCAACGAGCGCTGCAACATCATCTCCTTCGCTACGCTGGCTGAGATCCAGCATTTCCATCAGATCCGCGTGCGAGACTTCAAGGCGCAGATGCAGCACTACCTACAGCAGCAGATCACCTTCTTCCAAAAGATCACGGGCAAGCTAGAAGAGGCTCTGCAGAAGTACGACAACGCGTAACGGATCGTTCGTCTCGATCCGTCGGTTTAGACCTCGCTGATTAATGGCCAAGCGCTCCCTTTGGCCAGCCTGCGGCATCTTGGCAAACAACAGCCAGTTCCTCACACACACACAAACACACACATACACACAAACACAGACACACTGCTGATGCTGCTTATCCAGCAGGGAGGGATTTTAAAGGAGATTATGGTCCAGTAACAGCAAAATTTCAACCAAATCCAGGTTTCAGTGTATGTTGGGCCACATTTTCTTGGGCACTGGATGTCCTTGTTTTAGAGACGATGGGTACTTGGGAGTTGGGTTAATTCATTAAAAAAAACACTCAAATTCTTTTAGATTTCTTGAGAATCAATAAAAATGATGGTGCACCAGTTTGGTATGTGGGTGAATTAAATAACCTTGTATTCACTGCTGCCTAAACATCTGGTGCGAGATTTCCTACATTAAGTGTTTTTAGCCTTAAAACTGAGGTTTGAACTGTTGGAGTGGCTGCCGCGTCAGCAGCAGCGGTGCTGTCGTGGCCAACACACTGCCTTCTGGAAACACTCGAGCCCTTCCTGCTACACTTCTTCTTGGACAAACAGGACAAAATGTTTACAGTCTCCTCACTGTCACCACTGTGTCGCTGTGCCTTCTGATCATGTATCTCTGGTTATTTTTGTTAATAGCTACTTCAAAGCTTTATATACTGATTGTGTAGAAATATATTGTATTTGTTATTATAAAGCTACAAATTTTGCAGTCTTTGTTGGGAAATGATATCAGATGATTATTTGAGGACTTGTTTCTTAACACTTGCAGTGTGACGACATCAGGATCAAAGATTACCTGCTCTGATAATGATCATGCTTTACTTACCTACACAGCAAGCTGATTTTAGGGGAGGATGATGATGGACACTTACTGTAACCATGCCGGATGCCGGTGTTGTGCCAAAAAGTGATTGTCTGCCAAAAACTGATTGCTCGTATTTAAACTGCTATAAGTAACTTGTTGGCATATAATATGTGAAACATATGTCAAATGCATCCCTCATGGATGACACAAAGTCATATTGAGCCACAAACAACATTCGTGTAACAAGGTAGAAGCCGCAATCAGTTTTTGGCAGCGACTTTTATAGAACCTTTATTTATGCAGTTAAAAAAAAAACTCATTAACATTAAAAATGTCTTTTGTAAGAGTAAGACAGCAGAAATGGCAGCAAATATTACAATAGTTCTGTAAAAATATTGTAAGTGGGGAAAAAGGACCGGATTGGTTATAATGTGAGTACAATAACACAGATACTTGAAAAAACAGATAATCTTTTAATTCTATATATAACCCCTTTGTAAACGCTGTTCACCGAAGTCTATTTACCAACATACGTAAAGATATTACACATAAAAAATACACGGAAACATTGGAAATCACTTTTTGGCAGGCAATCACTTTTTGGCACAACACCGGTTTTCAACCTTAGTTTTTGGGCGTAGTGTTCATAGGCAGGCTGTAAGGGGGTTCGGGGGTTCCTCACCTGTTTTAATAATGCAGTCCTTTTGATAGCACACTGATGTTTTTAACATTTACGATGCTGGCTGCATCGTAAGGAGATAAATGTAGAAGCAGAGAGGCAAAAATAAATTCCTTCTTCACAGAAATATTGTTTGGTTCTTTGCATTTCTCAAGTACTTGACAAAACTCAATCATTTAATCTTACTTGGTTAAAAGCCAGCAGATAATGGTGTATGTGCTGACAGTTAGCTGCCAGCGGTCCTTCGTCGACAGACAGGTCAGACAAGTGTCATGTATCCGGCTTAGCATTTCACAACAGCAAAATAACAAAGGGAGCGAACTGCACGGCTCTGTACGTTTCCTTGGCCGCGTCCCCGGAGGACCGCTGCTGTGTTTGTTTTATGCTAAGCTCATGCTCAGCTCACAGACAGATCTGCTGACAGCACAGGAGCCTGGGTGGCCATATGGGACATCTGGCCACTTTTAAAAGTGTCTGCAGCCGTGCCAGCAGCTGTGTCACTGTGCTCTACTGTAATTGCTCCCTGCGATAACATGTTCACGATGTAATATTTGTTCATCAATATGTTTAGCAGCCAGCGGGTGGCGACTCCTCTGGTTGCAAAAGGGCACGTGCTTTTATAGAAGTCTGTGGAAAAACAGCCCCCGCTTCCCTTTCTCTGTGTCAATTTTCTGATGAGCTGATGGGTTCAGCTGCTAGTTTCAGGTCACACTTGCAAAAACATGAAGTTTAAATTGCAAATTACGGTCTGTGCAAAGGGAACTACCTGCATGTTTGTTTAGCAACCTCATGTTTGATAGTTAAAATCTGGTGATCAAAATCCACTTTGGGGCTGCGGAAGGAGATCATCCGATGTAAAACTTTAGCAAATGAAACCCCTTGTGACACCGGAGCGGCCAAAAGTAGCTGCCTCATTAGAGTTTGAAAGGGGAATTATCCAGGGTGTGACTGCTGGCTAACAACTTTTCAGTTTCTGGTTTCGAGACCTCAAAATGATGGCGCTGAAAATGCTCAACAAATGCTTCACAATTTGACTTTAGTAACCAGTGGGCGACATCCATCTTTTATACTGTTCATGACATAAATGTCTAACTTCTGTCTACAAAGTCTTGAAACATTCTCTCAAAATCTACAGATATACTGGTGCTGTCAGCGTTAATCTCGTTAAAATGATGTTAACGCCATAACCGCATGAACGCGGCGTGGATATTTCTGCCAATTCAGTTCGATATCCCACCCCATTGCATCCATTCTGTACTGCTTATTCTTATCAGGGTCTTAGCTGGTTGTATCCCAGCTACAAGACATTATATAAAAGTTAGATTTATATTTTAAAAAAATGATGTTGATAGATGAAAAATCAGAGGATCGCTGAAGGTTTCATCCTCACATAGTAGAATATCTTATCCAGATTTACAAGAGTCCTTATCAAGATACTGGTCATACTGAAGTAGGAATTAAAACATGACTTCCTCTTCTGAGGTTTTTGTGGTGATGCTTCAAAACAATTGTTGAGACAATTCACTTCAAAGTGAGGGACAAAATGACATGTGGGAGCACTCGCCTTCTCTTTTCCTGTTTTCTTTAGTTTCTGTTGAAATCGCTTTCCTCTCCAGCACAAACTCAACAAGATCCGTTCAGCCTTTGGAAAGCTCATCCTTCAGGCGTTCTGTCAGTCTGCCAATGCCTGAGGAAATGGGTGCTCCTGTTTTTACATTTGTGTTCTGGCTGGCCTGAAGCTTTGGGGTTTCTCAGTGTGTAAAACTCACAAATATTAGGCAAAAGAGGTTCGTTGAGTAAGCGTAAGCACTTCTACTCTTTTTACCTGTGATTGTGAAAAGTACAAACTGGCATGATTTCAAATCCTCCGTACACACACATTTATCATCACACGATTGTATCGTGTATTTGCAAGAGTGTGTCTTTGTCTAATGTCATCGTAAAGTCTGCAAATGTGATCTGAAGAAAAGGGTTGGTGGCGCTGGTGGGCGGTGACGGTGTTTCACTCACCGCAGTCTAGCCACTGCAGGAAACAAACAGCTCTTAACTGACACTTGGATTGCTTGTGAGACAGAACAGTGTCAGCAGCTGGCCACATTCCACAGAGAAAAAACATCAAGTGTGCAAAACCAACAACAAGCAGAGCAGCGCCGGAAATACCGGCCGGGGGGGTTAAGGGGTTACAGCATAGCACGGTGCAAGCGTAAATGCTGGTGAGTAAAAAACACGGAGCAAGAGTCGCTGCATTTCAACACTAATGAAAAACATCATGTGTCCGAAATAAGTTAGCGCTGCTCCTCTGAGACTTGGCTGTCTTCCTTTTGGATTTGCAGTGGATCTCTGGAATTCTCAGAATGTAACCCCAAATATATTCGGCACCCTTTCCAGCTGCTCTCACACAAGGAAAAAAGAAATACTTAGATAGCATGCTTTCACCTTTTTCATCAGCGAACAGCTGTTTTCACCTTTTTAAATTTATTTTTATTAAAAAAAACCATATTACTCTGTCAGATTTTTAGTAATGCTGACAGGAGAAAGAGTATCAGTTAATTAAAAGGCATTTCTCCTGCATATGAGCCGGCACCGGCGCTGCATTTAACCACATTAATGTCATTAAAACTGAATCAGTGTCTCGAGGTCCTTGCTTGTGTAAATGATATCTTTCAATATTCAGGTCAGATTCTACTGATTCAATTGGGACAAAAAACACTGAAACACAACCCTCTTCAATGAATCCTCCATAACTGGAACTTACCCTAAAAACCTGTGCAACGTTTCACATCTGCTACTCTTAACTCGTACGAACTGAATGGATCACTTCCTTCTTGAGAGCTCTTGCACTCATATGACATAATTTCACCCTGAGTGCCATTGTGAGTTTGACCCTGGCTTCCTCTTATTACTCCAGCTCATTAAAGGCTTCCAAAAGTTACATTATAATACCAGGAAATGCCCTAAGGCAAACCGCAATGATTTCATCCCTTATATTTCCTCTTGTGATATTACAGAATTCAAAGAGGAACAACAAAACCAAACACAGGATTTCTGTTTAAGGAAATGGCTTGTTTCAAATGGCAGTACAATATTTTGAAGCTAAGGTGCGACTTTGAAATAACAGAACATGTTGTTCCTGCTTGCCTGTTGAAACTGCTTTTGTGGCTTCAGTTGTTTCAGTAACGTATGATCTCATCTGTGTAATCCAGGACTGTGCGCTTGTACTTGGCAAAAGGTTTCTGGTATAATTTCATCTTCTGCAAATGTGCACAGAGAACAGGACAACTTGTGAAGATTTTAACACTCCAACTAATGCTTATAGGATAGAAAATAGTTTTTTTCTCTTCATCAGGTGCAGCATATACAGAAAACATTTTAAAAGATTAGTTCAGTTTAACTTGGTTTAAAACTACAAGACCATAAACCCAACCCATCCTTGTGGGTGTCTCATTAACTGCCATGAATGTAGAGTTGTGTGAAAAATGTAGTATAACCTGTGAGTCAGTAGCTTGTAGAACCTGCTTTAGCAGCAATAATTTGAAGCTAATATTTTCTGTATGACTTTATCAGTCTTTTACATCACTGTGGGGTATTTTTGACCCACTCAGCTTTACACTCTTCCTTCAGTTCATTTAGGTTTGTGATCAATTGTTTATGCACAGCTCTCTTAAGGTCCCACCACAGCATTTCAGTCAGGTTGAGGTCTGGATTCTGACTGGGCCATTTCAACACGTTGGCTGAAATGGAAAAGAATCATCCTGCCGGGCATTCCTCGGAGTGTTTGGGAAAATTGGTCATTATGGTCAAGCATCTAGACTTTGTTTCAGTCTGTCCAAAGGACATTTTTCCAGAGGTCTTGTGCTTTGTCCAGATGCAACTTTGCAAACCCAACAGTTCTGCCACACTCTTTTTAGAGAGGGTTTCTTCTGATAGCCCTTCTAAGCAAGCCATATGCGTTCAGTCTTTTGCTTTGCATGCTTTTACTGTCAAGGTCCTGGGTCATGTGACCCAGTATTCTGAGTTTCTTGATGTTTTTGTTATTCTTTTCAGTCTAGTTTCATTTCAGTTTATCTAGTTACATTCTGTCATGCCTAGGTTACACTTTTAGTTCATGATTTATCAAGCTCCCCATTTGTCTCATCCCTGTGTGAAGCTTTCTGTGTCAGATTGTCATGTTAAGTCTTCGTGTGTCTATCTGTCATGTTTCATGTCCAAGTTTTCTTTGTTTGTCAAGTTCGAGTCATTTCTGGGTCTCGTTATGTTTCCCGTTTTATTTTGAAAGAGCCTTGTGTTTTTTGTTTATTGTATTTAGTTTCACGTCCCCTGTCCTGTCATTATGTTAATTGTTGTCAGCTGTTTTCCCCATGTGATTCCTCTTCCCTTGTTCATTCTTATGTGTATTTAGTCTGTGTGTTTCCGCTCAGTCAGTGTCAGATCGTCTGTTATCCTCACCGCAGATTTCATAGGTGTGCCTCATTGTTTCACTGTGTTTCCTAGTTTACTCAGTGTTCATAGTTTTTTCACTGGTTGTCACAGCCCTTTGTTAACACAGTGTTTATAGCAGGGCTGCCTAATCCCAGTCCTCGAGAGCTACTATCCTGCAGCTTTTAGATGCATCCCTACTCCAACACAGCTGAATCAAATGGTTTGATTACCTCTTCAGCATGCCATCATGTTTGGCAAAGGCCTGATAACAAGCCATTCATTTGATTCGGGTGTGTGGGAACAAGGATGCATCTAAAAGCTGCAGGACGGTAGCTCTCGAGGACCGGGATTGGGCACCCCTGGTTTATAGTCTCCTTAGTTTCCCTAGTTTCATGTTTCTTGTGCCATCAGCCACAATCGCTTTATTTTTAAACTTCGTTTTGTCTCCACCGTGTCTGCATCTGGGTCTACCTCGTTGTCACACCGGCGCACCCTGCCGTGACATTTAGTTGTTGACACAGTTGGATCCTAACTCTTCAAGTTTATCACTACAAACACCTCATCAATAAGCAGTTCTAGCCACTAGCTTATGTGATTTTCCCAAAACGCCAAACTACTTTTCTTAATAGCCAGAGTAGAATTTATGTCATGAAAATGATATAAAAGATATCAATTCTCCAAGTCTGCATAGAGAAAGAAATACACATAGATAGAAAAGATCACTTCTGCACACTTCAGTGTTTCCTCAGGCTTGACTCTATCAGGTGTACTGCAGTCAATTCTACCTGCTTGAAAATGATGATCTCATTTCAGAAATTTCAGCTCTGTAAATTTTATTGCTTATAAAATCGCGCGTCTGCATCACCCTGCAGCTTCTTTGCCTGCGTAGCTGAACATCTTTCTTTCTTGTAGAGTTCATGCTTTTGGAATGCGATGTGTTTGCTTGTACTCAGCATATTCTAGCTGGAGGTGGGGGGGATTCGAGCTGGATCTGTTTTCAGTTACTGGTCTTTGATCTGACACAGGGGAGAGATCCTGTCCTGACACAGCCGCCAGATTCAGGTGCAAAGGCGATATCGAGCACCGAATCTCGGGGATAAACCGATTCTCTTTCTCCAGGGAAAAACAGACAACCACTCCTCCCAGCACAGGATTCATATCGCAGTCTCAGTGGAACAATGTCTACATGAAAAAGTGTGAATGAAGATCAAAGAAGCATGTTTCATGTTCGCCTGGGAGTTCTTTTTTCTCTTTTAAACTGAACCCTAAGTGTACAGACTTCAACACCTCTGCTATTTCTCACAAAAATAAAATCAAAACCATCCACATTTGTTATTTTTATTCACTTACTGCATATTCAGTGGCAGTGGAAAATTACAATTACATTCTTTGCTGTCAGTGTCTCGTGAGACGTGGTGACATCACTCGGCTGGAAAGGTTGTTAAGTAGGGTTGTTCCCACAGCTTTAAATATCTGAAGGTAGATGGCAGGATGACGTATAACTTGTTCCCTTTCAACAAACACTACATCTGAATACCGTCCTGTTTTGTTAGCTCATCGTGCAACGTGCCTGGAATATTTACACCCTGTCGTATTTTTGAAAGAAAACGAAAGCACCTAATTTTTATGAAAACAGTTTGAGAGTACAGGATGAGCTATTGGTGTGAATGATTAATGAGGTGTTAATTAAGTCTATCAAGCGCTTGTGTTACTCCCAGGAGTCTGATTGTTTAGCCCACAGGGATACTGCTCACATACTTGAACTCAGAGAACATTGGCGGAATAAACCAAAGGAATTTTCTGATTTTAATTAAAGTCTTTATCTTCTCAACTTCTTCCCAATCAAGCTGACAGTAGAAAACTTTTCTCTTCTTTGTTTATCTATTACGGTTAACTCTACAAGTAGATCTGTTTGTGCTTAGAGATTTTCGTGGTTTAATGTTATTTTGCTCAAATCCAATGCAAGCAGTTCTTATTTGTGCAGGAAGTGTGATTAGACAAACATGCCAACAGCTCCCATGAGATCATCCACTGACCTCAGCAACAAGCAGCACCCTGCCCACTGCTAGGGCGAGGCTAGTCCTCCTGGAAAAGGCTCAGATTTGCTACACCCTGCTTATAAAACATTATTGTAGGCTAAAAATCGCATTTGCTGTTTCTAAATCTTTCACTGTTCCTAATCTGATTTGGAATGAACACAGTATAGTTTCTGTAGGTGGCTATGGTCTGAAATAGCACTAGAAGCACAACAAAATATTTCATTTTTGGGTTTGTTTAGTACTGGTATCATGAAATGAACATCCTGCCAGAGGCACACCCACTGGAAAATGTCCAAATACTATGTGCTAAAAAGACTTAAAGAGACCAGCTTGTGGAATTATTTTCTGAGGTGCTCTTTTTCTCTTTCTTAGGACAGAAAAAAGTTAGAAACTCCTGATATTGTTTGAAGAAACATGTTAAGTCACTCATGTAACACACAGCAGGACATGATGCAGTTTAGATCTGTTCTTGCTACTTAAAATACTGTGTTTGGTTTAAGCAATGGAGGCGCCTGTATAGTGCACGGAGGAGGCAGGAAGAAACCGAGCACCTCTTTGTAAGCCATTGGACAAAAACCTGCACTATCTTCATATGTGGACATCACTCAGATTTGTACTAGAGAGCTTGCAGGGTCGGAACTGTTATCCAAAAACGTTTAGAGCTGCCTTTCATCAGTCAGCAGCTTAATACAGAATCGCATTTTAAATTTCACCCCCATTTTGGCGACCCCTCTGACCTGTCCTCTATTGCTACCATCAGCCCACACAAATACTTGGGGACCTGATGATGAACATTTCCTATTTTGCTTCCTCATAGTTTACCTCTTGCATGAAAGCTTGAGTAAAACCGACACGAAAGACAACGCGTTTTCTGATGGGCTTGTTTAAACCACATGTAGCGCCACAAAAACAGAAAAAGAATCTTTTTCTTCTCTGCTGTGTGCAACATTTTCTTATTGCAGTCTCTAATGACTGTGACAACCTTCATGGACCACCAGCCGAGAGTTTAAGTTAAGCCCTGGATAAAAATATGTAGGGTTTTTTGTTTTTCCTTAGGGGTATACATGTGCGTGTATCCATACAAATGCAACATGGGAATTGTTTTATTTCTCAGCTGATACAAGGGAAGAGTGGAGGACATGCTGTATGTCCTGTACCTGGCAGAAGGTTCAGGAATGTGGGAGCACTCTGCATTCTTTAGCCCCGGTTTTGTTTTTATAGCCCTCACACAGGAAGCTCACTGCAGCAGGGCCTCATTCATGTTGTCTGAAAAACGCTGACTGCCATCCCACCCCCACCTCTCTGGCCGCTCTCCAAGACACACACACACACACACGCATGCATGCACACACACACCAGACAACACACAACATGCATTTTTGTAGTTGTGGGCCACAGTGGATTCTCCCCTCCCCCACCCCCATCAGAGAGTTTCATTTATAGCTCTAATTACAATAAACAAGCAAGAAGAACTGGGGAAGAGGCAGCTTAAACAACGATTTTCTCAGTGATAGCAGTTAATCAAATACTAGCTCACAAGTTTTAATATGCATTTTTAATATTTCTTGTCTGCTCTGAATTAGGCGGGGTTTTTTCGGTTATGTTTCCTGTAGCAAACATAGGTTTTCAAGTTGCATTTGCCAGTTTTTACACAAGCTGGATTATAAAAACTAAAAACAAATTACATTTCCCTGCATACTTTTTGATAACGTCACAGGATTCAGGGCGGGGCGTGTCTGTCTTCACTGAGTTTGCACATTTCAAAAACTTCAAATGTAACTTTGAAGTAAAAACTGGAAAATCGTAGGTTATTTTTTTCCTTTCCACCCTCTTACTCTCACACAACAACCCCATCAGTTTGACCATCTTTGTCCACTGCTACCCACAGACCTCAGTTGACAGGAAACTGGCCTACCGAGTGACTACTGGTGGTCTGACTTAGCTTAAATTCAGCACGTACACTCCTCCCATTGTACGTGTTCACTGCTCAGAAATTAACTGATTGACAGTTGACCAAGATCAGCGCCTAAGCATACGTGTTAATGGGAGGAAAAAGTGAATGTGTGTGACCAGTGAATCAGTTTCAAGATGACTACAGATTTATTACATCCTCTCCATACTGTTCAAAAATGATTTAATGTCGAGAACATGCTCCTCGGGGTATTACAGAGAGAGAGAGCATTTGAGGCCAAACATCTGTTGCATGACATGTGATAATATCCCACTGTGGCTGAATCTACTGACAAGATTTGACAGGGAGTCGTCCTGTCAGTGGACAGTCGGACTCGTGGGAATTGTCCGCATGAGCGTGTGTTTGCATAGAGATACTGTTGTTGTTGTTGTTGGAATCCCAAAAAGTTTTAAAAGCTGATGATCCAAATCAGGTCATACTCGCAGGACCAAATCACTAAAATGTAGCCTTAAATTTGACACAGAAAAAAATGTTATTTAGATCATATTAAAAACAAAATGTCCTGCAGCTTAATCATCAACAATTCAAGCAGCTTTTGGTTAAATCTAATAAGTTAAAATCGGTGCTGGCTTATTTGGCAAAGAATGCAGCCATTCAATGACAAGTAAAAAGGAACGAAAATACACACATGCCCCAAAGTGCTCTCATATGCTATTTATTAAGCATAAGTGTTGACAAATTTATAGAAGAGCAACGCATGTATGTCCAAGAAAAATCACTACACATGCAGAGCCATCCTTACAGACACTCAGAGAAAAAAGGAACTTTTAACAGGATTTTATGAGGTGCTATGAAAAAAAGCAGCACACCCCATGAGTCAGTAGACTGCAGAATCACCTTTAGCTGCAATAACTTGTACGGTAGTAATCATTTCCTGAATGATTTATCAAATTTTCTGGATGACCTCTGCAGGTGTTTGTTAATAGACAGCTCTCTTAAGTTCCTGCCACCGCATTTCAATCAGATGAGGCACTCTGACAGGGTCATTGCAACACTTTGATTCTTTCTTTTTCAGCCATTCTGTTATGTTTGCTGTTCAGCTTGCTGGTGAGCTTGTTGCATGGCCCAGTTTTAGCCAGGCTTTATCTGTTGGACCGATAGCCTCACATTTGACTTCAGAATACTTTGGTATGCAGAAGAGTTCATCGATGACTCAGTGACTGCATGGTGCCCAAGTCACAGCCCAAATCATCATCCCCCCACCACCATGCTTAACGGTTGGCTTGAGGTGTTTGTGCTGATATGATGTTTGGTTTTCATGAAAGGTGGCCAAACATATCCATTTTTGTCTCATGCGTCCAAAGGCCATTGTGCTGCCATGTTCTTTTAAGAGAGAAGTGGTTTTCTCCTGGCAGCTGTTTTCTAAACTTTAAAATTTAACATGCTAACTGAGGCCTGAATATGTTGGGGCATTACAAGCCCATTATCATCAATGGAGCTCCAGTGGAGAGGGTGCAGTCCTTCAAGTATCTTGGTGTCCACATCTCCTCAGACCTGACATGGGCTGCCCACATTCAGGTCCAGACCAAAAAGGCTAGGCAGTGCCTGTATCACCTACGACAACTGAGGAAGTTCAGGGTCTCTCCAAAGATCCTCAGGATTTTCTATACAGGCGCTGTGGAGAGCATCCTCACACAGAACATGACATCGTGGTTCGGGAACAGCTGTGTGAAGGACCAAAAAGCTCTCCAGAGAGTGATCCGTACAGCAGAACGCTGCTGCAGGATTGCTCTCCCCCCGCTTCAGGACACCTACACCAGGAGATGCCGGACTAGAGCAGCGCAGATACTGAAGGACCCGTCCCATCCTGGCAACAAACTGTTCCAACTTCTGCAATCTGGTAGAAGGTTCCGCATCTTCCGGGCAAGGACAGAGAGACTCAAGAGGAGCTTCTATCCCCAAGCCATCCGTGCCCTAAACACACACACCCGCCCTCTCACATCATCTATAATTGACTGAGACAGGACTCTCTTCCAGACACTAAACCAAGGCACAATGTACATTTCAAATTCCTTTAATTTTAAATATGTTTATATTGTCTATCCTGTAAAATAGTCAGATGTCTGTTCATATTAATGTACAGAATTCACCTGCTTGCTGCTACTACTGCACATTCACCCAGTGTATATACTATATGTGTATATATATATATAATGTTCTTCCTCTACACACCCCCCCAATTTTTGCACATGTCGAGGAGCGTGTCAGGCTACATTTCACTGTGTGTTATACTTGTATAACTATGCATGTGACAAATAATAAAGAACCAAGAACCTAGAACCTAGAACCATTTACTCCTGGGAATATTGGCAAGTGTCTTGAATATTTTCCACAATTAAAGACTTCAAATTGTTCATTTCTATGCCAGCAATACGGGTCTGCTAAGTGGTTCACACACACTTTATTTTTGACATCAATGTAAATTACACGATTACACAGTACAGTTTTCCTGGCCAGGGATTTCTTTTAAAGTGTGCATCTATTTGCTTTCAGTGCCACTTCAGATCACATCAGCCATGTGCAGAGAAGGGAGAAAAGCACCACTCAATGCCAAAACATAGGGGGGAAAAAGCCTGTCATGTCTGTGGATCAAGCAGCTAATCTCTTCCCCAGCAGAGGAGAAATGTATAAGCGCCCAGATTAAAAAAAGGGCGCCTGATACTCATCCCACATGGGTAAAGAACTCTGGGAAGGAAAAAATTAGATCACTTGCAGCGAGGCCTTTTTGTTTTACCCCATCATTTGCACAGCAGTGCTTTCTCCTAAAAGAAAACCATCTTGGCTTTCGGCACCAGCATGATAGATTCTGAAAGCTTTTGCAGTATTTTACATGCCTTGATTAGCTTTTACGAATACACTAAATGACACTTTGTGGCTTTTTCAAGGCAGCGACATTGTTACTCTAGAGAGAATATTCAGTCTTTTTCAAAACTGCAACACAGTCTTTGTAAAATCCAACTGTAAAGGGAAGAGACTCAATTAACCATCTGGGTTTGTCTATGTGGAACCTTATTAAGCCAAATGAGCCAAGACACCATTGTCTCTCTTAGTCTTGTCTTACAGGGTGCTATTGTTCTTTAACCTTCAGCCCCATAATTTCCAACCCTTAAATTACAATGATTACTCTGAGATCTAATATCAGAGGGCAAGAACCCATCATCTCAGAGTCTCAATCGCTCCATTTAGTTGCCCATAAGTACAAAGGGACAATATGTTATCGGCATTAGCTCACTTTTACTTCCCAGAGCTGCAATTTTAGTACTGCACTGAACTGTACTGTTGCAACTTTGGCACAGTTAAGAGAGACAGTGTCATGTTTATTCGAGATGCAAACTGATATTCCACTTTTTCTTTTTCTTTTAATTTGCCATAAGGTTCAATAAACAAAAACTATTTATAAAAACATCCATCCATTTTCTTCTGCCTACTTGGGACTGGGTTATGGGGGTAGCAACCTATGCAGAGAAGCTGAGACCTCCACCTCCCCAGCCAACTCCCCCAGCTTGTTCAGGAGAACACCAATGCGTTCCCAAGCCAGGAGAGAGATATAATCTCTCCGGTGTGTTTTGGGTTTGCCACGGGGCCTCCTCCTGGTGCTGGTGTGTTACGGAGGTCCTTGAAGTATTTCTTCCACCTCCCAACAATAGCCTCAGTCGAAGTCAGCAGTGCTCCACCAGAATCTCTTCAAGGCAGTCTGAAACTCTTTTTCTGTGGCCTCTCCAAACTCCCACACCAAAATTTTTATTGCTTCAGCCGCTGCCTGAGGTGCGCGCTGCTTGGCCTGTCAGTACTTATTGGATGCGTCCAAAATCCCAGAGGCTAACCAAGCCCGATAGGACTCCTTCTTCAGCCTGATAGTTCTTTTCACCTCCGGTGTCGACCATCTGGTTTGGGGGTTACCACCATGACAGGTACCAACCACCTTGTGGCCGCAGCTCAGTGCAGCAGCTTCAGCAACGGAGGTGCTGAATATGGTCCATTCGGACTGAGTGTCTCCAATCTCCCTCGGAATGCTATTGAAGCTCGAATGTCGTGATTCATGGGGGTTTATGAATTACTCTTTGTCTGGTCCCTCACCCAGGATCAATTTGGCATGAGACCCTACCAGGGGGTAAAAGCCCCCTGATAACATATCCTCTGGCATCCCTGGGACACACAAACTCCTCCACCATGATGAGGTGGCAATTCAGGGAGGACAAAACAAGCAACAATGTAATTTTTTGGCAATTATTTCATGGTTCGGGCTTTATAGGGTTAAACTAGCTCAAACTTCTAATAGGTACATCAGTGTTAAAGTTAGTCAAAGGGAGATTAGAACTGATGACACGTGCATGACAAGCAGTCAATAGTGACGTGGCATGTCACACTCATTCTTTTCTCAACCCCATGAGACTTGCTAGAGGCATGACTGGGGTAGCGACGTTACTCCACCATTTTGTTCCCCACTGAAACTTAACAATTAAATAAACTGGGGCAGATTCTTTGTCTCCAACTCACAGTTCCTCAGATAATCCCTTGACCTGATCGATGCATGAATGCTGGAACATACTTTTGTAGACCTTTGTTCCAGGGGAATTTTAGGAACACTGAACTGTGATTTAGTGCCAGTATTAACACTATCATTCTTAACACAACAACACTAGCAGCAAGGATAAAGAAACTCTAAAATACAACCGTACAGAGCCACTGGGAAACTGTAAAAGAAAGCTCCTTGTCCATTATTTTCTCTGACAGTTTACTAGTTTACATATATATGATATCCCTGAGATAAAAGTGGTAAATAGAAAAAACATTTACATGTTTTCATGAAAAATCCTAATTATTCTTTGAGATTATAAAGTGATACATTTGCAAATAAAAACTAATTGTGAGTTTAAAGTCACATGTGTTTTTTCTGTCATGGAACCACCTGGCTTTCATTTGCAAAACTGGATCAATCTCATCACACCACAGAATCCTCTCATAAACTGGGACACACACGTTTGAAAGGATATGCAACAGTAACTGATACACAAAAACCTTTCGCCCAATCAAAATCTGTATGTTGTTCTCTTCTGAATAGCCCCAATTTATTCTGATAACATGTCATCTAAAATACCAAATTACTCCTAATTACAAAGTATAATTTGATTGGATCATCCACTGTACATAATTCAAACAGGCAGCAACAACTCTGGGGCAATGAGGTTATATTTTAAATGATCTCGAGAACTACTCCCCTAAGAAGTGGCAGGTCTAAAAAGCAACAGATGAACAGCATTTGAAAGTCATGCACTTAAGAAATAGGAAAAATAGGAAAAAGTAAAGTAAGTAAAGAACTGACACAGGACCTAAAAGATGAAAAGGAAAGGGAAGCAGGGAGGAAAGGCTGATGCATGCCAAATTACACAACAACTGGACTGAAAATCACTGGCAACAGGTCTGATAAGAGTGATGAATCCAAATTTAAAATTCTTGGTTCAGCATGTATGGAAGACATCAAGAGAAAAGTAGAACAGTGAGTGTCTATGGCCATCTATGAAACACGGTGGAGGCTTGGTCATGGTTTGGGTTTACACTACAGTTAGGCGTGTTGGGGATCTTTTCAAAATGTATGGATTTATGAATGCAGAAAAGTACGATCCGATTTTGATTCACCACAGAGTACTATCTGGAATGTGTCTTATTGGCAATAGCTTGGGCAGCAAGAGCATACCTGGACAAAAAACAGAAAATTGAGGACTATCAATCAAGGATTGGCCTCCCCAGAGCCTGTACCTCAACATTGCTGAAGCTGTGTGCAATCATTTTGAACAGAAAAAAAGCTGGGGGAAAAAAAAAAAAATCAAAGAAAAGCTTTTAAAGTCCTTCAAGACTTTAAAAGTTTTCCATGAAGCCCAGAGAACTACTACTTAAAGAAACTACAGGAAAGCTGCCTAAGAGAAGAATTAAGGTATTCAGATAAAATATCGACATTTAAGCTCAGTAGCACTTTTTAACTTTCATAATAGATTTGGTTGCATTTTGGAAAGTTTTAATAAAATGCTGAAAATATTTTCCATTTTACTATGAAAATAAAAAGAAAATGAGGGCAGCTCAAGACTTTTGGACACTACTGTAATTTAATAATTTTAATATTTTTTAAAAGTGAGATTAATGGTTAAACACTGACTTTATATCCAACCAACTTCACATGTGTCTCAGTATCCTCTCTTTTTTAACACCCTGCTCGGCTCTGCCAAACAAAAGATTGTAAATCATTTGTGTAAATCACAAAACAAACCATGCAAATTATTCCAGACAATATAGGCAGAGTGGTTTGTTAACAGCTACTTCAGTCCTTCCTATCGTCTGCATTCCTAAACCAAACAGGCAATCTAATCATATATAACACTTGCGGGTGGTCTCACTATGAATATGTGTGTTTATATGATTTATCTTTGGTTTTTGTGATGATGAAAGAATTCAAACAAAGTGGTTTTGGCACAAAAAATGTTGGCTTGACAGTTTGGGACTGAGGTTGGAGGTTTGGATTAAAATACGGGGAAGTACAGGAAAGGACAATGACATGCCTGTGTTTGTTTATGTTTGTGTGTGTGTCCGCTGTTTACCCCCGTCTCTACTGAAAAACCATTACGCTAGTATTTTTCAAACTTCCTCAACAACTCCTAGTACTGTGGTCCCAGTTTAATAAGTATCGTGAATGGTGCTTTTATTGTGAAAGCTGCACAGCTAGGGGATTATCCTAATATCGAAATTCAGTTATATAGAAAACCTTTCACATATCAACTTGTTTTGAGCAGCCTACTCTCCCACGACATGATGGGACCTTTGGAAGTTTACCCAAAATTCAAGTTTTCTCTATTGAATTATCAAAACACAAAATAAATGAATAAATAAAAATAAATAGAAAATACAAGGTGCCTGTGCCCGTTTCTGTTACTTTATATTACAGACTATAACCCATGATACTGTTGCTCAGAGCTGGTCCTGGGAAAATGTGAGATTTGTTACATTGTGACACTTGAAACTGGTTCAGTCATTTTTATCAGTATGGTGGACCTACTAAAAAAGTACTGGGCGCTTCTGATGACTCCTAATTGTTGGCACAGTGTGTGGTGAGTTAATAATAATCCTTTAAACATCTTTTAAGCCATTCTGCTTTTTCAATCCAGAGCTGTCCACCCCAGACAGGTCACTCGTCCATTACAGGGTTAACACTGAGTGGCAACCTCACACTCTCTGATTATGTCAGTTTAGATTCACCAATTACCCAAGAGGCTGGAGAGAATCCAAACACTCCCAGGGAGACCATGTAAACTCGACAGCGACAGGCCTCAGCTGACCGAGTGTTTGGACGGCTGCTTTAACCAACACGTCCCTCTGCAAGCAAAATCTAACCCTGCTTTACACCACGAGTGGGGGTGTTACAGTCCCAGCAGGTCCACTGTGGGTTGTTGTGCATCTCTGTGTAGTGTTGCTCTCTCACTTCCTCTTCTGAGTTAGGTACCACCACTCTTCCTGTGGAGCAATGATTTGCACACAGCTGACTCTACTTGGCAAAACACCCTAGGAGTGCAAAGTCTAGGAGTGAGAGGAAGTATCTAGTTCCCCTGTGTCATTATCCTGGCAGCGTTTGGGTAGTGTGTGCCGTTGTTTACTTCTCTGGGTAAAGGAGTGGGTTTGCTTTACCTTTTTAATTTCCACTTAAACCCTTCCTGCCTAGAACACAAGTTTTTCTGTTGTCCTAGTCATTTCTTTCAAATAATATTTGTAATATGTAATATGCAATGTTTGCTCTTTGTCTTCTTTTCCCCTGGAACACTCTTATTGTCACACCTTCTTGGAATTTCTGAAAAATGTTATAAACTATGCATGGAAACAAACGGTCCAAATGAGAGTCCAAGGCAAGGATTCCCAGCATTAATGTACCAATCTGGAGAGGAAAAGGGGATATTTTTGAGTTCTCCTACTATTGCCCCATCCAGATGTTTAATTAATTTAAATAACAAGAATGTGTTCAGGACAGGATTTCACTTGAGCTAATCTGGTAAAGCATTCCGAGAAGCTTATGTATACAGAATCCAACTCCTCAACAGGAGCGCCATCAACACGGTACAAACCATGTTTGACTCTTATTGTTCTTCACGACACGTGTTGGTGTCCTGAAAAAGTTTGGCTTTTGTGCTCCTGCGGTCTAAACTCTGCATGGACCGGATCACAACTGATATTCAAAGACCACATCTAAGGACGCAATTGTTGTCACATCAATAAAAGAACTGGCTAAATGAAAACAGATTAGGGCTGGGCAGCAAGAAGAAAGGATAAATGTCAATGGAATAATAACACAATAAATGGTCAGTTGAAATAGAAGACTTTAAGAATGTAATAAAACTCAGGTACCTTGGATTAGTGAAATGTAAAACTATTTCACGGTTAAAGCTTACTCTATATGGAAACAAATACTAGCCTGCAAATCATGCCAATCCTTCGCTCTGACATTATTTGACTAGGTCACAGTATGCTACGGCTCCTAGCTGAAAGCAGTAAGTGGTGAAGGCAGCATTTCTAAATAATACAAGAATACATCTTAGCCAAGAAAGACCATCTTACCTAATCCAAAGATAACATCCAAGGGAGCCAAAATTATTCCTGAAGATCTCCTGGTCAAAAGCGTGTGACACCTTGCTTGTGTCAAAAACAGAGTATAAAATATGGATTTGCCTCCCACTGATTTTGGACTTTTGGGTCACATTATTAGTTTTACAGCTGACTTTAGCTATACTTGGTTACCAAGCTGCATTCATAAGTTATAAATGTGCAACATACAGACACAAACACTGGGTAGTTAGTGGTAACTGAAGGACTAATAAAACAGTAAAAGATCAGTCATCAAAACTGAAGCACAAACTTCTGGGATGGTCAGCAATA
The DNA here is from genome assembly GCF_041146795.1 of Maylandia zebra. Lineage (NCBI taxonomy): Eukaryota > Metazoa > Chordata > Actinopteri > Cichliformes > Cichlidae > Maylandia > Maylandia zebra. The sequence goes on from NC_135178.1 coordinate 29,080,218, forward strand.
CAAAGCAAGCCGTAATACAAGACAGATAATACATTAAAGACAGACTGAAGAGCTCCAGTTTAATAACTAAGTGGGGCATGAGGCCTAGCAGACAGTGGCTCCAGCTGCCAGTCAGAACACCTGACAATCAAAGCTATCATACCCCCTTTAATTATCCAGGTATATGAGTTATTATTAAAATAATAATAACAATCATCATCATCAGCCCAAGGACAGTTGCTACGAGGATCTAAACATGCTTTTTAATGTTGTAAAGTTGGACATTTCAATACGAGCCTGTGGGGACTGCTTCCCTTCTGCAGTCCCGACAAACTGCACTTCTTGCAGCTTCCATCTTGTATTCATTTTGCAGTTGCAAAGGCAGCTCCTCTTTGTCGAAAAGCAGTCAAACACCAAGAAAAGATAAAGTGAATTCTTTGTTTTTACAGTGCCTTTGGTCCCGTTTTTTTCCTCCATCGTGTCTAATTTTTTTCTAAATTGCAAAAGCTGTGGAATGCAAAAAAATAAAAATACATTTAAAGTTTCATTTACCTTTTTTAAAGTATTCACTTTGCAGTATAGAACATTGTGCAGCTATGTATCTGTTGGTGAAACGATGCAAGACGTTTTCAATTTACAGCAGAACTTATTTATGCTTAGGCGTACATTCTCTATTTTTCTAAGGACCCTACACACGGCCATGGCAACAATAAACTCAGGTCTTCCTGTGCTTTGTTGCACTTTCACTTTCTGAATGTCATTATTGTGGTTAGCAACAGTATCCCCGTGAAGGGCAGTTGACATCACTGTGTTAATTTTCCAGCTCGCATGTGATGCAGCTGCTCACTGCTTTCTGTAAATGAGCGCCATTAGCTCATTTACAGTCAACAAGACACCCCCAGCTGCCCAGCACTGATTGTGTACGAGTCTTGAGCTGAATGTGTTTCTTGCATACTTCATGAACTCACTGTCATCTTTAATTAACACCTGTAACGTCCCCTGTGTTTGTGTGCTTCGGGTCAAGAAAACAAGTAATTGCTTTCTTCACATGATACCATCAGCCATGTGGACTGACTCACAGCAGGGAAGCTTCAGCTAGAAAAAAAAAGACTCACTTGGTTTTGCAAATCACACTACATGGCAACCAGGTTTGCAGCCACTCAGATTCACTGGCATTTGCTGTGAACATATTAGGTATTTGAACAGACATTCTTATGGAGGGGACAAACACATCTTAGTGCAGATAACATCGCATGAACATTCATTAAAGTAATTGCAGGAAACTGTGAGAATTCATGATCACAACACATCTTTATCTAATGGTGTAATTCGTCTTTTTTGTAGCAAGCATAGTGCCACAAAGTGGAGGGTAACAAGCAGCAAGATAGTTTAAATTACAGTGATAGCGGAAACTGCCAAAAACCCATTTAGGAAGGAAAGAAATAAGTGATAATTTGGTTGCTAAACATTTTTTTATGAGGAGAAGTAAACTAATAATTGACCAGAACGACTGCACACGCATATTACACTGCTACTGCAGAAACTAAAATAAAAATAAGCTGTTTACAAACATTAGGTTTATTTAAAATATGGTATAAATAAATATGACACTTCTGTTACATGGCAAGTTACACAACTGAGTCGAGACTAGCATAAAATAAAAGGACAATTCTCTTCAGTATAAAATAATTTCATGCCAATGGTAATTTTATCTGACCGCAGTCTCATCCCCCAGAGCAGTACCATTCATTTACAGCAGTTACATTACAGTGTACACCAGACGTATTCAATAATTTGACCACATAAGTTAGAACTGGTTTATCAGTGATAAATAATAATTATATATCGTTCAAGGACTCATTTCAGTCACAGAAAATCTGCTCTTTTTCTAGGAAAGCCCTGTCAGCAGCTGTAGTACAGTGACGTTTTGTACACAAAAGTCACTCCTCAATAAAAAGCAAACATGCTACACCTCAGGTGAGTTGTAGATCAATGAGCCTATTAATAAATTATAGAATAATCCTTGTGTTTTATATTTAATAACTGAGGTAAAGATGTGAAGAGTAAGAGTAGAGTTGTATAATTTAAAAGATTTCTACCTTGATTTTTTTGTATGCACTTCTTTAAATATAAAAATACTGGAAAGAGTAAAATAAAATTACATCATTTAACCAAATGTGTTATCAATGACTTGATCGGGTCTATGAAGAGAGTGGTACAAAGCCATGCTGGGAAACATTTTGGGCAGATTTTCCTTTATGTTATGTCCCATAATTTTAAATGGACCTCAGTTATCAACAACACATGTAACCCTCAATAAAGGTGAATGACAAACTTCCTGAGTTTACAACATTTCTAAACTATAATATCTACACAAAATCTGCACAATCAGTTGAAATGCCAGTGTCAGTCTTAGTAATTCACAGTTATTAGAATCATCTTCCACTCTGCTGTTCATAACTCTTAATGGGAGAAACTGCAACATGCATGAGGACATTGTTGGTTACATATACATGAGGCACAAACATTGTTTATAATTCTCTACAATTACCACTTTGTAAATGCTCTAGTGAACAGATTCTGTCCCACTAACTGAATGTGCAGCAGTGGTTGTGGTGATGGACAATGAGTTAATGAGCTGTCCTGCTTCTGATAAATATATCGCAAAGGACGTTTCACATCCAGCAGACACAGAATATTGTTATCACCTTGTTGGGACAGCATTTAAGGGCATGTTTTAACTCTTGTTTAGCTCTTTACAAAAACTCTTGAAATTTTCCTTGCTAAATTATTCTCCTTCTGCCAACCCAAGATGGTTGCTGACTGGTCTCTAGGCCCGTGTGACTGGGACTGTAGCTATTGGATTCAAGGTAACAGCCAGCAACCATTCGACAACCAGCTAGGGAACAAATATTTTTCCTTTGCAGCCTGTGTGACTAGGGCCTTATTCATTTCATCATATTGCGTCATACATCCAAAATGGTGAACAAGTTATTGTCACACCGTCAGTGGTCATGTAACTCTAAAACCTGAATAGTGACAACTTCTGCTATAAAAGATCATACCCAGTATTGATTCTTCTGCAAAGTGGGAGTAGCGGTTCTAATCATTTGACATGATGTAACAGGGGAGCCATTACTCCATGAACTTACAACCATGTTTGAATCTATTGCGTTATAAGTTGTGCCCTGGTTTGGTGTCAATAACCGATCAAGCACTGGGCTGCCTGGGCAGTTATGGTTTAGAGGAGTGACAGTCACAGTGGGAACTGCTGGGCTCCTTTGGGTTTGGCCTTGGTAAGATGAACTGTTTGGAAGACCGGTGGATGTTTGCTCCTGTGCTGTAGCAGTGCTCTGCTTTCTTTGCCTGTGGTGTCGAAGAAAGACAACCAGCACCACAAAGATGATTACAAGCAGCAGCAGAGCAAGCAGTGGTAAGATAATCAGGAGTGGATTAGACGTTTTTTGAGGGTAGGACTCGACACGAACTGGTGTGTTTTTGAAGAGAAACTCCTCTGTTTGAGATGGTTTGCCCAGAGTTGTACCAAAAACGCTAGTTCTGTTGGAGTTTCCCCAGCGGTTGCGTCCTCTGAACTTTTGCTGGTTTATGCTTGGTTGTTGGGTGGAGAGGAAAACTGTAGACAGGACTGGAAAAGCAGTCTTGATTGATGCCTGAGGCACAGATGATGTAGCTGAAACAGGACTCTTTGTGGGTGGAAAAAATGCTGGATCATATGGCACAACTGTAAAATGTAATTCCCCTTTAGCAGGTTGGACGCTATCAGCTTTCAGAACAAATACTACTGAATCGTTTAGCTCTTCAACTCCAGTCATGTTAGCATTCAGCTCTAGGGCTACCTTCGCCTGCATGATCTCTTGAAAGGTGAAGGACTCCACTGGGATAGCTTTTATGGTCATTTTTAATTTTGGTCGAACCACTTTCCCATACCTAGGATGGGATAATACTTCAAAGACGGGGTCACTGTCACTTATATTAGCCAGTTCAGATGCATTGAGAAAGTTTACATTGAATTTGACCGTAATCCCATTGGGAATCCTTAAACCTTTACCAGTCTGGAGTAAAGGTTTCACAGTTATGTTAAGCACTTGGTCAGTCAGATTTGCCTCTGAAGTGAAAGCAGTGAACTCAAAGCTGTCTTCGACAGAAGAAAGGGAGATCATATGGTAGGACAACCTTCCTGTCTGGAGATCTTCCTGGTCAAACAGCGTAACCTCTCGGTTGTCTCTCAAAAGTTTGCCAAATCTCAGAGGCCTTGTAATCTGGTAGTAAACTGTGACATTTTTCCCATTGGTCTCAGCAGCAAGGTTGTCCTCGGTCAGAGATACTAAAGTCCTACCTTGCTGGAGTTCTAATCCAGTATTTTTGACAAGAGTGATGGTAATTTCTGACACTTCTAGGTTAAAGAGTTTGTATATTGGTTTATGATAGCCATCTGTAACACTGAAGTAGAACGCTCCAGAGACAGAACTTCCATCATGGACGAAACAGACACTTCTGTTATTGATTTGAGCTTGGGTAAAGGCCACTATTGACTCATTCAAACTTCCTTTGAGAGCCAAGTAACCATTGCTTGGCTTGCTTATCACGGAGAACTTAATATCATCAGGAGGATTGTCCAAGTCTTCAATTTTGAGATTTTCTGGCCCAAGGGCTATTGTATCTCCTTGTACCACCTTCAGACTTGGAGCTTTGGTTTTTAGCAAAGGTGGCTGGTCATTCACAGGGATGACTGTAATATTAAAATGCTCCACAACAACATCACTGTCATCTTCAGGGCGTTGCGCAGTTTTTCCCTTAGGATTAAGCCAAGCGCTGAATATAAAAGAATCCTGAGTTGTCTCCGAGTTGTCGTGTTTATAGGTGATACCATATTTTTTAATAATGAATTGTGAGAAATTAGGTTTCTCCTTGGTTAGGTTTCTCTCACCAACCACGATGACACCATGTTGAGGCAGAGATGTTACCTGAAACCACACCTCATAGGAGCTACGCTGAGGTGTAGGCAGCTTGGACATCAGGTTAGTGGCATCGAGCTTGGACTCGTCAATGATGACACTCTCCCCTTCTGTCACCTCAGCACCTGTCACCAAGCAAACTTCAATTAGTCAGTCCCAACAATGTGCTAATGTTAGTGCCATCATCTACAGTTTTAAGAGTTTGAGAGGTGGGTCCTAGGAGAAAGCACACCTGCCACTTGACTAATTGTTTTAAAAAAGGAGGGCTTGGTAGCTAATATTCTCTTGCTTCTCCCCAGCAGGCAAGCATGTGGCTTGTCTGGGTGTTTTTCTGGTTTACTTTTCTTTCTTTTAAACACTTAGGCACTGACTTTTTCTCCTCCCACTTTCATTTAATTAAACAAATGTTGGTTCTCTTAAACTCTGTTATCTGTGCCGTCTCCCAATTTCATCTGAATTTTACACCGGTTCAGAACACACATATTGTAAGGATGCTCACATGATGAAGTTAATTTTTTTTTTTTTTTACCTCAAAGCAGCAGCGTGTCTGACCAGAGCTGCTAACACAGCTGTAGAGTCATATTCATACCTGTGTTTGCAAGCAGGATTGTGTTGTGTTCAGGTCCAGTATTCTCATATGAGATGTCAAATCTGAAGGTCAGACTGTCCACTGAAGCAGGTGGTGATGCTACAGAGAAGGTCATCGAGTCCATGGCTTCCCAGCCAACTGACTCAACAGGAGTTTGAATGTAAAAAACCTCTTTCCTGTCCACCTGTGGTACACACACACTCCAAAGAGTCAGGCAAGCCAAGTTACAAAAGAAATGTACATCTATGAAGTTACTGAAATCAGCCATCCTCAAAATGAACATAATCAACTGTGTAATCTGTGCAGCGGCCTCATTCTTAAAGATGTTTCTGCAGTCTGCATAATATTTATTCATTACTTTAAATCTGCTCTGCTCAGCGGTAAATATAGGACAACCATCACAACTGTGTCTGTGTCACATAATAATCCACCAGTAATAATTGATTACATAAAAGCATTACATGTTTTATTCATACAGAGGAAATCTGGCAGTGTTCCACATCAGCGGAGAAAGCCTATTGTTTAGTCTTTCTCTGTTTCATATTACATAGCACATAAGGGTGATAAGTATGGGCATGACCTCTGGCTCCTCACACTTACCATATCTTGTGTGAAAGTGGAGATGTCTGCTGTTGAATTATTAGGCTGCCTCATCACCAGACGCCCCAGTTTAGGATGCCGTGTCACACTGAATGTTATTACACGGTTTGAGGTGTTGCTCATGTCATTGGTCACTGCTTGTAAATACTCATTTGTGATTGGTCTCGAAGAGCCTGTACAGAAATGAGAAATTAAATAAGAATAGTAGCTTTACTGATAAAGTGGCCTGCTTCAGCATCCGTCAACAAAAAGATTGTTTTATTGAATTGAGTATCAAGTTAGCTGAAACCACGCAGTTAAAACCTTTTTTTCTACATTTTGTAAGTTTTCCCCTTTGAATGCGTTCCACATCTTTTTGACTCCAAATTATGCAAAACAAGGTCTGGAATAGACCGATGAGATTCCTTTGATGTGTCAAATTAAAGCAGCACTGCAGACATCAGAGACATTTTTACAGCACATCCAACTGCAGTGCGGGTGTTACATAAAATCCAAACAAGAATTTAAAAGTAGATCGGCTCCTTGCAGACGTAAATCTTCCGCTCGGGGAAAATGTAAAAAGAAGTGTCCACTGAGAGTAATAGGTGACTTCTAAGGAATTCTTTCTTCTTAAGATGGATTACATAGATTTCCACAGTCCTCCTGTCACTGTGAATATTGTTGGGATCCTAAAAGTCTGGTGATGAATGATGGAAATCAAAGATAGAGAGACAGAGGGGTGAAAGCACAGTGTAACCCATTCATCACTTTTTTTAAGCAGTGCTCCCACCATCCATATCTATCATGGGAAATTTCCTGCCTGGAAGAAGAGAGAGCAACAAGTTTCTTATCTTTTAACGACAAAAAACAAGCTTCTAATAATATCCAGTATTCCCACCATTAAGTAACTGTATCGGCCAATTAGATAATTAGCTTTGTGTACTAAAATAAAAGTGTAAATGTCTTTACTGGCACTACGACTATCCGTAAGAATGCTTTCAGGTAAATGTGGTTTCTAAATTCAGCATTTGCAACCATTTAGCAAGAAGTGTTTGCACAGTTTCCCAGAAAGCACCAAGACATTTAAGGTGTCTGTGAGGAAAGAGGAAAAATAAATAAATCTATCTTCCCTCCACACTGTGAAAGTGTTTCATGTCACCCCTCACCCCATCAAAACCCTTCATTGTCAGTTAAAGCTCCCATCCCGCCCTTTCTGTATCTCACTCTCTCTCTCCGGCTTGCCTGGCACGAAGCACAAACAGGGCTGTCTCAGGCAGACAGTGGCACAGCTTTTCAAGTACCCACTCACCCTGTGGCTGGGAAGCTCAGCAGAGCGTGCCAGTTGGCTGTATTCTATCCTCACCATATCCGTTCCTTCTAATTCACACTGAAAATCTCCACCACTGACAGACTACTGAAAATCTCAGAAAACTAAACATGTTTGCAGACACAGTTAACACCCAGCTGGCCTATTTTTATCTCCAAAATATTAACAGTAAAAAATATCAAAACATTAGGACATGGCAAAAGCTGATTCACTGGTCTGGTATTCGGGGATAAAAGTGCTTGCTGCAGCTGTTGTAGATGTACTGAATTATTTAACTAAAGGAATTCAGTGGTGTTTGGTAGCGGTCAGGCTGAGCATACAAGCAAATTTTGATGCAAAATACAGTTAAGTAGAGACTGATGGTGTCAGAAACAGTTAATGTTTCATAGAAAAAAAATTCCCCACCCCCAAAAAAATCCTAAAATAAAAAGAGGAAACCAATACTGTGCTCATGGTTCTTACTAGTACCACAGAAAACTTGTATGAGTTGATGACTGAGGCGAATAAAAATATGCCGTTTCAGTTCTTTTCAGGAAGCAGCTGTACACTTGATCATGACACAAATACTTTTAAAAAACCTCATATTATTAGAAGGGAAAATAAAACAATGGGAAGCATAGTTAGTAGTTTAGACTCAAGTCTTTTTGTTTCTTGCTGTCAACAAATCATGTGAAAAAAAAGCTATTTGGTTTTAACCACGGCCAGATGAAGCTCATTACTTCTGTCAAGGAGGTGATACAGCTGGTTTTGGTTTGTTTGTTAGGAGGATGACCCAGAAACTTATGGATGGATTTGATCTAAACCTAGATCCAGATCCAAGGATTTCTGGAAGAATTCCTTACTGATGCAAGGAGGGTAAAATTCAACATTTAGCATAAAATTTAATAGAATTGAGTATTTTTGTAAAACACATCAAAGTTACATAAGACAACAGCTCAGTTCAAGAAAATATCAAAATAACCTCAATCCAGATTTGCTTCTGGATCAAGGGAGTTGCTTCGTGTAAAGAGTGAAGGGACTTTTCTTGCTTGGTGGAAGTATGCAGTGAGACCACATACTGGTTCACTGTTCCACTGAGCTCCATTATTCTCAAAAATAACACAGCACTGATGTACAAATCTGGTTCTGCTTTTCTTTTAGAATTGCTCTGTTCGTAAGTTTAAGGACATCTTAAAGTCAGATATTTCATACCCTTTGTCTGAGAGCTGAGCACCAAAGAAGAGGGAAGAGGACAAATATTAAAAAATAAACAAATAGGGTTTTTTTTTTAACAGTATTAAAATTTATATAGCCAGTTTTAGACTTTAATAATCACAAGCTTCTCAAAGAACAGGTTTACCTGGAAAGACCTTTAGTGGTTGACTCTTCTCCAAACTGAGAGCTAGGGCTTTAGCAGTAATACTGAAGATTTGTCTGGGAGTGAAGTTCACACCATCATTGGCCTGGAAGTTGAATCCTCCTGACATAGCACCTGGAAACATCATTAAACAAAACACTAATATTAACAGATCAAAGGATAAGTGGCATTTCCTTTACTCAAGAAAAAACAGCCTTCATTTAGTTTTGTATGTACAAGTTTTTACTTTATTCTTGGCACAGACATATAAAAGAGCTCAAGAAAATGTAACAATTCCAAACGTCTAAGTAACCTCTGAGTATAGAACATAAATATTATAATGTACGTGTGGGTACACGCATGTAAAAAGAACACTTTCTTTTAGTCTTGCACGCTGTTATGACAAGCTTTCATGGTGGCACAAAACAAAGAAAAAGGTAGATAAAAATCAAAACAGTAAGCAGAACCCTGATCTGAGTCACCATTAAATGTTGACAAAAGTTATTCACTACGTCACAGCAGTTCCAGACTATCAAGTATTATCACCTCCAATCTGACTTTCAGCCCACTTGGCCGGTCTCATTTATACAATCAAGCCAATGGATAAGAAAGAAGGTTGCACACCGTTCCTACAGATTACTCTAATTCACAGAGAAACTGGAGAGAACATCAAACTGTAGCAATTGCTAACAGCACCTTCTAGTGGGTACAAAAAGGAATGGCAAAAATAAAAGATTTAAAAATATTTGGAATTATTTCATTTAAACCATGCAAGAGAATGAAAAGAATATAATATATCACAGTATATCTGCTGAATACCCTATAGCAACAGAAACTACTCCAGTGTCCATCACAGAACATTAGCTTTTGTTTGGAAATTTCCAGTTTAGAGTATCGACTCTGGGTTGAGTTACTTCTAGAACATGAAGGACCTGAAACTGTACTTGTTTAGACCTTGAGCTTGTATTGCCTATGAGCTAAATATTGTGTTCACTCATTCTTAGTGTATGACCTTTATATTTGTGTGTGAGTTTGTGTTTAAAAACACAATTTTAATACAAAATGTTCCTTTTACCTGATGAAATAGAACCTGATTAAAGACTACACAAATTAATTTGGGCAGTAGACTATAAAAAATTACATACTGAATAATATTATGATGGTAATCTGGCTGAATAATTATTAATTACATTCCTGTTTGGTAGTTAGCATTTATCAAAATTATTTTAATATGAAATTGGCTGGACAAAGTTTGCTATTTCTAGTTAAATATTTAAATAATTCAAATTAAAATATTAAATTCAGTAGTCCTCTCTCTGATATAGCATGGAAAATACATTTACCTTTGTGAACAAACACCAGCTGCCCCTGGTCTATGTGGGCCTGGGTGAAGTTGAGCACTGCCTTCATCGGGGCACTCTTCAAGGCCAGGTGTCCATTGCTGGGTGGAGTCACCATGAAGTGGAGCTCCTCTGGTGGTGTGTCTTGGTCCTGCACACTCAGATCATCCAAAGTGATTTCTGTCACTGAGGACACCCACACCTGGACAGGGGGCAGACAAGGACAGAGCAGAGACCATCTGACCTCAAGGAATCTACAAGATTTTGTTTGACAGGGCTCATAATGCGGAGGCTCACAGTGCATGACAGCTAAACCCAAGTTTGACATTTATTGTGGTATTTGGAATAAAAAGCTGCCACATCTGATCATGAAACTGGGGCACAAAACTTGCTAAAATAAAGCTTATTTACATTTGTAAATGCCAATCTTTTCCCATTTAATCTAGGCAGTGTAGAAGAAGTATGCAGTACAAAGTCTGTAAGGTAGAGCAAAATTATGTGCCATTTTATGAATTAAAAGTATCTGCACCACAGCTAAGCTACACCTACTTTCTGCAAAAATATAATAGCATACAAATGAAATAAAAGCCAGGCACATAAAAGACCACAGAATTAGCTCATGTGTTCCTGTCATTCATTAGCTAATGCAACTGACAAAGATGCTTTGAGTGCGAATCCAGCTATAAGGCTATTTCACAGGCTTTCTTCTTCTTTCTTTTGTCTTGCTTCTGTGCAACATAACATCCACAGAAGGACTGCTACAAAAAATGTTCTAACTCAGGCAAATATAGGTGGTAATACAATAAAAACCTCAGGAAAACTGTCACTCAAACCAAGGACATTTCAAGACTAAATATAGCCATGTAAACTTTATACACAGTTAGGTGTTCTGCAGAGTGTTGGTTTGGTACAGTGAAGTATTGCTTCCATGTAAATTCAAAAGCTCAAGGCTAACACGAAGAAACAGAGGATCTCATTCACACACAGAACACGAAACTACTGAACCGTGCAGACACTTGACAACAAAAGATGAGCTTCTACAGTCCAGTCCAGAAGAACGATTGCATAACAAGCAATTGTTGTTAGGACAGGTTGTCATTCCACAGTAATTAATGCAATGTTGTGATCAGAATGATGTGAATGTATGGCCTGTAAAATGCGATGAACTGCACAAACCTTTTCCTTGTAAGACATTTTGAGCTGTCAAAGAACACGTGTCACATATGATATTAACAACACCTCTGCTTTTATAACATGTCAGGTCACCAGCAGCAGCAATAACAGATCCCTGAAACTGAAGCAGCTCAAAGGAATACAGCCATCATTAATTCTATTAACATCTGTGCTTTTTATATTGGCACAAACCTGTCTTCTGTGATGAGAAGATCAATGCCAGCAATATTAAAGATGATAATTGTGTTGTGTGTACTTCCTAGGACAAAAATAAATTTTATTTTTATTTAGTCTTGTGTCAAATGCTACAAAAAGAAAATCATAAAACGATGATTTTATGAAATTAAATGTTATCTTGTTATTCCCTAAACATTCACGACTGTAAAAGTCCGTATAGATTACCTATAAGTAAAAGGTTTAAACATTCCGCTGATACAAACTAGGGTTGGGTGTTTTTTTTATTATTTTCCCACTGGCCACCCTCAGTCTAATAACCAGCAGTGGCTGATACATCTGGGTAGGTGTGTTCAGGGTGCACAGCCTGTATCTTTTGGTAATGGTGGAAAAACTAGTCCCTTGTAAGTAAGCTTGCTTATCCAAAGTTTCAGGATAGCTTGCAAGCTCAGAAATTTGTCAGAGGTTGGTGCTTTGTTCTATACCAGCAGTCCTCAACCCCCGGGCCACAGACCAGTACCGGGCTGCGAGAGTTGAGGCTCGGGTGTTTATCGTTAACTTGGTTTCCCTGGGTCTTTTCCCGTGTTGTAGTTGTGTGTCTTATTTTGAAAGAAATATTTATGCGTTACCATACCGACCAGAGAGCATTAAGGGGTAGAGAGGAGGATGCTACTCTGAAATGTTGTTGGCGCATTTCAGGAGGATGCCGCTAATAAAGTTACACAATTACACAGTGAATTCGCATTTATTATTATATTTACAAAATACCACAGTTTTTGTCTTGGCTGTATCATTTTATTTTGTTGTATTTTTCTGTGACGCCTTAAAGGCCAATCCGTGAAAACATTGTCTGACATTAAACTGGTCTGTGGCGCAAAAAAGGTTGGGGACTGCAGTTCTATAATATCTAGCATCAACCCTAAAATGCCAGATCTCCATAGCAGTGTTTGTGTTCAACCATCTACTTTAGCTCAACACACTGGGGTGCCATGGAGCTATTGGGCAATTGTGTTGAACTTGTTTGTTTACAGAGCTGAATCTTTAATGACAGAGCACAAAAATAGGCCAAACAAAATGTCAAAAATCATCCAATACAACAGTTTCAAAAAGAAAACAGATTATAGCTAAACTGTATATTAACAACAGAATCAGTAAATAGCAGTGCTGACAAACTCACTGCCCACTTTGTTTGGGACACCTCCTCAACTTCTCCCTAACATAAATATTTAATCAACTTATCATACGGCAACAACTCTGCATTTAGGTTTATACATGGTCAAGAAAACCTGATTTAAGCGACTCTAAATGTGTATTTCAAAAACTGTTGAACACTGGGATTTTCTCAGAGAATGGTCATTAAGAAAGGAAATATTCAGTGAGCAACAGTTCTCTGGGTGGAAAGCCCATGTTGATGTCAGAAGATTGGAGTGATGAGTCTTGATTTCTGCAGCAACGTTTAGATAACAGGGCCAGAATTTGGTGTCATTAAAGAATGAATCCATTCTGACTTGTACCAACAAGTATGGTAGGTGATGATGCTGTAATGGTAATGGGGATATTTTCTTAGCACACTTTGGACTCGTTAGGTACAAATGAGCATCATTTAAACACCACATGTCCATCTCTTAATAGCTACAGTGTACCCATTTTCTCATGACTGCTTCCAGCAGGATAACGCACCATGACACAAAGCTCCTATCGCATCAAATGTGAAAATTACTACTAGTACTAGAAAACTGTCAGCGAGTATCTACATAACTCTATACGGACCAAGATTCATACTTTTAGCTTTTGGTATGAATGCTGAGAACCAAACAACCAAAGCTGAGCCAGAAAGTAAAAACATTAATTTTAGGGGCAGTGGATAGTAGTGGATTCATTATTTACCACGTAATTATTAATCAGTAAACAACTTACCGTGAAGACATCACTTCACCTTGCACTACTGTCTGTTCAGCTGAGATGCTAAAAATGCTACACGTGATGCACACTCTTCCAAACTTGAGTTTCTATAAATTGTTTTTTTCAAATCACACAAACTACATGATCACAGCATTTCTAAATGAGTTAAAAAAAAAAAAAGAAAGAAAGAAAAAAAGTTAGGTTTCTACTTAATCAACAGATATAACGTTCTAAAAAGAGAACAAGTAAACACTTCCTGTTAAAAAATATTTTTTGTATGTTTTACAGAATTAAGTTTCATCATGTGCTTTTTTGTGTTGAAGGTGTGATCACTGTTGTTTTCACACACTTACCGAGCAGACTCTTGTTTATTGGCAGGTTTGTGCTTGGTGAAAGGTGGGCAAAGTGAACAATTATCACAGTTTGCAGAAGAGAGAATTTTGAACAAGAGTGAAACAAAAAAAGAAAGAAAAACAAAAAGAAAAAAAATGCATTCCTTACTTTAAAAATATAGAACTAAATATGTCAAGTTGGATCTGAACTTAAATAAAACACTAAACACTGGTGAATGGACCTGAAAAGCTCAAATGATAATTAGCAATGAGCTGGCCTTATACTTTAAATTGTTACATTATTTAAATGGATCATAATGTATACCAATCAAATAGAAGCCTCTGGAATGGGACAACACACACTCCACATCAGCCCTGCAGCAGAACATCTTAAGTGAGTGTGCGTTCTTCTGGTGTGAAATGACTCCACCTCCAATAATCCCCTATTTAACAGGAAGTCACAGCAGGACTGATGAACAGCACACATGAGATATGATAGACCTCATGCTGCTGCTTATCAGGCTACAGCTTTAGTAATAGAGATGACAGATTAGACAAATTTATTTGAGTCATTAGTGCAAAACCTAAACTGCTTGATGCTTCTTTTTAACATGTTTTTAATAAGATGTCTTCTTTTATTTAATCATGTGTCTGTCTTAGCCTTTATTCTCTTGGCAAGTTCAAAAGGTGGAACGCTGCACTATGAGAAAGAGTCCTCACAACTCAGTGCAGCATCGCCATGAACAATACTGGTTTCAGTTACACAAGATATTTTCAAGAAACAATTGTTGGTCTTTATTTCTGTAAATAAAGAGTTGAAATGTGGCAAAAGGAGTAGGGGCTATGACCTGTAGCAAACAGCCAGCAGCTAATGTCACATCGGGTACACATTTACCATGTGATATGTGCCCTAACCACTCAGCCACCATCTCTCTCTCTCTGGAAATACTGGAGTATTTCCAAGGGCAGGTAACGTGTACTGATAATTCCAGCTTGCAAAAAGAAATATAGCAAGTCTTTTTAAAAAACTGAAACAGAGAATGTAATATTTGCATAAAAAGTGTTTTTTCTAAAATAATTCAAATGCATATACACACATGATTGCAAGAAAAAAGTTCACTCTCTTAAAATCATGTGCAGGGCATTTTTAAGACCAATGATTAGAGGTAAGACAGGGCCACCTTGTGGCCACTGATGAATCAGCTCCCTAGACTTAAAAGCCTTGACCTCCAACTTAACACATATTTAAAAAAGAAAAAAGAAAAGAAAAAATGGCTCATTTGATTTAAATTTAACAGAGCACACATGCAGATCAGTTTGTCAGTCAACATCACCAAAATGTAAAACTTGCCAGCTACTCTTTAGCACAGTAAATGTTAGAAGTTGCTCCTCTCTGTGTCTGCAGGATCCCAGAGGAATTTGAGGCATTTGGGGCACAGACTACAAAGACCTATACTTCAAACTCTCCTTACAGCTGGATCTCCTCCAACTCCAGCCAGAGTTGTATTTGTATTACAGAGTAGCACAAGACAGCACTGCTCAGCAAATATACACAAAAGACAACTTGTTTAATTTATAAGTATAGATATGTATAACATATCTGAGTAGGGATTGCTTTTCACATACAGTATACTAAACATATATTAAATAACCAGAACATTTTCCTTTGGTAAGAAAAGGACAAAAATAAAGGTGAAGTAGAGCAAAAGTGGACCAAAATGAGGCAGCGTGGTCACAATGTTTACCATTTTTAAACACTCAACACTTGAATATTGTTGAACAGATTTTATTTATGGAAATTTATTTTCACCATTGGATCTACTGTCTCTGTAATGCTCGGAAATAATCCTTGACTTAATTAAAAGTTTTTATAATAAGCCTAAGAAATCATTTCCAGCCACTCCAGATCCCCCAAAAATAGCAGCTCATTGTTCAAGTCATTGTGATATATCTCAATACTAGTTAGAGTTGTTTGAAAATTTAACTTCTGAACATCATACCAGACTTTCCTGCAAGTTCTTTTTATGCTTGATTTAAGTTGCTATTCTATGCTGCAAACCCCTATGGACCCTCTTCCACATAGCAAACATAGTTTCCCCCATCCACCCTGCCAGCCAGCCATGGCAACTTGTAACACTGCCCACATGACAGTAAGCTCTAGTGCCAGACCTCCTAGTAAAAAAAAAGTGTCTGAAGTTTAAATATAGAGCAGACTCACCCTGAGGACCCTGTTGGTTATAATAACAGGAGGCTCGTCGTTGGCGGGTATAACCTGGATGTGCACCATCTGAGCTGCACTCTGCTTCCTCAAGCTCGTATCATTGGCCACCAAAGTGAAATTGTCAGCTAAGGTTTCACTGCTGTCGTGGACGTAGTAAATGAACTCATGCTCCACCTGAATAATGATCACAGAAAGGATAGACTGGCATAGCAAAGGGTCTTCCAAAACACAGCAGTGCATAAAACTACCTTATGATGCTTAGGTCACAATCTCTTCTCTTGCATATAATTTCCACATGATAATAATGTGAAACCTCTCAGAAAATACTTAAGGGCATAATGACAAGATTAAAAAAAAAAACTAGGAAAATGATGATATTCCTATTGGGATAGGGTGGGAAAGATTTTTCTTTAAAGCATTTAATGAGAACCAAATCGAAGGTTACGAAGGTTACTTAAAATAATTAGTCCAGTCAATTAATGAGTAATTGATGGATGCATCCTCTAAATTCTAAACACTTGATGCAAACAAAAAAAACCAAACAAAAAAAATAAAATAAATGTCACTGCGACACTAAATCAAAGCAGTTTTATACCCACCCAACTGCCAGTCTAATGCTATTTTCTGTGGTAACTGTAAGAGAGTTTGTCAGAATATCTCACCTGCCTCCTGGTGAAAGTGGTTATGGCCACACCAGGATGTCGTGAGTGCTCGATGTGACCATGCTGCGGGGGCTGAGTCAAATTATAAAAGAAGTTGATTCCCGAAAAGTGTCGATTGGTGACTTTGAGCACATCCTGCGTCAGTGCTTTGGCCGCACCTTCGTTCAGTGTGATATTGGAGACTTGAAGTGGGATGAGCAGGGGGATGATGTCTACAAACATTTTAATGTTAGTGACATCAGTGACCCCGTTGGTGGCATCAAGGATGAAGGTGTCGTTGACTTTGTTTGGCTCCACCTGCACATACTGAATGTTCCCGCTGTTGATGTCATTTTGGGTAAATGTGTTGACAGGGGACTGTTTGGTTCCGATGTAGCGCTCTTCCGCTTCAACAAAACGCCTGAGAAAGCCATAAGATGGGGCTACCTTTACGGTGAACACAATCTCAGATGGCAGGTTGTCCTCGTGGGTGACCTGCAAGAATCAGAAAACATTTGGTCCTTAAATTTGAAATGTCTCTTGTGTCACTGAGGTTTAGTTGTCGTGTGATTCTCAACAAAAACTGGCAAAATAGTAAAACATAAAAACAAAAACTGGTCAAAGATTTGTTTTAAGCCTTTCAGCAGCATACAAGCAGTTGATGTAATATTTCCTTCAATTCAGATTACGGTACTTATTTCACTCATTTATCAAAAAAAAAAACTTTAATTGAATGCTTCAAAGAAATTAAAGTTCTTTAAATGAAAATACTCACCTCTAGTTTAGTTTCATCAATCTTTGCTGGTTTTCCCTCTTCCACCAATAAAGTATCATGATGCTGTACAATGGGAGGTCTCTGATGACTTTCCAGGTAAACCTTCACATTGACCCTGCTTGTGAGCTGAAGACTTTTAGCTTTCACCGTTATGTTGAAATAGTCTGTCAGATATTTGCTGTCATTGTGCCGATAGCGGATCAGCCCTGCTTTTAAGTCAGCTTGTGTGAATGTCACAACGGTTGTTTCATTGCAGTAAAGACTTCCATGCTTTGGACCATCGTCTAACTTGAAGATAACCTCCTTGTCATCTCGGATGTCCAGATTTGACATTACACTATAATTGCTGGTGGAAAAGACCACTGAATGACCTTTCTGGACCAGCAGGCCGGTGTTATTGTCGACTTTCAAGAAAGGGTCATGTGCACTGATGTGTAAAAGGCCTGACACAAAATGTTTTCCATCGGAGACAAAAAGTACAAATCTGCCAGAGCTCACACCTTTGTGAATGAACAGCACCCGCTTTTCTTCCAAATCCTTCTGTCGAAACTGGAACAGCCGATAAGTGGTGTCATTTACCAGCACGAGGTCTCCCATTGGGATACCACGTCGAGTGTAAACCAATTGACCGTCATCAAAGTCAGAGTCGGCATCTTGATATTGCAGATCTTCTGTAGTGAGTAACTTCTGTCCATCCCTTACTACGTGGAAAACTTTATCAATTACACGTACTGGTTTTTGGTCATTTAGCAGCTGAATGGATATGTTAAAAACACTTTCCTTGGAGCCAGGTTCATCTTCTGCAATAAAAGGTTTGAATCCTTGGGTGGTGGAGGCTATGAAAGTGAATTCATCTTGAGTCGTTTCACTGTCATCATGGACATATATTATACGTTCCTCTAAAATATCTTTATTACTAAAGGTTAAGATGTTGTCATAGCTAGCATTGGAATTTGACTGACTTATACGGACTAGCTTTCCATGTTTTGGGCTGTTTATAACTGTATAAAACATATCCTTCGTGCTCAGAGTCTCTGCAAAGAGCTCATCTTTGGTGATAAGCTTACTTTCTCCCTCCTGAAGTGAGAGTCCTGCATTTCTAATAAACACGCTGTTAACATCAGCCTTAATAGAAAACTGAAAATCATAGTTCTGTGACTGAGCATGTTTAGAAACCAGATGAAATTTGAATCTGTCAGTTGTATCTTGGTAAGGTCTGTCAACTAGCTCGTAATGCACTTTTAGATCTGTTACATCTCTTTGGCTAAAGGTGGAGTTCTTCTTTAAGACTATGGTGTTGAGAAGTAATTTCCCTTTCTTTGGTGTAGTGAGAACCCGAAAATATAGGTCATCCTCTGAGAGAGTCACACCTTCAGTTGTGGCAAAAAGACACTCTGAGTTTAGTGTCACTTTCCTCACTTTATCCAAATCTATCATAGTGTTTCTCACCAGGTGGTACTTTACCCACTTCACAGTGATTGGGAACAAGATTTCAGTGGTTTCCCTTGCAGCCACATTAACTTTACACTTGAAGTAATCAGTGGGATTAGATGTCTGGATGTCTTGGAAAGTACTAACATATCTCAAGCGCTCCTTTTCTAAAAGCCTTTGTGAAAATGAATCAGTATGCCTCCATTCACCACTTGAGTGAAGTCTCTGGAGTTCTCCATACTGAGGTGGTTCAATGACATCGTATCGAATGTCTACAACCTGGTTCACAGCATTTGTTTGCAGAGCCAGCTGCTTTGAGCCAATAATAGCAGTTTCTCCTTGAATGATATCAAGGCCTGTGTTGTTAGCAATCTTATACTCGAGTGCTACAGCCATAATTCGTAAAACTACAGTGTTGCTGACCTTTTCCCCATCACTAACTCTCAGAACTATCCTTGAATTTCGAACCCCTGTGTGAACGTAGTATACCCTCAGTTCGTCTAAGTCTATATATGAAAATGAGGTCACTGCCTTGCCTGGGTTGCTTTCAACTTCCAAGTATCCTGCATCAGCATTCAAGTTCCCAAGTACAGAAAAGAAAAGGTCTGTGTAATTGCTGTCAATGTCTGTTGCCATCAAAACATCAGTGGTGAGGCGTTTCTTTGAGTTCTCCAGCAGAACAAAGAGATTTCCTTGAGGTAGACTCAACTCAGGTGCATCATTAGTGGATGTCACTGAAATATTGTAGCGGTACAGTTTGGTGCCCTTTAAATAATCAGGAACTTGCTTTCGACTACTAGAAAAAATTGAAAACATGAAGAAATCATCCGGTTCCTCTGAGCCTCCGTGGATGTACATTACTCGCTCATGCCAAAGGTCCAACATGCTGAAAGTATTCTCCTCTTGGTCCTGATCGACATCAAGCCTTATCTGACCTCGAAGTGGTTGCTCCTCTATCCGAAACATAATTTGAGACTGTCGAATGCCAAGTTTTCTAAAGTCCAAGAGAACCTTGATGTGTTTGGCTTCAAGAGATGCTCGACCACCCTCTTGGACTATAAGGTTCTTAAGCTGCACAAAATTGAAACCATACCTTCTGTCCAAGCCCCATGCAAGTGTGGACATATCAATCGATGGTGTTGGTGTTATCAAGTGAAAAAGAGATCCTGGAGTATTTGTTGGATTCAAAGCAGTTGGTGGATCTGATTCTTTCTCTGGCTCACAACCAACTGATATATCTTTGGTGACTACAGCATTAGAGAGACCCATCTTAACTCTGTTAACTGCAATGTTCTTTAGACATCCTTTGAAGGAACCTCCCCTGGCACGCTTTCCAGATATAGAGACAAGCCCCATCTTTTTGACTTCAGATCTTGTGCCATCATCGATGCCTCCAACAAAAAGATAACCTTTAAGCTGGAGCGCTTTTGGGTGAGGGATAATGCCAGATTTCACCATCTCTCCATCAATAGTTAGTTCAAGGCTTTTGGAACTGAAATATAACTTGATGGAATGCCATTTTCTGTCATTGATGAGCGTGAGTGAACGAAGCTCAGTTTTGGTTTCACCTGTTCCAACAACAGCCACAAGCAAACCGTCCTGAATCTCCAGAGCCACAAACTTCTCCTCTCTGGCTGCATTGTACAGGATAATTCCCTCTTTAGCTGAAGTGTGCATAACACACTCAAATGCAGCCTCCTGCTCAGTAATCCAGGTTGGAAGAGAAATGTAAGCCCTCGAGCTGAAGAAACTGATAGGGTCCTCTTCAGTGGCAAAGAACTGGGGACTGCAGCCTAAAGACACTTCATGAACATTCTTGTATCCGGTATATGGTCTCAGTGATGACAGCAAGTCACGTTCATTGAAAAGTACATCATCCATGCAGCCTCGGAAGCAAACTGGGTCTCTGGGCAGGTAAGGTCTATCCAAGCCCCCTGAGCCTCCAACATAGAGACCATCTGTGTTGAGACTGTAATGGGGACCTGGCACCTTTACACTGCTGTGAGAGTTTGAGTCAACAGTAAGAGTGATGTTGAGCTGCACATGATGGACTTCCACATGGTGCCAGGCCAGATCGTTGAGATGGGTTCCCCGGTCTGATTCTAACATCTGCTCCCCCGATCCAAGATCCAATTTCAGCTGGGAGAAAGAACAAAAACAACTGGATTACAAAATATGACATTTTACGAAATATTATGCAAATGCACAGAGCAACTTAAGGAGGAAATTAAGTAAATTTAGGCTTATTATTACATAACAATAAAAAAGTATTTGCTCCCACCCTGATTTCTTTTTTAAATATTTGCTATACTTTAATGTTCCTGATCAAACAGTATTTTCTATTAGATAAATAGAATGCAGTTTTTAAATGAAAATCTTGATAATTTAAGGGGAAAAAATATTCAAACTTACATGGGCCTATGTTAAAAAATAATTGCATAATATAGCAGGACAATGATTGGAAGCATATTACCTCAGAAATAGCTAAAGAAAACAAAACTAAATAAAAAAAAACCCCTCTTCAATGTGGCTGAATTAACACAATTCGGCAAAGAAGAGTGGGCAAAAATTCCCCCAGAATGATGTGACTCATTGCCAGTTACTGCAAATGCTTGATTGTACTTTTTGCTGGCAAGGGTGGCACAACCAGTTATTAGGTTTAGGGGGCGATTACTTTATCACATATGGCTTGGATAGCTTTTTAAATAAAACCATTAATTAAAGACAGCATTATGCATTTACTCAGGCTATCTTTATCTAATATTAGATGACATCAAACATCTAAGTGTGACAAATATGCAAAAAAAAAAAGTTGGATGGGTATAAAATACTTTTTCTAACTTTTCACTTTTTCCAATACCCTTTAAAAAAAATATATATCCCACATTAAATATGACTCATTGCTAGGAATGCTAGTAGTAGTATGCAGGTCCAGCATGTGGCTCCAGACCGATTACCTCAGGAAATACTGAATGCACTGCCATGAAAATTTGGTTTATGGTCCCCGAAGGTTGACACTACGGACTTCAGCGACTGTGAAGACCTATCAACTTTTCTCTAAGGACTTTATTTTATGTTTGTTTAGTTTAACACAGTTTGACATCACTGTGACACAAACACTTACAGCATATAAAGTCTTAACTTTAATGACCCAACAACAGATTGACAGAACAGAACCAACATTGTTGGTTCTTAAAACAAGGATCTTGATATATTTAGTGATATCCAGAATACTTTGGTAAATTGAACACCATCAGGAGTTTAACATAAATTAAACAGACATTCATGGATGAACTTTGATAATTTTAGTGACTCCTTAATTTTTTATCCAGTAATGCAAAACCACTTTTGTGCTCAAGTACATGTTATTTGGTATGATCATACAGAAAATATAATTTTAATACAATCTAAAATTGTTTATACAGTGGTACACATGTAAAATAATAATTCTTGAAATATTTTCATTGTACAAGCAAAAGTAGAGAACCCCGAAGGAGAAGCAAGATTTAAATTGCTTATTTTCCATGATGTCACCTGTGATTATAACAGTGAGCTTTGTCTGTCGTTTAAAGCAGGAAGAGCACTATTATCTTTTTGCCTTCAGCTATGTCCTCAGAGAATCACATCACCTTCTCAAACTAATGCACCATTTAGATGATGTGCTTGTCAAGGCTTGCTGTTCAGTCGCCACTATTCATGGACTGGTTTCCGGGAAGCGACGCTCATGCCTGACTCACACGAAATGAGACCCCAAGCCAGAGGAAAACTTGTGTGACGGAAGAAATAAAACAAAACAAAACCCTAAAATGGTAACCACTGCCAGTTTATGAACACGGAGTTCACTCCTCGTGCTTACTAAGGTACAACTCTGCAACACAGTTGTCAGTGTGATTCATTCCCAGCAGCGAAAGTCTAACACAAATAGATGCTTAGTCACAGGGATTTCTCTAGTCTGAAGCAGAAAAGCTCTAATGCATATCTGATGACTTCCTATGTTTCCTATGAATGTGTCTACTTACAAAAAAGTCTTCTGGCAGTATATCTGTGCATTCTGTGTGCTGATTTAGCCTGGCAGGGCTGCTTACAAGATGCTTTAGAACAGGGGTGTCAAACTCAAATACACAGTGGGCCAAAATTCAAAATGAAACAAAGTCGCAGGCTAACATTAATATTTATTGAAAAAAAATTCTTCCTCCAGATATAAGAATGAATCTTTTCTTATGGACTCAAACAAGTTTAGCTGAAAAACTGAATATGGAACAAGCAAAGTTTAATACTAAACAATATATATATTAGCTGTATAATACCAGTAGGCCAGCTCTAATAGTAATTTGGTATGGCTTCGCGGGCCAAATGTAATTAGACTGCGGGCCAAATTTGGCCCGCGGGCCAGAGTTTGACACCTATGCTTTAGAAGCTATCTTCAATGGACATTTTGATTTACCTTTAAATTCTCCATGCAAAGCTTCTGTTACAGGACTTTAATGCTTGTGGCACAAGCGTATCTTTAATTACTAAATTCCTGTGTAAACCTACTGTACACCTACATTTTGATAAATACAAAATAAATCTCAAAAGGTGGCAGTGAATGCTATATTTAACCACATACAGCTTCCTTTTAATATAAAACTGTTGCTGAAACATGATATTTCATTGTTTTCCACTCCATTAATTAAGGCTCATTCTAGTATGAAATTCAGAACCCAGATAAACAGGAACCAATAAACTTTGTGAAATAATCATTATTACAATAACAGATCAGTGAAAAAAAATCTGTATGATACATGTTTGAATACATTTGACTTTCATTCACAGTTTACACAAATTTATTTATAAAAGCGTTTGATTTTGAACAGACTGAGCTTTGTAGGCTGAGTTTAAGAGGACAGCTCATGATTGAACAGAACAAAAGCCACTGGAGTGTAGATATATAAGTTTAAGATTAGACTGATGACAATATTTGAACAACAATGTTTAGGTCATTTAACTGTGCATACCTTCTATATTACATTACATTAGTTATTATACTGTAGAACATCAGGTAAAGAACAATACACTACTTAGAGATGGGATGACTAACTCATTCAATAGTTGCAATGACAAACAATTTTGTGATATTTCATGTTTTATTCTTGGACTCTACTATAGGTCTGCATGATTGATGGTTTAAAATAATCCATATTTATTACATATTGGGCTTTGGTGCCTTTGGTCCTTTGTTACATGGAAGCAGTTGGAAGTAGATTTTTGGGGGTATATCATGAAGAGCTATAAGAAGAGGGAATAAAACTGTCTGAAATGGGGAATTTAAAGGAGTCTGAAGTCTGAACTTTTGGCTCACAGAGATTACTTGCACATATATTGGCCTCATTACTTTGGCCATGTTTAATATGAGCATCCACAATTGTAACAGACGTGTGTTTCACTGTCATCCAGCCTCTCAATCATGTGGTTTGAGTGACTAATCTGTCCATGATCTCAAAAATCTTTCATCATCTCGTTGTGTTCACTGTGACAAGAAGTGACTGGTATGGCATTAAGACTCAGCTCACACCACACAGGCTTGTCAGCTTGTGTCAACGTGTTCAGAGACTGACACTGTCAACAGAGACAGAGCCACAGCTAATGGTGACGAATGTTTGTTTGTCCAAAATGCACATACATGTAGTCAGACACAAAAAGTAAAAACTGGATGTTGTGCATATAGCATACTGTGTGTGTGTGTGTGTGTGTGTGTGTGTGTGTGTGTGTGTGTGTGTGTGTGTGTGTGTGTGTGTGTGTGTGTGTGCGTGAACATGTGAAATTATATGCCTGAACACATATGCTCATGTCCTGGAGCCATGGATGTACCCACCTGCAGGCGACCTGTGTGGAGCTCTAGTAAAAAGTAGTGGGTCTGTCCAGCGGCGAGAAACAGCAGGCCATTTGTGCTCGAGGTTCTGAAGCGAATGCGGAGCACGTTACGGTCGGACGACTGTCTCGCCTTGAGCTGTACAAAGCCGTCACCATAGAAGGAAGCTGCGAGAGGAAAAGGGATTGGAAAAAAAAACCTAGAGACTTAGAGGAAGAGTACATGTCCTCAATTTTGGTGTCTTTTTTCAGGCTAACTCACAATTATTTAAACTGAGACGAGTACAAGAGAGAACTGGGACAGGAAGTAGAGTAGCAGTGACTACAACAAACAGAGCAAGTCAAGTCAAGCATTGTGGTCTCAATATAGTCGACATGTGACATTTAGATATAAAAGCCAGCATAATTATCATCAAAGCTGTTCTTTACAAGTGAGCAGACTGTGTATAAGTGGGAAGGGCACACACAGAGCTTTACACCACACGCTGCGCACAAATTATACCTCACCTGATTTCAAAGACTTGTCAGATTCTCTGGATCTACTGAGTTTAGCCTTCGCGGTGGGCTAGTTACACTTAAAAGGCTCCATGCATTCAATTACAACAAGAATACAATTATTGTAGCTTTAAAGCTTTACCTATAGAATAATAACCACCTTTAAGACGAAACTAAACTCAAGCCTGCAGAACTGCAGGTTTATCTCTCGTTAGTAGCTGTAGGAGAAAGTTGTTCATGGTTTCTCTTAAATGTATAGCAGTTACATATGTTGACTTTAATGCCATAACAGCAGTGTACCAACTGAGGCAGTGGATGTGGAGGAGGCTTGCGGGAAGTCCGTCATGTTCGGGCATGCCCTGCCCTGACAGGAACCTTCAACCTGAACATGAAAGGCTCTGACGTCCCCACATTGTCTGTGGCCCCATGTTCCAGAAACAGCGTGGCGGACGGACCCAGCTGTTTCTTCTACATCACCTCCCTGCCATTTCACATCACCCTGTAATCTGGGCTAACATGCTCTGAAGCGTTTTTGTCTGAGCCTCCATGCCCGGGCACCACCAGTTCAGTTTTGAATGAGCTCCAGAGTCCCCAGCATATTGAATGGTTAACAAACTGAAGAAATGTGCCCATTCTACATTTGATTTCCCCCCCCCCCCTCCCCCCTGCTGCTAATGAGCTAAAAGTGCTCAGTGGGGGAAGCTAGATAAAGTTAATGTCTGCTCATGCATTACTCCACCTCCTAAAAGGGTTAATGCACTAATGTGCAGTTTGCTTAAACTGATCCACTCTGTGTGGACCGTGCAATATTTTCTTTTTAAGCAATTCGATCAGTTAAGCATGTTAATAAGCCCTTGAGGCACATTAAGATACAATAATCAATGAGAATGAATTTAAAATATAAACAACTAGAGAAAGGAAAACAAAATAAAACTTAGTTTGTATAACTGAGATGGAGCTTTAACACATCTAGGCCATACGTGCTGTTGCTTCATTTAGAAATTCTATACATAGATATATTTAAAATCATACACATTCTTATTTTGTTAACCTAAATTTATACAATTTTGGCTTGCTTCACATGTTAACAGCCAACTCTTATTTACTCCCCGCAAACAAAAGTCCAGACTTTAAGTGTCAACTAATGCTATTTTGTCAACCATGAGCTAAATCATCTGGTTAATATAATGTCTAGTAATTAAAAAAACACTTTTTCGTTTAACCAAAACAAACAACCACGATATACTTACTTATTATTTAATAGCTCAAAAGAAACTAAAATGATTGTCCCTATTGTGAAGCCAGAACTACAGTGGCCCCTAGAGACAAAGCACGTACAAGTTCCAAATAGCACGTACAAACTCCAAAACACTTACAAATTCCAAAGCACGCAGAAATTCCAAAGCATGTACAAACTCCAAAACACGTACAAAACTCCAAAACACATGCAAACTCCAAAACACATACAAAATCCAAAACACCTACAAATTCCAAAGCACGAACAAATTCCAAAGCTGAAATGAAATTAACTGACCAGTAACCAACCTAAGTTTGAAACCCTGTTTAGATGGAACTGTTAAATGTAGCTGGAAGTAAACAAAAACTGATATCCACAAAGGCATCCAGCCTTACTTATCTCTATTTATTTGTCCCGTGCCATTCATCTTCATGGTTCTGTGTACATAACAAGGAATAAGCACTTCCCAAAACTGTTCAAGAGGAATGCACGAACATTTTTCTCTTAAATTCACAAGGATGGACATGCATGCTCAATTGTATTTTAGCGTCATCAAGATGACGTTTAAGTCATATGACTGAAAGTCATGTTTGGTTAAAACAAAAGGGTCAGAACCTCCCCATCGCTGCATCTCCCAGTTTGCTTGTGAGGAAGTGGATTCTGGATCAGATGAAGAATGATGCCCCCCCCCCCAAAAAAAGTAAACAAGCATTCTGACATGACCAAAAGTTTGAATTTTTGAGGGAATGTTAATTAAAGAGCACTGCAGACTAACCAGAAAACAATTCCCATGTTTTGAATGTTGCTCTATAATCTAGATTTCAGCAGGGTTAGTTTCTGTGCATTAAGGACATTTTCTAAGAGATTTCACAAACTGCTTTTTCAACAACAAAGCCAGAGAACACCTAACAGTTAATTTTAGGGGCGACAGCAGTGCTTGTCACTGCCTGTGTGCTCAGTTTATACAACAAATCAGAAATGCAACTTGACTGAAGTGCCTGTTTGGGTTTTTTGTGGACTCTCTGTTGCCCTTGCTTGTTTCATAATGCAAAGACAGTAGAGATGAAAAAAAAAAAAGAAAACATCCAGAAATCCACTGAAGTAAGGCAAATATCTATACAGTAGTCATGTGCAAAGAAGGATATAGTAAGTGAGAGTCACTCTGAAATAATTCCTGAGGCCAAAGCCTGGATGAACTCTGAATTTAGATGACACATGTCTGGGATCAAATTATTCAAATGGGCTAAGGAATGCTCACATGAATGCAAATAATGTACAGCTAAACTGAAAATCACATCTCCCTCCCTTTAGGTCTCCTAAGGCAGCAACAACTGTCCATTTCTTTGAATTTAATTGAGTGTGCTACTGTCACAGTCTGATAGTTCTTCCACTGCAGTGGGCATCACAGTCCTATTTCTGCTGCTGTCTCTGATCATATCAGACTACTGTGGGCGTCCATACAGAAACAGATTATAAGAATGGGTGGGGGTTACTTAAATGAGAGGTATACTGATGTTTTCAGCTGAGTTAATATAAAAGTAATCACAGGGTTGTGCTGTTTAAAGACTAAACGAGCTGCTATTGTTGCTGGGAGTAATCGTGACACTGCAGCCAAAAGACCCTGCAGCCTACCCTCTATCACATCGTGTTTAATCCTGTTAAACTCAGGTCAACATTTTAGGACCTGTGATGCAGAGTAACGCAATATTATGTACCGAAATCCGTCAACAAACTATTGTTAAGTGATAATAAGCATTAGTGCTGTAGTTTATCACCGCCAACAAATATGGTGAACTGCACGCACAAGTACGAGGTATTTATAAACTGTTAATCACAGCCAGAGACTACAAACTAAAAACAGCGAAACAACTCTTCAAATTTAACAAGGGAAAGATTAAAACACCCTGCCACTGAACGCATCATTAAATAAATGTATCGCTGTCGTTTTCATTTGATAAAGTGAGAGAAGTTGCAGTTGTTACCTCCTGACGCCAAATGGACAAGAAGCGACCACCAAAGCAGACCACAGAGCCACAACTTCTTCTTCTGGGTGTTTTTCCCAACAGAGTCCATCTTCCTCGTCTCGGTAGAAACGCTAATGTTTAGCCGGCAGTGGAGTCACATATTTACAGACTGGTTTTCACTTCTTCGCGCTTCGCTAACGCGACATAAAGCGACTAGAAGCTGGTCGTCCGACCAGTCAGAGAATGTGTGCACTGCCCGGACAGTCAGCAGGAGATCCCGAACTGAAGCTCCAACTGACCCTCGCCAAACTCCGCCTCGTGCGCGTGCGTGCACGGGGAATTTCAAAATAAAAGCCAGGAGCGAGGGTAAACGCTGCAGGGTTATTCAAGCAAACGGCGGCAAGTGGAAACAAAGATTGAAAATGTAAACAGACATTTGGTGAGCACACAGTGAAGCTGAATTAGAGTCATTCGCCGTTATTAAAATGCAGTCACGTTTAACCCAATATCTGGGAATCTATTTTAACCAAAGCCTAATTTAAACTAATTATTGGGGAAAATGCTGCTGATAAGAGAACTAAAGAATTAAATGACCATTGCCAAAAGGGGGAAAGCATTTGCAAAGCGCTTGGAATCAGTTTGTTTGTTTGTTTTAAACATTTGTGCCCATGCCACCTTAAAGGGCTAAAAGTTTCAAGGCACAACTGTTTTAATATCTAAAGAAAATTGGCTTAATATGGCCAAGTGTTTTCTGTTGACAGTTTTCAGGTGTTTTACTTGTGCTTGTGTGCGTGTTTACAGACAGGAGGAGGTGATCAGTTTTACCTCCTGGTTATATGTCAGGGCATCTGGTGTACTAATATAGTGTGTTTAAATGCCAGTTATTACTTTTTTCCCCATGTATAATAATATTTGGTTGACAGAAGAATCCCAGAGAACACCTGGACTTCCCTTATGGCACAGTATTTGGGAACAGCTACTCTAAATCATTTCTTTGTTTGACTAGCTCACAAGACTCAGCTTAACATAACACTAGGCAGACACACTTAAACATCATAAACTATTGAGGGAAATTATGGCTATTTGGTATTCCAAGCATGAGTCCATAGAAAAAAAAAACTTTGAATGTTGTAAAATGTGCAGTTTAGCACACATCATCTCTGTGTTTTCTTTCCCGGTTTTTACTCAGTGAGATTCAAATGTTTGTAAGGCTGTTAAGCATGAATGTAACAAGTGCTTGTTACTGTCCTTACATGTAAATACACACATAATATACATCTAGCATTCAATCTTTGTAAATAAGATTTAGAACTTTTACATTTTAAGGCAATCAAGTTTGGGTTTTTTAGTCTGCATTGAAGATCTTAAAACATTTATGATGTTTTTGGTTGCAAGTGAAGCAATAATAATAAGTAATGACATGTTAACACAAGATAACATTTGAATGTAATATTTAATTCAATAATAGGTATTTTGTAACTGGATTTGAATATTGTGTGTAGCTTCCTAATAAACCCTACTGTTCTATAATTGATTTCACTTTGTGATTACTTATTTGACAGCACTATAAAGAGCATCTCTCCAAAATAATTAAAGTACTGTTAAAAATATCATATTAGTTTTATAAAATCAGAGCTTCAGAGAATCAAGTCAAACTCATAATTAAATGGTTGATTTTAATTTACAGTACAGTACAATTCAGCACATACTGGAGCTGTGTGAATACTTTTCTAATCACATGCAGTCAGCAGGTACCCAGAAATTTTCTAAACTCTTCTTTGATGTATCTGTAGATTGGACGGTAGAGGCGTCTGTTTAACACCATGAGATCAACAGCAGTCTCAGTGTGGGCGACTCCATGAAGAACATTCAATGACATCTTAACAGAGCGCAAAGTGAGAAGCTCAGAGAATCTTATGGTAGATTCAGCAGGAACCATAATGTCATTGGTCCCATGGAGCAAAGCGAATGGAGGCAATCTGTCAGAATAAAAAGGACTGTAGTAAATAAATGTCTGTAGTGTGTTTGTGTTTCCAATAAAGAATTGATGTATTAGATTTCAGAACTGGTGTTAAACCCATTTTTTTATCCTTTTCCACTTACCTGTTGACTTTGTCCTGGCTGAGCTTCTTTAGTAAGTGTGTTGGTGAGTAGTATGGAAGGTTTTCCACACCATTCATCGCTTTGTGCATGGGGGACACTCGTTCAACTCCTCGTTTCTGTTCATGCTCATAATGGTCCACGATGTTGTAGACGCCGCTCAGACCTGTCCGGTGGATATAAAACAATTAGTCTACCTTATTAAGAATAACAGGAAAGAAAAAGGTCATTTTTTGATTAAGTTGTTAATTTTCATATTTTTTAAAAGTGAAAATATGAAGTACTTATAATAAAATAGTAATATGAGTAAATGTGTCTGTAGCTTAGGAGACAGAACAGGTCATCTGCTAATCAGATAGTTGGTGGTTTGATCCCTGGTTGGCTCAGTCTGCACAAATATCTCTGATGCGTTCATCACAGTGTGAATATTAGATAAAAAAGCACTTAGACATAGAAAAATAATGTTTGTGGGAGTGCTTGAATGAGGCAAGTTACACAAAGTCTTTGAGTGCTCAGGTAGACTATAATACAATCTGGTAATATACAAAGAGTGAGACAAACATCACAATATTGAAATGTGTATATATTGAATCACTGTAGGGGAAGACCATTATGGAAAACAAATACTAATATTAAATGATGAACTTCATTTCTTACCAATAATTCCTCTTATCGAGAGCAAGACTTCCTGCTGCTTGCCTGGCTCTATGGAAAGCTCCTCTCTTGTATCAACAAGAAACAGTGTGGTGAGTGTACACAAATGTGCACCTGCTGAATGCCCAATTAATACAATGTTGTCCTATAAAAAAAATACAACACAGAACAGCATGCTGTACGTGATTATACATTTTTACCTACTGAAGATTAAGTTAATGCACAGATACACAATGATTTTATTTTTAAAAAGGCTCTGACGAAGATAAAGTACAAGCATGATTAGTCTGTATACAGGGGCTCAAAACTTAGCACTGCTTTAATTCTAGACCGACACAGCTGAGCAGCAGTGTTTTAGAGTTTTCCCTGGGCAGTGAGGAAGTTGGTAAATATCAGAATATCAGGAGTCCTTGCATGCCTAGCTCTGTGCCTAGCACAGAGGTAACTGGTTCATTATTAATTTTTATAAAGAATCCTTAACCTCCTAAGACCCGAACTCTTCCACGACATGCATTTTTAATTTTTCTTTGATATTTGGGCATATTGGGGCCCAATGAATGTAAAAACAAAGAATTACCAGATTTTTTTTTTTTACCTTATTTTTGTTTTTAAGAAAAATAAGAGCCGCATATGAGGATATTCATTTAAAATCTTGATAGAACAGTAGCAGTATAATGTCCTCGTAAGTGGATATCAGGCGCTTGTAGAGCAAAATTAAGTATTTTGGTCTAAATAACCCAAAATGTGATGTCCACATATGTGGACGCCAGGTCCTAGGAGGTTAAATAATACTAAGCTGTCTTACTTTGTCAAAGTTGAATTTCTCTCCATTCTGGTGGGCCCAAATCAAGCAGTCAGTGATATCTTGGACCATCCCTAAAACATTCCCCTGACAATCACAGTCAACCAAGAGTCAGTTTAGAAACAACTTTATTATTTAAAATGAAAGTTGATCTTTGTCCTGTAAATTTACATTTTTGGTTTACCTAATTTAAATTCAATATGTATTTTATCAACTAACACACATATGCGATAAAATATTATCATTCATAAGTTGTGATTCAAGGATGTTATGACTCATAACATCCTTGTGATTACTATGTGTTGTTTAAAATCTCTCACCTTTGGATATGTGCAGTAATCAGGACAAATTACAGTTGCTTTCAGTTCTTCAGCCATCCGACTCCCCAGTAAACAGTAAGTGGACCTTTCTCCTGTGCCCCATGCACCTCCGTAGACAAATACTACCGCCGGTGATGGCAGCTTCCTTACATTTGGAGGGTGGTATAAGTCCAGCTTGTTGCCTCTGCGGCCAAACGTGATGCCCTGTCAAGCGTCCACACAAACAAACTGATTATTCACACGTTCTTCAGCACTAACTCAACTGATAACGTCATTGATTGTAAATAATAATCAAGAAAACAGGTAGATTTTCTCAGTGAGTTATCCTTAACCTACCTTTTCATAATACTTTAGATTCCTCTCATCGTTATACCATGACTTCAGCTGAAAGTAAACTTTCCAATACTGCAGGTATTTGAGAAGATCCAGTGTAGTGAGGGTCAGACGATATATTCGCCTGATGAAGAGGCCAAAAGCGTAAATGAAAATTACAAACATACTGCTCAATGAGTGGGCCAATAAAACAAAAACATCAAACAAAACAAAAGACAATAAAGGAACATGTGTAAATTATTTTAAAAGTTACCTTGGATTAAGAGCTTCTATGTACTTCTTATACCCAGGCTTGTCAGGCCAACCATAAATCCACTGACAGGCTAAACAGATGGAGTAGAGCAGGCCCACCAACATGACACCCACAGTCACAGACAGTGACATGTAATATTTTATATCAGACCTTTAAAAGCAACATATATTATGTTAAGATTCATTAAAAGTACACTTAGTTTGTGATCTTCAAGAGGATATACTTAACTTTTGCATTATACTTAGGATCTTACATTCTTTATGGCTTTATCTTTCCTACCTGCAAACATAAAAAATATAAATTATAAGTAACAAAACATAAGTAATAGAAAACAGTATAAATTGTTTTCAGAGAAATGATGGCACAAAGTTACGATTGCAGTTTTCAGAAGTGTGTCATATTAAAGCTCATTTTGTAAAGACTTTTAGTTGTAACTACTTAATTTAATAATGTTTTACTTAAGCCGTAATTATTAACAATATTAGGTCTTTTTCTGTTAACCCAGGCTTTCTGCTTTAGTCTCATTTCACATGCACATAAAAACGAGTTATTTGATGCTTCATCCACCCTCCTTCTGTGCACAAAGGATCAAACTAAGCATCAGAGGCAAAAAGGCTTGAGTGCATTAGTGGACATTCAAAGAAAAATCCACATAAATGACAGGACCAAAATTTTGACACCAGAAAACTGCATCGTGATGTGATGATGATGATGACATTTTTCACTACATCTTTCACAGGGTTTTAATTAATGTTGTGGCTCATGAAGTGAGCCACAACATTAAAACTGGGCATCAGAATGAAGAAGAAAAGTGATTTAAGTGACTTTGAATGCGGCTTGGTTATTGGTGCCAGAAGGACTGGTCTGAGAAGTTCAAAAACTCCGGGGACTCACTGGGATTTACTGGGATTTTTCCACACAACAATCTCTCGGGTTTCTCTGGAGTTTGCAGAGAATATTTTTCCATCTGTTCGTCCATCCATCCTCTTCTGCTTAGTCAGGGTCAAGTTGTGGGGACAGTAGCCTAAGCAGAGAGCACAAACTTCCCCCTCCCCAGCCACCTTCTTCAGCTTATCCGGAGAAACGCTGAGTTGTTCCCAGGCCAGCCGAGAGATGTGTCTCAACCATGTTCTGGGTATACTATACACCCTTGGAATGCTTCAAGGCAGACTGAAAGTCTTGAGTTTCTCTGGGTGAAAATGTCTACTTGATGTCAGAGGTCAAAGAAGAATGGACAGACTGCTTTGAGTTGATAGGAAGACAACAGTAATTCAAATAGCCACTCATTATAGCCAAG
Organism: Maylandia zebra; assembly: GCF_041146795.1. Taxonomy (NCBI): domain Eukaryota; kingdom Metazoa; phylum Chordata; class Actinopteri; order Cichliformes; family Cichlidae; genus Maylandia; species Maylandia zebra. Next base: position 29,114,298 of record NC_135178.1, read on the forward strand.
GTATGCAGAAGAGCACAGCAGGTTGAAACTTGAAGCAGATGAGCTACAGCAGCAGCAGACCACATAAGTTAAGAACAGGAAACTGAAGCTACATTTCACATAGGCCCACCGAAATACCCCAAAACAAAATCTGATGCTAAAAGAAGGTTTATTCAGTTACTAAATAGATCAGTTTGTTGAGTTATGATATTTTTTGAGTAGAAGTCTGTTTAGTTTACCTCTTTTATAGGCCTACATAGTTCTTAAAATAGCTTATTTCTATTATTGTGTATTTTTGAAATAACCTCTTATCTTTTCTGGGATATAATAAAAAAAAACATAATTTAAAGATTATATCTGTGCTTGGACGTTCTTGGCTGCTTGGTCCATTTGAAGGCAAATTTGAAGGCACTTATTAAAGTTGGCTGATGTGTATATTTGTATTTAATGGCTTAGGACTTTCAGAACATTAGTACATGGCTTTTTACATAATTCACAAACACAAAACCATTTACTTATGAATAGCTTTCATAAAGAATTGGAATAGCTTAGTGATGGTTGTCCTTAAAATTGTACCACAGCACTCTCTAGTGGGGTTTTATAGGACGTACCAGCATTCAGAAAGGCGCTTTCACTCGAGAATAATTTTAAAAATCATATGAGCACTTAATAACTCTTGATAATAAACTGATAAACGCGATCTGTATATCAAATAGTTCTGGTATGGAATTTAATATAAGTTTTCTGTCACGTATTTTCGCAGTTCTCCTACCGTTGGACGTTTTGTTGCCAAAGTACGTTTGTCTTCTCTGTCACGACCTCGTTGGGCGAATGAGTAGAGGTGGAGGACAAATGCAAACAAAAACTAAATATATATCTCTCTCTATATATATATATAAAAAAGAAGAAGAGCAGTGAAGAGAACCCACCTGCACTTAATAATGTCACTGCGGATGACTGAAGCACATGTCAACGTTCATACTGTGTTGTTTCATGCAGGTCAAGTAAACGAGAACCACAGAAGAAAAACAAACAACTTCAATGCAAAAGTTGAAATTCCATTTCTTGTCCCAGCTTACCCGAAGTGTAAATCAATTCACGACAATTCAAAAGGCTCGCAACACGGCAACAGATTTTAGAAAGGGTAATGTAAGCGAACCTTAAACGCACTTCGACCCATTAGACCTGACATGAGTTTGATTTATGGCGCTTATCTGTGGTCTTCATGCAAGACAACTCGATAGTACAGCACCATAATGTTCGTAGTTCCCCTGTAGGTTTAACAGCCCAATCATATCATATCAGCAGATTATGGAAATGGGAAAAGTGTTACAATTCATATTTACATTTACAGACCTGCCCCACGTTTGTGCCCCGTTTTCACGCAGGGTGTTCCACGTTAACTGGTTTTTGGTGGTTAGATTTATTTACAGATTCCACTCCCCGTGCTCCAGATGTTGCATCCGCAGATTCGTCATTTTCACTGAGCGGTCAGCTCTGTCTGTCTGCCAGTGCGTCATTCAGTTTGACAAGATTAAAGACTTAGGCATTAAATAAAAATAAAAAAGGTCCCCATCTCCTGCCCAAATGGATCAATATTATCTTCAGACAACAATTAAATTATTTTAATATAAAAAACAAAAGGCATTATAGTTTTTGCATGTTCCTACCATTATTTTAATCTTATTTTGACTTTTTGTTTCTTTACTTAGTTTTAGTCTTTATTACTTATTATTTTATTTCTAACAAATACCAGAGGCAAGATAAATGAGCATAGATATTACAGTTTAAGCAGAATTTTAGAAAGCAGTTGGCTCACAGGCGTTTAGACACCCAAAGCCTCACTTGAAATATCAATAAAACCCTAATCTTGCAGTTTGTGAAAACAAATTTTTCCAAATGAACAAATATCAAAACTGAGGATACGCCATCTTTATTTTAATTTACTTTATTTTAGTTAGTTTCTTAAGTTCTCAAAATGATTTCAGTTATATTTTTTCCGAAGGTCTATTTTTTAATTTTTACTTTAGGTCACTAAAATGTTGTTGTTTTTTCACATCACACATCATAACATTGAAATGTATTCATTTCCAGTGCTGTTTGGGGTGTGAGAACAGCCACTTTTAAATGGTTGGTTCCTCCCTAAAAGGCTGTTGGAAATTCATTAAGGGTGTTTCATTTCAAATTTTAATGTATTTTCTTCCATCTGCAGCTCCAACCATTCCAAACTGCTGGAGCTGGCTTTGGTTTGGTAATGTTTGGCTAATTTATCCAGTTTTTTATTCATTCATCAACTTTCATTCTTCATTTCTGTGTGAATCAATGCTGATTCACGTAAACGACTGGCAAATGTTTACTATGAAGAGTATATGTATACTTTATAAATAAAATAAAATTGAAATTAAATTGAATGAATATATTTGACAATTAGAAAAAAAAATCTGTGGTCTTTCTTCAAAACTGATACAGCTTTTAATGATCCTAAATGTGTCCTTTGTTTGTTGGACAAAATACTAAATCCCAAAATATAGTAGTGAGAGCAGAAGTATAATTATCTTGCAGGTGCCATTTAATAACCATACAATAACTCATAATAAAGATCAGAGGTATTTGTGGTAACTTTCCTACATTAATCGGCCACTGTCCATAAGTAATTTATCAGTACATAAAATATGAGCACTGGCAGTGTATGGCCACTAGAGGGGGGTAGAATTATGTCACTTGCAACAAAAAAATTTCAGTCAAATCTGTTCAGAGACTGAAGCTAGAAGACGATAGTGAGTTAAGATGGAAAGATAAAAGGAAGTATCATCATTAGTGGTTTAAAGCTTTAAGGACTACACAAATCAGGGATATTCTAGCCAAAGTACCGGGCAAAACACTGAACCCTGCCTTACTCTCTGATCCGTTAGAGAGGAAGTAATTAGACGTGGGGGGGAGTACTTGTATAAAAGTGCTTTGTCAGAAATGTTCGGTGCTAATGTAATATGTTTGTAGTAAATTATCCCTACAAATGCAACTATTTATTACACCTCTGTGTTGTATTAATGTCCATCTAGCATCAGAGACATTCTCTATAAATTAAGGGGTTTTGCTGGCCCTGACCATGGAAAACCTTCGCTTCAGCACTGCCAATTCAAGGAAAGCAGAGCTACTGTCCAACCTGAGGGTTATTGTTATAGTTGGCCACACAGAGCGGAGCCTCAAGCCTTGAGTTGGTGTGTGGTTCTTCCTCCGTCTGCCACAATGTGGGGAGTCCCAGGTGCTTTTTGTAAAGCTGCAGTGGAAATGAAGCCACTTAGTGAATGAGAGCCATTCAGCTGCACTGAGCGCACAGTCAGCCCATTCTGAATGCTGTGGTAACTATTCACAGCATTTGTCACTTACAGTTTAACACTATCATCAATTGAATTATGTCATGTAGAGTGATATAAACATATTAACACCTGACATTCATTCCTGATTCTGTGTGGGTGTAAGCTGAATACATTAGCTTTTGTTTTGTCATTAAGTCCATTAAAATTATTGGTCTTTTATTATTAGTAGAATGACATACCAGGTAGCCAAATACAGGAACCCGGGGGGATCTATTTGAACTAAAATAGGATTTACAATTATTATTCTGGAAAATGCTCATGATAGTAGAACTATATATAGTCCATTACCACAACTGATTTAGAATTCAGGCCCCTCTTCTATGGAACCACCTTCCAGTTTGGATTCAGGAGACAGACACTCTAGAGACTCTACTTTTAAGATTAGGCTTAAAACGTTCCTTTTTGCTAAAGCATATAGTTAGAGCTGGATCAGGTGACCCTGAATCCTCCCTTAGTTATGCTGCAATAGGTGTAGATTGGTGGGGGATTTCCACGCTGCATCAAGTAGTTCCTTTTCAGTCACCTTTCTCACTCAACATTAATAGACCTCTCTGCATTAAGTCACACTTGTTGTTAATTTCTGGCTCTTGTCCACAGCATGTCGCAGCAGATGGCCCCTCCTCGCTGAGCCTGGTTCTGCTGGAGGTTTCTTCCTGTTGAAAGGGAGTTTTTCCTTCCCACTGTCGCCAAAGTGCTTGCTCATAGGGGGTCATTTGATTGTTGGGTTTTTCTCTGTATCTATTATTGTAGGGTCTACCTTACCTTACAATGCACCTTGAGGCAAGTAATTTGATATGTTACAGTTTTATTCATATTTACCAGGAATATACTATGTAACCTGGAAAGTTTTTTTTTTTTCAGATTACACTTCAGATGAAGCCATCTTTGTGAGCTACGCTCTACTAGCCCAAAACTTACCTCCATTCACACAATCTGAAAACAGTCTTGCTGCCTCTGGTGGTTCAGATCCAGCAATTATTATTATTATTATTTTGAAGAAGGCAAAGTCTTTCTCAAAAGGTGCTTTTTGTTTTTTAATTGCCCTTTTAGCTTGCTTGGCACAGTACTGGCATTACTTAACTCCCTCCAACAAGGGATTAATCAAGCCAGCTCCTGAGGTCATCTGATATTCCCAAACCAGCTGAAACTATAGGACATTGATATTTGGCAGGAGTTTCTCACAACAGCTTTTATTTCTTTAGGTGTTTTTTCGTGTAGTTTTTTTGCAAACACAAGAACGTGATCAGTTTATCTCGTCAAAGGCCAGACAGTGAATATGATGTGTAGAGATTTCATACCTCAGGTGAATCAAGTCCCACACCTCCACCCCACCCACCCACCAATCTGAGCTATGGTCTGATTCATGATCTGAGTGGCCTCATCCCTCAGGTCACTCACACACAGACTCCATACACCAACCAACTCCTTCCCCTTGTTTTGTACATATTCCTCTTGTTGGTTATTTATTCCCCTTGTCTTACTATTTTGATTTCCTGCACAGTTGATACAGACCAAAGTTTTATTCTATTCTACTTGCAGTAAAAACATTTGACACACATTTTTTGTAAATAATGCTCAAAATTCAAACATTTTAAAGCAATTAAGTTTTACAGAACATGGTTACTATTGTTCTGCAGTGAAAATCTGATGGTATTTATGTACTGTTTCAAAGTTATACTGGCTCAAAAATTGCTAATCATTCAAGACTTCCCAAAATATTTTGCTCTCTGTAAATACATGTATATCAAAAAGAGTGACGGGTTAGATTTTAACACTATCACAAGATGTAACAACATTGAATTTTGGAATATTAGGCATAATAATTTCAAGTAGGTGTAAAAATGATGACTGTACTTCATTTGTCAATAAAACTTGGGTTATTAATGTGCTGTTACAATATATTATACACGTACTTTTAGAGTATCAAATAAAACACTTGAAAATTCTCAAATTTGATAATTAAATAACAGCTACAGATTTGTTAACTGTATTCAACTTTTAATACTGTGTATCAGTGCAATTCTTACTAGCGCACATTTCTCCACAACTTATTTTACTTTGTGATTATTTATTTGAAAGCATCGTAGAGAACAACTCTCCCACACAATCACAGTATTGTTAAAATATAATGACAGTGTTATTAACTCAGAAAGTGTTAAACCAAACTCAAAGTTAAATGGTTCATTTGAGGTATAAGAACAAGTATCTAAAACGTAAATGTATGGATCATTCAGTATGTATTACAGATTTTTGAATGTTTTTCTAATGATGTGCAAGTACCCAGAAGTTTTCTGAACTCTTCGTTGATGTATCCGTAGATTGGATGGTAGAGGCGTCTGTTTGACACCATGAGGTCAACGGGGATATCAGTGTGGCTCGCTCTGGGAAGCAGATTCAATGACAACTTAACAGAGCGCGAAGTGAGAAGCTCAGAGAATCTCATGGTAGATTCAGCAGGAACGACAATGTCATTGGTCCCATGGAGCAAGGCGAATGGAGGCAATCTGTCAGAATAAAAAGGACTGTAGTAAATAAATGTCTGTAGTGTGTTTGCATTTCAAATAAATAACTGATGCACTAGATTTTAGAATTATAATTGGTTTTAAACCCATTTTTTATCCTTTTCTCTTCACCTGCTGACTTTGTCTTGGCTGAGCTTCTTCAGTAAGTGTGTTGGTGAGTAGAATGGAAGGTTTTCCACACCAGTCATTGCTCTGTGCATGTCAGAGAGGTATTCGATTCCTCGTTTCTGTTCATGTTCATAATGTTCCACAGTGTTGTAGACGCCACTCAGACCTGTCCAGAATATAAAACAGTTAACCTAACTTATAAAGTATAAATAAAGGAAGAGGAACCACAGATTAGCTAAAAATGCTCAAAATGTGTTTTACAATCTCCATCAATAATTTAGCTATGTATGTGGCAAATATTACATCATGAAAGTTTAGTATAAAATTAAAAAACATTTCTTTAGATGATGAACTTCATTTCTTACCAATAATTCCTCTTATTAACAGGAAGACTTCCTGCTGCTTGTCTGGCTCTATGGAAAGCTCCTCTCTTGTATCAACAAGAAACAGTGTGGTGAGTGTACACAAATGTGCACCTGCTGAATGCCCAATTAATACAATGTTATCCTATAAAAAACAGAACAGCATGCTGTATGTGATTAGATATATGTATTTTTTAACGTTTATAACAAACAATTTGTGAATGAGTATAAAAGCATTCATATATGCACTTAATCCCAGGACATCCTAGGTCGCGCTGCGATTTATTTTGTAATCGTATCATCAGATCTGTGGCAGCATGCCGTATAGGTGAGGAGGGAAACTGAGCTATTAGCTGAGCACCTGGTGATGACTAGGATCAGGTGATGCAGGAGCATGCTGCACACGCTTTGTGTAGTGAAGGTACGTTGGGGGCAACTTCAGAACTTCGACAACATTCTGAGAGATGCTAAGGACACTGAGTCCAAGTGAACCACGCTCTGCAAAACCATTGCTGAAGCTGCTGTAAAGGGTTTCAGCTGTAAGGTGGCTGATACCTGTCACAGGAATAACCCTTAATCCAGTCAAGCTGAAGAAGCAGTCCGAAGCTTGGTTGACTTGTGGGACCTCCTCAATCCCACTGACTGCTTCGGTGCTGAAAGCAGAGTTTGGGAATGAAGAGGAGGACTCAGACATTAATGAGGGCAAGGTCACTGATGTAGTTAAAAAAAACTCATTGGTGGTAGAGATTCACCCACGATTCCCTAAGGCTTTGCAGGTTATGCAATTGTCTTGCTGGATCACACCCGTCAGGCTTCTTGGAAGGACTGTCCCAGGGTATTAGAGAGGAGAGCCAGTTAGGTGGACCTTGGTTACAGGAACAATGTGGTTTTGATCCTGATTGTGAAGACTAGAAGAGCTCTTTATTCTCTTGAGGACTGAAAGTAATGTGGGAGTTTGCCCAACTAGCCTAGAAGTGTTTTATGAACTTTGAGATTTCACCATGTTCAACCACATTCCTCATGGTGTCTTTCTTGGGTTTGTTTTGGGAGTATGGTGTATCTGGCCCAGGTTATCCAAACCCTTTACAACCATATCGAGAGTTTGGTTTGGTTTGCTGGCAATAAATCATTACCAGTAGGTATTGGACACAGCCAAGGGGTGGACGGTGTCAGATTAATTTGGTTCTGTTAACTTTATCAAACCACAGTCTCCAGCTTGTACTGGGGCCGTTTGCATGGAGAGAAAGGTCTGAGTGTCCCTCCTGAGATTTTGCTGAATCCTCCTTACACGGCTCAGTTTCTAGGGTCGGGAAATCATTCAAACTACTTCTGTATGATGATGTGGTTTTTAATCAACATGTGGAAACGACACCAAAAAGAAGATTTTTACTGCTCAGAGGGTTAAACAAGACCTAAAAATCTGTTTCCAGTTTATGTTGAATAAATAATGATAAATAAGTTACATTACTTCACTTCAACCACCAGTCACAATCCAAAACAGTGTCAAAAATTAAAAAATAGGAAAAGACATGATGCAGAAGCTGTCAGAATTATTCTACAAAATAAATAAAACATTTACTTAATCTGTAAAAACGCATGTATATGAATATGTAACATTTGTAAAAGTCAGTATTTTGGGTCATGGTAGCTATTGTTATTGATTAATTATATTTCAGGAGGTTTGTTTGATTGTACAGATATAGGCAGCTTATTATTCATGTTCCAAAGAATACTTAAATAATACTAAGCTGTCTTACTTTGTCAAAGTTGAATTTCTCTCCATTCTCGTGGACCCAAATCAAGCAGTCAGCGATATCTTGGACCATCCCTAAAACATTCCCCTGTTGATGAGAGTCAGCCAAGAGTAGTTTAGAAGTTTAATATTTGAATAACCCCCCCCCCCGCTTTTACTGTGTTGTTCAGAAGCTCTCACCTTTGGATATGTGCAGTAATCAGGACAAATTACAGTTGCTTTCAGTTCTTCAGCCATCTGCCTGCTCAGTAAACAGTAAGTGGACCTTTCTCCTGAACTCCAAGCACCTCCATAGATAAATATTACAACTGGTGATGGCATATCTTCTAACTTGTCTACATTTGGAGGGTGGTACAAGTCCAGCTTGTTGCCTCTGCGACCAAATGTGATGCCCTATTAAGTGTCCACACAAACAAACTGATTACTGACAAATTTTTCAACAAAACAGGTAGATTTTCTCAGCAAGTTATCCTTAAAATACCTTTTCGTAATACTTAAGGTTCCTCTCATCGTTATACCATGACTTCAGTTGAAAGTAAAGTCTGGCATACCGCAGGTATTTGAGAAGATCCAGCGTAACAAAGCTGAGACGATATATTCGCCTGATTAAGAACACAAACACATAAACAAACCTTAAAAACAGACTCTGCTCAATGAGTGGAACAAAAATGCAAAATAAAAACAGAGAACACATCTAAAGTATTTTAAAAGTTACCTTGGATTAAGAGCTTCTATGTACTTCTTATACCCAGGCTTGTCAGGCCAACCATAAATCCACTGGGAGGCTAAACAGATTGTGTATGACAGGCCCACCAACATGACACCCACAGTCACAGACAGTGACATGTAGTATTTTAGATCAGACCTTCAACATGAACATATATCAGGTTAGAATTCATTAAAAGTAATGTCAGATAGTGTTCTTCAAGAGGATATACTGGACAGACTCTTACATTATTTTAGTCTCAGTCTGTCTGTCTTACCTGCAAGCATAGAAAGATTATAAGTAACATAATATAAGCAACAGGAAACAGCATAAATTGTTTTCAGTTACACAACAGGACAAAGATATGATTATGTCGTTTTCAGAAGCATTTCATATAAAGGCTCATTTTGTAAAGCCCTTTCAGTTGTAACCACTGGCCTAATTTAATTAATGCTTAATACTGTTTTAGAACTTGTATAAGTGAGTAATAATTGACAATGTTAAGTCGGAAGGCTGCCTTCATCCTGCTCCAGCTTTAGAGAAAAAACATGGTGCAGAACATCTGGATAAAACAAGTTTCTCGCTAACATTGCACTTACACCCATCACCCACAAAATCAAAGTCATCTGTGTGTCTCAGAACAAGGTTTAAGTGAGTGATACGTGCCAAAATAACGTCCACATGAGTGCCAGGACCCATATTTTGACAGCAGAAAATCACGTGGTAATGAGACGATTAATGTTCCTCACCTATGTAATAAACTACATTAGAATTTATAAATGCCTTATTGAAAGTCAGTTAGAAACTACGACATTTCTGGACAAGACTGGCCATTTAGAACGATAGCTTATGACTTATACATAGAACATTAGCACATGGTCGTGACTCGTGTAGGTCACTAATAAATACATTAAAAAAAACTTCGACGTCATGCCTGAGTATCAAGAATTTCTACCAAAGCGCCCTCTAATGGCATGTTTATGCAATAGCGCCACCATTCAGAAAGGCGTGTTTAAAATCTTTTTTTAGCCATTTAATAAGTCAGTATATCAAATATATTGAGTGTCACCCACACTGGAACATTAAAATCATATGACCATGTATAAACATTAGATCATAGGTTGAAATGCATTGAGAAATACTTCATTTATCAAATGATTTTTACATATAAACGGCTTAAAAGATTTATTAGACCACCACCCAATCCAAAATTAACAGTGTTGGTAATTATGTTTCTGTAATGGTTTATCCACCAGCATGTGCAAGCTATTTAAGTAAAATTATACTTTAATGTTAAAATGTAATTATCAATGTTATCGATGAATTTACAAATTTGCTGTTTACTATTAAATAGTATTATTTGTTTTTATTATGATTCCAAATTATAGTTATTTACTTACATACCTGAACAGAAGATAAGTGTATTATTATTATTTTTATATAAGTAAAAATATCAGCACTTTGGTTGACCAGATCCCGCCAAACTGGTTGTTGGGCAGACATGGGGTTTGTTGTGTGGGACAAAGTGGGACATGTCAGCTTTGTAGCTTGAAATGTTCATATCTAAATTTAAAATGATAATAATAAAAAACAAACAAATGGAAAAAACAATTTTACAACACTGGCATTTATCATGTATATGCTAAATATATTATAGTTTCAACTCTCTTGATAAAAGATGAAGATAAAAGGATGCTTAATGTCGTATTCTTTTCAATTTCACCATCGTTGCAGCTGCTAATTGTTTTTTGGTTTTCAGTTCATATGTACTGGTGGATTGGCATACCTGTTTTCCTGATTGTCAGATACCTGTTGTATCTGACAATTTTAACTTTTTTGTTACCACCATATTTCCCTCTCTGTGCAAAATTAAAAAATAACTAGCAAAAAAAGAGAAAACCTCTGTTTCTTAGAATATACTGGCTGCTTCAATTTCTATGTGGTTGTTTCCACTGTATTCAAGACAATGTCTTCTTGGTTCTGACTAGAATTACAATAAATACAAAAAAGCCTTTCCTTCTGAGTAAAAAATAGACTTTACAAAGTGCTTGTCCTGCAGATACAGTCAAAATGTGTGACACTGTCTTTAGATGTGAGACGGGCAGGAGGACAAGGAATAAAAAAAATGTTGTGCAGACATCTAATCACCCTAGACAGCTAAGCAAAATTGTGCCCCCTTTTTCTTTCTTTCTTAGAGAGCTTTGACGTAAAGTTAGCAGTACCACTTACTCAACTTGAATCGTGAAGATAATGAAGACAACGGTGTGTCTGTGAAGGTTCTCAGTCATCCAGGTCATCGTAGTCAAAGGAACTTGCAAAGAAAAGCGTCTGGACTTCTTTAAGTTGCTAGAAGACAACAGTTCTGACAACGGTTTCCTACCGTTTGACTCTTTGTAGCAATAGTATGTTGGTCGCTAATAAGCTAGCATATATCTTTATTTAAAAAAGAATAATAATAATAAACGACTATCAAAACAAACATACCAAATAAAAGGGTACTTTCTGTAAAAGGCCGGGCTGTATGTACATCATGTAACTGCAGTGTAGCCGCTTATGAAGCGAGCTTCCAAAGGACCGGTGTTCTGCCCTCTTGTCCTGGGGCTTGTCCTGACAACCAAACACACAAAGATAAATACGGCGAAGTGGAAATAGTCTGCTATTAACTTCCGGTTTTGCGATGATAACCAAAGAGCGTCCGTTGATGTTTGAAAGTACCATTTTATAGTTAATTTGTGACATTGATAACGTTATATGTCAGCAAAATAGAGATAGCAGGTCATTTGTTACTCTAACGTTTTAATTATTTATTTATTTTCTTACACGTGAAGCTTCTTGCATGCATACATTTTTTGACGTACCGATGGCGGACATGGAGGATTTCTATCTCTTCATTGTCAACATCTCTGCAGTGATACTCCGGAAACACATGCTAAAATAGTTTGGTGATAAAATACAATACAATACAATAAAATGTATTTTCTCGAAGCTTTCAACCGTGATTCAGCGGAAGGGCTTTGTTGATCTTTCATAGATTTATTTTATTTTATCTTTTCATAATCCATTTGTTGAGAAGGTCGCTGAGCTGTGATCGAGCGGTGCTACTGTGATTGATTAATGTCAGACCAATACAGTATGTCAACAGTATGCTACCTAAAGGGAAAACGGCGAGGGCGTTTACGCATGCGTGTGGCAGAGTAACGGGATTTTATTAGACTCATGATCTGACGGTAAATACGGATTTTATTCTACAGATGGTTCCGGTCAGCTGTTTCACCAGATTTCAGGGTTATATGTTGAAATAGTTTGTATTAATGTAACTCGTGGATACCCCCCCCCCCCGCCCCCCCGCGCGCGCGCTTCAACCCATAACACCACACACACTAATTATATTGTTTTTTCTCTCCATTTCAGATACGGGATACGGTGACAGTGATAAAATCTGCCCATATCATTTTAGTGCATTACTTACTCCCCTTAGGCGGTTTTTTGAACTGATAATTTGCGACGATTTTGATAGGATGATTATGGGGCGCCTGGCATTAAAATCTTGACTTGGAGACTTTTTCACAATGAAAATGAAGCTTACAAAGGTATTTCTTTGCTCAAAACTGATATGCCCCTGGTTCCAGTTCCAGTTTGTGTGTTATGGCCAAAATACCAAATCCCACAGCAATCCCACAGCTCTCAGATTACTAAAGAACGTCCATTATAAACATTTTTTTTAAACAGTGTTTTATAACTTCAGTATTTATTGGACGCTATCCAACTCGATGCAGTGCTTTTGACTATACATTATTCCGGAGCCATCACTTCATAATCACATTGCTCTCATTACAACAATTAGAGACCAGTCCATGAGTAACTTTATAGTGTATAAAATAGTAGCACTGGCAGTGTATGGCCACCAGGGGGAGGAAGAATTCTGTCACTTCCATCCTGAACTGTTTCATTGATTTTTAACATATTGCTGCTAATTATCGCCCAGACATTATCAAATCTGTTCAAGGACTCTAAAGCTATGAGACAGCAGTGAGTTAAGATGCAAAGATAAAATGCTTTTAGGATCAATATTAGTGGTTTGAACTTTTAAGTACTTCACAAATCTCGGATAGTGATATAATTTATCTGTTCTTGCAGCATTCAATGTATAAAATCAATGAAACCAACTGAAGCCCCAAATGCATTTAAATGATCATGCTATGCTTTGTCAGAAATGCTCTGCGCTAATGTAATATGTCTGTAGTAAATGGTTTGAAAACATGCAGTCCAGCAGTATAATTATCCCTACAAATGCAACCAATTGTTACACCTCTGTGTTGTATTAATGTCCATCTAGCATATCTAAACCAACATAAATTCTATAAATTCAGGGGTTTTGCTGGCCCTGACCATGGAAAACCTTGGCTTCAGCACTGCCAATTCGTGGAAAGCAGAGCTACATACGAGTACTGTCCAGCCTGAGGGTTATTGTTATAGTTGGCCACACAGAGCGGAGTCTCAAGCCTTGAGTTGACGTGTGGTTCTTCCTCCGTCTGCCACGATGTGGGGAGTCCCAGGTGCTTTTTGTAAAGCCGCAGTGGAAATGAAGCCACTTAGTGAATGTGAGCCATTCAGCTGCACTGAGAGCACAGTCAGCCCATTCTGAATGCTGTGGTAACTATTCACAACATTTTCCTTTTACTGGTTAACAATTGCATTATCCTCAAGAAAGTAATTATTTCATGCAGAGCGATATTAAGATAATAACACCTGACATTCATTCCTGATTCTGTGGGGGAAAGCTGGATTTGATATATTTTAATTTTTGTAAATTTTTGCTGACCTGAATTCAAGGGGAATGTAAAAATGGTGAAACCAGTTGCAAAATGCCAGAGTCATCACTTTTTTTTTTCAGATCAAACCAGCTCTGTGATTTCTATGATGGCGCGGGGAGGCACAATGCACCATCTCACTGCATTCCTTCCACAAGAAATTAATACCTCACACCTGTCATGCCACAGAATTACAATTCAGTGCAAAATGCTGAATCTCTACCATCCGCATGGAAACTGCTCTGTAGCAGGAATGTGTAGTCTGCCTCTTTTCCTTTAAATTATATCAGTGCTTTTATTTTCATAAATATTTCTATTGCTGTTTTTGAAATACATAATTGGCGCATTTTTGTTTATCTGTAAATGAAATCTCCAAAGGGAATGAGGAGACAGCTGCTTCGTGACCAGTGTTGGTCAAGTTACTTGAAAAAAGTAATCAGTAACTAATTACTGATTACCTCCCCCAAAAAGTAATCCCGTTACTTTACTGATTACTTATTTTCAAAAGTAATTAATTACTTAGTTACTTTTTAAAAACACGATTTACAACCTGAAGAGGTGATAAAGTGATAGATCTTTCAGCCCAATTCTACTTTTTCTGCATAATCCATCATACAAAATGTAATCAAATGGAAAAGTCTCTTTTTAACTTGTTTTATTAGTTTTAATCTTTTAACTTTATGCATCAAGCAAAAATTTAATTATATGCAACATTCTCTGACTGGAAGAAATTAGTTTAACATTTAAACCTATTTTCTGCACATTCCACCACATAAAATAAAATATTTTGTGTGTTTACACTCAGTCTTTCAAATAGATGCAAGTAAAACACAGCAGAAAATAAATAAAGTCAAAGACTCAGCGGTCCTGTTGCTCTATTTTCACCTGTAAAGCAGGAGTTGGGTAGGCGGAGGTTTACCCTGGTGCAGGTGTGCTGCGGTCAGTGGAAGGATATGGCAGCTCTGTGAGTTTCCCATTACGTCGTAGCTACTCGGTGCTTCCTTGGAAGTTTAGGGTTTTTTTCGCTGTAAAAAGAAGTTTTCTTCCCACGCACAGCGGACACTAATGTTTTTGTCACTTTTTATGGAATCAAACTCAAAGTAAGGTCAGTACTTCCACACTTTAAACGCTGCACGCTCATACTCTCTCCTGCACTCGATATGTGATCCACTGTTGATCTGCACACAGCTGTTGTCACCAACGGCGCACTCGCTTACGTCACTGTCGTGAGACATTCTCGCAAAAGATTCACGGTTTTAGTAACGCAGTAACGCAGCGTTCCTACGGGAAAGTAAAGGTAATCTAATTACCGTTTTTGCAATAGTAATCCCTTACTTTACTCGTTACTTGAAAAAAGTAATCGGATTACAGTAACGCGTTACAAATAACGCGTTACTGCCCATCTCTGTTCGTGACCATGCTGGAGAAGAAGACCTGCTGTTTCCAGGTAACTCAGGTACAGCAACGAGACAGGATGCCAAAATAAAAAATGTGATCATCAGATATTTCCACTGCAACTGTCACTGTCTCAGGCACTATTTCACTGCAGGGCAACCTGCACGTGGCGAATAAAGCCTTGATTAATTAATTGATTGATTGATTGATTGATTGATCTGTCAGCAGCCCGAGGATTTATGACGTTATGCTTTTGAGTGCCTGTCCAGAGTGTCGCAAAAGCATCGCAAAAATCTCAAGCAGTTTTTAAACGTGTTGTAAAAGCAGGATAGATAAATCTCTAACATTTCAGATGTATAGAGAAAATAATAACCCCATGCATTTTAAAAGACGTGATCAGCTCATTACTGTGACAAGTGCTACCGGTGCTGAGTCATAGTCAGAAGGGTTTGTCCACATTATAACTGGAAAGGCTTGTAGTACTGGATGTACCTTTGAAATCCCATCTGTCCTTTTCACACATGTTCTCACAGTCTATTCACTTCAAATCTAAAAATACATCCAATCACTCTTCTGTATTTGTAGCACATACATTGCTAACACTGATGTTCATTACTGATGACTGACTTTGTGTTTCGATGGAAGGCTACAGCTAATTACTTTTTCTCACAGTGTCACAGCAGTGAAGTTCAGTTTACCGGTTACATTTGAACTAATTTCATATTTTCATGGCAAAACCAGTATTGTGTTTGTCATTGTTGGTGTTCCTCAATAAACAGAAGTTTCTTTGTGTATATGATTGTTTGCACAGGGAGTGTTGGGAGGATTTTCAAAAGATGAGTCACGTGTAAACTAAGTGTCTGAAACATGTAAACTAAACAGGCCATTTTCAAATTTCTTAGCTTATGTCTAAAATATGAAAATAAGAACATTCAATGTGTGCAAATCACCTTAGGGTGAGTTCTAATAATGAAAACAGGACGTTGTTTGTGAAATTCAGTAAAAAAAAAAAAAAAAAAAAAAAAGGAGACTAGGGATAACATTTAGTTTTCCTCATTAAATGTTTGTATGTGCGTGTCTCTCTGTGTATATCTTTAGCTGAACTTGTGTTTACTGCTGTAAATTTGGATAAACCAGTATGTTTATATCCCGCCAGTGAACCCTTGCTCTGACCCAGTCCCTTGAGCTCCTAACCGATGTGCGGCACTGAGCCGGGACCCAAACGTGCCACTTCTGTGTTTCTCTCGCTTGCTTTTCCTTCCGAAACGTGCTCTCAGTGGGCTCAGGACCTCCAGACTCAGAGCCATCTTTTCACTGGGATTTCACAAACATGCCAGGGCCCCAAAAGAACATCCCTTTCACAGTGGGAACCATGGAAACTGGCACTGACCATAAGGTCCAGTTTCTAGGTATCCCAGAACCTGGAAATACACCCGGAATCCCACAGACGCCAGACGAGCACTGAAGACAGAGGTGCTGGCATTCATGCACATTTTCAGTGGGCCCTCTGACTGACTGGAGAGAAACAGAGTGACCATTCTTGTCAGATGCATCGGATGAATGTTAACAAGTTTGTGAGGATGCTCAAGACAGCATTCTTCCCAAAGTGTGGGGCCCGCCCCCATTGCAGGGTTAGGCGCGGTATGAAAAGGGGGGAAAAAAACCCCAAAACGCTCGGACACTGCTAGCACGGGGCGGCCACAGAAACGCAAAGCAGAAGATGAAGCATAGCTGAATATGTTTCCAAACCAACTTCATTCTAAGCCAAACACTAGAAAATATGGTCTTCCCTTTGGCTTCACCTATACAAGATCCAAGGTAGGTCTCCCCTGCATAATTAGAGTCCCCTGTCAGGAGCAGGCGCTGCTCTACACATCACGGACAAACAGTATCCCACATTCTTGATTTTTAGTTCACAAACACTTGTTGTAATGACTAACTACTCCTGACATTTTGGAGATGTTAGCTCTTTACACAGTAAAGTTACAGCAGGATACAAATAATATCAGGTTGATCCTGCCAGGATTTGTTCCCCCTGTCTAAATCAGGGACAAACAGTATCCCACAGTTGTTTATGTTTTTAAACCCATTTTGCACAGAGAGGCATTTTTTGGCAAAAATGTATTGATAGCAATGTTGAATATTATTACACAGGAAAAAAAACCCAACTACACGTAAAATAATCACACCGTGACGCCTCTGCCTTTGTAAATGGAGGGACAGTAACTGCGTGCGTATATGTAAGCGTGTAAAACCTGAAGATAGTCAGATTAACAGTAACAGTATTTCGTCTCTATCAGCCATTCTGCTATTCATCTCACGGAAACAATAACGTGGCGCATAGCGTGATGTGAAAAAAGGCACATACCTTTGACGTTGGGTGACAAACTCTGTATTCCTCGTCCACACCTAAACGCAAAAAAGGAGTTTTAAAAAATCTCCGTTTTCGGTGATTCAAAGCGCCGTTTACGTGTGGACGAAACAGCTGTCAAAAATACCAGGTGCGGACATAGCATAAAAGAGTTAGGAGTTTACTTACTTACTACCTGTAATTTATTGCAGATTACTTGTATTTGCTTAATTGTTTACTAAATGTCTGAGGTGTGAAATAAACCGCAATGGAGCAAAAGAAGGGTGTGTGTGGTTGGAGGATGTGTTTGTGCGTGTGCGTGCACGCGCGCAGGGGGCGGGGGCGCGAACATTTTTCTTGTAAAACCCCTTTGGTAGGCCCCCTAGCAAAAAAAAGTTTGGGAACCACTGCTTTAGAAAAAGAATGCCGAGGGTTGCCAGAAAGAAAGAAAAGTATTTGATGGGGAAACTGGCAAAGAAAATAAACGATGTGTGGCCATGCACGTGTCTGTGTGCACAGCCTCGGGGAACTTCAGTTGGTCCTTCCGCCTGTACAGTTTGGTCTTTATATAGTCCCAGATCGGCGTAGAGACCGAAGAGTCGAGTGTCAGTGCGTCATGCCTCTTTCCTTCACCGACTGAGCTAACAGGAGGTTAAAAAAAACCTTAGAAACTGCTTGTAAAGCAGTGCATCTCAACCATGGAAGTATCTGTTGCATAACAAGCTAGATGGATGTCAAGTCATTACATGAAAAAAATGAAAACAAAAAAGATAATTTTGCACAAGCTGGGCTGACAAAGCCCTGACTCAAGCGCTGAGGGGAAACTTTATTAGTGTGTAATGTCCACTTGCATTCACACCTGTTTTCCTCACTTACTGTAAACTCTCACAGTCTTCACGAAAAAGTTAAGCTGCTGCAAATAAAAACAGTGACTGCGCGCCATAAATAAGCCACTACAGTCAGTTGGGTTGTTTATAGGTTTAAGATCACAGGTCTGCTCTGTGCTCAAACTGAAACATGTCTCGCTGGTGCTATTGCATTTGTCTTGACCCCCTGTGAGAAATGTTAGTCAGCTCAGCATGTGGTTTCTCTCTGGATGACATATCCATCCATCCATCCATCCATCTTCATCCGCTTATCCGAGGTCGGGTCGCGGGGGTAGCAGCCTAAGCAAAGAGGTCCAGACCTCCCTCTCCCCAGCCACCTCCTCCAGCTTGTCCGGGGGAATACCAAGGCGTTCCCAGGCCAGCCGAGAGATATAATCTCTCCAGCGTGTCCTGGGTCTGCCCCGGGGCCTCCTCCCGGTGGGACATGCCTGGAACACCTCGCCCAGGAGGCGCCCAGGGGGCATCCTTGCCAGATGCCCGAACCACCTCAGCTGGCTCCTTTCGATGTGAAGCAGCAGATGCTCTACTCTAAGCCCCTCCCGGATGGCCGAACTTCTCACCCTATCTTTAAGGGAGAGGCCAGCCACCCTGGATGACATAACCACATAAAACTGAGAAAACCCCCAAAAACAGCTATGTGTATTTTCACAAGATCAAAAGCCTGTAAACTAGAAAATGAAAGGCAGATATAACAGCTCATATAAGAACTTCTGAATTACGTGTGGCAAAAGCATCGCACTGCAGAAGACAGCCTCCGCCCATCCGTGATGATATGGTCACGCTAGTCAAAGCGTAACTTGATGTAGACATTTACGCATCCCCTCTTGACTGAGCTGTGAGGATATCAACCTGTATGTTTACTTTGGATGTAGACAGCAGGAAGAATACTGTTCCTGCACGAAACTACTCACATCAAGGTTTCTGGATATTTTTAAGCATCTGGGTCACAGTTTCTAATAAGAGACTGCTGGGTTTTGTTTTTTCTAGTTTGCTGGCATTTTGAGCATCATATGATGAGATGTAGCTCCAATATTTTAATGAGAAGGCAGATTTCTCTACAGCTGAGGTATTGAACACAGAGGAACTCACGCCATAATGATTCTGATGGATAAACAGAAAAACAAACCAGAGTTTATACACTATTTAAGGACTACTGCCCATTTAAGAGCTCACTTACTGGTGTAAAGCTTTATTATAGCTGCAATATGAAATATGATAGTTCATCATCGAGCTGTTTATGAAGTAAAACACCTTTCTGTGTGACAGGAATATGGCCATTAACTCTAGCCTCACATGGAAGCAGCAGCATGTTACTGCATACAGCCAAGTATTTGGAGACTGAACTGGTTGCCCAGGGTAAAAATTAAAAAAATGATGACCCCGCTGCTTGCTTCATTATACTGGGAATAAATCCAGCCCCTTTCCTCACCCCACCGAGACACTGCCAGCATTTCTGAGAGATTTAGTTTTACACACTCACACTGGGTTTAATAATAATTTGAGAAAATCAAAAGGATAACTTGGCTTGTTTACAATTCAGAACCTTTTGTTTCTCTCCATGCAGTGTGAAGCTATGATAATCCTTTCCACAACCTGTACCAGTATCAGATCCTACTGGACTGGAATACAGGTATATAAACATTGGTTCTCACTCTTGGCTAAGCTAATGTATTTAAGAGTTTTTTTGTGAATATAATTTTTCTTTGAATACCGGTTTTACGTCCAGAAAAAACAGTTTGGGCTTGGCTAGCAAATGGCCTCAAATCCAGTAATTTATTTCAAACCATACTGACTGCTTCTCTGGGGTAGTGACTAATTACTTAGACCTCCTTGTCAGCAATATCAAATCATCTGCAATTATTTTCAACCACCATTTGAATTTTGAATCTCTCTTCTCTAGGCTCATCCAGCTTTGTTTCTTTCATCTAAGTAACAATAAAGTTAGACCTTTTCTCCTGTCTCAATTACTTTAAACAATTCTTCGTGTGCACCTCTCTGTCCTCGTTAGCCTGTCTTCATTTGGTTCAGAATGCAGCAGCTAAGATGAATTTGAAAGTTGTATTATTATGTGTAAAACCCTACATGGTAGCAGACCTGCTGAGGCTTCACTTCAATCGAGCCTTTGAGGTCGTGGCTCTTAAACTTGGGAACAGCCTCTGTCAGCCCATTGGGTTGGCTGAATCAGTGGTTTATTTTAAATAGCTGCCGGCTTTTCCTTATTTCTGGATATAGTTCATAGCAAATGTGCATATGGAAGTGTGTCTCAATAAAAGAATGCAGTACCATATGCCTGACTGTGTGTTTGTATGTTCAGATATGAACACTTATTTTTAATGTGTTTTATCCAGACTGTCCAGCACTTTGTGACCGTTTTAAAGTGCTAAATAAATAAAGTTATTATTACCAGAGGTGGGACCAAGTCATTGTTTTGCAAGTCTCAAGTAAGTCTCAAGTCTTTATCCTCAAGTCTCAAGTCAAGTCTCAAGTAATGTCAGGCAAGTCAGAGTCGAGTCTCAAGTCACTGGTGTAAAAGTCCGAGTCAAGTCACAAGTCTGAAACTTTGAATTTCAAGTCCTTTCGAGTCTTTAAAAAAAACAAACGAAAAAATAATGTTGCAGTTATGCTAAATGTAAATATTAGACCATGTAATTTTAAAATCTGTGTTTTTCTCAACACATACAAAATAGTGAACTTAGAAAATATACACAAATTGTGAAATTGCACCTCTTTAAAATGCAGCTCAATTAAACTTAGCTCCAAGAATAATTTTCACCGACAGTTCTGAGATACGCTGCATGTTATTCTTGGATGCGGTTGTAGGACCGGCTTTAAAATCGCATGACAAAAATATCATACACATTAAAAAAAACTGTATCACCAACGTAGCCTGGACAACATTTGCTAGTTAGATGAAGTCAGCTATCTCATCTTAGCATATTTATATGCATATTTATAATTATACGGTTCTTGGAGTGAGTGCATACACTCATGAAGTTTAGTAACTTCCGGTCACTGCAACAAGCCCAGGTACAGTTTACCGACGGATGGGTGCAGGACCTTGAAATGCACCGTGTAGAACGAAAGACCATCGTACGTATCATAAGTTTACCAGTCTCACAAATCGTCATCATAAATACACATTTGTTAACCGTTTATTAATATAACCTTTGAGCTCAACGGTAATTAATTAGTAGTGGAAATAATTTCTGGTAGCATCACAGAAATGTAGCAGTGACAATAATATTGTATGCTGTAATCGTACTGGGCAATTAGTGATACAAAAAACCTGTTTTATCCTGTGAATAAAAGTATGTGTTTTTGTCAGTGTACCATAATAACAGAAGCGAAACGCAATATTGTGTCAGGATAATTTACTATTTATGCACAATAAATAAAGGAGCATAGCGCGACAATTTCTGTTCAGCGCCAGACTTGCTTGTAACCTATATCACCAATTATGTTAAGAAAAATGACGCATTAACTACAACAGCAGACTGACCTTTGTGTAAATGCTTGGAGCAGACTAACCTGTGAGCTGGAGTGTTCTGGGACGTTATATTTGATCTTTGAATGGCTGCAATCCAGGCCATCCGTCGCCTCTTTGTTACTTCGGAAACATGGCTCGAACAATTTCTCTTCAACGACGTAATCCGATAACAACCGATCTCTTTACCCGTCGGCTTCCCGTGGCTGTCATGCGACCGGCTATTGCAGTTAATAATACAACGGCTTCTTGACATTTTTGTTTCTTTTTATCGCTGTGTGACTGATTTTAATTGAAAGCCTGCGTGCGCTAGTACCGCTTGCCACGAGTTCCCAGAATCCTTTGCGGTTCTACCCGTGAATGACGTCACATTTTCAATCTCTATATAATATGCATGTTAAATGTTATATTTGGGGTGAAATATCAAGTCTTTTCAAGTAAACCGGTTCAAGTCCAATTCAAGTCCCAAGTCATTGGTGTAAAAGTCCAAGTCAAGTCACAAGTCTTAGAACATTTTTTCAAGTCAAGTCTAAAGTCATAAAATTAATGACTCAGTCTGACTCGAGTCCAAGTCATGTGACTCGAGTCCACACCTCTGATTATTACTAAATGTTGATCAGTCAAGTAGATTCCTTGTTGAACCACAAAGGAACAGAAACCTTAGGGAGGTGCACAGAAGGAGCAAGTTAATGACTCCAGCACGGTACTCGTTAATCAACTGTACATCACTATGGCAAAGGCAGGTCAACAATGAGAGGCAGCGCTAGCAATTCACTGACTGTGTACTGCCTCAGGTGTGCCGACATTTAGATACATGAAATCCCTTCAGAGTAGAGAAGAAACTCAGCGACTCATTAAAAATGAACAACTCTGATTAAAAGATACAGCTTTTAATCAAAGTTTCAAGTGATAAAAAAATGTAAACAGCCTCAACCACAAGTATGAATGTTTGTAATTGCACTGCACTGGAAGAAAACGATAGCACAACGGGGAAACGAGAAGTGGCTCTTGCAAGCAGGTTTGTATAGTCGGTTGGTGAGCGACAGGCTGGCGTTTGTGGCAATTAGAAGGTGTGGAAGTGGATGTGAAGAACCTTTGGTGATATTTACAAAATGGGAGGAACTGCATTGTTGATCGTCAGCTGAGGGTTCAATCTCGATATAATAGGAAACCAATTTGCAGGATAAATTATGCTCCACAAGCTGACCGTATCTGATATGACTGTTAGGCAACACATCAGACCGGCTCGTGTTGTGCATACATTGCTAATATGAACGCCATCAGAAGCGTTCATAAAATTGCTGTAACCTAAAGGGCCAGCGTGACCCAACCTCTCACCCTTATGGACCTGATATGTCAGTGGTGAATGTGCCACTGTACATATATGACGAGCCAAGTTGGCCAAACACTGAGATACATTAGAAATAAATGATATTAAATAACCAATACTACCTCAGACCAACATGTCTGGGTGCATTTTATGCCAGAACAGACTCATCATGTGCACAACTTTCCTGATGTGGATGATCATCTATGAAAGGGCCAGGGCTCAGTTTACCCATTAGTTATAGTTCCTAAACTCCTGCCTGTTTAGGAAAACCTGCATGTTTATAAACCTACTTGTGAAACAGTTCCTGCTACTGTAGGTGTCCCAAGGCTTCAGTGACGCACACATGCACAGACTTGTGATCTTAAAGCAATACCAGGTAAGCTGCAACTTCTAGTAATACTGCACTAATGATTACTGCACTAGTGTACTTATAGGTCAGAAAATACACATTGATCCAATTCACAAGAGGGATAATAGATTATAGATGCTTCATTTTCCTATGGAGGTCCAGTTCTCTAGATCAGTAGGTAAAACAAATCTACACCATTTATTTAACAGAAAGACAATGTGTAGCAGATCAAAGGGCAAATGCTTCAATATCAGTATAATGCAAAACATCAGCCACTGGATCATTTCATCTTTGTGTTAATATTTTGAGTTCTATTAACAAAGATAAAACTAAACAATTAAGACTATTTTCTGACTCACTAAATGTTTCTGTTTTTAATTAATCCAGCAAGTTTCACTACAGCACCATCTGTGAACTGCTCTGATATTCTCACTGCAGGCACTGCCCATACTGTAGAGAATGACATAACCCGATTCATGTTAACACCATTGTACACTTGTTGTGTTATTAACTATGTGAAACACATAAAGGTACTTAGAAGCAGCTCTGTAACATTCTCACTCCTAATTAACTAGAACATTACCAAGCACATGCAGGACTCAATAACGCTCCCTTTAATGTGTGGCCTTGAGTAATTGTGTAAAATTCCAAAGCTCTGAGAAACCTCTGGAAATGTCACAGCGAGTTCACTTCCCAGATTAAATAGTTACCTGCATGTTTTTTAAATGTTTTGCAACATTCTTATCTAAGATTACAAGGCATGTTAATCTGGAGGCTGCGGGTAAGTATCACTACTTTCCTTGTAGTTCTTTGGGATGTTTTTAAATGTTTACAGACAGGTTTTTATAAAAATAACAAAATCACAAATGTACAAAAAAACAAAAAAAAAGTGGTGAAGAAAAAAAATGAAGAGATCAAAGATGGGTGTAACCTGTGTTTTTGTAAAGACAGGAAGGTAGAAAGAGGCCCGTGTGGCTTCTTTCTACATTTTTTTCTCCTCGTGAATCCATCTGGGGTGTAAACACAATGTTTATGTGTTGTGCATATCTGTGTGCGTCACTGAAACAAAATATTTATTGGAGATGCTTGCTGTACGAACAACTGAGGCACATTTGAGTACTTTGACGTGTGTCTATGCGGTATGTCACAATTGTCAATCAAAACGGAGTTGCAGTCAAAAAAACGTAATCGCATGTGATTAAGATGAGATTTAAGGATGAGTTTGACGATGGATGCTGAAGAGACTGGTTCTTGCCTGGTTCAGCTTGCAGGTGAAACATGCTCTCGACCCTCTTCAGTTTGTTTACAAGCCTCTTGTGGGGATAGATGATGCTGTTAGCTGTCTTCTGCAGCAAACTCACTCACTATCAGAGAGGCCACCTGCAGAAGTTCTCTGATGACACATCTATCTATCTATCTATCTATCTATCTATCTATCTATCTATCTATCTATCTATCTATCTATCTATCTATCTATCTATCTATCTATCTATCTATCTATCTATCTATCTATCTGTTTGATTTGTATAAACATGTTTGACTCATAATAGCTCACAGGTTAAACTTTACATTCTTTGCCACAAAGAATGTAGTATGAAGGACCAAGACGTCCTTATGGATAAATAAACAAATGAATGACTCACTAGTTGTTTAGTCTACTGAATTACGAGACTCAGTTCCTGTCTGGGGGCAGTTATTCTTCTTATAAGGGAATGATGTGGATAAAGAATAAAGAAAAAGGAAAACAAAACAGAAATTAGCTTGGGAAGATACAGTTTTTCTCAGTCGCTTTGGTGCGTTTCTCAGATCAGAATTGAAATTCTCATAACTATTAGTTCAACCTCCACAACACTCAGTCATTTGTGCACATCATAGTAGCAATTTCTCCTCTCTCTGAACAAACTGCAAATGATTTTGGACATGAATCAGTTGCTTCCATACATTTCCCTGCTGCTTTCTGACATTTCCATTTGCTTATGTCATGTCAGTCAAAAGTAATCATACCTATGGATGCTGAATAGTCGTTCCCAATAAAACTAATAGTCATACATCCATTGCTTGAGTCATCACACACAAAATTGTTGAACTAGTTATCACATGCCAAATATTGGCCATCTGTCAAGCAAATCCTATACCTTTCTGTATCATTTTTCCTGGAAATGTCTCCGAAATTGAAAAATTGATCTCAGGTGAATTACAGCTGTCACTCATGAGGAGGCGTGTGAAAGTTTAGTTGTAACCAATGACAAACAACTTGTTCACTGTCAATTATGGATGAATCCTGTGAATCCCCAATTGGCAAGCATATATAAACTGCGCAGGAGCTAGTGTGTACCATTTCTACACTTCTGTGACACAAAATGGAAGGTCAGCACCGTGGAAGAGGGGTGAGGATGAGGGGAGGAAGGGGAAGGGGAAGAGGGAGAAGAGGCAGATATAGGCGGATTCCTAATGAAATAAGGGCTACAATTGTGGACCATGTTGTCAATCACGGCCTCACCATGGAGGAGGCTGGTCGAAGGGTGCAACCCAATATTGGAAGAACTACTGTCAGTTCAATCATTCAAACATTCCGTAGGGAAAACAGGTATGCAAACAGTAATACACTGTACTGTACTGTGCCATCTCAGACACATCACATGTTACTGTACTGTATTTGCAATTTCACAAAAAGTTTACTCTGCACCACATAGGATTGTAAGACAACCTCGCGGAGGCGGAAGAGGGCCCCTTTTTACCCCACAGCAAGAAGAAGCCATTTGTGCAATGGTCATTGCAAACAATGCAATAAAGCTGAGAGACATACAAAGCGCTGTCACGGTATTTGGCAATATTGAATCTGTTCCAATTTCAACAATTGACAGAGTACTCAAGAAAAATGAAATCCACATGAGCAAATGGCCCTGCTAGCAGCCATGGATGCAGCATGTGACGACATCACAGCAGGGTCCTGCAGAGGATGGATTCGCCACTCCAGGAGATACTTTCCTCGCTGCATTGCGAGGGATAACATCTGTTGTGATGTAGATGAAAATATGTGGCCAGACAGACAGGAGCATCTGGATGTGCCAGAATGATTTACTGTACTGTTACATGTGCTGTTTATTGTTCACATTAGTGCACAGCTCTACCAAATGGGTGATTTTATGTTTACATACAGTGCACAAGTGACTGTAGCATATTTTTCTTTTGCACAATTCTGTAGGATTACAAACACTTCTACACAATGGAAATGTGAAACGTACGTATTCAGTGTCTCAGTTACTCCCAAGACTCCCATAACATCTACAGTGACTTTACTGCACATTTCAGATGGCTGTACAGGTAGGCCATAGTGCTGTCGTCAGCATTTTCAGGTGTCACCAATTGTTTTTGCAATGGGAAACACTGAAATTATAAACTGTCATAGTGGAAACATGACAATGCCATTTGACTATCTTGTTCATAAAGATGGTGTCAAGACTTTTCATTTTGATGGCACTGACAGTTTCATTGACATGGATACTTGCTTTTGAGGTATGGATAATCAATTCTGTGCATGTGACGTGCTTTTGCAGGCTATCCACTAGGTTTTGCAGTTTGCACTAATTGTTTTGGGAAATGCACTAACTGCTGTGCAAATGTTAATGGTGTTCTGAGAAACGCACCAAAGCGACTGAGAAAAACTGTAAATATGGAGAAATAATACAGTGAAAACAAAATTTGAATATCAATTATAAATTAAATGTAAATGAAAAAAGAAATATTTATACGAGCTTATTTGAGGTGTTTGCATTGCCACTCATTTGATTTGTTTATTGTTTTATCAAAGGCCATCTTCTTTCTTTGGATGCTCCCTTTAGGGGTCACCACAGCGTCTCACCCTATCACCAGGCCTCTGCATGTCCTCCATTACCACATCCATGAAGGTCCTCTGTGGTTTTCGTCTTGTACCCCCTGCCTGGGATTTCCATCTTTAATATCTTTTGTCTAGTATAACCACTATCCTTCCTCTGCACGTGTCCAAACCCTCTCAACTCTGCCTCTCTAAACTTTGCCTCCAGTTATTTTGACCTTCAGTTGACACACATCCAGCACAGCTTAGCCTTTTGATAAAATATCCCCTTTGCCCCATTTATAAGTTTGAACTTCGGTCATTAACGAGACCATTTTGAGGTCCCCACTTACCTTTCACTCACTTGAACTGTTCTGGATGTGTGTCAGCTAAAGGCCACTAAAAAGTAAATGTGAAATGGGATCAACTCCATGTCTCTGTCATCTCAACTCTCCCAATGTGGCTTAACTGTCGCTGTTATAGCAACATTTTTTCAACAATTCCTTTATCGCAGTCAGTGAAATCTTCCCAGTTTAACTGATGGAAATATATCACTACACATAATACAAGCCTGCAGAATGGGTTGTTTTTTCACAGGTGGAAAAATAAATGAAAAACAAAGATCTGAAACCAAAATGTTTCAATTTCTTTTTTAAAGGTGATACAAGACAGGAACGTTCAGTCGGATTCCACATCCCCATCACAGGTGCACTTGTGAAGTGCCAGTGGAGGTGGTGTGAACATGGGGAGAGGAACAAACACACTGTAAAACAAATCAAAAGAAGTAACTACAGTCCTACTCTATACTATTACCACCACTGTGGTGGACAGTGTCGCTGTCCCTCACAGCAGGATCTTAAAGGATCTTAAAGCACCATTATAAGCTTGATCCTGCAACACGGAAACTTTGGGGGACTCTGGGGAACTTTGCTGACAGATTCACAGTGATAAGATGTCCAGACAGATCAGAATGAACAGTAAATATGAACTCGTCCAGACAACTGTTAGTTTGCCAAGACCAGTAGTTCATTTACTCTGCGATCAGTCATTATGCCCTTTGTTTTTATTATGTGACTGCCACTCTCACTTTGCATTTATTATGAACTTTCCAAACCCAAAGTTTGAAACTTAAAAAAGGGGCTTTTCTCGGCAGCATCACGTGATCAGATTGTCATTCACATTAGGTCATCTCTTGTTGGTAGAAACAGTACACCTCGTCGGTCTGGAAGAACTCCGCCCCAGCCCATCACCTGATCCTTCTTGCCCAACTGCCGCTCGTTCTCTCCATTTCACCATGTGTGCACCACTCCCTTCCTTTGAATTATTTGTTTCTTAACTGTCAATGATTTCCAGTCGGCCCCTCTGAATTATGTAATCTGTGTTCTGGGAACATTTTAAAGAACTAATTTGAAATATTATTGTTGTTTCGAAAAACTACGAGATGCTAGGCTGATGATTTCTTTTTTAATTTCTTTAATTTACTTGAATATAAAAGTTTACCTCCAGACAATAGACATGAGCGCTTGGAACTATATTAAAAGGAATTCTAAGTCCAGCTATTGTCTGCAACCACATGAGGACAATGATGACGCTGTTGTCTCAACTGTGGTTACAGACTGAGTCAATTTCTGAGAATTTAACAGTGATACTAGCAAGATGGGTTTTTTTCTACACATAACATCTCAGAAATGCTGGAGGAGCTTGAAGTTTCACAAAATTAAAAACAAAAGTGTATAAATATTTCCAAAGAGGGATTAAACGATATGGGCAGATTAAAGGTTTAATGAACACAGTAATCATCATAACAAGAAAAACCACAAGAACCACACCATGTAAATTGAAATCAATAGTTTCAGGCTGGTCTTATCCAGAGTGTCAAGTACAAAAGCAAAGCTGTGTATTATTCATCTCTGATATGTGTTGTAGTACAACGGCTCAATACAGTGGCGCAGCTGTTGTTGGGGACTTCCTGACTTCCAACTGGTGAGAGGTGGCGTGATGTGGATGAGGTGACTGCAGTGTGTGTATGTGTGTGTGTGTGTGTCTGTGTGTTTGTTTGGAGTTAGCTGGAGTTTTCAGACGGGCTTTTGCATTATCTAATTAAAGGGCAGACAGAGACAGTGGTGTGATATCAAGCCTATCTTTCAGATGGGTGAACACACTCACACCCATTTGCTTGCTCTGATAACCAGCCTCCTGGGAACTCTCGTCCGAAGCCAAACTTTTTGTCGCACAGAACAAAAGTGTAAGCCAGAACAGTCTGATCTGATGAGTACATTCCTTTCTGCTGCGGTTACTGCCTTCACTATATTACTGAGGACAAATTAACTTATAAAAGTCTGCAGTGTGATTATTAAATTCATCGTCTTTTTTTCTGTCTACCTATATCTTGCTTATCTTTAATAACGGAGACATACTGTTATCGGAAATTCAAGCAGAACCCAAATGCAGACAAAAAAGGCTGACTGCAAGGTTGGAAAGTGATAAGCTTTCTTTTTTTAAAGTACAGAATAGATAATAACATGTTTATGGAAGGTTAAGCTGACTTATATCACCAGATGATTATTCAGCGACGTGTTACACGTCCGAGGATGCTACAGGAATGTGTTACGAGGTCAGTGAGGGAGGAACAAACCGATAACAAGCAACAAGGTAAGCACTGAATAAGAACACAGAATATTAAACAAATAATGAACCAAGCAGCAGCTGCTGGGGCTGAAAAAGTGAAGCCATTCAGTTGAAGTGTCAAAAACTGCAGTTCCTCTGGGTACATGGCTGAATCTAAAAATGAGTCAGTTTCTGTTTCCGTTTTGCTTGGTGAAATTCTGCTGCTGCATTAGTATGTTACTTAGCACTAATTAGCAGTTATTTAGTGTTTGTGGATTGTGGAATGTTCTAACCTTAGCTGATTACGCCATTAATTACATTGTTCATTTATATTCACTGTGAAAGGAGACACATGAGCAAAGTTTTCAAACAATTTAATCCCACAATAGAACAAGGAACTATAGACAATGATATAGAAGAGTACGAGAAAAGAGAAGGAAATTAACCCATTAAATTTGATAAAGTTTTAATAATGCGTCGGGTAGGTTCCTCCGGGAAAATTTGTAGACATATAAATAACCACGAAGGGACTCGAACCCTCAATCTTCTGATCCGAAGTCAGACGCCTTATCCATTAGAACACGTGGTCATTAACACAAAAACAAAGGACGGCTGACTGTAACACCTCTAGCTATTGTGTGTTTATATATATTAATGCATTTCATGCCTCTACAAGAGAATTCTTTTTTTTAATACACTGTCTTATATTTTATATTTGAATGCTCTCTTTTTAGCACAACTAAGTCAGTTCCTGCAAGAGCTGAGCTGATAGCCTGAGCATGGTTGCTCCATCCCTTTAGTGCTGCATTTTTCCTGTTTGTCTTTAGTCTCCCCAGGAAGAGGACAGGAAGTTGATTGGGGAAAAGGATGTTTGAGCTTTCTCAGCTGTGTTTCAGGTGATCTAAAACCAAAGTGACTGTCCTTTGGTCCACATGGCAAATGTCACCTTTCCTTCAGGCAGAAGTAGCCAGGCTTTGTTTACCATGCAGTTATTGTGAAATTCCTCTCCTGTGTATTATAACACTGAAGAAAACACCAGGAGCTCAAAGTGCATGCATTAACCTTAATGAGGTCTGTCGTCTGTGTGTTTGCATTCTGGTTAGATCTACATGTATGTGATAGTGCATGACCCCAGAATGAACTCTACACTCCATATAAACCCTCTCAGTTTATCTCATTCACTTTACACTTGCAGCCTATGTTGGCATCTCTAAACACGTGGTGACATTTGTAAAATCAACATTAAAAGGATAATACTTCAAAAGTAACTGGTAACATTTTTTAACATTCTGAATGTTCACAGGTTTGTGGTTGTATGTGTGAATGTGTGCTGAAAGATTTTTTTTTGCTGCACATGAAGATCCAGTGTTACTCGCTCTGCCACTATTTTCAGTCTTTCGTTCCAGTTAAACATTTGGTAACTTTTTTTACTCATGACTTCGAGATATTTCTGTCATTTACAAGCAGTACCTCTACAGGAATGGAAAATAAAGCCAATGCGGACATGCCTGAAACTACTTCCTCTAGAGGTGTTCAAGCATGCTAACAGATGCAGCTGGTCTGCTAGCCCTGATCTCTGATAACTGGACTCACTGAACTGGATCCCCATTTCAGATCATCTCGTTTTGGAGCAGTTCCTTTGAATTATCTGACATCTGATATGACTTGCTGTGAGTCAGCCTGTCTAAAACATTTGCATTTTATTTTGGTTTGTTTCTGTTTCAAATGACATAAAACTTTGTATAAATATAAACTTGTAGTGTTTCACTAAACAGGGTGGATCAGTTACATTCTGTGGATTTCCAAAGAAGCCAGAACATTTATGACAATCAAGTTTTTTTTTACATGTTGTTACTACTTGAGTATTTTGACTATTGTTTCTTCTCCATGCAGCTAGGAAGATGGCAAAGTTAGACTAATTCAGTAGGCATTCCAGTAATGCCTATTACTTTTCCCCCCCAACCCTTTAAAATGTTTTAAAATGTTAGCAACTTACTAATTGGCCATTATCAATTATAATAATCCCCATATTCACACATATCACACAACAACTGTATTCATTTGCATTATCTGGGAAGCTTTCTGTTAATCGTTAATTAGAAAAGGGTGTTTATTTTCTGTATCTGTGGAAGTGATTAGAACTGTTAATCGCCATTCAACGGCATGATAAGGACTGAAGCACTGGTTGTGTATTGACCTACAGCTACACTAGCAGATAGGAGTGACAGGGTCTAAGTACCTGATTCAACTTCAAACTAAAGTGGCCCCTTTCATGACAAAAGGCTTTTCTGAATAGAGCTTTGACACCTTATTGTGTGTTTGTTTGCATTCTTGGACAAGCTAAGACATCTTCCTGCAATACTGGCTCCCGAAGTGGATCCAAAGGGCTGTGAAGTCCAAGTCTGTGACTGAATTGCTCTCAAACAATAATTTCTGACGTCATTCAGTGTGTTTAAGGGTCTCCCCATTGTAAATGAATGAATAAAATGCTGAATGAAGTTCAGTTTCCTGACTCGTTATCCCACCTAAGAAGCTGTGAGTGTAACTTTATTTCCTTACTATGTTTCTTTTGTTGCATACATGGGGCTTTCACAGTAAAGATGGATGTAATGCTAAAGTAATGCTTTAATCATGTAAGAACATTTCCTTCTGGGCATGCAGAAAGCTCAGCTAGTCCCCTTTCCGCATGCCCAGAAGGAAAGCTGCAAATAGCTGATCCTTTTCGTACTGCTTTTTTTTTTTTTTTAGCACCATCTGTTTGTTGAAGTGTGTGTTCGTGTGTGAAATGTGGGGATCATTCATATGCAGAGATCGGCAGCAGCAGGCTGTCTAACTGTGCTGTCTAGCTCCCCCTGAAAGGTCCTGCAGCTCTC
Source organism: Maylandia zebra (assembly GCF_041146795.1). Taxonomy (NCBI): domain Eukaryota; kingdom Metazoa; phylum Chordata; class Actinopteri; order Cichliformes; family Cichlidae; genus Maylandia; species Maylandia zebra. The sequence continues at coordinate 29,147,005 of NC_135178.1, forward strand.
TCTAAACTTCAGATGACATCCTGACATCAAACACTCTTCGCATTTTCACACATAGGTGTGTTGATGTTTGAATCACTGGGTATGAATGCTACACTACAGGATCACGTTTGCCTGCACGAGCAAAGTCATTGTAAAGACATCCTGTTTGTGTGGGCTTCTTGTGTATCATGGGAAATACCCTAGACCAAGATGTGTGTAAAACAGTGATTTTCTTTGTTAACTTGAGGAGGGGGGCAATAAACCTAATTATGGATTATTTCAAGGGTTATCTTTTCAGATTAGGGTGTGTTTATTATCTAATAAAAATAAGCCTTGGGTAAATTTGAGCCTATGCTTCAGTGTTCGCTTTCAGTTTTGAAGGAAACATTGATGTTTGATAGCATGGCTTCAGGCAAGTAAATTTTTTCTTTGCAACTGTTGGCATGATTCAGCTTGCATTGAAGATTGTGTTATTTCAGACCCATTTTACAAGCATCTTGGAGAAGATCCATCTGAAGTGGACTATGTTCCTGTTGCTTTTGAGACATAGTCCACTTCAGAGTCTTCATGTGTGAAGCATGGTCGGACAAGCTTCACTTTTTAAGGATGTGAAGCCTTCATAGACATGTCAGGAAGTCTGAAAATCTGCAAACCTGTGGTTTAAGTTCTTCCCCTAACCTGAAGTTACCCAAAACGCATATAATGCTACATTAAAATGCAGCACAGGTGTTTGGAAGAGATCCACTATCTATGGCTTACTCATGGCATAAGAAGTTTTTACAAACGGTCACGTTAAAAGAATTGTGAAAGCGATTTGATGAGCACTACATGGTCACACCTAAAACATGCCTGTAACTGCAAATTTATTGACTAATAGTTCTGATCTGAGATAATTGTGGGTAGAATAGCATGTCATCTTTGGTAAAGATGTGCTGTTGGATAATGGTGATCTCGCAATTTGCAGAAGAATGTAGCTACCTTGCAAGGCAAAAGCTTCACCCTATAATACACCACTCAACAGTAGAGCTCCTATTTTGCTTTGCTTGTTCAAGCCCCCCACATTGCAAATGCACGTATATGTGCACACAGCTGATGCAACACAGTTTCTCACCAATAGTGTCGCACAATTTCTGTGGCATCTGGCACTGCATCAAAATACAGCACTGTGCCAGTAGAAGTAGGTCAGAAGAAGGCTACAAGCTAGTTCACATGCAAGTAAACAATGCAGGTTTCAACTGGCAGGAAAACCAGATTTCCAAATATTGTATAAGAATTGGGCATTTTTTAAGGGCACCTTTAGCCAAGGATAATTAGAATCTTATTAAATTATCATCACCACCAAAAAACAGAAAAACACTGTTTGAGTAGCTACTACTGTAATCTAGATGTGTGTGTAGTTTTTTTCTGACTGCAATCTTTTGCTACCCACCCCCAAACCCACCCCTACCAGAAAAACAAGCCAAACAACAAACACAGCAAGAAGCCTTTTTGATAGTCCACCTATCATAAAGCAATTCTCAAAAAGGATGAAGAGACTGACAACAGATTCCTTACAAAGTTCATAAAACAATAAAAATATATTTTTATATAATTTATATATTTATAAAAAGGCAGGCAGGTTGATGGGCATCGATATCAACATATCAGGACATTTTTTTGTTTGAAATGTGTTTTTTATTTTAGTTTTCATCGCACATGTAAAGTATTATTTGTTAAAGAGTAAACAGCTGTTATGTTGTTTGTTATTCGGATACTAGCTTGCCATCTGTTTTTCGTACGTAGTAATGTCAAGTCATTGTGGTCTCAAGTGTTCATCATCTGCAATATAAAATGATCATATTTCCATTGGTCCCCCAAAAACAACAAAACAATGCGCTCAAGAACATCTTGACAGCAGCTGACGTCTTTGCTGTGCTGTTGTTATATGCTCTGTTCACAATGTGAACTAAAAGTTTAACGACCGAGGACAAAGGTTTTACTCTGAAACAGTGCCCAGTGATTCATTGTTGAACTTCTTTCTCGAGCAGTCACGCTACATTTTTCTGTAAGTTTTGAGATAAAAAAAAAAAGGTTCTGTGGGGAAATAACTGATCACAGCCACTTTCCCACCACGCACTCCAGCTAGATATAACACAAAGTCCCTTTGTTTGACCAAGTGCCACATATTCAATGGCTAAAATTCAGAGGGAGCACGGTGTCACAGCTCCCGGATTAGGGTCATTTCAAAAGTTGGATGGAGGAGCGAGAGGGTTAAGGGGGTTAAGGTTAGAATTGGCATGGGGGGTTGGCTCAACTACACAGAGCAGGAATGCGTATATGCCTACAAACGAATTTAGCCTGAATGCTGTTTTTATGGTTCCTTGGTAGTGTTTTCCTAGTGATTAGCTTCCTTGCCATTACTGATCTCTCTGACACATGGTCAGTCACGTTTGAGTGCCTGATAGGGCAGATGAGAGAGAGGTTGTCTGTGAAACAAGAGAACAGGGGGCATCACACTGCCTTAATCTAAAGATTAATGTGATTTTTTATTTTTTTATTATTATTTTATTACTTAATCAGAGTTTCAGGGAAATAAGTAACTGTTTGTACTGGATGTATGATGAAACAAGACGGGCATATAATAGTGAGTAAATATTCAGGTATGAACTGATCAACGTTTGCACATGCCACAATGATTGTTGCTTATGAGAATGGCATGTCTTTGTAGTGAATGTAGGTTCTCAGCCACACCAACACACACGAAATCTCAATGTCAATGAACTGGAGTAACCCTCTTTCAAGGTGAGGCCATACCTCTCAGCCAATCACAGTGGGTCTAGGATCAGGCACCCTGGACTCAGCCAATCAACACGCTTGTGTTTTTTTCTCCCCCACTTTTCTCTGGTTCTTTGTAATTCTTTTAGAAATAGTATTTTATGACTAACAACTAAACGCCCTAGCGGAAATCGTTACCATTTTGTTGGTGTCTGCCACTCAGGCAGTTTTTTTTCTCCTTGTTCTTATGCCTCTTAAGCTTGCATGCCATTGTATGGTCTCTGCTACTCATTCATTGACAAAGTAGACAATACAAAGGGGAAATCCCTAAGTCTGTTGCTGATGACCATGTCTGTGTTTTCAGTGGACAGACATTTATCCCATTTGATCATTTCGTTTTTGGAGAAGTTTGGGAGCTGTGTGTGAGTGCGAGTGTACAGAGGCATGTGTGCAGACGTCCTTAGTAAAGTGTAATTTGAGGCTTGCGACACCGTCATCTGACATCAGCCGTTGCATAAACCATGTCAAGTAAAGACACGACTGCTTCTTACTCTGCACAGATTCCCACAGAATACCATAACATGCAGTGAAAGCTCAGGTGGTCTGTTCCCATATGTCAGGATGATGGGAATGTTGTAAGATGAGCTCCTCCTAATAATAAGTCATTGTTTTAGTTGAAGGAGCTCTTTGGGATAAAATAATGTTTTTGTAATAAGTATTTTAATCTGATACAGATGCAAGAACCTGTGGTGGGGAAAAATAAGAACATAGAAAAAGCCGAGTCTGGTTTACTTAATGAGATTTGCAAGATATACATTTGCCTTAAAGCTTTACAATTTGAAAAATACATCTTGCATTTGCTTGTATTCATTCATAGTTTACTTTTTAAGCATACTGTATAACCTCTGGTAATTGTGATCTTTTCCAAAAAGACCACAATTACTTTTCCAAAAGTCTACATCCTATTTTCATTTAAGTTAACTACAATGTTTTTTCCACACCTTTTTATTTAATCCCCCCCCCCCCCCCCTCCCCCCGCAGTTTTAGTAAACTATAATGACCTTGGTGTACTGCTTGGGTGAGTGATTTCTTCTTTTTTTTTAGTTTTTTTTTTTTTTTTTAAGTGAAATCTAATCTGATGAAATTCTTCAACTCGGGATGCACTGTTGGATACTCTGGTCATGGATGAGCACAGTAGAGAAAGAGACAGGGTAGAAAACTGAAGCCTGCAATAAAGTGCCAAAAAATGCAGGCTTTATAGTTTTTCTCCAAAGCTAGTCAAGCATTGAAGGTTCCCATGTTACAGAAGCTTTACAGCAGAAATAAACAAAATCTGATAATAATAGTAATTTAAAAAAAGGGTCTTTGGTCTCTGTATCTTATTTCCATTTCATGACAACTGTACTGCTGCAAGTGAAATAAATTTTTATACACTGTTTCAACTGTATTTCAGCTTTGATTTATGCATAATAATAGAAGGCGTCTGACCTTTGAGTGACAGATGGGTATTGTTTTGTCTTGCCAGTTCCAACCATGATCTACAGACTCCTCCAATTTGAACATTCCTTTGAAACTCATTTCTTAAAAAACTGCATGTGCTGGCTGCCGGCAGAGCCCACGGGCACGTCACTGCAGCCCCCTCTGGCTTCTGCCCCATGGCTGCTGGGTGATCTGGGGCTCTCCTCAGCTCTTCCCAGGAGGGTGATGCCCCTCTGGTGGTCCTTCTTGGGCTCTCACACTCTGGGGCCTCTGGATGTCTGGGGACTCTCAAGGCCTGGAGTTCCCTACCCCTGCTCTAGCAGATAGTTACATGGAGAAACCTTTTGAATACAAGCACGCTGATCCACATGGGTGTGCACACAGGTGTTCACTGTTCATAGACACAAACTACATTTTTCTTGGCTGCTACCTCAAAGCACATTGTGCGCTGTCAGTCTTGCGCGCTGCACAACAACATTCAATATTAAGTATTTACTGTTATTTACACTTAGCAAGATTAATGCAATGGTGTTGCATTAATGAGAATGCATGAGGAAGTCTCGAGTTGCAGAGAAGTTTGTGAGGTTGTGCAGGACATGTATGAGGTCAGTGAGACAGTGGCTTACGTCAGGGATGTGCTCTGAGTCCCTGCTTATTTCCAATGATCATGGACAAATTGACTGGGGAGATCAGGCAGGGTGGATTATGTGGGTTATGATGTTTGCAGATGACCTGTAGTAAGAGCAGCTGGAAGAGGGCTTGGAGAGGTGGAGATATACTCTGGAGAGAAGAGCAATGAAAGTCAGGAGAAACACGACAGAATATGTGTGCCTGAATGAAAGTTTCTCTGAAGCAGCAAAGGTAAGGAAGGTGGATTAGTTGCCAGGCAGGAGGAAAAAAGAGAAACACCACAGATGAGAGAAATGAATGTAGTGAAGGAAGAAATGCAGAGGGTTGTTGTAAGGGTGAGATGGAGTCAGAGGTTGCCACATTTTCTGCTTCATCCCTATTCCTTTTCACTTTTGATGTGTATGTCATACCATAAATAGTTGGTGTCAGAAGGAAATGGGTTTTTAATTAAGAAAAATATCACTGTAAAACTCCATATATATGTTTGTTTTTTGGTGTCTTTTCTTCTTTGATAATTCAAAGTCATCATTACAAAATACCCATTTACAAAAATATTAGTGTATGTAAAATGCGGCTCTAAAATACGTTGTGAATATTGATGAAGAAGATTCACTGGAAAGCAAACAATGAGCTTTAATTCATCTTCAAAACTTCAGCTTTTCATGTCAAGACAGCTCCAAAAATGCCACTCTTACATGAGTTCCAAAACTGCAGTGTCTGCCCTCCTAGAAATGCCTTAGGTTAAACTGATAATTCATTTTGAGTCTCGTAAAAAAATTTTAATAAGACAACAGATAAGACAGCAAATTCCACAGTTTTTATAGGGTAGGTACTCAGTGTGTCTGTGCTCCATAAACAAGGTTTGAGTTTTGTGTGTTCATGATTTATTTTTGGGTTTATGAAGTCATTTATGTTCTACTTCTATATCCTTTCATCCTTTGAGTATATGAGTATAGTACTATTTCCCAGCACTTCTGAGTTTTGCTAATTGCGTTTCTAGTTCTCAGTTCTTGGTTAATGTGAATTCTCTTTTGTGTCCAGACTGTCCTGGTCTTATCTCTGCGGTTGACCCTTGTGTCTCCTGTATGAAGTCAGTCTTGTCTCTGTGTGTTTTACTTTCTGTCTTTGTGTCAAGTCTGCATTTCTGTTCCTGTGTTCTGTTACTTCCTATTGTATTTTGGCAGTCGGTAATTAGATTCTGTTCACCTGTGTCTTGTTTTCCCCAACTGTGTCTTCTCTCTTTAAATACCTCATGCACATATTTAACCCTCAGTTGTCTCAGGTTTTTCTTGTGTCCCGGTATTCTGGTTTCCCCTTTAATTTCCTAGTGTGTCTTCAGCCCAGCTTTATTTTGATAAGTTCCAGCAATAAAGATTCTGAGTTTAGTTCTGCTTTGGAGTCCTGAATTTGGGTCCACACCCTGTCTGTCTTTGGACTTTTAATGACCTGGCTGATGGGTATATATAAAAGAACAAAAGCCTGAGTGAGCAGCACCAAGAATTGTGTTTATAATGGCAAAAACACATTTTGATCATGAGTTTCCCCCATGTTCCTATGCTTCTGATTAAGGCAAGCAGCCCAGGAAATACGGGATGATAGTGATTAATTTTTGGGGGGAGAAATTTAGAGCAGATGTTTTTTTCTTCTTTAATTCAGTGATAATTGTTACCATTTTATCATCAAAGGTACCCTTTACATGGCCTTTTCTTTCTTGTTTGATCTGCTGTGAAACCAACAAATAAGATTAAGTTCTTGTGAAACTGATACTAATACTAATCTTGTTTTTTGGCTGTTGGGCTATTGCTCATCCGTTATGGACTAATAAGAATTACTGTTGGTAAAATATATGACCTCACTTCACGATAAGAGGATGTTTGGAAAGACAGTCGTTTCTTTGGGAGAACAGAAAACCTTGTATCTAACATCCCTTAGTAAATTACTTTATTTTACATCTGTTTAAATTCCTTGCACAGAACAGTCTGAACAGACAGCCTCTTTTAAAATGTCCTAAATCAGTTTGAGACAAAAACACAACCTCAGGGGTCACAAGCTAGTCTACTCCTCATGCTGGTCTCAAGCCTGACTCAATGAGTTGGTTGTGTCAGGAAAGGCATCTGGGTAGAGGTCACCATGCACATCAGTCCACTGTGGTGACTCCTTGGGAAATAAGGGAGCAGCTGAAAATAGCCATCTGTCTCTGTCTGCTGATTCACATGTAATATTTGTTAATGTGTTTTTTAGTTCATATGTTTGCTGTGAGGATTTATGCAAGTGAGTTTCTATTGCATTTTGTGAAATTTAGCCTCAATAGCTTAACTTTCTTTTTATGACATTTCTACTAAATAAATACAGTGTCCTACCCTTTATATGTCAGTTTTGATCAACCTTCATAAACAGACTCACACTTGCTACTTCATTGTGTACACATGTTAAAAACTGATTGTTAATGCAAATATCCAATCAGCCAATCACATGACCATGAGCTGGAGTTCTCAGGGTGAAACTAAATGCCTTGTTGATGTCAGAAGAAAATGGCCAGACTGCTTCGGCCTGATGGGATGGTTACAGCAATTCAAATAACTGCTTGAATAACCAAGAAGAGCATCTGTAAATGACTCTATGGCGTGGTGTGGTTTGTGGCTCAGCTGCAGGGGAGGGGTGGAGCAGTGGGTTGAGGGTGTGGTGTCTGACTCACACACCTGACCCCATCATCTAATCATGTCTCCCCTGTCAAAGATGTTGCTGGCACCTGAGAGGGTTGTGTTGTGTCCGCCACAGAAGAGGAGCAGCTGGAAAGCTGCACGTTGGAAAGCCAGTCAATAAAAATGTGTAAACCTGCAACGCTGCTGTTGTCGGGTCCTTTCCCACAGACTCTAAAGGACAACACTGACTTTCCCATAGTTATCCCGACAATAAAACTGGTTCTGGGCTGGATCTGGATCAACTGTGTGAAACCCAGTTCTACCAAAGTGTACCTAATAACGTGGTTAGGCAGAGCATTTGTGTAGCTTTTTGTCCTATAGTCTAGCATTGCATAGTGTAGTTTAGTATAGTTGCTGTGATGTAAGAACCACAAGGCATTTTACTGACTCATTACAAATTCCCCCATAATTTAAGAGTAATTATATAGTAATTGTTAGAAAACAACACTATATATTGTAAGGTCTGTTATGTTATGTTCACTCAGAAGGACGCTGAAACAAAGTGTAAAACTAACTGTACAAACCTAAATAAACAATAGGAAGGTGGAGCCATACATTAAATACATTAACATCCACATGCTAAGGATTTTGCCTTTTATAGATGGATTTAGTGCCCCTGCGGACTGTCTTCCCCAAGAGAAAAAAAAACGTGATTCATTGGTATTAAAAGATTAACAGTAAATCCTCATTCCACAGCAGGGCAGCTCTGATGAAAAGTGACGCTCCCTTTGAGGTTGGTTTTGTCTGCTGCTGCAGTGAGCTCAGCTGAGACAGTGTAATGTATTT